>NC_090448.1:888621723-889240889 GCF_031143425.1 Pleurodeles waltl | reverse complement strand
GAGACCCAGGTCTGCATGTTGGAGACATGAGTAGAGGAATCCCCCAGACAGATTTGTGCATTGCTGCATTCCTGTGAGCTGTATGGGAAACACTGGAGAAGGAAGAGAGATACTCTCCCTGTACTCTTCAAAGGGAGGTCTTTGACTCAGAGAGAGATCCCAACGAAAGGGCCTGGACACATCTCAGGAAGGAGATGGGGCCGATCAGAGAATCATAAAGAGTAGGGCTGGGAGCCCGGGATGCTCTTTTTGATGCACATAGCTTTGGAGTCTCTCCTGTGGTGACAGCTAGCCTTTCAGGAGGAAGCGGGGAGGGAGAGGAAGAATGTACACCTCAAAAGAAGCGGAACCTCAACATATAAATTAAAAGAGCCAGACCCTAAATTACATTTGGTGTCTGAAAATGGACTATCCGAAGGGGAGGCAGAGACTCCAACAATTTGTCATCTGCCAAGTAGCCAGATGGGCTGTGTGAGGAGGCAAAGCTCTGATAGACTTCTGCCTGTGACCCTGACTGCGGGCTGAGGCCTGTTAGTCTCCCTGATGGTAATCACCCAGGGAAACCAAGATCACCTGCTCGGGAGGCCAAAACACCTGTGCCTTCCTTCTTGCCAAGACCAGTGTACTCAATGCGGAAGAGGAGAGCATTGGAGGGATCCTTGTCGAGAGGACTCCCAGTGCAAGGTCAGAGGAAACTGTTGCTGCACAGAATAGATCAATGTCCGTTTGCAGAATCAGGTAAGCAACACTCGTATGCCTGGAGAGGGCCACCTTGAAAATAGCTGTGAGCTGTATGTCATGCAGGGAGAGTGAAACCATACTACCTCATTGCAGTGACCCCATTTGCCAGGAGGGGGTGCAGAGAAGACCAGTGCCTTGTGTTCAGGTACTGCGGCAACCTTGTATGCCAGGAGGGGGCTCCTGATACCAACCAATTTGTGACATTTGGACCGCCGCCCAGATAACTGAAAGCTATGACCCGTGGGTCGAAAGAAGCATGAAGGACCAGCCCCAATCCGTCCCGCTGACTGAGAAAGATGCCAAGACTACAGTGCCACATTGCTGGGAAAAGATAGGGAACACGAGGGCCGACCTCACTGCCCCATTGGGGAGCGCTGTTGTAGTACGCCTTTGAATATATAGAGTTAGAAATAAAATACTTCTTTTTAAAATAAAAATAAGCATTTGGCTGAATAATAATGTATTGATATTGCTTCATGCTCTTTGAGTTTTGAGTTGTGTTCCCTGACCTGCATCTACACTTCTCCTCAAGGGAGTCTCAGACTGCCTGACCATAGCTACCACTGAGAGTCATGTGCAGAAGGAGCACTTGGCTCTCTTGCTCAGGATGGGTTGCAGGACGGGCTCTGGGGCATCAGGAGTAAAATACCTCAACCCCTGTTGTTGGGCCCAGTAACCCATGCATGACCCGTGGCCCTTTGAAAGGGGCTTTGACAATTCCAATATATATTTCATCACTATTCCACATATACTCAGAAAAATATGTATGTGGACATTATCTATTCCTGTCCTTATCCATGTCAAGCCACTCCTCATCATGCTATACGTTCGATGAAATTACTTGACCTTAGTGTGGATGGTGATCCCCACCTCTTCAACACTGAGCAGTCACAAACCTCACTGTTTGCACAGTGCAAGTTTTTCTTGCGTAGTAACAAGCAGAACTCAATATTGCACTGTGCAATTACAACATATTATGCACTACAGTACTTTTTGGATCATATCGTTCATTTCAGTTTGCAGATATATGCCTTGGTATTTTGAATCCCACCACTATTGACAATAAAAACGGGAGTTAATTGATGAATCTGACAGACGAAGAATAGCTGTACCCGAGTAGAATATAGATGAAAATGTTTATCAGTGTTTTTAGACAGCAACTTATTTCGTATATTTAGTAGATTCTTAGGGCCAGATGTACGAAAAAACCAAATTGCGATTTGCAATTTGCGAGTCTCTGCGACTCGCAAATTGCAAGTCGCAATTTGGGATGCAGAAAGGTGTCTCAGACACCTTCTGCAAGTCCTTATGGGGTCGCAAAGACCCACCTCATTAATATTAATGAGGTGGGTCGCAAATTGCGGCCCCATAGCGACTATGGGCACTCGCTAACATGGAGGCCTGCTGACGTCAGCAGGCCTCCATGTTAGCGACCTGCTGCTCAATAAAGCAGTTTTTTTTTTTTTTAAATGTAGCCCGTTTTCCCTAAGGGAAAACGAGCTGCATTTTAAAAAAATCCGAAACCTTTTGTTTCGGTTTTTTCAGGGCAGGGAGTGGTCCCTTGGACCACTCCCTGCCCTGAAAAACTATTTTTGGGTGCAATCACAAACTGGAAGGGGTCCCATGGGGATCCCTTCCAATTTGCGATTGTGTTACCATCCACTTGAAGTGGATGGTAACTGCGATGCCATTTGCGACCGCATATGCAGTCGCAAATGGTATTGCATACCATTGCGAGTCGCAAATAGGAAGGGAACACCCCTTCCTATTTGCGAGTCGCACATGCATATTGCGAGTCGGTAACGACTCGCAATATGCATTTGTGCATTGCAAACCCACGTTTGCGAGTCGCAAACGGCGATTTTCGCCGTTTGCGACTCGCAAAAGGGTTGCTACATCTGGCCCTTAATGCGGATAGTTTAACAGGAACGTGAAAAAACATTATGTAAATTTACAGATTTAAAATTATACTGTTCTGCACCAGTCAACCTGAGCGCTCACTTAAGGTCGGGCTCGATTAATGCTTAAAGGTATTTGATATTTCTGGGGAGTGGACTTTGCCAGGGAGGCCAGTCAAGAAAAATGTTTTTGGATTATTGATTCAGGGACCTGGTCATGTACGTCAAGGGATATGTCTTTCTTTTCTTTGATCCGTATGTACCACCCGAATACTTCAAATGTTGTCCTAATGATGGTACACTGTGCCGGAGTGAGCTAAGTAAGAATGAGCAAGAGTGATGTCACCTGCAGCTGTTACTACAGAAATGTGAATCAGCTGGAAACATATGTGAACCTCACGCTCCCTTTATGGCACCCGTCGGAAATCCATATATGCGCCATATTTTGCCTAAATTATTTTGTTTTTGGATGTTGGCTAAGTGATGTTCGGACATCTGGGGAGTCGGAGGCCTACACAGTTCACAGCTGTGTGTGTTCTTTAATAAAACTTGAAAACGTTTGCAATAAAACGAGCATGTGAGAGTTTTTTGTGAGTAAGGCCTAATGGATTCAAGGGTGGCACGACTTACCCTAAAGTCAAATTCAAAAAGTAACACTGTAGAGATGTTGACGTCATCTATATTTAGAATAAAAACCTATGATAATCTGCTATTTGATGGAAGACGATTTGCTCTGTATATCTAGACCCGGAAACTGTCCCACGGACAAGGGAAGTTAATCTCCTGCTGACAAATTAGAAGTATATCCATATATCCACGTTCTAATAAGGGGTCACTGATGCTGTGGAAATTCTGTCCTCCTTTGAAATAATATGAAAGATCCAGAAGACAGAGGCAGATGTGTCTGCCTGGAAGAAAAGTAGAAAACCAGTGACAACAGGACATGCATTGGTGTACCTAACTAGAAGTGTGTACAACTTACACCTGGGGTGAAATGTCTAAGAAGCCTTCCCCGATTTTTTTTTTTACTTCAGGAGCACCAAGAAAGAAGTTACAGAACTTTCCCTGAAAGCCGCAACTTTGAAATTGATATCACTGGAGGTCCAATAAGGAAACATTCTTTGTAAAACCAACTATGCACAAGGCTATATGCCCTCTGACTTTGATCTGTTGTTAGTAGGCCCTAATTGGTATCTAACAGCCTATATAAAACTTTTGTTGATTTGAACAAACAGCGTGTATCTAACCTTGCTTCATCGCAGGATGGCATAGAGGATGCCCTGGTTCCAGTCAACTGCACTCCATTGACTCACATAGGATTTTGGTTGCTATTGTTTCTTATGGATTTGTTTCTATTTTATTAACTTCCGAGCTTTAAATTAAATGATAATATTCTCTCTTTACTATCATTTTGGTCACCCATCAAGGAGCAGATGCATGAGTACTTACTTTTATTATGTATGATTACATTTTAGAGGACCCCCAACAGGTACTTCACTCTGCACTTGCAGAAGGAAGGAATCCCTGCCCCCTCTCTTGCTCCGTAGGAAATCCGATATCACCAAATAAAGGTATTAGCTTTGAGACGATACAATAACTTACCAAAGAATTAAGATTAGGTTTCCTTTTTAAACAGTTTAAACAAATGTGAGTGATTCTTGAATATCAAGTGATATATGCAAAGGCAAACTAAGAGTTTGCACCAGCTTGTTTTAGCACAGTGTTACTGGGCCCTTAAAGTTGAAAACACAAATCAACGCACCATAGTAATAGACCAAAGGGTTTTGTCCTGAAGGAGTGCACTAGAAAAAACTATCAATACATCTAAATAATTAAGTAATACCCAACACCCCTGAATGCCTAATTTTGTCTCCCAAACAAAATCTACTCAACTTTATCAGAAATGTGCTTTGGTTCAAAAGACTAAGGGGGTCATTCTGACTCCCGCCGGCCGCGGTATCCGCAGGGCCGGCGGGAGCCGCCAGAATACCGCTGCGCGGTCACAAGACCGCCAAGGGTATTCTGGGTTTCCCGCTGGGCTGGCGGGCGACCGCCAGAAGGCCGCCCGCCAGCCCAGCGGGAAACACCCTTCCACAAGGATGCCGGCTCCGAATGGAGCCGGCGGAGTGGAAGGGGTGCGACGGGTGCAGTTGCACCCGTCGCGATTTTCAGTGTCTGCATGGCAGACACTGAAAATCATGGTGGGGCCCTCTTACGGTGCTTACCTGACTAGGTGGCCAATCCTCCTCTGAGGGCTATTTAGGGTCTCTGCAGTGGGCTTTTCCTCAGATAATGACTTACAAGAATTCACCAGAGTTCCTCTGCACCTCTCTCTTCGACTTCTGCCAAGGATCAACCGCTGACTGCTCCAGTACACCTAAAAAAACTGCAACAATGTAGCCAGAAGACATTGTAGCGCCTAATCATACTGGCTTTCTTGACTGTTTCCTGGTGGTGCATGCTCTGGGGGCTGCCTGCCTTTACCCTGCACTGGAAGCCACGAAGAACTCTCCCGTGGATCGATGGAATCTTCCCCCTGCTTCAGCAGGCACCAAACTTCAGCTTCACCAGTACTCTGGGACCCCTCTCATCCTGACGAGCGTGGCCCCTGGAACACAGGTGGTGGACACAAGTGACCCAGACTGTCCAGTGGTCCAACTGTCTAAATTTGGAGGCGGTAAGTTCTTGCCTCCCCTCTCCAGACAGTAATCCTGTGCACCACGTGAACTGCAACTACAAGGGCTTCTGTGCACATTTCCACTAAATCCTGCATGCACAGCTGAGCCTAGGTCCCCAGCACTCTGTCCTGCGATGCTCAGCTCCCTGAGTTGATCTCCGGTGTTGTGAGACCTCCTTTTGCAGTGTTGAGATGACCGCTGTGTTCAGACTTCTTGAACCTGTGTACAAGGACTGCTGCGGTGCTTCCTGCTTGTGCATGGGCTCTCTACATTGCTGAGGGCTCCCTCTGTCTCCTCTCCCAACTGGCGACATCCTGGTCCTTCCTGGGCCCGGGCAGCACCCTTTTTCTCTAACGGTGACTCTTGCAGCTAACAAGGGTTGTTTTTGGTATTTTGCCAAGGAAACAACTCTGCATCCTCCAGCACGCCATGGGACATCTTCTGCACAAAGGAGAAGTTCCTAGCACCTTTCGTTGTTGCAGATTCTTCAGCTTCTTCCATCCGGAGGCAGCCATTTTGCACCTTCATCCGGGGTTTAGTGGGTTCCTTCCCCCCCGGACACTTTAGCGACTCTTGGACTTGGTCCCCTTCCTTTGCAGGTCTTCAGGTCCAGGAATCCATCTTTAGTGCTTTGCAGTCTGTTGTGGTCCTTGCAAAATCCTTTATCACGACTTTAGTGTGTTTCTGGGGAAAGAGTAGTACTTTACTCCTACTTTCCAGGGACTTTGGGTGGGGTATCTTGGACACCCTTAGTGTTTTCTTACACTCCCAGCAACCCTCTACACACTACAGTAGCCTAGGGGTCCATTTGTGGCTCACATTCCATTTTCTTAGTATATGGTTTGTGGTGCCCCTAGGCCTATTGCATCTTATTGTATTCTACATTGTTTGCACTACTTTCTGACTGTTTTACTTACCTGATTTGGTCTATAGTGTATATTTTGTGTATTTTACTTACCTCCTGAGGGAGTGTATCCTCTGAGATATTTTTGGCACATTGTCACTAAAATAAAGTACCTTTATTGTTTGGTAACACTAAGTATTGTCTTTCTTATGATATAGTACCTATATGATATAAGTGGTATTGCATGAGCTTTGCATGTCTCCTAGTTCAGCCTTGGCTGCTCTGCTATAGCTACCTCTATCAGCCTATGCTGCTACAACACTACTACTCTACTAATGAGGGATAACTGGGCCTGGCACAAGGTGTAAGTACCATTAGTACCCACTATAAGCCAGGCCAGCCACCTACAACATACTGTGTAGTGTGTGACAAATTAAACAGGGTTGTCGGGTACCCAGATTATTCAACTGTGAAGGAAATGAGGAGTAACTGTATTGAAGCTGTTTGACTAAGTAATATAACAAATGATGAGCCGAACTCCTCATTATCAAAAACCGGGAAGGATTTGGCCAGATTTGCAGTTATCAATTAAATGTTATTGGCTAAATCAACTTTCTGATTACACCTCAAAATACCACTGAATCGACTCGAAGGTTGCAAGATATAGAAGGGTGCAACTAACTCTAGGGTGATTACTGACTCCCAGGTGGTGGCAGGAGGGTGAGGTCAGTTCCCTGAGCTGGGAACTCAAAGTCAACACATCACAGGAACACATCTAACCCCTACCAAAGGTACCATAGAAGTCTGTCTCTCCAGTTGCCCCTGGCTTGTCCTCACTTGCCCTATAAACCCTCTCTCCCTTTTTCCACTAACTAATCCCTCTCTAAATCTCCACTTCCCCTCTGCTTCCTTCTACCACACTACCCTCTCTTTTTCTGCCCCTTTCTCTCTCGTCATCTTAATCTCTTTCATCAACTCTCTCTTTTTCTACCTGAATTTTCACTTCCTTCTCTCTCGTCGCCTATCTGTGATTTGCAAATATCATATTTGGCCTAGCAAGTAATGAAAGAACAAATGAGGATAACTGCACCTTTTAGCACTGCGGTGCCAGATCATTTAGGCTTACCTTAAAACTTCCCTGAACTCTTTTAGGTGGTTATCCGGCACTTCTATCCGGATAGCTTCCAGCCACTCCGGCATGATGCACTCCCAGACCGGCTGGTTTATGACGTTGTACGGAATCAGGCACAAAATGCGATTCAGACCTTCCTTGAGTTGTGTCACCTTGCTGCAAGATTTATCCCAGTAGCCTCCGACCTACGTTTTTTGTGTTATTAGAAAAAAGAAAAAATCAAAAGATCACCGGTCAGTTACTTGAAATTACTATTTTATTGAGCATGGGTGCAATTAAAGGGTACGTGGGAATGACCCAAGCAGTCTTAAATCAGGTGAAAGTGGAAAATGGCGATCACAAGCCATGCTTACGGCAAAATAATAGGGTCTGCAGCCGCAAAATCACTTTTTTCTTTACATTAAATCGATTTTGCAAGTCGGAAAAGCAATGGTTTGCGACCACTTCTGAAGAGTCGTTAGTTTGGACTGATCCCTTCGACTATGCAAAATTCTGTTTGAAACCGTGCAGGAGCTTCACCTAGTGCGGAAAGTAGTAGCCCAAAAGCAAAGAAGTGTTTCTAAATTGAAATATGTTTTTCTAACCTTTCTCAAACTGCTCTGGCATTTGCAAGGGACCACAACCATTTGACGCTGGCAACTTTGGCAGATAGAACTCTATACATAAGAGTATACGAGCAGAAGCTGAGTATGCGATTTCAGAGTGAAACACTCATGCGTTATCTTCAATGATTGAAATCTCAGACTAGAGGTTTGATCTCAAGGCAGGCTTACAAGGCTGTCGGTGAAATTTTTTTCATAAAACATATTGCTCAAACCTTTCCCTGCTACAAAGACCACTCGCACTCTGTTTTCGGCTCTTTATTACAACATGGTAAACATGTTTTAAGTGTAAAGATATAAAGGATGACGTACAACAACGTTCCTTTTACACATATAAATATTTTAGAAATATCTAATGCAATGTGGAATTTTCCCAACGAAGCAGTGGCATGGGACACAACTCCACCTTGCACCTTGATTCTGGGGTACATCCATTGATTGCGCGCTGCAGGGAATTTGTCTGATGCACCGAATATCACTGCGTATGAACAATCTGTAGTGGACCTGAATGTTCCCACCTGCTCAAATTACCCTTTGGAAAACCCCAGGCATTATTAGTTTATAAATAGGTGCATATTCTATTGAAACCAAAGTAGGCTACCTTTGCTTCTCTAGGGTATCCATTGGTGTGATGTACACAATGTGTGAATGTCAATTAGACTAAGGAAAAATAGCCTTAGGTGGTCTTGCTTACCCTGGCAAATTCCATTGGCTTGGGGAGCAGGCACATAACCATGACATCAAAGCGGATGTCACACACTGTCTTTAGCCACTTGGTGACAAACTGGGGCTTCAGCTTCTCCACTAGGCTTCCAACCTCATCGTCCATCATGTAGGCCGTGGAGTGGAACCACTGGAACACCATGCTGACCAGCCTGGCGAGGCTCTCCGTCGGTGTGTTCTCACTAGGTGTACAAAGGCTCACCTGAACAGTGGACAAAGCAGAGGACAATATATCTGTACATCCTTCTCTTGAGATGCTGTTAATTCATGTGATTTGGGCTTTGCTTTATTTCGAGTTTAAGACTCATAAAGGTCTAATATTTAACTATCAGTATGCCCTTTCCCTCGATTTTTCCTCGTTTACTGTGGTTTTCAATGGGTTGTTTACCTGTTTCTCAGGGCACAAGTCCTAAAAAAGAAGGTGGGGAACTAACCAAGTTAGGCATTACGCAAATTACGTCATGCCACGTGACAGCACTGTGCCTGACACTGCACGTGGCAACAGAGGAAATGGCATCACAACCTAGTACCTTACAGGAAATTACATCACAAGAAGAGACATCAGATCTTTAGCCCTCACAAATATGTTTAGCAGGTCTTTCATGAGTACTTTTCAGTGAATTACAATACTTAACAAATAAGATTTTGCATAGTGTTGTGCCCAAAAAATGTGATGCAATCCTGATGGAAAATCTAGGTCTCTCAATCATTTAGTTATTCAAACCCTGTCACTAAGAAATTGGCAACAAGGAAAAACATGGCAGTAAATCTATTCTGCTTAATTGGTTGCAAAGTCTGCATTTTAAAATATCTTTTGGGATTAAATCACCTGCTGCAGAGATCTTTGTCTACCAAATAAATCTTAGGGAATAATAATAATAATAATGGTAAGATAACTCTGGAGGGTAACATATTTGCTTGAAAGATCTGTGTTTTGTCTATTCCCAGTTTTGAATCAAAGTGGCATAGGGAGTTAATATCTTGCAAAGCACATTATGTAACACACAGAGGACAGAAGTTTATTTTATGTAAATTTTTTAGTGGGTTACTTCTTTTAACATAGAGAGCCTTTTGTTACTTGCAGTTCATAAATAGTATTCCTTCTAATATAGCACATTAAACTATGAGGAAAATGTGGCTCCTACACATTGTAACCATCACTGTCTTATGTAACACATCATACATATTGATTTTCACACATGATTATTGTCAATGTATAATATGTACATGTGATATAAAGCTCTGTGACACCCTACATTGGGATGAATAGCACTACAGTGCTATGAAGGAGATAAAACAAAATAGTGATATTAAAATTGCGGTTTGTGTAAATCCTGGGACGAACTAACACATATGACCTTCTGCATTTCGCTTATGCACAGGGGTCTGAACAAAGTCAAAAGCCTGCCTTTCCTAAGTACCTATAAAGTGAAAAGATGTGCACCCTTGTTTCCCTCCATTGCATTTAGGTGTCAGGCTCTGAAAAGCTCCCAGCCAGGATGCTCCATCAAAAGGAGGCGTGATGGCCCCTTAACTTTGGCATTGTTATGGACCTTGCTGTAATCTGATAAGACCTCCCCTCGCTTGCATGCTGCTACTCCAAAGGAAAGCAGACAACGTGCAGGAGCTGCTGAATGTGGTCTGGTGTCTTAAAATTACACCAGGACAAGTTTAGCATATTTCTGTGGGGGCCCCAAATCATGGCAGGGTAGATGTTGTCCACCTTGTGAAAAGAGTGGGTAGACGCCATCTACCTGCGTGTACCCTCGACTTGTGACCCATGTCCTGCTGTTTCTTTTCCTTTTAGTGTTCCAATTGTAAATAAAATCCGGAGGGCAGATGCTTCTCAAGTAATTTATTTTAATGATCGTGTTAGAGCCTGAATAATCAGAGACACACTCGTCAGCTTACACTCTCCTCTATGCCCTCTCCACCCACTTTCTGGTTGAGTGTAATGTTACTTGTTTTAGCATAGTGCAGAATGTGACTATTCACCCACTTCGTGGCAGTTAAGAGAAAGTAGTGTCAAGAGAGCTACCATGATATTGCTGTTGTGGAGAAATAAGGACACTGCTTACGGTGCCTGATACTGAAGATGTAATTAAGTCCTTTCCATATGTGATTTAAAAACCGATAGCTTTTCAGTCCTATTTGGAAAACTATGCTGTAATGAGAACCGTTTCACCCAAATTCAAAACAAATCTTGGGGTTCAGTATGCCTTGAAAAGACCAGACTTGCTTGTTCTTGCACTGATGCTGGGGAAGGAGGATGGGAGACTTGGAAAATGATTTAAAAGCAAAGATACAATCCAAAATAAGCCAGAAATACCTTTTTGTGGTCTATAAAATAGCACCCTCTGACCAAAATTCCTGCTACCTGCAATGCGTATTAGAAACAACGAAAATCACTTACTTTATGCAAGCCTCGGATGAATCACAATTTATGGTTCTTAGGGAGGAAACAGTTTCCCTGCGTCATGATGCTGGATGGGAGCCAATCTGGGCACAAGGCCAGAGAAGGTTAAAGCCTGAGACCCTTCTTAAAATGTTTTACTCTTCAGATGTCTTTCCCACTGAGAGGTGTCTGCCAACGCGATGCCTGTCACAGACTCCAATGAAAGAAATACGCCATCTACAACTTCTGTCTGGGCCCCCACATTAGGTCTTCTGATACTCTCGGCCTTCTCGATTAGAATCGCTTGGATTTTCTTCACAAGGTTACATAACATACATTCCTCTGTGACATCAACAATCATACTGTCCAATCACTGTGCATGCTGCCTCAGGCATGAAAGCCAATCACTTCTCAAGCACACAAACAGCATTGAACACTCTGGAGTAAGGATCCTGTCTACCTGAATGTGAGCAGAATCTGCTACTTGTCGGATTATATATTCTCTAGTGACTATGGGCCAGATTACAAAGTTTCATACATTAGAAATAGTGATTTCCTAATTGTGATTATATCCGAACTGCAATTAGGAAATCAATATGCCTAATGTATGATTTTTTAAAGTTTTAAAATAGCAATTTCTAGTGAGTCGCAAATAGACCTAGCTCATGAATACTAATGAGGTATGTCGCAATTTGTGACCCACTAAGAATCGCCACCATCACAGGGATGGTGGCCTGCTCAGGTCAGCAAACCACCATGTCTGTGATTGCTTTTTAATAAGATATTTTTCTTAAATGCAGCTCATTATTCTTAAAGGGAACCAGTCTGTGTTTCAAAAAATAAAATGAAACAATAACATTTCAATTTTTAAGAGCAGACAGTGGTCCGAAAGGACCACTGTCTGCTCTTAAAAATATTCTGTTTAACATTCTCCCCTGCATATTTTTGAATTGGTGGTAAAGTATTACTCTTTTGCAACTGCAATTTGGTCGCAATACATTAATACATAGCAATGCGACTGGGTATTTGGGAGAGATGCCCTAAACACGCCCTTTCCAAATACTGAATCAGAACTGGGTCAAAAACGCAAATTGTGATTCAGTAACAAGTTGGCAAATCGCAATGTGGTGTTTGTTTATTAAAAAAAGCTTTTTTGCGGTCGCAAACAGCTCAATTCTATGAATCGGTCTGTTTACAACATCAAAAAACCTTTGTACATCTTGCCCTATTTTGCTTTTCCAGGGCACAAGAAAAATGAATTCATATAGCCTCTTCCACATGTCTAAGTGGTGTGATCTGTGGCGGACAACCCTGTCTCCTTGTGTCTCAGGGCTCTTATGTCCTGTTTATAGTCAGTATACATAACACACGCATTTAAATAGGAGTCACTAGCAGGTTTGTACAGTCTTTCCTAAAGAGTCAGTGCTTGTAACATGTTACAATCCACAAAAGACAAACCTGGATTGGCATCAGCGACAAGCAAGCCTACTTCTAGTGCAGGCAGAGTGGTCACCCACCTAGGGGCAGCTCCTGGAGGGGTGGAGCAGGGGCCCACACCTGGTGAAACTAACGCAGGGACACTTATCTCCTCTCTCTGTGTGAGGGTACCCTGCCGGGAGTTTCCACTGTAATCAATCAACTAAGGAAAAGTGAAAAAGCACTGAGCCTTTGCTGTAATCACTGACTTGATCTTAGATAGCTAACACGATTGGTCAGCTTCATTTTGTGTCCTTAATTGTCCTGAATGGGTGTGGAGGTTAGAGAGCAATGGAACTGAACCACATTTGACTCTGTCTGACAAATCACTCTGCTTCAGTTCAGAAGCCAACAAAGATCCGAACAGAGATATGAAAGTAATATCCTTGCTTAAGACCTCTGAAAAGGCAAACACGGCTTCACATAAAAGTGAACAAATTGAGTTCATTTGAGAAAGAGACAGTAAAGAAAACCTTAAAATATGCTGGATCCTGTCTTCAGGTTAGACACAGAAAATATGAGAACTTTTAAATGCACAACATTGGACGTTCAGGTGAATAATTGCGTGAATAAATATACATGTAAAAACACAAATCTAACCTAAATATTTTATGACACTAATAAAAGGTGTCATTTACAAATACCCCAATCGTGCTCATTTTGTCACAATCAGAACAATGATAAAAGGGCCAACATATGAACCCATTACACCATTACAGGGGTTACGGATCCTAGTGAGGACTTTTTTAGGCAACCAGAAGATCACAAATTAAACTCTCGCTGCGGAACAGATTTCCATCCTTATGAGGTTGCCAAACAGTGTACCACTGAGTTAGGTAATTATAACAGCTAATATAAACAGTGTTGCTTAACTTGCCAATACACAATCATGTTTCCTATTTTTAATAGACTTTGTTGTGTTTTCTTATTACTTTTCTACATAAATTTCAAGTTCCTAAAATCATCATATGTGCAACTTAATGATTTTGATGCAAATTGCGAGTCGCAAATCGGAACCTAACTACATCCGGCCCTTAGTCCGTTAAAAAATTGAAATGATGAAACTCACTGTGTTATTAGGAAATACAGACCTTAAAGGTGACATGAAAATATTTTATGTTAGGGGATGTCTGGTAGGTTCTTAGTCTTGTGACTGTCACTGTGAACCCTCTTTTTCGCCAATTAAGTAATTTAGAAAGTGTTCTGACCTCCCTCCAGGTCATTAAATACACTTTTTTTCAGTTCTGGACTTCTGTGTGCTAGTCTAAATCACACATTTTGAGTGATGTAGTCTTGTTTGCACCCTTTGAACGATTTAGACTTCCACACGTCAAAATAAACACTTTATAGAGAAAAGTTCAGGGGTGGAGACAGTATCTGTAATGACTGGGTGTGAGGTGGTCACCCTATACTCAAATTAGAGGCAAAGCATGAGGTTGGTAAGGACACAACACAACTCAAATAGGGTGATGACCTCCTTTCAGGCCATTAAAGACACTGTTTCCAGTCCTGGACTTCTGTGTGATAGCCTAAACACAATTCCCCCTTATCCATCAACAAACCCACTAGGAACCCTCACCACCTTTGGACAAGGTGGTGAGGTACTTTGTGCATGGGCAACAATTTGGGGGGTTGTCAGGAGTGGTAGATGCTGCTCCTGACTTTCCCGTTGGTATCATTGACACTGTTCTAGTCCTGACAGCCTCAGGGTGGTCTTCCCCCAAAACTTTCTCCTGCCTGCCTCCCTTTTCTGACCTTGTTTTTGCTGGTTTTATGACTCTGTGCACTTTACAACTGCTAACCAATGGTAAAGTGCTTGTGCTCACTCCCCTAAATCATGGTAATATAGGCCTAACCCTAATTAACATATTTAATTTACTTATAAGTCCCTAGTAAAGTGCACTGCATTGAATGCTGCTAATGGGCATTCAGCACTCATTGTGCCACCCATTCCAACAGGCCCTTAACCATGGCTCAGGCTTGCCATTGCAGAACCTCTGTGCAGTTTTGTGCCACCTTTTGCTAAGTTTTAAACTCCCCTTTCATTACACATAAGTCACCCCTAAGTTAGTCCCTGGGTAGACCACAGGGCAGGGTGCTGTGTAAGTAAAAGGTAGGAAATGTACTTTTAAGTTTTGCATGTCCTGGTAGTGAAAACTCCCCAAAATTCGTTTTTCACTATTGTGAGGCCTACCCCCTCTCATAGGTCAACATTGGGAATTTCTTATTAGACTTTTAGGCTGAAACACCTGATTGAGGAGTTGCTCTATCAAGTTTCATACCATTGGAATGGTAATGATAAATCCTCTTTACCGGTAAAGTTTGATATGACACTACTATTTTAGAAATGGCACTTTTAGAAAGTGGACATTTTCAGCCTTTACAGCTCTGTGCATGCAGCATGTCTCTAATACACGTCTGAGTGGGTAACAGCTACTCCAGACAGCCACAAACACAGAAAGGATAGGTGTGTCTGGGCACTTATCTGCATTCTGATGGCTCTTCCTAGGCAGAAAGAGAGTATAGGGCTGACACTTACACCTGAATAAGCAGTGCCTATTTCCACACAAAGGGCTGTGTAGCAGCATAGATTTGTTGCAACCCCTGACATTACAATCATGATTTATACACGTACCCATGATATGGCATAAAATGTGTGTTTTAATATTTTACTAATGTAAAGTGGTGCGCTCGAATTCAATAATGAAGTGTATTCTCGGTAGTATTAGGAAAAAATGTATTCAGAGTGCTTAACCTTATTAAATGAAATATAATCATTGAATGAAACTTCATAACCATCCTCATGTTATGCAGATGTATTTGTACTAGAAACAATAACAATTTATGTAATGTATGTTTGGTATCCTCATTTCTATGCCATGCATTTTCTCCCTAGTTATATGTCCCCTGCAGCTCAGCCAGTGTGACTGTGCAGTAACAGAATGTTGATGTGTGCATGGTTTGAGTGAGTGTCAGTTGAAATGTGTGGGCTAAGCAGCAAGGATGCTGCTCTCAGTGGAGCCTTTATGCTACCTTCATAACATCTTCTACCTGTAACCTGAGACTCCTACCTTGTGAATAAATCTTATCCTGTTTCACCTATACTACTGTTTACCTCTGCATCTTTAATTACCACAGTGTCAACGAGCTGTAAAAAGACCTAGTGTGAAGACTACACCGCAACTGCAGGAACATGAGAGGAGAGAAGATTAAAACTGATGATTACCTCAAACTATACAAGAGACCTAATACTAAAACTGAACTTATACAAGTGCAACCTGAAGGAATTGAAACGCCCTAAGGGCCCCACAGGTGTCTTTAACAGCTGACAGCCCATAGTTTGGGGCGTTTAGGTTTCTTTTCATCAATTTTATCGCGAGCCTTCTGACATCTTTATCAAAGCAGGAGATGGACAGCACTTCTGACTGCCTGCAGTCTAAATAAGTTAGAAGTGCGTGCCTGCTTGCCTGATTGGACCTGTTTTTACTGAATGCTGTATTTACACTTAAGGGTTGGCAAACAACAAAGAATTGGCCTGCTGAATTTTATTCGAACACAGTTCATCCCAGAAGCCAGGTGCAGCGCTGCTGATCAACCTCCCAGCAGTGTTTCCAGCCATTTTCTTAAAGACTTTAATTTTATTAATTTTGGTGATCACTGAACCTTTGGCAAGCGTGCAGTTGACCTGTTTTACTCGAACCTATCCTCACTGTTCAGACTCCTACTTCTTTATTTACTTCATCTCTTCCTGTACTACCCTTATCAACAGTAATAAAGGACTTCAGTACCTCCACAACATACCACTGAAAGTGAAGTAGGACTATTGTCTCCAGCATTCTCAACATCAACAAAGGACTATCACCTCTATAGTAAATAGGGATCTTTATTATTCCTGTTGTTCTGTGATTCTGTGAGGTGTCTTAAACAATTAACACTTAAACAATTTCAGGTGAGAGTTTGCGCATCAGGAACTTTTATTATTGCTGGATATGGTTCTTTTTTTTTCTACCTATTAGTTTATACTGTGGTTAATTTTCTGTCCTTTGGTATGATCTATCCTGGTCTGCATTTACTGTGTACTGCATTTACTGATGTTATGTCTGATAATTGTATTTAGCTGTGGTCTGAGTTTACCATTTTTACTTGACAACTCTGTACTCTAAGGAGTAAACCCCTGTGTGCTGCTTGTGCGTTAAGCGTTAAACTGTGTGAGTGCTGCAGCTGATGCTAATGTTACTTTTAGTGGGGATTATGTTTTTTGCCCATACGTTTCTTACTTTTACTTGATCTTACAGTTTCTAGTGATGAGGCAGTGATCCTGCAACCCAAGCCGTACTTACATTCATATTGCTGGTGATGGGCATTTGCATTGTGCCCAAATCATACTTGCTTTTACTTGTACTGGGTTACACTGGAAATTACTTACTGTTACTGTTGATGGGGCACTTGTGTTGCACCCAAACCGTACTAATTGTTACATGTGTTGGGGCATAGTAAATGGACCCAGATGTTGCTTACTGTTACTGTTGCTGGGGCATATACATTGCGCCAATACCATATTTTCTGTTGAGCATGTGAGGGATAGTATTTGCACCCAGATGTTGCTTTGTGATGGGCCTGTTAGTTGCAACCCAAACAATATACTTACATTTCTACTACTTACTATTGCTGGAGTTGGGGGCATTTTTTTTGCAGTCAAACCTTTTCTTTGAGGAATGTGTCTTGCACACGCAGGGGCATATGTTTGTGCACTTTATTGCATCTACCTGTTTGGTTGGTTGATGGGGCTGGTGTATTACATCTGTTTGGGGCACATGTATTGCACCTTTGTGCAAAAATATAGAGTCTACATCTCTAGTTTGGGGTGGCACTAATTTTGCACCTCAATATTTTATTTTCTGCTGAAGGGAGAGAGTGTGGGTGGTTCTCCCATATGGTTTGTTCCCCTGTCCTTAGAATTCCCATTTAGCACTGTTAGGCTATGTGATTATTTTTTCTAATCTTGTGTTATCATTATTTCCTTCTCTGGTACATGTATTTTATGTATTGTGTGATTGAATATGTTCTTCCATCATCTGTCTTCTTTCTATGAGGTTTAGTATTCCTGCTTATCTGCACTGTTATTTTATATTGTTTCTGTAAAGAAGGGAGGTGTGTGGTATCCTCATTTCTACGCCATGCATTTTCTCCCTAGTTATATGTCCCCTGCAACTCAGCCAGTGTGACTGTGAAGTAGCAGAATGCTGTGGTGTGCATGGTTTGAGTGAGTGTCAGTGGGAATGCGTGGGCTAAGCAGCAAGGATGCTGCTCCCAGTGGCTCCTTTCTGCTACCTTCATAACATCATCTTCTACCTGTAACCTGAGACTCCTACCTTGTGAATAAATCTTATCCTGTTTCACCTATAGTACTGTTTACCTCTGCATCTTCATTTACTACAGTGTACACTAATGTTTTGAAGTTAATGTTGAAAATGTGGTTCATGGCTACGTTTCAACTCATATATTTACAATTTAGGCCTTTATATTAACTGTAACATGAAGTGAAATTGAATTGATGTAGAAACTGTGTGCACAGTATAACATGAAATTAAATGTGCATTAGTGAATAATGTTCTAGCTTGACTAAACTAGGCCTGAATTTCTTTTAACATGAGAAACGATTCAATTTTTTGCTAACGTGTCATTTCATTGAAGGTGTGGCACATTAAATGTTAGTTTGAAAATAGATGTGCTATTGTTTACTAATAGAGAGTCTAGGAGGAAACCCTTGAGGAAAGAATACAAAGACACTAAGGGGGTCATTACGACCCTGGCGGAAGGCGGAGAACCGGCGGTAAGACCGCCAACAGGCTGGCGGTTTTACCTTGTGGGATTATGACCATGGCGGTTACCGCCATGGTCATCCACCGGTTCTCCGTTCCGCCCGCCGGGCTGGAGACCTGGGTCTCCAGCCCGGCGGCCGTCACAATACCGCCGGCGGTATTTGGATCCGGCTTACCGCCGTGGATTTCCAGCGGTTTGAACCGCCATGAAATCCATGGCGGTAAGCACTATCAGTGCCAGGGAATTCCTTCCTTGGCACTGATAGGGGTCTCCCTCACCCCCCACCCCCATCCCGACTCCCTCCCCTACACCCCCCACCACCCCTGCCACCCCCCAGAGGTGGCAGGGCCCCCCTCCCCACCCCGACCCCCAACATCACATACCTCACACACACCCGACACGCATGCAGGCACCACCAACACACACACCGACATACATGCCTACATCCACACACACACTCAGACATGCAGACCCACATTCATACATACACGCACACATCCATACAGACATACCCACAGAAATACACACACTCATTCCCAAACATGCATCACCCCCACAAGCATACACGCACTCACACACCCCCTCTACACACTCAGGCGCACACACCCATGCACGCACCCAACACCCCCCCCCTCCCCTAACGGACGATCGACTTACCTGTTCCGTCGATCCTCCGGGAGGGGACGGGAGCCATGGGGGCAGCTCTGCCGAGACCACACCACCAACAGAACACCGCCACGGCGAATCACAGGACGTGATTCACTGGGCGGTGTTCTGTTGGCGTGGCGGTGGAGGTGGAGCAACCTCCACTTCCCCGCCTCCCGCCTGTATGGCTGTTGGCAGCTCTCCGTCAGAAAAAGGACGGAGAGCTGACAACGGTCATAATAGGCCGAGCGGCAAACCGCCTGTACTGGCGGTCTTCCGCACGGCGGTCCCTCAGCTGTCTTTAAAAAAGACCGCCGAGGTCAAAATGATCCCCTAAGTGCGAAGATGACTGACCGTTATTCATGTATGTTGCAAACGATGTCCAGAGAACCAAGGACAGCAGCGTTCTCAGGACTGCTCAGAGAAAAAAGCTGAGGTTGCAAGTTACACCATTAGACAGGAGAATACAATGGAGCATGTGATGGCATGATTGAGGGTATTACCTGATCTAATTTGCAGTATTAACTAGGAGTTACACTGAATAATTGTATTCAGACTTTTCTTGGACTTTGGGAGGTAAAGACCTCTGACTTTCCCTTTGTCCCTATGCTGTGCTGAGTGTGGCTTAGGCTTGAACCTAATTCTACAAGAATACTCTTGCCCAAGCTTCTAAAATGCTGACACCTTCACCTTCACTTTCCAATTCTAGTTTTTGTCCCTATGCCTCTTAAAATTTCCCTTTTTGCCATAGCCTTTCGAATTTGAGATTTCCACTACCCTTTCCAGATTAACTTAGATAGATGATTTTGACTTGCAATCATATGTAAGAGGGAAAATCGAGGATTATTTTCTAAGCACCACATTTTGCTTTTGATATTCTCTATCTTTGCTACTGAGCTTTTGGTTTGCCTTATGCTAACTTGTCTAAATTTCTTCAGGTGATTTGGCAATCCTATGGTTATTCTGTAGCTCTTCAGTATATTTTTTTTAATTTGTTTATATCAACCTAAATGTTCATTTGTAATAAAATTCTTTCACTATATTTCTGATTTTGAGTTCTCATTGTGTGGCCAAATTGGTTACACTGTAAATGTTTGATGATTGATTTATTACCTAACTTCATGGTTAATCCTTATGCAGGGAAAAAGATCTTTTAACCACATAAAAAATGCTCCATCAGCTGATTACCCCCTACTAATAGTCTGGAGTCAGGGCTGGGAAGAAAAGATCTCTGTCCACTTCAAAGACCCTTCTTTGAAGTTTCCCCAACTTCAAAGGCACAAACGGGTAGAAGTATAGGGTCTCGGACCCCAAAAAATCAGACACTTCTGGATCTATAACTGGACTCTGTCAGAAGAACGGACTGTTGCTCTGCTGGACTGCTGACCTTGAAGAACTGCTTTTCTGCTGTGCTGACCTGGTGTCTGCCGCTCTCTTACCTTCCTGAGTGACAGCTAGACTCTGCCATGCACCCCAAATTGATTTCCAAGGGCTTGTTGGCTTGCCTCCTGTTGCTTGAGACTCAAGGATATTAAAGTATCTGCCACAGCTCCTGTGCCGGGTTCAGTAGAAGTGGACCCAGATACTTGCTCCAGGGAGAATCAACATATCTCCTATTGCAAGATGTAGAACCAAGGCATCGCCGCTGTTGCCAGTGCAGAATCAGCGCATTGCATTCAGAACCAGCGATTCACCATCATTTAGTCCCCACAACGGATCTGCTGCATCACCGCCACTGCTAAAGGAAGATTAGTACATCCCTTCACTGCGTGAAGAAACCAGGTGCATCGGCTTCAGAACCTACGTATCACAGCACTGGTGCTTCGCCTTTGGAATCAATGCATTACCAGAACTGCGTGAGGAAAATCGACGCATATTGTGACTGCAACCAGGATTAAGGTACTTTGCTCAGTGGGCCCTGCGTGGGTCCTAGAGCCTGCCTACACTCCATCGCAGGTGGCCTGAACTCTTGACTTTGTCCCAGTCCAGCGCAACCTTAAGTAGACCCTAGAGTGCTACTTGCTTCTAAGACCTAAAACTCTTTCTTCTAAAATTCATATCTCGACTCCTACTTATGGATTTTTGTCATTTTTATCTTGGTTTGTTCAGAATATAATAATTTAGTGTCCTAGACCTGTGTGGAGTCTTTTGGTGATGGTTTCACTGTGTTATTGTTTATGTAGCGCACACATACTTTACACATTACCTCTTATGTTAAGCCTGATGGCTCATTGCCAACCTAGCAGAGGGTGAGCACAGGATAACTAAGGATGTGTTTTGACTTACCCTGACTAGGATTGCGTTCCATACTTGGACAGGGTGTACACCTCTCCCAACTAGAGACACAATTTCTAACACACTGCCCTAACTACTTTTGGTCTTAACCTTCTTTACTTACTAGTTTCTTTTTATTTTGCTTCCCCTAACTCCTCAGTAGCAAACAGAAGGTTGTTGTGGGACTAAGAGTGGGAAAAGGTCTTAACACAGTGATGTCATCAGGGAATCAAATGATGCCTTATCTTACTCCCACTACCCAAGGCATTTTGGTAAAATTTAATCCATGAGATGTGGTGAAGTTTATTTTGATAAAGAAGAAGCAGAATGGCTAATAGGGAACTGGTAGGATCCCCTACTAGGACAGTGCTTCTGAAACACAAGCTAGGCAGAGCCAGTGAGCTTTTTTCCTGACATGTGACTGGCTCGTCCCATTCTTGACAGCCTTTCAGAGGCTCAGGAGAGCTGGAAAAACTTCAAATTTTCCATTTTCATCTTGTCACCTATAGAAACACATTGTTTTGGAAAGGAAAACAGTGCAGTGCAGACAATGTCTCACCAAG
The DNA here is from genome assembly GCF_031143425.1 of Pleurodeles waltl. Lineage (NCBI taxonomy): Eukaryota > Metazoa > Chordata > Amphibia > Caudata > Salamandridae > Pleurodeles > Pleurodeles waltl. The sequence goes on along the minus strand of NC_090448.1, from coordinate 889,219,095 downwards.
AACCAGATCCCAAACTGGCTGAGAAGCCGCTGGTCGTGCTTGTCATCATCCTTGTTGTCGAAATCTGTGTTGTCCAGCGAGTGGTGAGAGGAGGAGAGGCCCATCTGTCTTCTGCGGTTCATCTCGTACTCTCTCTGCTCGGCATGAAACTCCGCTTCTTTCAGCAAACTGCCATGAAAGGACACACGTGAGGCAGAATAAGAAAAGAGGAAACAAGAAACTGATTAGTTCACTTAAATAATGAGGTTTTCTTAATCCATTTAATGGCACGAACCGGCAGGTATAATGCACTGTGCACAACAGCTACTAAAAACATCAACGAGATGGCTCTCCCTTTTCAGAAAGATGAAAAACTGAGTTGTCCCATTTTAATTCAAAATGTTGGCTTGCAAAGTTGCATGTAGATCTCAGCAGCATGCACTCAATCCACCCAAATACTTGAGTGATGAAGAACTTGCCATCCCTTACGGAGGATGGTACTTTATTCTCTTAGTTCCAGGTTACATAAAAGAATATTAAGCACTATCCACAACCCCCACCAAGGGCTGGCTTCATTACAGTTGGAAATGAGCTCTCACTGAAAGGGAGTGAAAAAAGGGAAAGGGTAAAACATAAAACACTTGTTTGGGCTCTAAAACAAAAAAAACTAGAGAAGGAATGGAAGAATGTAGTCTCTTTATTAGCACCCACCATATCAAGGGAATATGTCATTGGCCTCAGTAACAAACCCACCAGTAAAGTAAATGCTGTTTCCGTGTATCATTGGACAAATTATTCTACATCTTTGTATGTTGGCCTGAACTATCTTTCGCACCCTGGAAAGTGCAAATAAACCATGAGACCGTGTAGAAGAGCCAAACCACCTAACAGTGGAGGTGAACAAAAACAATACTCCAATCAATATGCACAAATTGCTTGCCCGGGCCAAATGGCCTACCTGGGAGCATCTTTAGCGAAGAGACACATTTCTGGGCACCACAAATTAATGATTTGTCCAAGTATACATTCTGTCTTCTAAAATTCCTGCATCATGGAGAGGTTGCCTTCTGCATCCAATTCTCAGAAAAGGTGACTGTTCAAAACAGGACCGCTACAGGCTAATAGCCCTATTGGACATGGAGTGGAAAGCCTTGCAAAAGTCCCATTTTGTGAACTGGAGGATTGGGTAACATACAACAGTATTACCCAGTACTGTTATCAGACATTTTCCCCCAAAGGCATCAACCATGGACAACATAATTGCCCTGTTCTTTTTGGCGAACAGATTCGTGAAAAAAAGATCAAAGTTATTAGATACATGCCTTTTAGACTATAGAGCAACATTTTATGGCTCTGATCCCAATATTCTATGGCCAAAGCTCGCAAAGTGGGTGATACCAAAAAATCTATGAAATGCAATAGTTGCTTTAGACATGGATACTTGGGTCCAAATCAAACTGTCCCAAACCCAGTCTTCTGCAAAAATAAACATAAAGGATTAAAACAGGGTTGCTTAATAGCTGTTTAGCATTTAACTGCTGGTTTAGGGCTGGCACAAAACTAAACTTGTTTCCACCAAAAAAAAGGTCACAAAACTACTCATTATCCAATATGCCAATGACCCTGCCATCTTGTATCACACCCTCATTGAGATACAGAGGGCATTAAATACATTGTATTCATACAACACCAAAAACCGCCTAACAAGTAACTCTATAAAAACTAAGGTTCTGATCTTTGGGCAGCACACAAAAAATAACAACAGCGATGGAACCTGGAGCTGCTCAATATAGTAACAACAAACAAATATAATTATTTGGACGTATGGCTGTCCGACACAAGTAAACTGTTTTTACAGTCCAGGGCACTAGAGGAAAAGGCAGCAAAAACCACATTTGCACCGGCAAGCCTCCATATCAACTTGCACAGATTTGAATAGCAATCCGGACTCATCTTCTGCCCGCTTTAAACTATGGGCATCTCACCTTTCACGGAATACAACTGAATATCCTTGAGCAGCATGTTTCAGCTACATGCCAGAAGATTTATGATCTGCTGAAACACACATGGCCTACCCTATTGCACCTGGAGATTGAGTTGCTGAGCCAGGACACAGAGTGCACAATTGCTATTGTAAAATAGTACCATCAGGATGCCTCTGCAAAAGAAGGTACAATGAAATGTGTATTGGAGGACATTTAAAAAAAAGAATCAATCCCATGGTCAAATGCATGCAGACCACCCTCAACACCAAATAAAATACATTTTAAAAACAAAAGGAAGGCAACTGCCTGAAACACTTGACTAGCAGGAAGTAATGCATACTTTGGGGACCCCAGACTTGCTTCAATGGTCTGAGGCAGCAGTCCACCAGCAATATATGAAGGCACCATAGGGCAGGACAGCCCTAACAATTATACTAAAGGGCGTGACCTGACCGTCCATGCAGTACGACGTGATTCCCCGGAGCTCATGTGCCCATCAGCAGCCCAGGTAAATTGCTTGCGCAACTGGCCGAGGGGGTAGCACACTCGGGAGCCTTTGAGGAAGAGATTTGGGGTCCGAGTGTCCCCCTCAGATGACACAGCGGAGAAAGAGAGCGATGAAAAGCTGCTGGGAACTGCCCATGAACATCAGCCAATGTGAGGGTGTGGCAACAAAGTTGTGTCCTAATCCAAGCCCCCGAGGACTGAGGAAAGTAGAAAAGTGCCCAGCAGGGAATATAGTGGGGCCTTGATGACTGTGGGGCCAGCCAGATAATTAAGGCAAAGGTGTTGGAAGCTGAGTCGGGGACCGCCATTTATCACGCTGCAGAGCTCTAGGACAATAGGGTGTGCGTCGGAAACAGCAAAGGACCAGGAGCTTCTCCAAAACTGACAAAGTACCAGAGTCTCACCGTGGAGCAAACAAAAGGGTGAAATCTCACACAAAATGGCACCTGCCCAGGGGCTGAGCAGCCTGAGAGTGCTGAAGAGCTTCTGGGTTCTGGGGGCTGCCCATGATCATCGACAGTGGTGCGTGTGCAGAGGTAAAGTGATGGCCTGATCCAAGGCTCCCCCACCCCCCGGATTGATGGAAGCACCCGGTGTAGCCTTGATGGCCGCAGAGAAGATGGGCCCCAGAAAACTAAGGTGAGAAGAGGGGAAGCCAAATTGAGGCACCCTGATACCGCGCTGCAGTGCCCTCAGACAATAGGGAGTGTGCCCGTAGCGGTGAGAGATTTGGAGCCAATGTGCAACAGCAGCAGCACATGTTCTTGTAATGTGCCATATGTAAAGGTGAGAGTCGGCCATCAGGAACTGCACCGACAAAATTGGAGCTGATCTGATTGAGAGATTTAGCAGCAGGGGGAAAATCTCAAACGGGGGAATAATGCCGGGGCGAGCCTGGTGGACAAGCAGCCTGCGGTCCATGAAGTACAGCCCCCCTCTTCCACAATACCCCCCCCAAGATTATGAGACTTTGGGGTTACTCAAGCAACTTGTATTGGACTTCTCCCTCCACCACTCCCATGGGGCAGATGCTATGCTTGGGCAGGCCCTGGTGGGGTGAATGAGGCCTACAAGGCATTCTTGATTCTCCCTTGCAGAAGTAACCGGAAAGTGGCTCAGAAATCGCCTGGCATTGATTTTGGCTGATTTCCCCTCCCTTCAGAAAGATTGTGCCTGCGGGGCTGGTGAGAAAGTGTGCACCATAACTTGCGGGAGAGTGTGAACCCCTCCACCACCCACCCCCCCTCGGCTGAGGCTGTTGCACACATGTTCAGATGCATGATATGGAGCAGGTTTGGGGTCACATGGGGGTGCGGAGGTGGTGAGAGAGGGGTCACTGCTGCTATGCTGAATCAGACGGCAGAGCATGTCATAAGGACTCTTGTATCGCAATGAAACTGCTGGATTAGGGGCAGCAGCACCTCTGATTGTAGATGACTTAGGCCCTCGTTATGACCCTGGCGGTTGGCAGTAATATGGTGGAAAGTACTGCCAACATGCTGGCGGTACTTTCCACCATATTATGACATTGGCGGTTTGGCTGAAGCCAAACCACCAATGAACCACACTGACCGCCACGGAGGTAACAGCCACCGGGCTGGAGATATTGATCTCCAGCCCGGCAGCCATCACTGTACCGCCATGGTTTCCCTGGCTTCCTTACCGCCACGAAAACCATGGCGGTAGGCACTATCAGTGACAGGGAATCCCTTCCCTGTCTCTGATAGAGGTCTTCCCCAACTCCACCCCCCTCTCCACTAGCCCCCTAACCCCCTTCCTCTCCAAACCCCCCCTACATTCACGCCCCTTCACACACACACACACACACATGCATACACACACTCATTCCAACATGCATGCACCCATGCATACATCCACTCACACACACACATTCGCACACACTTTCATACATACACTCAGACACGCATTCACAGAACACAACATACACGCACTCACTCATCCGTACATGCATGCACATTCAACACGGAACACACACCCGCATACACGCACGCACAAACATGCACACACACCCCCACACACACAACACCCCCTATCCCCCCTCCCCTGTCGGAGCACCCACTTACCTGTGTTCAGGGTGTCCTCCGCAGGTGACCGAACGGGCGCTGCTGTCAAAAGCAGCATCCACCAGCAGAATACCGCCAGGCCGTATTTTAGGTCATAATAAGACTGCCGGCAGTCTAGTGGCATGGCGCTGCTGCTGGCAGCAGCACCACCTTACCGCCATCCACCGGCATGGCCACAGCTGGATTTCCGCCATTATTTTGGAAGAAATCTGGCTATGGTCATAATACGGCGGACGGTTGGTAGCCGCGGCAACGGTCTTTTGGTGGTCGTCACCACAGCTGTAGGAGGTTTTTACCGCCAATGTCATAATGAGGGCCTTAGTCACTCCCATAACAGTTAACAGCTGTCGACCCAACCCTTCTGACTTTCTAGCAGCACACAGATAGTAAAGGTGATTGCTGGCAGCCTATCACATAGAGTCTGAAATTTTCTCAGGGAAAAATCATGGTTGAACAAGTTGTACCCTTTTCCCTTGTTAGCAATAGGTCTCCTACACGTACACAGGTAAAAAAAGAGATGCAGGATAGTTTTCAATACATTTATTTAAAAGACTTAAATCTACAATAAAATACATGAGCTGCAATGTTCAGGGTAATGACATAAGACAAAACCAGTACTGTGAAGATTAGCAATGTGAATATGAACAATCCCAACATTTTGCAAAAAACATGAATACACAAATTCCTCCCTAAAGCGTACTGGCTACCCTAAAGAGAGCAAGGCATGATAAACCTAATCTGCCCAAGACATGTCCATGAGAAGCACCCCAATTCCCTTTACCTTAGAACAAGGTTGGCCTTCAGTCTCCAAATCAGGCGGTGTAGAGACACAGGTCTGCTGCAATGTGACTTGCAGTATGGATGGAATATCCTGGGTGGAATCTGAACTAATGCCCTTGGTCTCACTGAAAGTTTTTATAAGACGCATGTTATTGTCGGTTCAGACATCCTGACATGGGTACCTACCTAAGCATTAGATTGTGTGCACAAACTTGGACCAGCAATATCATAACAAAAATGCCTGGCATGTTCACATTCTGTTCTTGTCTAAAGTGAAGCAAAGGGACATGATGACAATCCAATACGTACATTACTGATAATAACGCTTTCATGGAATGGCGGTCGATTATAAAATAAAAAAAATTCTCCTAAAATGGAAAAACTGCAAACAATGCTAAAATGAATAAAACTGAATACAAAGACAGAACATGTTGATCTAGGTAAAAGAGTGGAGGTGTGCAAGCCGAAGTTAGACTAAATTACTGTACCCAGGTAAACTAAAATGGACTCACAACACCCTACCCTATTGACGAAACAAGGGTGCAAAATCCAATGTCTAAAAATGGTCTAAACAAAAAATCTAAAAGCAAATTTAAAATCATACATAAGAGATATATGACATTGGCGGTAAATTCCGAATACCGCTGTGGTGAAAGCCAACCACCAACATACCTCCGCGGAGGATAACATCCGTCTGCCAGATTATGACATACACACACAAAACCAACAGAAACCAGCCACAACCACAAATCCGCCATACCCAACGAGCGCAATAAACTGTCGGAACTAGCACCCATACCGTTATGCCACCAAAACAACAACCTCCAAATAATGACTCACAAAACACCACAGCAGACATTCAACGGCCGTAAACCATTGGCGGTGCACATCGCCGCGGCAGAAATGGCCACCTAAAAACAAAACAAGACAACATTGGCCAGTCCAAAAAACCCACACCTGACACAAATACACAAACCCCACACACTCACCAACAGCACTATAAAACACCCACCCACAAACATTTGACCTTGCCACGCTAATCCCAGCGATAACTGCACACACACTACAACTACCCATTCATCCATCATGCACCACACACCACACACCCCACCATATCACACAACACACATGTCCCCAAAAAGGCACCCCCGTTTCTGTGATGAAGAGTTGCAGGTGATGGTGGAGGAAATAGTCATGGTAGAGTTACAGTTGTTTGGAGTACAGGTACAGCAGATCTCCATTACCAGGAAGATGGAGCTATGGCAAAGGATAGGGTGATGCCATGGGAACAAACCCACCCACAAGGGACGACATAAGGAAGAGGTGGAACGGTCTACGGGGGAAGGTGTGTTCCATTTCAGCAAGGCACCAGCTCACCATCAGGAGGACTGGCGGTGGACCTCCACCTCCTCCCCCACAGTTGACAGAATGGGAGGAGAAAGTCTTGGCAATACTGCATTCTGGGGGCCTCACTGGAGTACCTGGAGGACTTGACACTGGTGAGTCACCATTACCAACTCACCACCACCCATACCTGCATGCCATGTCACCCCCTCATCCTGACGCTCTTCACCCCACTCCATCCCACATAGTGCACCACCCCAATTACCACACCTAAATGTCTACCCCTGCATGCCATACCTACTGCAAGAACATCCCTCCCAGCTCTGCATGCACACCCACCAGCACTGCATGGACAGCAGGTAGAGCTACCAATCCTACAATCAATCACCATACACTACAAAAGGTGGGAGGACAACACCAATATCATTGGGAAATGTAGAAATATGGAATATTTAACAGACAATAACCCTAACAAATCACTTACATCCCCACATGTGCACCAGCCAATGTCAGCAGCGAGGAGATACCACGGCAACCCAGTCCCTCACCAGAAGATGCCCTCAGTGATAACAGCAACTCTGAAAGGACTTAAATGGATTAACTCGCTGGCCCATCTGGGACCACAGGTCAGTTGGCTACCACATCCCACAGCCAGTCCACCACAGGACCCCTATCAGACTCAAACACTACAGCAGCCAGCCAACGCCCCCAAACCTCTGTCCCCAGGACACGTCAATCAATAGTGTGCTCACCTGTACAGGGACCAGAGTCCACACCACACAGGCAAGACAATAAAGGTCCTGGTGTAAGTGGGAGTGGGCACACCATTCAGGGGACACAGGCACAGGGGGCCAGGGACAGTCAGAGGACAGCTATGCACCAAGGGATGGCCAGCCGTCGGGAACCGACTGCCCAGGAGGCACTCACAAATGTCCTGGGGCATACCAACAATCCCAGGACAGGTTGGGTCAGGTGATCAACATCATGCAGGAGAACCAGCTGCTGCAGGGGGAGCACCACCAGGAGGTCATGCAACAATTGCAGGCCATGAATACTACCATGGCCTCCATTGGAGGGGTGCTGAGTGACATGGCGAACATCATGAGTGAGCACCCAACACACCAGCGTGCCCCTTCCACCAGCCCTCCACATTAGCTGCAGATTCCTAACAGGGGTAAACAGCCAGGACAGATTTGGGTAGCCGGAGTCACCTGGAAGAAGTGAGGGACACACATCAGCCATGCACAATGGCATGGGGCATGACTCTAGGAGGCATACACTGACATACATTGGGTGGGGACTCAAGCTCACCTATAAGCCACACTCTGTGCCTCTGTAGTCGTGCCATCACCTGTTGGACGCTGCTATTCCTCAAGACAGAGGCATCATGCACAGATCCACAATACTTGGCAGTGGCGTGGAAGATGTACTGGTCAGCAATCTATCAGTCAGTATTTGTAAAGCACAGCTACTCACCCCTGAGGGTCTCAAGGTGCTGGGGGGGAGGGGCCTCATCCGAAGAGCCACGTCTTGAGGTTCTTCCTGAAGATGGTGAGCGACGGGCTTTGTCTGGGGTGCAGAGGGAGGTTGTTACAGCTCTTCGCTGCAGTGTAGGTGAAAGATCGTCCTCCGGCAGTGGTTTTGCAGATGCGAGGAACGTGGCAGGGCCATCTGGGCAGAGCAGAGGGATCTGGCGGGGTGTGGATGGAGACGTGGTGGTTCAGGTAGGATGGTCCTGCGTTGTGTATGCCCTTGTATGTGTGGGTGAGAAGCTTGAAGGTGATTCGCTCCTCGACCGGTAGCAAGTGGAGGGTCCTCAGGTGTTGAGAGATGTGTTATCGGTGAGGGATGTCCAGAATAAGTCTGGCGGTGGCGTTCTGGATGAGTTTAAGTTTTTTGATGTTCCTAGTTGAGGTGCTGGCATAGAGGGCATTGCCGTAGTCAAGCCTGCCCGTGACTAAGGCGTGGGTCCTGCGACAGTCTGCTGGGATCCATCTGATGATCTTCCGGAGTTTGCAGAGTGTGTGCCAGCAGGAGTAGGTGACAGAGTTTACCTCGCGGGTCATGGATAGAAAGGAGTCGAGGATGATTCCTAAGTTGTGGGCGTGCTTGTTCGGTGCAGGAGGGGGTGCTGGGGGATGTGGGCCACTAGGAGTCGTCCCAAGCTGAGGTGGCTTTTCCGAAGATGAAGAGCTCTGTCTTATCGGAGTTGAGCTTGAGGCAGCTTTCTCTCATCCAGGTGGCTACGGCTTCCATTGCTGCATGAAAGTCCTTTTGCCCGTGTCCAGGTCTTCGGTGAGGGAAATGATGAGTTGTGTGTCATCGGCATATGACTCGATGTTCACACCATGGCTTTTGACGATGGTAGCAAGAGGGCCTATGTATACGTTGAACAGTGAGGGCCTCCGTGAGGATCCTTGGGGGACTCCGGAGTTGACTCCTGTGGGTCTGGAGGTGTAGGGCAGGAGTCTGACCCTCTGCATCCTCCTGGAGAGGAAGGAGTGGATCCATTTCAGGGCTCTCCCACGGATTCCTATGTCTGGGAGTCCGGTGAGCAGAGTGCTGTGGGAGACATTGTTGAAAGCTGATGAGAGGTCGAGGAGTATGAGTGCTGCAGTGTGGCCGCGGTCTAGGAATAATCGGATGTCATTGGTGGCTGCCAGGAGTGCTGTCTCCATGCTGTGATTGCTGCGGAAGCTGGACTGAGAGCTGTCCGTGGAGTTGTTGGCCTCAATGAAATTCCCTAGTTGTGCGTTGATTGCTTTCTCTAGTACTTTGGCGCGGTAGGGTAGCAGTGGGATGGGCTGGAAATTCTTTAGTTCTGATGGGTCGGTCGAAGGTTACTTCAGGAGAGGGCGTATTTCGCCATGTTTCCAGTCCTCAGGTAAGGTGCCTATGCTGATGGAGCAGTTGATTGTGTTACGAAGCTCGGGGCGATGGATGTGCTGGCTCTGATATATATGTTGTGCGGGCAGGGGCCTGAGGGGGCTCCGGAGTGGGTGCGGTTCATGATGTTGACTGTTTCCTCTGTGGTGAGCGTGGACCAGTCATGGGTGGTCTGGTTGGGCTCTTGGGGGGGGCGGTCGCAGGTTCCGAGGCCAGGTGACAGGAAGCTGTCATAAATGTCCTGGACCTTGTGGTGGAAAATGGAGGCAAGTTTGTCACGGAGGTCCTGCGACGGAGGGATGCTGGTAGCTTTGGAGGGGGGATCTGTGAACTCGTTGATGACTGAGAAGAATTCCTTCGAGTTGTGTGCAGAGGAGTTGATGCACTTCTGGAGTGCGTCCTTCCTTGCGTTCCAGATTTTTCATCGGTGGGCGGCAGTTGGGACTCTGAATGAGGCAAGGTCTTAGGTGAATTGGCTGTTCCTCCATTTTTTCTCTAAACGTCTGTTGGTACGCTTTGATTCTTGGAGTTCGGTGGTGAACCAACTGGCCTTCTTAGGTACACGTTTGGCCATTGTCTGCCGGATAGGGGCTAGAGTGTCAGCATATTCGGTGATCCATACGTAGAGACTGCATGCTGCTGTGTTGGTGTCGTCAGAGGGGAGAGGGAGGGATTTGGCAAGTGATGGCGCACCATCTGGACATTGAGAGAGTAGAAACTCTTTCTATTCCTGTACACCTGTTCATTTGCCTTGGGAGGGACTAAGGCAATATGGGTCTTGCCTTGGTGCTATGGATAGCAGGTATCAGATCATGCTCCTATGGTGCACACATCTCTGTGATTGTGGCCCTGTCCAGACGATAGGTGAGTATGATGTGCCGGTCCTTTAGTGTAGCCAAGTCCACAAAGGGGTTTGTACACGGGTGCTTGCCTCCTCCTCCTATTCCTCTGCAGTGGTTGGTATCTAAGTGAACCAAAAGTAATAAGGGTGTGACAACAGGACCTATGGACACACAACATCATAGTACACAGAGCATGTAGGTATGTATGTAGGACATCAGATTTGTCTAAGTGTCTACAGTCAATTCTAATGACGCACATATAAATTCAAAATATGAGTACCAGCATTAGGAAATGCCAACTCCCTGTCCTGTGTGCAGGGACAGGTGAAAGTGACCGCACTCCACCAGCATTAGATGTCATGGCGGTAGGCTGTCTGCACCGCCGTGCTATTCCTCATTGGTTAACATGGGGCTCTATGGAGTACAGGAACCAATAATGATCAATGTCCACAGTGATGGTGTTCACCGCCGCGGACGTAACCGCCATTTTCTTTCTACAACTTCACTTGATTCCTGACTTTCCACAGTAATACATCTCCGCTGTATGTGCTGCTGTGGCCTGTGTCTGGAACCTGGCATGCTCGTGCCACATCGGAAAGGGCCCCAGCCTTCACGTCAGAGGAGTTGGAACAGCTCATGGATAGGGTCCTTCCCCTGTATGGGCAGTTGTATGGGCGTCCAGACCAACAGGTGGGTACCTCATGGATACGTTGCTTGCGACATGGCTGCATGTTGATGAATGTGTGTGCTAGCAGTGTGTCATTTGGTGAGGTATGGCTGCAGGCAATGTGAATGCAGAGGTACGGGTCAAGTGTGTGCTTGATGAGGGGCAAATGCAGTATGTGAGCCATTTGTGTGACAGGCTGGATTGTATGGTTCATGGTGTCCTTCTGTTTGTGTTTCCTCTGCAGGTCAGCACACATCAGAAGAAGGGGTTGTGGTGTGCCATCACCAAGGATGTGTGGACCCTGGAGGTCCATAGCCGGTGGAGCATCCACTGCAGGAAACGGTTGGAGGACCTGAGATGCTGGGCCCGGAAGACCGCAGAGGCCCAGATGGGGACGGCCTCCCAACGAGGGAGGGGTGCCCGTCGGAGCCTGACCCCCCTAATGGCCCTCATACTGGCGGTGGCCAATCCTGAGTTGGATGGCCCCTTGAGGACAGCACAACATCCATTGTTTAGCCATTCCTACATGGTCCTGCTTAGCTATATAGAGTGGTATGAATTTTTTGGTATTGAAAGGTAGCTAGCATGCCATGGCGGACAGGGCTTAGTTGGTCCCAGTAGGTTTGCAGATGGTAGTGTTCGGGTTCCTTGTTGCTGTAGTACCTAGGCAATGGTTTGTCACTGTGGTCCATACTGCACAATGTAAGTCCCAGGGAGTGATTGTGACGTGTATGCCACCTGTGCTGTTGTTGATGTGATTGACCCTGTGCTCCCTTTCTTTCTCCCCCACCTTCTCTCCTTTTGTCATCCTGTCCATGTGTGCATTAGCACCATCTGGCAAAGGAGCAGGGGCACCGGTGAGTGAGGGAGCTGCAGCCCACGGGACCCAGGAGGCAGAGTCCACCGACGCCAAGGGGACCAGTGGGTTGGAGGGCAAGGGGGGCACCACGGGGGAGAATGGAGCTGATACTACAGACTCTGATTCCTCCTCCGATCGAAGCTCCCTGGTGGTGATGGACGCCTCTGGGACCACCCCAGCTACAAGATCTTCCATCACCCCATACCAGCACCACCCTCCAGTAGCCCCCCACCCAGTTGCCCACTCACCCAGGAGGATGGGTGTCTCTTTCGCCCCAGGCACCTCAGACCCTGCCCCTGTCAGCCTTGCTGCCCTCAGAGAGGAGACGATTGACCTCCTGAGATCCATCTCTGTAGGGCAGTCAACCATAGTGAATGCCATCCAGGGGCTGGCATGCAAGATGCAGCAATTCAATACCTTTCTGTAGGGTATTCACAGTGGCTTAACGGCCATAAAGAGATCATTTCAGGCTCTGGCCTCCTCTCTGACGGCAGCCAGTATCCCTGTTTCTTCGGTCCCCCTCCAAATACCTCTTCCCAGTCCCTGTCTTCTCTCCCCCAACCCATCCCACGCACACATTCTGCCAAGCATGCACCCAAAACAACAGACAGGACTCGAAAAGACAAACACAGGCACCACACTTCACTCCACAAGCACACACACAGCCAAAACACAGATGCACAAACAACAGCCACTGCGTCCCCTGTCTCCCCATCCTCCTCCTCCTCCCTCACAGTCACATCAACACTCACACCTGCATGCACTGAATCAACAGTCGCAGATCCTGCAATCTATAGAGCCATGACGACAGTCACCACAACAGCAGACCCGCAGACATGCACCCCACACACCACATGCGCAATCACCACCACCATCACCACCTCATGCAGCACACCCACCTCACTTGCAGACACCATTACAACATACATCCACACGTCCTGTTTGTCCTCCCCTACCCTGTCTGCCCCCCCCACAAAGACACATAAACGCTCCCACTCAGACACCCAACAGCCATCCACCTCACACACGCACACTGTCCATGCACCTGCACTAAAGTCTGGCAGACCTCCTCCTCCTACCACTTTCTCTACCTCCACTCCCATTCCTCCTCCCACATCCCACCCCACTGGTCCTAAGAAGCTTTTCCTTTCCCACCTTGACCTCTTCCCTACCCCTCCCCCTGTCCTGCCCGTAACAGGAAAGTCTCCTTCCCCCAGCCCAGTCCCTCCAGCTCTCATTCCACTCCTGTTCATCCCCCTAAGAGTTCCCCCACCACTAAGGGGAACAAGAGTGGCAATCCGTCCCCCCCCGTCCCAATGCCATTCCTCCCCCCCTACTCAGGCATCTGTCCTTTGGCTGTGTGTGTGCGACCACAGGAGAACATGAGGGAGAAGTAGTGTTGTTGGTCAATGTCTATGTCCACCCAGACTTCAATCTGATACACTAAAGAAAGTGGTAACTATTCTACTGGAAACTCCACCTAACCCCCCTCCCATCCCCTGGCATTGGTGGTGCTGGGTGGAAACTTTAATCTGGTATTTGATACGAATAGGGATAGGATGAGGGGTGGGAAGCCAGTGTCAGGGGTGGAGGCAACCAAAGGGAAATTAGAAGGCTTTGTGCAGGTACTGGGATTGTACAACATTTGGAGATGAGAGAAGGTACTCATTCTTCTCTGGGGTACGCAATAAGTATTCAAGACTCAAATATATTTTTACCACAGGTGACTCATTCCCCAGGTATTGCAAAGCTACATACCTGGCTAGGGGTTTTAGAGACCACTCCCCTTTGCAAGTGATGCTGAACATTAAAGTGTCGAAACCAGAAGGGATGTGGAAAATGGAAAATTGGTGCCTGTCTAATGAGCAGGAAGTTAAATGCCTAGGTAAAGCATCCACACATTATTTTGCAGAAAATAAGGACTTAGTGAAGAGCACAGCTACATTGTGGGAGGCATACGAGGTCACGATTAGGGGAGTCATCATTGCAGGGGAGATAGGGGACAGAAGGGAGAGGCACACTAGAATGGCTACCTTGAAAGGGAAATTGACTCAGTTGGAGAGGGAATACGTGGAGACTCTAACCAGCCCTGGCAAGATGGTCATGGATCTAAAGAGAGCTGAATACCAGCCAATTGCTAAAAGTGAGGCCAAACCGTTCTATCTAGCAAAGCAGAAATGGATATACGAAAAGAGGGGACAAAAAAGGAAAACTGCTTGCCTGTATTAGTAGTAGGGAAAGGGATAGCTCATACATTAGAGAATTAATGGTAGACTACGGCACCACAGTGAGAGGAAGTGGTGAAATAGCAGAGGAATTTGCTAGGCATCTAGACATCTTTTATATCTCCCATTTCCGAGCCCTGAACAAAAAGTTCTGTTCTTTGTAAATGACTGCCCCATGAGGCAGTTGAGTGAGGACCACGCAAGCAACCTGTAGGAGGACATTACATTGGAGAAGTATCCTCTGCCATGGGTCAAATGCAATCCGTGAAAGTCCAGAACCGGATGGGTTCCCAGTTGAAATGTTTAGAAAATTGTGGAGGTGGTCCACTGCCACTCTTCATGCTGCCTTTGTGAAAATGTTTCAGGAGGGAGAGCAACCAGATGACAAACATTCAGCAATGGTAGTACTTTTTCCAAAGGAAGTAAATCCCCCAGATAGATGCAATTCATACCGACCTATATCACTTTTAAATACAGATATCAAGATTCTAGCCAAACTCTTAGCAACCAAATTAAAGGTGGTAGTGACAGAGCTGGTACACCTGGATCAGAATGGATTTATGCTGGGTCGTTCGACCAGGTTGAACCTGAGACAACTTCATAACAATTTGGAGGCAGTGGGGACTTCACCAGTCGGAAAGGTGATGCTGCACTGGACGGAAATAACGCCTTCAGCTTGGTAGAATGGGCTTACCTCTTTGGGGTACTGGCTAATATGGTGTTTGACCCCAGATGTATCAGGTGGGTCAAACTATTATATGATCAACCTAATCCAGAGTGCGGATAAATGGCCACACTTCACAACAATTTAGAATGCCAATGGCACATGACAAGGGTGTCCATGTTTATTGATCTTATTCGCCCAGGCAATGGTAGTCTTAGTGGAATGGGTGCGAGTGAGTGCACAGGTGTGGGGCTGGCTGGGAGCTGGTGGTAAAGATGAGTGCATTTCACTGTCTGCTGATACTATCTTATTGTATCTATTGAATGTGGCCTTCACACTGGATAGGGTACAGGATATTATCCATGTAGTCGGGGTTCACTTGGGATTTGCTATAAACTGGGACACATTTTTGCTTTTCCCAATGAAAGACTGAGCTCAGTCCTCAAGTCCTGCCTTGGATCCAGCTTATCCTGCAGAGGACTCGTGAATGACCACTATTCTCCATAAAAGTTCCTTAGTCTGAAAGCAAGCTTTCACCTGGGACAAACCTGGTTCCTGTATCCAACATGCGACCTAACTTTTGACTTTGACTTAGTCTAATGAATGAATGATTGAATGAACAGGTTTTAAAACGCGTGCAATCACCCGAGGGTGTCTTGGTGCTGAAAACTGATACACAAATGAAAGAAACCGCCAGACAGCGCATCTTAAAAGGGGGAAAGAAAAAGCCATGATTTCAGCTGTTTCTGAAATGTAACAAGATTGGTTTGATTTCTACGATGAAATGGCAGTTTATTCAACAGCTGACAGGTGGTGTGAACAAAGCTGCACCTACCCCAGTTTACTTTATTTATCCAGGGGACCTTCACGTAAAGCGATGCAGATTATCTTACTTTTCTGGCTGGTTGGTACTATCCGAATTAGCCAGCCAATCTGTTGAGTTTAGTACTGTATAAGGCTTTAGTATTTGCATTAGGCAGTCATACACATTTTTGTACCAGTCCGAAGATGCTGCCTCAAATGACTTTCATCTAGACACACTGCAGTTTTGTATGGTCCTCAAATACGGCTGAAATGTATTCACATTTGTCTGCCCCTTGGCTTAAATGCTATTGTTATTATTTTAGAATAAACCTTGCACTTTATCTTTTTTCTTCTTGCAATAAGGGTCAGGGAATTAATCAAGTATCTGCATTAGGTGGTCACAGAAACGTTGTTTGATAATATACTTGCACTTTTGAGGACACTTATATCTTGTACAGTGGGTCATATGTTTAATTAAGGGTTTGCATTGGGTGACCGTACTACAAAGTTCGAAAATTATGCTCTTTGGAGCCACTGACTATTATTATGGATTGGTTGGTTACATATGACCACTATATTCAGTGCCTTCTTGCACTCTATTACAGGAACAAACCAGCTTTATGTTTATTTGACTTACAGGTTAGTGCACTTAAGAGTGGTGGTGCCAGTAACGGGCACAATAGAGCAGCGTGTGAATAATGTGAACTTTTATCTTTTTTAACACAACTGTCCTTCTGTGAATTCTTTTTTTAATATTGTATTGTCTTCTTTTTATTGTGAAGATTTTAATTAATCATACGTTAAAGGATTTCTACTGGTACTATTGGAAATTACCATCTTTTTCATAGCATTCACCCAGAAGTTTTGCCTCCTTTTGCTGAACCCATTTATGTTGGCCACAGGACTCTGCTCACTTTACTTCAACTAACCAGTAATAAGGTGCTGATGCTCTCCATTTTAAACATGGTACGATTGGAATATACCTAATATTTACTTACAAATCCCTAGTATATGGTACTACATTTACACAAGGCTGGTAAATTAAATGCAACTACTGTGCTGTAACTCATATTGTGCCACTCACTAAAGTAGCACAGTAAAACTGCCAATGCAGCCTGGGAATGCAGTTTTAAACTGCCATTTTGATCTGGCAAACCAACTTTTTTCCAAGCCTAATCCTCACTTTTTAATACTTATAAGTCACCCCTAAGTTAAGCCCTAAATGCCCATTGGGCAGGGAGCTCATTATTGAAAAATAGGACATGCACTTTTAGGGGGTCATTCTGACCTTGGCGGTCCATGACCGCCATGGCGGAGTGCGGCGGAAGCACCGCCAACAGGCTGGCGGTGCTTCCTGGGCGATTCTGACCGCGGCGGTAAAGCCGCGGTCGGAAAAGGGGAGCCTGCGGTTTCCCGCCGGTTTCCCGCTGGCCCAGGGAACCCGCCATGGCGGCGCTGCTTGCAGCACCGCCATGGGGATTCCGACCCCCTTACCGCCAGCCTGTTTTTGGCGGTGCCCACCGCCGGAACCAGGATGGCGGGAACGGGTGCCATGGGGCCCCCTAACAGGGCCCCACAGAGATTTTCACTGTCTGCCTAGCAGACAGTGAAAATCGCGACGGGTGCCACTGCACCCGTCGCACACCTTCAACTCCGCCGGCTCCATTCCGAGCCGGCTTCATTGTTGAAGGGGCTGTCCCGCTGGCCCGGCCGGCGGTCTTCTGGCAGTCGCCCGCCGGCCCAGCGGGAAAGCTGGAATGATCGGCGCGGTCTTTTGACCGCGGTGCGGTCTTTCGGCGGGAACTGCTTGGCGGGCGCCGACCGCCGCGTCAGAATGACCGCCTTAATGTTTTACATGCCCTTGCAGTGAACAAAACCTCCAAAGATGTTTTTCACAGTAGTAGGGCTGGTCCTTCCATAGGAAAATACTGGGTTACATTATAAGAATTCATAGTGTTTCTTCAGCTGTGGCTCCTCTGCTAAAGCGGAAGAGCATAGCCTCACTGCTTTATGCAGTGGGCAAAATGGAAAAATTAAATGATAATAACATAATGTTATTATCATTTTATATTTCCTCAGGGAGCCAGGTTAGGGCGGGGTGGGGCTGGAGGAGGAAGAGGGCTGTAGGCAAAGTGGTGAGTGCACATAAGTGCGCATGACGCTTTTGTCAGCCATGTTCGGCCGGCCAAACATGTCATGCACACTATGCATTTCTCCACCTGACTGTATTGAACAGCCGGGAGGAGAAAGTGCATAGGGCCCTACTCCCTGTCTGAGCGCCGAAGCAGGGCGCTCAGACCAATCACAATGCTGCTGCCATGCTGTTGACTGCAGTGTCATGACTGGAGAGGAGAATGAAAGCCTTGTGCTTCCGGGAGTCCAAAGAGGACGGAAGGAGAGATTGAAAGTTCTCTCCCAACATAGAGGTACTATTTTTTTTTTTTTCATCCCCCCCACCCCACCACCCCCGTTGACAAGTGCCCACCATTGTGTTTCACTTCAGTTTGAAATCAGCTAGAAGAATGATTCAATGATTAATTTTAATAGTAACCTAAAATCCAACTTAATGATCAAGTCTGTTTATAGTCACATTTCTACTCCTATTTTGGAAATTACACTTTTAGATATGTGTCATTTTCCTTCTTAAGAAAAATAGGAGCTTTCTGTCCATTCCCAGTGTTACCTGACTGCTGAATTCTCCCCTCTGGTAAAATGTGGATTGCGTCCAAACACTGGACAAAAGGTTAGATGTTGAGAGGTGCTTTTCTTCCTTGAACAGGATGGCCTGGGGGCTCTGCCCAGTCCCTTCCTAAGCTACAAAGGATGTCTACCCTGTCACTGGTTGATGTAGCTCACACCTAGGCCTTCCTCCCTTTTGTGTTTGTAGTCAGCTTGGCTCTACACCCAGTGGGATGGGGGGGAGCTGCTTCAGAATTGGTTTGGAGTGACCACAAGGCAATGTTTGCCCATTAACGTAGCCACACTTCTGGGTGGGCCAGGGAGCTCTGACTAGGAGAAGAATGGTTTTGCCATATTGAACGTAGGTAGAGAGGGGCATTGTGGAATAGTTTACATTAAAAACACACAAAGTGCTTCAAAAGTGGGTAGGGTCACCGTATGGAAGTTCTAACTCATTGGTTAGGGAGTAGACAGGAGTTTACCGCACCCACAGGCTGGCACTAGGCATAAATGCAGCATTTCCAGGACCCTGATGAAAGGACACTCCTAGTCCTGGGGAGAGTCAGAAGAAGGACTGCCCTGCTGTCTGAAGAACCTGATGAAAGAGTGGACCTGCTAGCCTTGAACCCAGGACCCCTAAAGCGATTACAAGAGTGAGTTGGCTGCCCCGTTTGTACTACAGCTGGGATACTCAACATAAGGCCAGGGGGCCACATGCGTCCCTCCCGGCCTTCAGATACAGCCCCAGCTGAATTACCCCACATGGCTGCTGAGAGCACTAACATTCATAGAGATGTTCATTGAACCGGCAAGCATTTATTTACACCAACTGAAATAAAAGAAAAGAAGCAAATAAGGTGTCCTGCACCATTTAACTTTAGGAACACATTCATTTTAAAACACTTTTCAACAAATGTTTAAAATAAAGTTTCTTGAAATTTTTTTTAAAAAGTTTATTTCATAAACATGCTTTTCACTTTACTACATCAGATTATAAAAGTGCTTTGAGAAATATATTTTTTTAAAGTGACAGTTTTCAAAATTAACATAGAAATGGTCATGCCTCCTCCTAATCTGGCATAAATACCAATACTCAACTAAGAGTCAAGTCAATCAATCATAAGATTTATAAAGCGCACTAATCACCCGTTAGGGTCTCAAGGCGCTGGGGGGGGGGGGGAAGCTACTGGTCGTAGAGCCATGTCTGTAGGCGTTTCCTGAAAGTTAAGAGGTCTTGGGTCTGGCGAAGATAGAGTGGTAGGGAGTTCCAGGTCTTGGCGGCCAGGTGGGAGAAGGATCTTCCTCCGGCGGTGGTGCGGCGGATGCAGGGAACGGAGGCGAGGGCGACGCTGGCGGAGCGGAGGTTGCGGGTGGGGGTGTGGAAGGTGAGTCTGTCGTTGAGGTAGGCTGGGCCTGTGTTGTGGAGGGCCTTGTGTGTGTGGATGAGGAGTTTGAAGGTGATCCTCTTTGGTATTTGTAGCCAGTGTAAGTGTCTGAGGTGGGGGGTGATGTGGTTGCGGCGTGGGACTTCAAGAATGAGTCGGGCGGATGCATTCTGGATTCTTTGCAGCTTTGTTTGGAGTTTGGTTGTTGTTCCTGCATATAGGGCGTTTCCGTAGTCCAGTCCGCTGCTGACCAGGGCGTGGGTGACAGTTTTCCTGGTTTTGACGGGAATCCACTTGAAGATTTTGCGGAGCATGCGTTGGGTGGTGTAGCAAGAAGAGGAGATGGCGTTGACCTGCTGAGTCATGCTGAGTGTGGAATCCAAGATGAATCCCAGGTTACGTGCATGGGTGGTGGGAGATGGTGCGGATCCTAGTGAGGTGGGCCACCAGGAGTCCTTCCATGCTGAGGGGTTGGCTCCGAATATGAGGATCTCTGTCTTGTCTGTGTTTAATTTGAGGCGGCTTGACTCCTTTCAGCTGGCGATGGCTTGAAGTCCGTTGTGGAGGTTGTTTTTTGCAGCTGTAGGGTCTTTCGTGAGGGAGAGGATTAGCTGAGTGTCGTCTGCGTAGGAAATTATGTTGATGTCGTGTGTTCATGCGATGTTGGCGAGTGGGGCCATGTACATGTTGAAGAGCGTAGGACTGAGTGACGAGCCTTGGGGGATGCCACAGAGGATTCTGGAGGCTTCTGATAGGAACGGTGGAAGGCGGACTCTCTGGCTTCTGCCTGAAAGAAATGATGAGATCCAGTCGAGTGCTTTATCGCGGATTCTAGCGTTATGGAGGCGTGTGCGGAGAGTGTGATGACATACCGTGTCGAAGGCTGCGGAGAAGTCCAGGAGGATGAGTGCTGCTGTTTCTCCTTCGTCGAGCAAGGTCCTGATGTCGTCTGTGGCAGCAATGAGTGCGGTCTCAGTGCTGTGGTGTTTGCGGAATCCGGATTGGGAGGTGTTGAGTGCCTTGCTGTCTTCCAGGAATCGGGATAATTGGCTGTTCACGATTTTTTCGATGTCTTTGGCTGGGAATGGGAGGAGGGAGATCAGTCGGTAGTTATTAGGGTCGTCTGGGTCAGCCTTGGTTTTTTTCAGCAGGGCGTTGACTTCTGCGTGCTTCCAGCTTTCTCGGAAGGTGGCTGATTTGAAGGAGCTGTTGATGGTGTTGCAGAGGTGGGGAGCGATGATGATATTTGCTTTATTGAAGATATGGTGTGGGCAGGGGTCCGATTGTGATCCGGAGTAGATGGAGGCCATGGTGTTGGTGATGTCTTCTTTGTTGATGGGGGTCCAGGTGTGGAGGAGGTGGGTGTTGCTTGGGGTGTTGGGTTCGTGGTGTTTGTAGTCAGCTAGTCATTTATAACGAGGACCCCTCTGGGTGGTCTGGGTTGTTATTATTGATGGACAACATTATAGTTTAAAAAGTCAAACACAAGAGAACGTTTTATACAGTGTATATCTTGGCCACGTGTATTTCAAGGTGGTCTTGTATGCCAAATTGAAGAAAAAGGAGACAAAGTGAAATTAGATAATTGCCTAGGATCACACAATTTGGTTAAGTGGGGAAGGCATGAACTATCCCAGATTTTAGGGTTTCACATTGTGCAATTTAATTTAATAAAATAATATATAACACTAGGCGGCAGGGTATCTGTGTTGTGCACAACTACAATTCCATAAACATTATTCTACATATTTCTTATGCATACTATAGTGCTCCAAGGAGGAAGGGGCACACTTTGGACAATTCAATGATTAAGTTTCTTCCTTTTTACACTTGACTCTCCCAAGGTAGTAATAGCAAGCAAAAAAGGCTTACCCCAAGGTGCAGTAGAGGGCTTGAGACTCAGTTATAGCATAACAAAAAGCCCCTCTGCCACCATGCTGATATCAATGTAGCCCTCGGGCACACACAGGTCATACCTTATGTTGTGGCCCCCGGGAAACATTTTGCAAGTACCCATGAACACAGGAACACAACTAGCTTCTAGAGGACTCTCTCTCTCTGCCTCTGCCTAGCTAGCACATTCCAACTGAACCTGCCTGGATCCTTCTGCTGGTATCTGTTGGAGTGTGTCTCAACCACTAGCTGGTGTCCCTCAGCTCCTCGACCCTTGGCTGGGGTTAGTGTACTCCTCCTGTCCACACTGCTAAAACTGGTACTTAAAAACGTTTTGCCAGCTTTCTGCCAGGAGAATTGATTCAGAGCGGGACTGCTATCAAAGCCATAGCCATCAATGTTAAATCAGCAGTCAGCCTCAGCTTGCTGGTTTGCCCCGTTGAAGGAGGTTTAACTTCCAAAGTCCGAACATAAAGGGTTTCATCTGGACACATGCTGAGCACCATCACATCAACGTCAAGGACATCCTGGGCACAGACTTCACACTTCGCCCACTCACAGCTTTCCCATGTTTGTCGACACCACATTGGGACCTAACTCTCCAGCAAACTGCCCTCCTCAGGTCCTGCTTCAGATCAGTTTGTCCTGCAAAGGACTCGTCGATTACCACTTTTTTGCCATAAAAGTTTCTTAGTCTGAAAGCAAGCTTTCCACTGTGACAAACCTGGATCCTGCATCTTACATGCAACCTAACTTTTGATTTTGACTTTGACTTAGTCTAATGAATGATTGATTGAATAAGCAGGTTTTATAAAGCATGCGATCACCCCTCGGTGCTGAAAACTGATACACAAATGGAAGAAACCACTAGGCAGCACATCTTAAAGGAGCAAAGAAAAAGTCATGATTTCAGCTGTTTCCAAAATGTAACAAGATTGGATTCATTTCTACGATTAAATGGCAGTTTATTCCACAGCTGACAGGTGATGTAAACAAAGCTGCACTCACCCCAGGAAACGTTATTTATCCTGGGAACCTTCACGTAAAGCAATGCAGATTATCTCAATTTTCTGACTGGTTGGTACCATCCGAATAAGCCGGCCAAGCCATTGAGTTCAGTACTGTATAAGGCTTTATGAGGTAAGCAAACGAAACCTACATAACCATGTGCTGTTTGGCACCATTTTTCATTCAAACTTTATAAATGCATATCTCCTATTCTACTGATTGTTTTTTTGTTGTTTTGTGGTATTTTATTTATTAAAATGTACTCTATTTTTCTAAATCGTAGTGGATTGTTTACTTGTTTTGTTTTTTCACTTTATTATTGTTAGAGTACTACATAAATACTTTAAACATGTCCTCCAAATTAAACCCTGGCTACCATGTGGCTATATACCAGAAGGTTACACAGTTTATTTTGTGGCTTTTGTGCTACACCCTGACGAGGATTGTGAATACTATCTGAGGTGGGTTCTCACTAAAAGAAGTGCCAAAGCATAATTTTCAAATGATTGTTTATGTGCAAGAAGGGACACCTTCCTGCACATAAACAATCATTTCTGGCATTTTGCTCTTTCTATGCGTGCTGCAGAAAAAAGCAGAAAACGAGGAGGAATAAAAGTATTCCTCCTCGCTTCGCCCTGCTAACGCCACCCCTGGTGGTGGCGTTAGATTTTGGCTCTGCCTCAGATTTACGAAATTTCATAAATCTGAGGCAGCATCAAAATGCAATGGATTTTGCTGTGGCACGCCCACAGCAACACCCATTGCACGCCCCTTCCACGTACAGTGCTGCGTGAGAAGGGGCCGTATTTACAAGGTGGCGTTAAGCCACAAAAAGTGGCTTAGCGCCATCTTGTAAATACGGCGCAGTGCTTAGCGCCACAGGAGCGTCACAAAAAGTGATGCTCCTGTGGCGCAAGGGGCCTAAAAATACGGCCCTTAGCCTTTTAGTTACCTGTAGCACTGCATTTATCTTCCCACTCGGAATGAATGAAGAGCTATAATTTGTATTCTTACCCTTTTTACTGTTGATCACATTACCTGATGACAGCTTCCACTGCACAGACAAGTTCCTCGGCGCCGCACTCCCGCGTATTTATAGGGGGAGGAGATGTCTGGTAAAGGTGAGTCTCTGTGGTTGATGTGGCTGCTGCTCCCACCTCGTTGCTGTGGTGGTAGGAGTGGCATCTTTTACAGTACCGTACCGGCCTGTTTCCATGGCGATCACAGCATTCGGCTGAGAAGCATGTTACAACTGCTCTCCTCACATGCGAGCTGCAATTCTGGAAGCAAGCATATAGTATTTGCAATTAAAAAGAAACTCTCTGAACTCTACACCATTCTGTTATATTCTTGCTATCTTAGACAGGTTTGGGTGTTTACATTATTAAACACACCACATTGTCTTGAAACATCTAGAGCATAGCTTAGCTTGTGTCACAAAGGTTGCCTAATTGACCTACTTTTTTCGTTTCTTGAATGTCATTCTTTCTTACAACTCATTATTTAACGAGATGTTTTTGCCCCCGTGTTTTGCTGCCCCTCCTCTCATCTTCCGTGAATCTCATCCTCTCATACACTTACATTGTCTCCCTTATTCTTCCATAGATCAATGCCAACAATATCCACCAGTGCGTACATTTACCTATTGATCTGTAGTGCCCGCCCCTCTGTTCACATACACATTGAATTACATTGCCTCTCATACACTTATGATGGATGCCAATGTTACAAATTACAAATTTACCCCCCCTTATCCCACACACAATAGAGTTGCCTGATAGATTTACATCGATCACATCCCTTCTCCCACTGAGAGAACCTGCTCTTTCCTGTCACTGACAAGTAATTTACACTTTTTCAAATGAAACACTGCATTATGTTTCACAAAGCAGAATGAGTGAACGAGTAAACAGATGAATAACTATGAGACAGCGTGTGAGGGGATGAGTGAGCAGGCATGTTTTCAAATGGATATCGATGAAAGGCGTATTCTAAATGGAGTATAAACAAACAATATATAATATATATATATATATGTAAGAACTGGATAAACGCCTTAAATAGATTCAATAGAGCGATTCTTAATCCACAGAAAAACAAATATTCTGTGTGATTACTCGGAGGGGAAATGCACCCTGGGAAAAGGGAATGTTGTAGTTGAGGGTGAAAAGTGTAAAATCTGGTGCAGTTCCACAAACAGCCACAGCGTGTCACCAAGAGCACTTAAAATGACTTTTCAGGTTTTGGCTCTATATAAGTATTTATCTGAAGATTGCTTCAGACGAACTCCTCACAAGATGATGTCCTCGAACATGGAAGGCCTCCCCAAAGCCTTCTTTCTACACAGTTGCAACAGAAGCCCTGGATGCAGGGAGCAGATGGAGGCACCTACTGTGCCACAGCCAGTGTCCATACGGTTCCTGGTAGCCCTGTTGAGATCAAACGGCCTCCGCCTCTGCCTGCACATGAAGGGGAGGATGTCCAAAACGCAGCTTCCCAAGTTAGAGGCCACAGCGCAAGGCCCAATGGACCATGAGTGGGTAGACTGACTATATTTCTTCTCTCTGCCTTTAATGAAAGAGAACAGAGCCCCAGGGCTGGTCTTTAATTTGTAGTCACCTATTTTATCAAACATTTTCGGCCTTGCAGCTTTGGATTATCAAAACCATTCCAAATCAGATCTGTTTTAACTTGTAAGAACTAGGGGTAGAAAATGAATGGAAAAGGGACAAGAAGAGGAATATGTCTTAAAGAGAGACAGAAAATGTGGTGATGAGTCAAGGCTGACGCCAGGTTGCTGCTACCCGACTTTGCAGAAAGTCTCAGTGTGAGGACAGGGAAAGGTATGAAAAACAAAAATATATATTTTTCTGTGAATACGCACTTTCACTTCTTGAAATGTTTAATGCTGGAGTAAGACAGGGCCACTCACAGAAAAGGCTTTATGAATGAAAACCGGCTACTAAGGTTCAATTCTATCCTTAAGACAGAAGTGAAACACATCTATTCCAAGAAAGAGCTTTGTGGAAAGGGCCGCAATCTTCAATGAGATGTTTTTAGAAATAAGGGAGA
This sequence comes from Pleurodeles waltl, assembly GCF_031143425.1. Taxonomy (NCBI): domain Eukaryota; kingdom Metazoa; phylum Chordata; class Amphibia; order Caudata; family Salamandridae; genus Pleurodeles; species Pleurodeles waltl. Next base: position 889,193,432 of record NC_090448.1, on the reverse strand, counting down.
TCTGAGCTGCGATTTTAAGTCTTACTCGAAAACCCCAGGGGGAGCTCATCCTTATGGGCAGAGGAGCAGAACCTTTCTTTGAAAGGGGCGGGCCATGGGGGTGAAGTGCACTGAAGGGGAGTGCACAGCACTCCCCCTCACTGCACATGTATGTTTGGCCAGCTGTCTTGGGCCAGCAACTGGAGAGAGCCTGCACAGGCTCACAGTCTGCCTGGGAGAGCCCTGGCTGGGTGCTCCCAGCCAATCCTGACGCTGCTCTGAGCAACGTCAGTATTGGCCACATGGCAGGCTCGGAGCCTGGGCCTGCACCAAGAAGATGATGGAGTTTTTTATTTATTTTCTTATTTAATTTAATTTTTATCTCCCCCCCTCCCCCACCGTGCGCGCCGCCATGCCCCTTCTGCACCCCATGAACCGCCACTGGAAGACCGACTGTTACAAGTAACACTAGACTTTGCTGCGTAACTCAAAAATGTAGTCCAGGGAAGTCTGAGTCTCTCCCTATTATTGCTGAGACTTTAACACTAAGCACAAAAAATTGTGTAAGTGTGTGTGTGTGTTGGGGCGCACACACTTTAGCACCTTTCTCAACGTAGCTTCCGGTGCTAAAGGATGTTGTTTTCTCAGAATATGATTGCGAGTCTATTTGGCCCACTAGCCACAGGAAAACCACAGGGCTGTGACTAAAATGTAACATTGGTTTGAGAAGATGCAGTGAATTTCAATTTCAGGTTCCCCTGCAAAAGTAAACTGGCTAATTCAAGCCGCCTCTTACTTCATCAGAGCAGAGTAGTAAATTACTTCTGTCAGTGATCGCAGAGAGGTTAGCATATTTTCAGTGAAAACGTTTGAGCAATGAAATATGGTAAACGAGTCTGTGTTTTGACAAAGGCAGAGTTGACGAGGATGTTGGAAGTTACTAGAATGTCCAGATCCTGAATATATACTTAAATATACATACTCTCTGTTATTTAACACAATCCGTTATTAAATAGATTGTTATACACTAAAACCTTTGATATGACTCATGTTTACTTGTAACTGACTATGTAAGTTATAGTTATGGGTGATGTTCCAGTCGATTGCTCCTGCTGCACTTGACAACGTGATTCCTCTGAATGCAAGTCTATGACAGATTTTATTGTTCGCTTTTCTTGACCTTTTGATACGATAGTGCAATTAAAGCTGCTCTTGTCCCATGACAAGTGTCGAACTATTGAGCAACTTAATTATCTATTCTGGAGTCAACAGCTTGCAATAAACAAACCGGAGCATATTTATGAGAGGCTTGCAATGCCCTTGCATCACTTTTAGTGAAAAACCTTTCAACCATATATATGAGGCCACCCAAAGCCACTTTGCATGGCTTTGAATGGCCTCATTGATATGGAGTAAGGCAAGGTATCACAAATCACTGTGTTGCATTAATCTGCGTTTGGCAGGAGTTTCATGAGCAAAGCGGTAGGTGTTCCCACACAACACCCATGGATTTTTACACATCCCCATATTTACTGGAGCTTGTAAACCTCGGGATGTGCCAAAACCTTACGCCTCTCCAAAGGAGGGGCAACAAGGAAAAATATATTTATTTCTTCTTGTTTTTTCTTCTTTCTATATGTGCTGCCTTCTACAGCATTCATTGAAAGAAAAAATACTCCGAGGATTGTTTTTGTGCAGAAAGGGCCCCTTCCCACACAAAAACAATCCTGCCTATAAAGCAGACACCCTTGCACCATGGTGCAAGGGTTCCTGCGTTGGCATTGGGCAGCCAAAACGGGAAAGGACAGGAATGCGCCATATTGCACAGATACAGCACATTTCAGACATTTCATTTTGACGCAGGGCAGCTCAGCAAGCTGACCCGCTCCAAAAGCACATAAATATGGGCCAAAGTGTTTAAGCCACTTAAAACAGACCTATTTTCAAGAGCACAGTAGCCCTTGCTAAAGGCAGTGGTGTTCAAAACCTTGTTTTCAGTTTAGCAGCAGAAACTCCAACAGCTGACTTTTTCCCAAATATCAAAATGGTAGTTGTTTGTTATGTTGGAACAAAACAAATTCATAGAATACTGGTTCTGGAAAGCAATTTTACCTAAATAGGTTAATCAAAATGTCCAAGATGAGTGGCATTTACCATTTAGTAGAAATCAATTAATACAATGGCTTCTAGACAATTATTTAAGGTGTAGATGTAAATTATAATGAAAATCGTCCATTTCCTTTGGTTCTCCTACAAAGTTTGCTTAAATCTATTTTCCCGTCCCTCCCCTTCCCTTCCCATGTCCTGTCTCTGGATTATGTGTTTCACTTGCTTTTCGAATTATCACTCGGGAGTTACTCTAAGGATCCAATCCCTTTTTCCCTCTCACATTCATTTCTCTCGCCCTCCACATTTTATTGTGTTCTTAATGTTCTTTGGAAATAGTTTTCAATTATTTATTTCCTTTTAAGGAATTGATGAGTTTAACTGTTGCCGTTTACTCTACTGATTAATCAATTCAATATCCCTTTGCATTGCCTTCTAGGTACGTCAAAGCAAGCGGGTGTGTATCGAAATTCAAAGGCTTCAAAGATTCAGTATTGTTTTGTTTGTGGAAGGTTCCTTCATCACTGTTACAGTGAGTTAAATTTTAATTTTTACGAGAGCCATGGCAATTCTGTCACTAGCTTTGATTTCTAAGCTTGTCAGAATGACAAGAATATTCGCAATGTTTCCACTACGCTTCTAAATGTAAGGAAATCAGTTGTAATTATTCCTGCCTTCAAAACAATGTAAATGACTGAGAGGAGGGTCTTTGTGAACATTTTAGGTTCCCTTTAGTTGTCATTGCAGTATTTCACGGCTGTTATTGGATATTGTGGTTGATGGATAAAAAAAATTGCCCCCCTGTGCCTGTCCTCCGGAGATGGCAAGTCAGGCCCGAGTTGTTCAATGAAAGCTCATCGTAACACCTTAGGGTTTGGGTCTCGGGTAAGGTTTGTGCTGACTGGTTGATTGGTGTTACCAGAAAGCAGATCTAGAATCTATCTACTTCTCAACAACACACACTGTATACTTAAAAATGATAAATGTGAGGAGTGGCCTGACATTTGCCAGGATTGGTTCATCTGGATTTGTGCACCTGATCAGTACCAATAGTTGCCTGTTTGCCATTGGGTCAGGATGGAAGCATGCTAAAAGGACAGAACAGAGGGTCGAAGGCAGGCAGACTGGCCCCTTCCCTGGGTCTCTGGTGTGTGGGGACAGAGGAGGGGCACTATTGCCCGTTTTATGGCAGGGCAGTTGTTCTGAGAGGGAAGTTGGGAGAAGCTTAAGCCTGGGTGAAAAGTGACATGGTGGGAAATCATATCAGCAAGCACTGTGGGTGTCTGCAGGTACTGATCTGCCATTTGGGAATCCCACCGGTATCACCTGGGAGCCACTTATCCTATTTGAAGCAAGAGGTTATTCCTTGAATCACATCCCTTCTGCCACTACCTTTCAGACTGCATTGTTCTTATATGAAAAGAAAATGAAGAGGAAAATGTCCATATCGAGTTCTCCAATATCTATTGTGCTGATCTCAGAAAAATTAAGAAATATGGAAAACCCATAAGATTTGTTAGCTTTAATCGGCTTACAGAATAGGACCAGTAGGTCATTTTAGTTCAAAGAAATGCGCAATTTGACAACAGCTGGAATATATCTAACTGCTTTGTAAAACCAAAAATATGATCATATGTTGTTTAATCATATACACTCGGAATCCGAGAGCTCACAAAAGACTGTGTTGAATCTTAAACCGCTAAAAAAATGAAATGTTCACCAAACTTGAGGCCACAAACATGTAAATATATTGAAAATGATTTCATATTGATATGATATGATTACCTTCCATACAGTAGTCTTAACACTGCCCTCCACGCAGTTGAAAAAGTAAAGTCTTTCATTTTTTTATTGACATAAGATACAATGAGTTGCATTGTTTGTATCCATGTTGGTTCAAAACCAAATTCTATTTGTTAGAAGTTATGGTATCTTCAATTGGACCACAAACACCAACATTACATTTAAATGCTCTTTAATGGATTTTATTTCTTGTAGGCCCAATAAAAGGTATCACACTTCATAAATCTATAATTTGCAAGTGTTTAGGCCAATAAATGTACTGTCATCTGAGCAGGCGCCCCCCGTATATTTCAAAGGAGGTTTCACATCCATCACTAGTGTCCATGGTAAATGATGAATGTGATTCAACAAGTGACAATATGTTATGTGACAGACAACTGCAGAAGGTGGTGTTGAAGACATCTGTATGAGTATATGGACTAACATGCTTATCCATGGTAAATCTTGCAAGCTATAATCACATGTTCCTCCTTTGCAGCGATGAGTACTAGAAAGCCACCACAACCAACAATGAGCTTCTGAGAGATGAGTGGAAGATGTACACAAATACAGGACTGCACACCAAGTCATGTCCACAGGCATGTTCCCACCACGAGCACATGGATTGGCTTGCCCTTACCTTCTTCTGACAGATAGCAGAAATTTCAGCTGTAAGGGGAAGGCACATAAAAACATCAAACATTCCACTACTACCCACCTGCAAGGACAGCTAGTGAACTTAAGGAAGTCCATAAGCGCAATATTATTATCTATAATAATCAGCTAGGTGCCCGCACATTTTTCCTCTGTAAATTTACTCAATATAATTCTGACTAGCTCTTTAATCTTTTCTGCATGGATTCTGAATTTCTTGGTGATTTTTGTTTTTCAATAAAACGCTGTAGTAATTAGCTGTTATTCACAACAGCATAATGTAAAATATCTCAACCTCAGTGAGGCAATCTTATTGTTTTACTTAGAGGCATAAAAGTGTGATGGGTGCACCCGCATGGGGTAAATTTTGAAGAGTAAAAATATTTTTTACACAAAACCTGCAACTGTAGCAACAATTAAAGGCTGAAATTAGGTTGGATAGTTGCAATAACATACAATTTGGCCCGATGTCCAAAATTAAGGGCCTAAAATCCAAGAATGTTTACATATACAGAACAATGGTTTCTCTGTGCTTTCCAAATAACAAAAGTCCAGATTAATTCAAATAGGTATAACTTACAACTCCTATACATTTCATTTACATCTGTTCTTATATCACTTTTGTTGCGGTTAAATATAAGCCTTCTCTTTCCCAACAGGTATACAATAGATCTGTCCTAAGGAACAGACGTAATTGTAGTACACTGACTAACGGTGTCACTTGAAACGGTTTTCCTGGCCTTATGTTTGTATATTTCACCTATTTAGTAAAATACACAATTTCAGAGTTATTTAATTTGACACATTTTCAAATTAACTTTAGAAATTATTTCTTCTCTCAGGCAAAATATTTTCCATATTATGTCCTTTATTCATCTGTCTCACCCCGTTTGGTTAGTGCTCTGTCCTTCACTTACTGCAGCAGTGATATCAGGGTTTTCCAGTTGTAACTAAAGTGTGCAGATAGGTGTGAGAAATGCAATTACAAATGTTGGAAAATAGCTAAAATTGTTACTGCTCAAAGAGTGATTGCCGCAGGTCAAGGGATTTCTCTGAGCACAGCTGTGGAGATGCCTATCTGTGACTCTTAAAAAAATGAAGAGTGCCTATGTGCGTGATTCAGAGTTTGGCTGACAGGCTACTTCATCATAAACAGGATGGATATCTCTGCCTTATTACGAGTGTATTATATCCTGTGGTACTTGTAATAGGATGGACAGAATATCCGTCACGTTTCTGACTGAGTACCCTTCCTCCAAACTCTAAATCAGGCCCTAACCTGCACACACGTAACTTAACTTATGCACCCTTATTTCATGACTTACACCAGTTTTTTTAACTTGGCATCAGTTACTCCCATTTACAGGTGTAAGTCCATCATAAATCAGAAATACGTAAACAATGAAGTAATATGAGTTTGATCTAGTTCCCATTGCAAAAAGAACAAAATAGTGCAAATTTGATGTGTCCTGCCTTGCAGTGATGCAAAATCAATGCAAACGGTGTAATGTGGTCCTATTGCACTTACATTTGAGGTGCAAGTGGATACCAGTCTGTGATTATTATTTGTCTTCCACTTTTGGGCAGAATGGCATGGACATTGTTCCTTCCCCTCCCAGTAAATCCTTCAATGGACAACTGGAAATTCAGTTAGAAAAGCATGTACTAATTCAAGCATGAGCATTTTTGTAGACAGCCTACTTCTAAGTTAGAGATTGACAAAAGGGTTCTACTCCCGTTCTCTAAGATGCACCTCTCCCTAAAGCAGAAATTTATTAAAGATATTTGGTCATTTTAATGTAATGTAGTTATTGAAACAAAAGTGTAACTATCCTGAAAATAACTGTCCGGTGTATTATACAAATAGATTGTTTCTGAACGCATCTCCTATGGTCAGTCATATGCAAGGGGTTATCTGCTGCCCTCTTGACCACCAAGATGCCAAGCAGAGGTGAGCGCTGGATGATTTGGCACTTTACTGTTACTGTCCACACAGTTTTGTGACTGTAAACAAAAGAAGTACCCCTCCTGTACACCCTTCAAGAAACCTGCTATTTGCCAGGGGAATCCACATTAAGTAAACTCTGCTGATTACTAGGAATAATTTCCTGCACAGTTTACAATGTATGAGGAGTGTATTTGCCTTTGAAAACCCTTCCTATCTAGGGTGATGTTCAGTAGTGTGTACTAGTGTTATTGAAGGTAAACCAGCAGGCTTAAAAAAAAATCAGCCTTATTTTTCATAAGTGTTAACATTTTGTGCATCTGAAAACCCCTGTTACCCAGCTTTGAAGGTGGGCTTAAGTATGTAGAAGATTTTTTTTCATAGCTGCAAATTTTCTTTACATCTAGCTCAGGCAAAATTTAAGTTGGCCAGCGTAATTTGCATAATTTCTGTCATTCTGCATTATTCTTTTTATGTGAAATTCCGCAGGTACACTATTATGCCACATGGTCTAATTGGGGGTAATTCAGTTAAAATTATGGGAGCGCCAGAATTACGCAAACATTGTGAACCCACGATGCTCTTGTTCGCTGGATGGTGTTTTTTTGTGCTTCTTTTTAGATCATAAGGCACCCTTATGTCCAAAATTGACCCAAGGATGCACTTCACACTAGTGTAGCAAAAAGGACCACGTGTGTGTTCACTTAAATTTGCTTAATTATCCCGAAATTTCACGTTATTATGCAAATGAAAATTATGTGAATTTCGCACTCCTCTAGTTTCCTCATATGCATGATTATGCTCATATAAATATGTTTAAATAATGACACATTTATTTCTTTTACAGACAGGAATTGTTCCTCACTGCGTAATGAGACTTGCTTTGAAAAGTGAACAGAATTTCCGTTGTCAGCAAAACTGTTTTAAATTGGTACACTGATTCAAGAAATGAATGAGAGAAATAATCAAAAAGGACTTGCACACTGTTAATATGTATTTTCATAATGCGAGAAAACCCATAGGAGCAACACCCACTTCTAGAAGAAAATTCCCCCAGCAGACCAATGAGCAAATAAACCCTTAAAACCTCTAATACTGAATGGAAGTAAATTGGGACCTGAAGTAATAGCTTTAGGAGGATAGCTATAGAAAATTATTTTTGTCATTTTCCCCTGATTTGTTTTATTGTTGGACTATGGACAACTAGAATTCTGACCCAAGAGCATCTGCATGTACACTTGTCTAAAAAGGAAAATTACTAGATTATCACATTTGTATATTTTAGACAACCATAAGTCAACTTTATTATATGCAAAACATCTGCAAGGTTTGTAAAGGTCAAATCTTAGCTATAGGCCTGCACGAGATAATCTCCTTTGCTTGTATGTATAACAAAATATAACTCTGAGGCTTATGTCAAAAATGAAAATTAAGACCTTTTTCCAGTTAAAAGGCATTTAAGCTAAATAAGTATAACAACATAATGGAAACAGCAAAGAAAACATTGGATTGTGGTTACTGACACTGATAATATACGTTTTTAAAAGTTGTCAAATGTCTAAAACTAGGGTTATGTGAGCAAATGCCCTAATCTCTTTCCTTGTGCATAGCATTCTGTGGCTCAGATATAATTGCCGCTAGTCAGACTTCCTCATCAAGCTTTGGTTTTGCCATTCTGAAACTTCAAAAGTGCATATCACATCGGGCTTCCAGGCAGCACAAACACTCAGGCCTCTCCGTGCAAATACAAGTAATGACATTTGCTCTCATTATGAATAATGAATGTTCCAAAGTTTCTGTAAATCAAGTCTCAATGTGAGGTGGAAGATAGGTGTCCAACAGAGGGAAGTTTTTTGTTTAATCCCCTGGAGGCAGGAGTAGGCTACACTTGGAAGGACATTAGATTGCGCTCTAGAGAAGCTTGAGGATGACTAAGGGATGGCTTTATTTGTCATAGCACTATTGAATTGTTTTAACTGTAAGCCACCTTTGTGAGGCAGGAACTGGGTCACACTGTAGTGAATCCTAGGAGGGAAACAAAGAACACTTGGGGGTTAACACTATTTCTAGATGAGTTCGGCTTTTGCACTGAAAGGAAAAGAACTAACTAAATCAGAAGAAATTATGACTGCCTGCTACTCGTACATGAAACTCCATCTGCTTTGTGATGGACTTCAGAGAGTGTCTCCTGCTTTCCCCGAAACCTCTGGACCTGGAAAGCTGCTCAGACAGTCTTTTGCTGACCCACATGGACAAAGGTTCAAGAACTCATGAGGAAAGCATAGTTGGAGTAGGAATTTATCTCCTAAAGCGGGAGAGCATAGAAGTCCCTGGAGACAGAGAAAGCAGCATCTATATTAAAGAAACCCAGCTGCAACTGGAAATGTTGCTGTAGAGTTGAGAGAAGCCATTTTACAATGTGGACATGTGGCCTGTTGTGAAAGAGGTCTTTCCAGGCCAGGCAGTTTAGAGACTCTGGGAGTACCAGGGAAGAAGTTACACAACTTCTTTTAAAATCTTAGATTAAAAAAATTGTCATCTTTGTATGACTGTAGCAAGATGTCAAGTTCACCAAAAAATGACGCAACCTTCACAGCTTTGTTTTCTTGTCTTCCCTTTTTTGCAGCTTTTAACCACTGAGTGCACAGTTACTACAGAAAAAGTTCGTGAGTGAGAAGGCACCGTCTGAGTGGTATGATCTGCATATTCTTGCACTATATTTCTCCATTGATGGTCAGCCTCAAAGGGTACCTACGTTGTGGTCCTCCATAGCTCTTGAACTCAACAACCTGTATCCTTCCTTGCTATAAGGCCTCAAAGGTCACCTAGGTACCTGAAAACTACACCCCTTTGACATACTTTGATTTGTACTTCAGATTTTTCCCTAATCAACTTTTCAGGTTTTTTCCTTTTATGTGTCAGTCTATTCACTACATTTGATTCATATTTATTAACTTGATTTTGTATGTTTAGTTTGTTTCTTTACTAACTGCAATGTTATTCTGGTGTCACTGTACAGGTACCACATGTAATTTTCTCTGGGGCAGGACTTGGTCCCTATGCCCATGTATCATGGATTCCTCACACAAACCTGTTTAAATTAATAGGAATGGATCAGTCTGATTGGTGGGTGGTCTGCCACAGGTTGCATGGAGACTGCTCCCATAGTTCAATATTCCAGTTTTCTATGATGACCTTCTTGTTTTTAATGCTTTTGGAATGTTTATGGAAAGATACTTTGAGATCATAAGATTCCAAAAGAGGTCCAAGAGGACTGGATGTATAAAAAAATTTCAGCATAGCTACCAACTACATCAATGATGTCCACTAAGATTCACTGACCCTGAATATAAGTGAGTAAAAGGGAAGGTACAATTTATCACACTCCATAAAATCATACTCCTCGTGATTCAGAATGTATTACGTGTTCACATATTCCGGGTTTTGTGGGAATAACAGATGGATTTTGGTGCTTACCATACAATAATCTAAATGTCACTTTAGATACCATACACGTTTTCCCGTTTAACTTCCAGTAAGTTTGACATGTCAAAATTGTATGAAGGATGAAGTCTTTATACCACAAGGCTCAGTAAATTTCTCCCAACTCAGAGTTTCAACCTCCTCATACACAGGGGTGTGTGCAAAAGTCAATAAACCTTGACCCACTCATAGTCAGGACCATTGTATTCAAATTCAACTTACATCGCTACCTTGTTACTTTATCAAGAATCAGGCACTTCTAGGAGTATGCTGGATTTTGCCTTTTCTGGCTTCTAGGCTCAAAGGAGGCTTATATGCACGTGTAGCACAACTCAGATACTCATGAGGGACAAAGTGCATTTTATTTTAGATAGGAAGATCTCAGATTTGTGGAGGATTCAAACTAACCTATTCTCCATAATCTTCAAGCATCTTTTAAGATTCTTTACAGCCATAGTTACCCTAGAAAAACTAAGAGCTGTAAGGATCATCTTGGGCTTTGGACAGACCGCTTCTGTTATATTTCAGAAAGAGTTTTAGGGCACATTTTTGAAGATGCCAGTTGTAGCCTAAAGTTTGTCCTATACAGCTTGGGGTAACAATAAGCTTCTCAGATACTCTACTGGCCAATTTGATTTGTTGCTGGAGACATTTTAGTGAATTTCTTCAACAGGTGACCAGGCTAACTTTACAGCTGCATTAAGAAACTCCAGGTTCTCTGGAATTGTACCTACAGTGCTGAGGGTGATACAAACATCTGAGGACAGAAGTAACTTCCAGAAATATGGAACTAATGCATCATAAATAATTGTGCATCGCTTGCACTGCTTGTGTAATACAAAGTTGTGCAATTTAATTTGCTGTAGTTGATAATACAGATAGAGTTATGCACTAATATATGGATGAAACCAAATTTGTTAACTATATTTAGTAGCCATATATAGTCTTAAGTGTTTTAAATATGTCAAGTTAATTTGAACAAAAAATCTTAGTTCATGACCTATCCTTTGTTAAAACAAAACCAAAACAATATGATCTTGCAATGTTTGTGTGCCCAGGCAATAAAGCATTAGAACAAACTAGTTTTATAATAAACATAGTTCTCCTTTCACATTTGAAAAGTGCCCATAAGAAGTCCACTTTCTATGATTTGAAGAAACACATTAATGTTGAGAAAAATCCCTCTGTGCCATGTTTTCTCCATTCCGTACTATATATACATGCAGCAAAAATGTTGCATATGCATTTGCCTGCGTTTCTTGCACCAGTGCAAGGTTTTTGTAAAATAACCACTACAATCGGCCCCAAAGTTCCACAAGACATTCATGATGGCTTCTTTTGAGTTCATGGGCAACACAGTTCTGTAGAAGCGAATGCCTTTTTACAGTTATCAGCAAAACCTTCTAAGGTACACTTTATTGTGGGTGGGAAATAATTCCTATGGAATAGTTTTGTGTTAAATTGACATTAAATGAAGTACAATTTCCCATGCTTATTTTTATGAAAATTAAGACAGTGTCCACCGTGTCCTAGCATCTTTAAGGAAACTGGTACCCATCATAACATAAATGTCATGGATATTGAATTTTAATTTTCACTTGACTTATAGCCACCTATTTTGGCTTTAAACTTACCTTGAGGCAGAAGAACGTCTATCAGCCATTCACTGTGATCCCTAAAAATAAGCAAGGGTACACATTATTGGGTTTTTCAATGCACATTTTATGTTTTAACTGTATATTTTCACTAACAAATATTAGGCTTATTTTTTATTCTCACTAATACACACCAAGAATCATTAAGCAATACGTTTGCATGGAGAGATGTTATTCCCTCTTAGGTAAAAGTGCAGTAAACAAGTTGAGCATAATGAAACAAAACCTTTGATCTAATGCAAGGGGCAGTGAGGTTCGAATTGCTGTGATGCTCCAGGAATAGCATAAAAAGATTTTCCACAATACGCTTGATGAATCCATAGGACCTTAGGGCCAACCCTTTGCTAAGCCCTGTTGTGGATTTTACCACAATTTTTATTCTAGGTAAACCAGGTGCAGTAAAGTCTGCACCCTTTGTTAAATTTACGACAGGTCTAACCTACCGGAATTTAACAATGGAAAGGACTATGGTATGTACTGTGACATGCAGAGTTTGGGAACCAAATTGCAAATTTTCCCCCAAAAAACTTGGAATGTGTGCAATTTACCACACATAATAAATTCCAGACCATGGAACATCACATTTTATAAATTGCGATAAATAGCACCTTCCTCTAGGGCACTTGTAATCAGGGCCAGTGTGATAAGTCCCAGTGGGAGTCTTAGTGAAACTTCAAGGATATAATTCTAAATGTCCGAAAACATCCCAATTTGTGAGGAAAAACAGATTCAGAGACAAAACAGAATGTACCATTTTAACAGTTATGTCTTTTTATATCACATATTTATTTTGGATTAGTTAGCTTAAAAAGTGCTTTTTCAAACGGAAATATTTGTGCAAAATAATAAAAGAAATACTGAACCATACTCTTTGGTCATCTTCAGTACACATAAGAGAACAATACTTACCATGTAGCTAATATATAATTTTAGAAAACCGAACCATTTGCATTGTAAAAACCATCTTCTGTCTGTAGAATAGTGATAGTTTTGAAATCGTTTGCTTAAAGGTTTAGCTGACAACGGGCATGTATTGGAATTAGAATGTTTAGGTTTGCTTATCTTTATGCATAGGCTCAGTGGGACAGGCAATGGTGCAAAATAGATACTTGGGAGGGTCTGTGACTTGCAGGCTCAACTCACATGGATATCTCACTGACCTGTCTTGCAGTCTGAGGAGAGATAGAAAAAGAAAAGAAATGTTTACCCTTACACTACCTGACTTGGCAGAAAAGGTGGTGGATCCACATACATCCCAGCACTGTCAGAATGGAAAAGATCTATAGCCACAAAGGGCAGCCAGGGAGGAATAATTGATGTATGTGAATTAATGGAAAAACGAAAACTGAGAAACCACATTAAAAGAAACCAAATCATGGGAAGACAAATGTTTAGGATATACAAATGAATCGAAAATTAAATGCAACATTTTAAAAGAAAGGTATTTTTAAAGAAATGTATAAAATTACATTAAACTTGGGCTGGGTTTAAAACCAGTGATGGGTTTTTGGATTCAGGGATGGGTAATGTTTAGGGATGATGAGTGTTTTTATGGGTCAGGAATTGGTGGAGTTCTGGAATAGAAAGGGGTTTTAAGGGCTATGGATGGGTGTGAGTGTTTTTAAGTAGCATGAATGGGTGGAGTTTGAGGGAGAGGAGGGGATTTAAGGATTCATGAATGAGTGGAGTTTTGGGGTGTGAGATGTTTTAAGGGTTCAGGGATGGATTAAGTGTCGAGGCATTGTGGGGTTTTAGGGTTCATTGATGGGTAGAGCATAGAGGCGATGGAGTTTGGGTGTGGTGGGAGATTGAAGGGTCAAAATTTGTTGTGCTTAGGCATGGAAAGGGGGTTTTAGGCTTCAAGTATTGGTGGAGTTCAGGGGTAGATGGTGGATTTATGGTGCCAAGATGGGTGGAGTGTAGGGTTAGAAAGATCTTAGGGTACAAGGATGGGTGCAGTTTGGGTGTAGTGATGAGTTTTAGGTTTACTGGATGGGTGGAGTTTCAGGTTAGAAAGGGCTTTTAGGGTTCAGTAATGGGCGCGGTTTAGGTGCGGTGAGTGTTTTTAGGAGGCAGGAATTGATGGTGCGGGGGTGAGGGATGGATGTGTTTAGGGGTGAGTGAATTAAAAGCATCAGTAATTATTTAAGAATATAAAAAAATAAAAATTGAAATAATGTCCCTTGAAGTAAAGCACTGAAATAAATACCTACGACAAAAATGTTTCTGAAAGTGAGACCAGCAGCCATTGAATTTACACCTTAAAAAAGCATGTAAAAGTCAATTTGTATGAAATGGCAAGTGCCTTCCATTCAGACAATGTTCATTAAACAGTGTAGGTGAAATGGTTTCTCAGTAATGGTATACCATGAAATTGTCCTTCTAAAAAATCATATAAAACCAGGAATAATAGGTCCCACACTCCTTTACCAAAAAGACCCATTCACCTTGCCTAAATGCAACGGAATTCGTTTAACGACCCCTTTACATTACCTAACTGCTGGAAAGAGTTATTGCCCAAAGGTGGAAATCATTAATTGACACTGAGGCAGCTAACAAATACTGCAGTGTAGTGTTATCTCACCTACTAGTACCCAAGTGGTCGACTACCAGGTGGGTAAAAGGTACCAAATCCCTTTGAACTGCCATTTGTGATTCCCCTTTTTTCCTAGAACTTCCCAAGTGCAGAGGGTGTTTGGTTATAGCCCTGCCATGATCAAAGATGATGGAAACTTCTTTGTCACCCAGTCCTTGGCCAAGTACTGGGGGTTAGTTTACCCCTAACCTAACTCTTGACTTGTAGATAGGTGCAATCTTTGTAGTTAATCTCAAAGGCTGAATACTTATTGATCAGAAGTAAGATCAAAGGTTGATTTACAATGATCAGCCACACAAGCAGAACTGCTACTATTCAGAGAAGCATACTTGTATTGGTCCCCTGATTAGGGACCAAGTAAATTGGGCTCAGTTAATGACTCCTAAAGAAGTGGTAAAAACACAGGTGTCATCATGGATGCTTCCTTAATTTTCATTAGGCAAATTAATACCAAAGCATCCTCACACTTTTACTCTTTGCGGATGCTTTGAAAAGTACTGCCTCTCCTGCTGAGGGTTCACGACATATGTGCTCTACGCTATTATTTTACTGCATATTGACTCATTTGGATTCCCAAGAGCGTTATCCAGATTATCCAACAAGTTCAGAATGTTGCAGCTCAGGTATTACTAAGTCTAAAGTTGCCCAAACAGTCACCCATCCCTAGGCCACACTTCTGTTCACCTCAAAAATCTTCACTGCCTTCTGAATTAGCAATGCTTACATTCTACAGCTCAGGAGCTGTCATAAGGCATCTTTCAAAACAAGATTGCTATTTATTCAATTTAGGCTGGTTTGTTGTTAATCAGGATGACTACCATGCTCCCCAGAAACGCGGTTATTAGCAGTCCTTTATATACAAAGCGTGCGATTAGGTGATTGTGCTTTCCCATTAATTTCTCCCAAATTGCGGAATTTGTTGCCTCATAATTTACAAGCTGAAAATAATTTCATGAAAATAACAATGGGCTTGAAAACCTGGCTTTTGGGCTGGATATCTGATCATATAATTATCATGAAGGCTTTTTGTCTTTTATAAATGTCACATCATCAAGGCTGATTAGGGCATCGTTTTAAAGGTTGAGCATGGTAAGCAATCAGATCTCACAGAATACAGTCTATGGTTGCTGGATGTGAACGGATTTTGACCTTATTGCAAAATGCAGCTCAATTCAAACTTCTCTAGGTAATAGGAGTAACAAGTGGAAGTGGAAAAGACAAAAAGGAGGGGAGGGATCACAAACATTCTTGTAAACATATTTCACTGAGTTTCTGTCAACAAATAAAAAGCAAGTAGGTGTTTTACAAACCACATTGGTGATGACCTGATTCCTGGATCGAATGATTAGTCACTGAGGGACAATGTAGTAGAGAGAAAGCCCATACTTCATGGCTATGGTTACACAATGCAGCGGGTCCTGCATAAATGCCCATACAACGAATATCAAAGAACAGTCTAATCAGAAAACACCTCATCTAAAATATTATTTGCCGAACTGTGCCTCAAAATAATAGCAAATGGGATGTATGTACATAAGATGATCAGTAAAATAATTAGAACCTCTTAAAATTTGCATACCTGATCGGATAGTCATTTGATCATCTAAAATATTATTTTTCGAACTGTGCAAATTTATAGCAAAGTGCTTAACAGATTGATTCAAGATATTTCCTTTCTTTTATCCCTGCAGTAATAAAACAATAAATAACCACACATATCAAATCAGACTGGAGTAACTGCAGATGAAAAATAGTTACTTTACACCTCATGATATTTAGTGATTTAAGAAGTGGCATTAAAAAGGCCTTCCTCTGCTCTTTGTATTGCTTACAGAATAAAAACATATGCATTTGTGATTGTTCTGTGCGCATATCACATGGACAGGGTATTAGGTCCCTATTGCGGTACACCTTAGGGGGATAAGCAACTAAAAAATGTTCCAGGCCCAGAAGAAACCTTGTCAGAAAAAATCTATGGTGCCGTGGGACAGTTAAAAGATAGGGTTCAATTTTGTATGTGGTACATTAGGGAAGATAAGCTATCACTATGCCTTTCCCCAAATCGTGCCTCTCTCTATCAGTAGCCAATTTCTCTTGAAATTCAATTTTTACTACTGGGATGTCCTGCTTGACTATGGCCCCAGGGCTAAAGATTAAGGCTGATCTGTTAAGGCTGCTCATGAACTCTGTAATGTACATAACCCAGGGACATCTCTGTACTCCATACAGCCTCATGCAGTCCATAAGCAGTGTCTGAGTAAGAGCTGCTTCTGGTCTAGTCCAAACAGACATCCAGAGGGCTAAAGGGGCTAACTTAATCAAGTCCTCCAGAAAAGGGAGACCTAATTCTGCATGTGGAATTGTAGCGGGGACGCTCTGTGAGACTGAGAGTAAACTTCTCAGAAATTTGCTTTCTCTTATTTGCAGTGATGATGCATATCTGACAATCGAAGTAGGCCTTGCCTTATAGATGGAGGTGATGGGCTTTAGTGGTGTGCAGCCTACTTTGATAATGAATTTGCATAAAGCTGGCACTGCTTGGTTGTATTGTGTGACCCTAATTTCTCTAAGGTGCTTCCAGGTAGACCCGTTATCAAAGGGAATCCCCAAATATGTGAAGGTATTAACCTGCTCAGTTGGATGCCTTCAATATAAAACTGGGGGGGGGGCTCTTGTTCTTGGGAGGCCACAGATCATAGTATATGATTTTGTTTTTTTTGTGGACAATCCCAAGGCCATCATGAATTCCACAATTCTGTTTAAATGTTTTTGAAGGCCCCTTTCCAGTTCGTGCCATCAGGACACTATCATCGGCATACATTACCGATTCTGGTCTGTCGGCAATCTTAGGGGGATCTGCCTTTTCATCAATCAGAGCTTCTCTAGACCATTTATATAGAATGTGAAGAGGAAGGGTGCAAGAACACAACCCTGCCTTACCCCTTTCCTAACCTTAAAGGGTCTGGTGCATTGCCCCTCTTGCCCAAATCTGACCTTAGATTCCACATCATTGTGAAGTTTGGCCAACAGGGGCACTATTTTTGGATTATCACCTTTATAAGTTAGCATCGCCCATAATTTGCTTCTGTCCATGTTATCAAAAGCTGCCGTTAGATCCATAAATGCAAAATAAAGACACCCTTGCTTCGTCCCCACATACTTTTCTCGGATCAGGTGGAGGTTCAAACATTGGTCGACTGTCCCCACCGCCTTCCTGAAACCAAACTGAGACTTGGAAATTATGTTATTGTCAAGAGCCCAGGCTTCCAAATGATCCAGGAGAATTCTCCCAAAAATCTTTGCAGTGGCGTCCATCAGAGAAATTGGACGATAACAAGCAGGATCACTATGGTCTCCCTCCTTAAAAATCGGGAGAATAATAGCACTGTTCAATGAAGGAGGAAGGACAGAGGTTGACGCAGCTCTGAAAACGTTTACCAAAATTGGAGCCCAAAGATAAATGTTATACTTAAAGAGATCAACTGGGACCCCATCTGGCCCTGGGGCCTTATCTGGCACTGAGCCCTTAATAGCTAGTATGACATCATTCAGGTGAATATCCAGTTCCTCAATGTCAAGCATGGCAGGGGCATTTACGACAGCCATTTCATAGTCATCCAATCGACCTTCATGCAGCTCTGTAAACTGACTGGCCCATCTCTGCTCTGGGATGTGTACCTCAACACCTTTGTTGGTATCAGAGCTAAAAAAAAGGGGGATTGACAACTTTCCAGAATTGCGCCCCGTCATTAATAGCTGAGGCAATGATCAATTTCTCCCATGCTTCTTCTCTTATGACTTTCTGCCCAGCTGAAGCTGCCTTCTTGTATTGAACCCTGCATTTATGACCTCTGATGATTTGTTTCTCGGAGTGGATTTTAACACCCATATGAGATTCAAATGGGCGTCAGTTGTTGATTTATTAAACCACTTTACAAGTTTGATTTTGGGAGATTGTGTAGGTAGAGTTAAATGTGCCCCAAGTGCCATGCAGATGTCTGCGAAAGCTCCCAGGACCTGGGACGGTGGGTAGCTCAGTGTTTAGGTAGGTTTCAAAGGTGTCCAAATATTTGCCCACAACCCTACTTAAGAGAGTGTTTTTGGCCATTTGTTGCCATTTACATAGCACACCTTCATTCCTATGGTATTCCACAGGGCCTCCCATTTTCTGCAGACTGTTTTTTTGGAACCATACTGGAACAATAGGACCAACGGATAATGATCGCTGAGGCCACTTGGCACAACCTTAAAAACACCCAGTTTGTCCCGCCAGACCTTGATATCATTACATGATCAATTAGAGACCTGCCCCCTCCTCCCAATGAAAGTAATATTGGGGAGAGTAAAGGTCAGTGAGATGCCACATGCCAACACTAAATCATGAGCTCTCATAAGATTATTTAGCTTGTCCCCACAGGGGTTGTGGGTAAAGTGGAAATTGTTGCAATTATCTTCATCATTTAATCCACAGATCCTCTCATGGAACAAAGGGAGTCATTGAAATCCCAACCCCGTATAATTATGAAATCCTTATCCAAACAACAAACCATTTCCTCAATGGCCTTCTCTAGGACGTGTATAATATCAACGTTAGATCTCACAAAATTAATATGCTAAGAATTGACCAGGAGCATTAACGGGCTGCCCTTCATGGACAGCAACACTAGTTGATAGTAAGGGGAGTCAGTTCTACATTTAGTTACCTTAGCGCCTGAGGTGATGTTGATCAGCGTCATCAGCCCCCCAACTGCTGCGGCCAACAGGTTTTTGTGTAGCCAAGTTTGTGACTGACTGAAACCCATTGATATAAATCGCGCTATTGGCTCATGTTTCTTGGGGGTAAACCACCTGCTTGTTTTCTAACAAGGCGAGCCAATCATTACTGTGGTATTTCTCCCCAATACCTGCTACGTTCCAAAAAAGTGTCTGCCAGTGCTGTGTGGAAGATCTTTCAGCCCCCGCATGCTGCAATATGGAAGTTTGCCCCTGTATATCAAAACTCTCAACTTCCAAATTCTGGTTGAGAGGGTTTTCCTTTCTAAATTTGTGTTCACTCATGCCCCCACTATGAGGACTATTTTGAGGGTGACTACAGTTATGATTGGCTATGTCTGCATTCATTATTTGTGTCAGAGTGAGCGAATGGGTCAAAGTCAAAGGCCTGTCACTCTCTCTAAGTCAATCAACTTCATCTAGATAATGACGCAGAGAACTATATCGGTTGTGAGTGGGGACAGAAAATTTAGAGGCATTACCAGGGTTGCTGTCGACACCCTTAGGTGACTGATAAAAATAGCCTAACGGTACAGCCTGGATGTTGACATTACTTTCCTGCGTGGTTTTCACACTGCTTGAATATGCATTCTACCTGCTGTGGATTTTTAAAATTTACTACCACACAATCACCTGGCGGGCTTTTCCTACTGTTACCCAGCCAAAGTACCCTCCTTACTCCAATAATACCAATCCAAAGGCACTCACTGTCCCCCCCAGTGTTTTGTTTAGCCTATGGACTACTTTATTTTTGATTTGGTCATCCTGCTCGTTAGTATTGAGTGACAGGGGTGGGACATTTTTCAACACGATTACATAAGGGGTACATTGAGGTGGAAGTTGGAGAATTTGTAGTTTTTTTCCCGTAGGCGAATTGTGTACTTTAAACTCCATCAGCCTTGTACTCCCAGGGGCCTGTCCTCTTCCAATTTTTCCCTAGAGGTGGAGATAGGGATTTAGCTGGAATTCTACTGCAATTGGCGGCCTGCTCCATAGGAGTGCTTATCAGCTTATTCGGTCCTCCTAATCTAGAAGGTTGGCCCTTATGACGTACCGCAGCACAATATTCTGGTGCTGGGCCTGAGGGACAGACCACTGTGTCCGGCTCCGTGTTCGGGGTAAGGATAAGGCTACACTTTGTGGATTCTAGTAAGTATTTTAGTGTGGAGCCTATACTCTGCAGCAAGTTTACTAGAGGTTTAAGGGCTTTCTGGATAACATGTAGGCTTTGTCCCCACAATTAGCCTCAGGATCTTGGGGACCCACAGGTTCCACCCTCTGTTTTTCCCAGCTATAGATGGCTTACAGGCCAAGGAATTGCCCCACTTAGACCCGTTAGATTTGGAGGCTTTTGGCTTGGACATGCTCGAATTCTAGGGGGTGGACTTCTTCCGTTTTATAGGGGGAGAAGCAGTATCTTACACACACACACCATGGCGTCTTTATCTTTAATGGACAGGTCATCTTCCCTACCTGAAGAGATGTTTAGTTCATCCTGCAGGATACACCCCTTTTGTATGCTTGATATCTTGCACCCTTTCTTTGCCTTACTAGCCTCCAGGGGGGCCCCGCCATCCTCCCCTCCCATAGTTACGGTGTTACTTGTCTTGGACATGGGAGGGGGCGGGGAAACAGGTTTTTTTCCTTGATAACCCAGTTTTTCTTCGACCAATTCAATTTCAGTGTTTAGTGCAGAAATGGCCATGGTAAGGTATGATACTATGGAAGCTGTGAGGTTAGTATCTTTAGAGGAAGTCATAGTGCTCACCTTTCTTTTGCCCATTTTGACTTAAGTGCAATAGAACCAAGCGGAAGAATACAGCAATACAATATAATGTAATGTAGAGTACCAACAAGGCCTGCTTGGTGATAGATGTTAAAGGGGTGGCCCAGTCCAGGCTCCTTCTGGCACCGATGGGCATGGGCGGGACCCACATAAACTAATTTATCCATTTTCATTTAGCAATCCACACCCGTTATCTGTCTCTCCACATGGTACGATTACTAGCACACTCTGGCAATATCCCTTTTAGTCCCGCCATGTAAAAAAAACATTTTCAGTCTAGGAATATCTGCTACAACTTGTTTGCGAGGATGGCTTCCCTAATGGTTCATCATCATTGTCACTCCCAAACTGATAAGAACCCCAAGTTGACGACCATAAACATTATGGATCGGCTTCGCTGGCAGTTACATGACAGTAGTGTGGGGTTAGTTGATCATGTTTTGGATGCACAGTGTCCAAAAGGGAAGAAAAGCAATACAAAGTCACACTGTTTGGCTAATTTTGATGTCAGAGTTTTTTTTTTGTTCAAAGAGTTTTATTGCATTTAGTACAAGGCCATAACATCAGACAGACGTAAATGAGTGAGGTATCCGGAGTCTGATATTGAGTTTGTTCATGATCCAGAGTCTGGCATAGGAGACATTGTCCCCTTTGTGGAATTCTTCCCTATATACGTACATATATGTCTAGAGAGTGCCATATTGCACTGGATATGTGGGGCGCAGACTGTATTTTAGACTGTACAGTGCAAGCTCCTCTGAGATATGAAATCCAAGGCCACCAGGTGTGATGAGATAGGAGAATAAATTACTTTCATTTGGACAGGATGACTTTAACTGCAATGGTCTAAAGCAATATCACTGGTGTTAAGGTTCGCTGCAGTTACCGAGGCCCAGGGACCAAGAGCTGCTACTGGAAAGTTTAACGTGATACTTAATATATCAAATCAAATATACTTGATAATTAATTCTGTATCGAATGCCAATATGGTTCTAAAAGGTTGCACCCAAAG
Organism: Pleurodeles waltl; assembly: GCF_031143425.1. Classification (NCBI taxonomy): domain Eukaryota; kingdom Metazoa; phylum Chordata; class Amphibia; order Caudata; family Salamandridae; genus Pleurodeles; species Pleurodeles waltl. Next base: position 889,171,661 of record NC_090448.1, on the reverse strand, counting down.
AACATGTGTTCTTGAGAGCCAGACTTTAGGTTACAGTTCCAATATATATCATTATCTCGTAGGCATATTTTATGCAGTCTAGATGGCATCCAATGTAGCAGATGTATTGTAAACATAAAATTGAACTGTATGAGGGAAGGGGCAATTTTGTTACCTAGTTATGATTTGGCAATTTTTTGCCAATTTTCAACAGAGATGTGGTTAAATATCTCTGCATTGAAGTATTTAGTCCATTCAGTGAGCTAAACAAAAGGTTGTGTCAATCCTGGGTCAGATAACAATTTGCAAATCTTTGAGGCAATATGCCTGAATATTGCCATGACACAAGTCGGGACGGTAAGGACAGGTGTTTGGTAACTGTAAGCTTTGACAGTTTCACTTTTATTTTAAGAAAACTGTAAAAGTTTAGATTTGAAAGGGCATATGTACTGGCTAACAACGAAAAAAGGTGAGGATCGTCACTATTATCATATAGATCTTTGATTAATCTAACACCTTTGGCGGCCCACTCGGCTGTAAACTGTGTTGTAACTTCTGTCTTAATTATAGGATTAAGCCAAAATGAAGCCCATCTGGAGTTATGGATAGGCACTGGCAAGTTTTGTCGAGTAGTTTAAGAGCATTCGCATTATCTGTAAATATTCGCTGGGCACGGGGTGGCAAGAATTTAAACATTGTAATAAAAGAGCAGGGACTAAAGGAGGTTCTATGTCCAACCATCTGGGAGTATTAGGTGTTACTGGGAGTAGCCAAACAGCACCTTGGGCTGCTAAGAAGGCAGTTTGATAAAGGTTCCAAACTGGAAAATTACACCCACCATGAGGAAAACTCCTTCTAAGCAATTTGTATGAGATCCCTGCTCTTTTATCACTCCAGCAGAATTTTGAGGTTATTTTTTCGATTTCCTGAAAGGAGAAGGAAAGATTAAGTGGTAGCATAGAAGAAAATATATTATTGGGGTAATCTTCATCTTGAGAGTTGAAGCCTGCCCTCCGAAGAGATGTACTTATGCTGCCAACAAGTATTTAACTTTGGAGATAGTCTGTGACTCATCGTACTGTACAGTTTCAGTTTGATCACTGCAGAACCAAATACCAAGATATTTAAGATGTTTGGGCTGCCATTTAAGTCCTAAGTCACCCAGGTGTGAGGGAAAGCACAGGTTATTCAGAGTAAAGACCTCTGTTTTATCTTTATTTAGGGTATATCCAGAGACTCTTAAAAACATATGGATGATATTGGAAATACTTGGGATTGCAATCTCGGTGTCTTCTTTGAAGATAAGGATATCATCTGCATAAGCCACAACTTTATACATTTTAGATCCAAATTGAAGGCCTTAATGCACCTTTGATTAATTTAAGCAAGGGGTCAACGGCCAGTGAGAAGAGCAAAGGGGAGAGGGGGCAGCCCTCTCTTGTACCTTGGTGTAGATCAACGTTTGAGGAGGTGGTGCCATTAATCCTAATATTTGCTTTGGACATTGCATATAATGCCATCACTTTAATGAATGAGTTGCTGAGGTTATGAGTCTCAAGAACAGCATGAAGAAAAGGCCAGATACTTTATTGAATGCCTTTTCGGCATCAAGTGCAATTGCCACTGTCGGGATCGAGGAGAGACATAATTTTTCTATTATATGACAGAATGTACGGATATCATCTCTGGCAAGGCAACCTTTGACAAGGCCTGTTTTGGAGTTGTGAATAAGTTTGGGTATGTGATTTTCTAGTCTTATGGCTAACATTTTGGCAAAAGGTTTTGCTTCCATATTTAAAAGTGAAATGGGGCGGAAGTTTTTAGGGTGTGAGTGATCTTTTCCTTCTTTAGGAATAGCCACTATTATGGCCTCAGAAGCCATGCCAGAGACCTTACCCTGGAGGGCAAAGTGATTGTTTTTTATAGATGCTTGATGATCGAGGATGGAAAAACTTTGTAAAAGATAATAAGAAAGCCATCAGGACCAGGTACTTTCCTGGACCTGATTGATTTTATTGCCTTACTAATTAATTCCATTTCTTTTGGTTGGCTCAAACTGTAACGCCGCGCTCTGACGCGGCGTCTCTTTCTGTCCTCGCGGGTGGAACGCGCTACCCATATTCGGAGCGCCGTTCCCCGCGTTTTTTGACTATGCTTTCTGGGAAGCATATATTTCGCTCCCGGTCGCGCTACACTTACTTGTAGCCCTTTTTTCTTCGTTTGTTTTTGTTGGTGGGTTTTTGTTGGTCCTTTTGCCTGTCTCTATCCATGTTGTGTCCATCTTGTCTTCTTCGTGTTTTTGTCCCAGCATGCTCTGTTTTTCTTTTATACTACTTTCTTTTTCCTATACTGGTCTATGGGCTTTTCCCAATCCAAGATGGTGGTATTTCCTTTTCCTGTGATGTCACTTCCCTTTTCTCAGTATATAAGTCAGTCAGTCTTGTTCCTCCTTGCGTTGCAAACACTTCCTTCTGGTTGTGCTGTTCGTTCCTGTTCTTTGTTCCTGCCTTTTTGCCTTGGGAGATTTTTGCCTGTTCTTTGTTCCTGCTTTTGCCTTGGGATATTTTTGCCTGTTCCTTTTTTCCTGCCTTTTACCCTGGATATTGCCTATTTTTGTTTCCTGTTGTCAAGTCCTGTTTTTTTTTGTTTTCCTTCAGGAGTTCCTGTTAGAGGTTTTTTCCCCAGTGTTGGGGTTTTTTCCCTCTGGGACTCCTTCTGGAGGGTACGGTCTGCTTTGGCGTAGCCTGTCAAGCGGCACCGTGGCTACTAGAAGGGGTCGCCCTTATCTGGGAGTATCCAGGACCTGTAGAAGACTTGGTCTATTCGCGAATCCGAAATCCAGAGGTGAGAAGTCCAGCGCAGTTCGTAACAGATTGCAACGCCAAAAGATTCTGCGTTGCGAGAGCGCCATGGAAGATCCACAGGGAGAGGCGTCAGAAAATGCTCAAGCCATGTTACAGACTGTCCAACAACAAGCCCAAGAGTTACAACAGTTACGGGCAGAGAACACTGCGCTACAACAGGTCTTGTCTTCCCGATCAATGGACATACCACCCGTATCTGCTACTACTCCTCGAGATTCCGGAGATCCTTTAAAGATGAAGGAATATTTGGACGCCCTGATGGTTTTCTTTGCCTTTCGTCCACTCCAGTTTTCTTCGGATAAGGCTAAGGTGGGCTATCTGATCAGCGCCTTGTCTGGTCCAGCGCTTGCTTGGGCGACTCCTCTGGTTTCTGCAGATGACCCAGTCCTGGCTAACTATTCTATAAGTCCAGCGCAGTTCGTAACACAAACATATCCTCTGTGCATCCGAAATCGAGGCCAAGGAAAGACAGTTAAGAAACTCTAGGCACTCTGATTTGGCACCTACTGATTGTGAAGTGTAAAGTTTTTCATAGAAGTTTTTAAAAATCTCAAGTATCTCCTTAGTTTTGAATTTCTGGGATCCATCTTGGGCTTATATATGTGAGTTTTGGTTACTGAAGTTGATAGATTTAAGACTGATGGCAAGTTGTTTCCCAGCTTTGTTGCAAAAAAGGAGCTGCCTTGATTTTTGTGTATGAAGACACTAAGGGGGTTATTCCAACTTTGGAGGAGGTGTTAATCCGTCCCAAAAGTGACGGTAAAGTGACGGATATACCACCAGCCGTATTACGAGTTCCATAGGATATAATGGACTCGTAATACGGCTGGTGGTAAATCCGTCACTTTTGGGACGGATTAACACCTCCTCCAAAGTTGGAATAACCCCCTAAGATTTGCCCTTTTACTCACAAAAGAGTTATATAAATAATTTTATTTTTTTGATACGTTAGGTAGGGCTTTATTGTTAGAATGTCTAAACTCTTCTTTTTACTTTTGATTTCAGCACCTGAAGAGTGCAGTGTTTTTTATAATTTCACCATTTTTTATCAACATACATTTAATATTATGCCCTTTGATGGCATATTTGAATGCGTCCCACAGAGTTACCAGAGAATTGACAGTGTTCATTTTGTCTAAAAAAGTGATCTATTTCAAGCTTAAGGTCTGCAATGTCCAGGTCATTGTTTAGTAATAATGTGCTTAAGCGCCAAATTTTGTTCTCGCTGTTTTCAGGGAGAATATGGATGGACATTGAAATCGCTCATTATTAGAAACGAGAATATGGTGGATCTTAGCATCTACAGTTGCTTTCGGAAGTGAGATGTCTATAACAAATAATTAGTCAATGTGTGAAAAACTAGAGTGAGGTGAGAAGAAAAAAGCAAAATCATTATCTTTGGGGTGAAGATGGTGTGACAAACAAAGATTGAGCATTTATTTATATGCCATGGGGGTTTGAAATTTGTAAGTAGATTGCCGATATAAGATGGGGTCCATTGGAAGATTGATATCCTCACCCACTATCATTTTAGAATCTTGATGAATGTCTGTTAATTTTTTTATGACTGAACTCCAGAATGATGGGTCATATTTATTTGAGGCATCAATTTTCACAATATAAAGATCATAAGATCAGTTATTCAATCTGATAAGAAACCACATTCTGAAGCTAAAACAGTTATCTTAGATTTGTTTGGAGATTAGGGTGAGAACCCCGTTCTTCTTCCCAGAAGCATGAGAACAAGTTACATCAGAGACCCAACCTTTCCTCAATAGAAGAACTTCTTTGAAGCTGATCTTAGTTTCTTGGAGTACTGTCATATCTCCAGCTAAATCCTCATGGTAATCTGAGATTTTGGTTCTTTTAACAGGGTGATTCAGCCCCTTAGTGTTCAAGAAAACTACATGTAGTAAAGACATTTGGTGATTTTCTCAGGTGTAGGGGGCATGGAAGAGGCCTTGAAGGAATTTAAGTTTCTCACTGGGTACCAGATAACTCAATCGAGAGAGAAAATAGGAGAGTTGGGGGTAAACAACTGAAAACCTGGGGGACTCCAATAGGCTTCAGAGGAGTACAGATACAGAATATGACTTCTTCCCACCAGGGGATGTCTGTAGCAGACAGAACATGGGGAAAGACATAGTCGATCACAGATGTAGCAAGTAAGCTTGGCAAAGATAGCTGGCCAGATAAAAGGTACATGTGTGGAATACTAAGGATGAGGAGGAAAAATCCTAATTCGGGATCTAGCAGGGAACGATAAAAAGAAACCCAATAACTTAATGAGCTAAGTGACACTAGTAACAGGAACTTTGAAATCTATACACGCCTATAAAGAGCTATGTCAGAACCAAAACACACTATAATAGATCAGCCCCACACAGGTAAGCTGAATATGAAAATTGCAGATAAAGTTAAGGGGCAGAACCCTCAAAAAACTGTTGGAGAACCAAATTCAACACAGAGTCCTTGCATAAGCATGGAACCTAAAAAAGGAAATTCATGAATATCTGATATACACAAGTAGTCCAGTGTGTGAACCGACAAATGTCCATTGATCCTTTGGCTAGATAGAGGCTTCTGTTTTAGATACCAAGCAATTAACCAGTGATGTTAATGAGTTAATTCCAGTAGACCTAATCGCAGATCTACCTACGAAGCCTATAGTGTATATAATAGGCTTGACCTATATAGGCGATCTAGTGTTGTGGAATGAACCAGAAAAGGAAATACATGAATATCTGATATACACAAGTAGGCAATATATGGACCAATAATCTAGTGTTGAAACACACAAGTGTGCATGGATCCTTCAGCTAGATAGAGCCTTCTGTTTTACATGCCATGTAATTAACCAGTGATGTCAATGAGTTAATTTCAGTAGAACTAATGGTGCAACTACCTACGAGAGCTATGGTGTAAATAGTAGGCCTGACATATAGATGTGATCTAGTGTTGTGGGTGAGTAGAAACACAATTATAGAAGGGAAAAATATGAGCAGTGCCAAAGCCATTGATAGCAGCTCAAAGTGTTTGTGAGCGAAGCAGGATGGGTGGTCTTAAATTGGAGGTACCTGTGAGTACAAATAAGAACTGTATTACTCATAGGGCAGACAATAATTGAATAGAAAATGAGGTTTTATCTTGCATATAGGAGGAAGTTGCTGATTATAAACAATCCTAAGAAACCTTGTATATATGATCATGTGCGTTTAAACAAACCTAGCAGGGCACTCAAGCAGGACAACATATAAACATATAGCAAACTCTGTGAAGTGAAGGCCAGTAAAGGCTAGTGAAGGCTGATTATAAATGATCCTAAGAGACCTTGTATATATGACTGTGTGCTTAAACAACCCTAGCAGAGCACACAAGGATGACAACATATATACATGTAGCAAGCTCTGTGAAGTGTGGGCCAATGAAGGCTAGTGGAGGTCAGATGTCAGGATCTGGAATCTGAAACAATTATCCTCGAATAAAGGGGAGGTAATTATCACAGAAAAAGGATATTTGTAAACTGTCAACTATGACATAGGTTCACAGACAGGGTGAGCCAGCTGAGTGAAGATTTGTTGACGTACCAGACAGAGAGGTAGAGTCTATATGTGGTTACGGTTTGTTGTCTAGGAAGGTTGCCAAGTCAGACAGGTCAGAGAAGATGTTTGTCTGGCCTTTGAATGTAATTCAGAATTTTGAAGGGCAAGAAAATGAGAATGGGATCTCCATGTCTATAAGACATTTCCTCAGGCTTAAAAAGTCTTTATGATGAATCACGGTATCTCTAGCATAATCCTGCAAGATGGAGCTCTTATGTTCCTGACATTTAATTGTACATAAGTTCTGCATATGTGCAAATATTTGTTCAGTGTTTTGATGGTGTTAAGGTTTGAGGATCATAGGTCTTGGACTAGTCATGTTTTTAGGTAAAAAAGTTGGAACCCTGTGGGTTCTTTCGATCTCAAAATGTTTGGTGAAGGACATTTTGAAAATTTCCAGAAGATTAGGAAATCAGCTGCTGAGTTGGCATAGTTCTCAATGTCTTCAGGCAAACCAAAAATACAGAGGTTGCTCCTTCGATTCCAGTCTTGTTCCTTTACTTCTCGTTTTAGTGACAAGATGGATCATTCAAAGATTTGTAGTTGTTTAGCTTGCCCATTTGTAAAGTCCTCTATCATATGTATTCTTGTCTCAGCATTAGAAATTTGAATGGTTAAGTCTTTGAGGTCTTTGCACATACTAGCCACTTCAACTTGGAGCAGGTCAGTATTTGTTTTGGTGCTCTGCTCTATATCATGCACAGAATTGAGTTTATGGAGTATGGTCTCTAAGGCAGAGGCAGATTCAGGACTACCTTTCACCGGAGATTCCTGAATCAGGGGTGAATGCTTAGAAAGCTTTAGGTTTGCCTTTGCCTCCCTTTCTCTGTTTCCATCTCTGTTGTCCGACGTCTTTTCCAGTCTACTGATTGGACGCTGTGATTCTGTGAATTGAAGTCTATCTTGTCATAGAATCTTGAGTGTGCCAAAAACCAGTACCTGATTGTAGAAGTAACTTCTCAAAGGGAGACATTATCATGAAAGAGAGCACAAAATTGCAACTGGTTTTGCATAGATATTACAGGAATTCACTGCACAGATGAGGCTGATATTTGGCAACAGCACAACCTTGGAGAATTTTGCTGTTAGAAGCTGGTGCATTGAGGAAGCTTAGAAAGATTATTGGTATTTGCAATATTACGATAATTCTGACAGAAGAGGAGTCGTAATATAGCTCAGCGGGTATAGGAAGGCACAGTGGTTGAGATCTCACCTAACAAGAAGAGTCTCATGTAATTAGGCCTTGGAGGGCAGCCCCTTATACAGTTATAGCTATCAAAGTTCAAGTGAAAGTACAGAAATCAACCTTCCTTGCATTCAAATGAGGTGCGTGCAGTATGTGGTATATAAAACGCCACACCAACCTAATAACCACCAAGTATCGGAAATGCAGCAGAGTTGCACTATCGTTGTGTGGTTTCTATCATCATGCCACAGAATTCCATGTGTTGTACTACTCTTTAATTGACTTTCATTTGAACAATTCAGGATAGGCATTGAGAACGCAAAGCGGACGATGAGCTGGGTGTAAATAATTTCAAAAGAATAGTGGCACCAACATGTAAGGAGGCAGAAGACATGGCTTGAAAATGAGCAGCTGCGTGTAGAAAAGCCACTGATCTAGGCCCAGTTATTCACCATCATTTTCATGAATGTGGAAGCCTTTTGGCCAGAAAAGAAAATTATTCTGTGAGGTAGTGGTCCGGTTGACAAATGGCAGGCATTGAAAGAAAGGGGTGCATGCCCTGTGAATACGATTCCAAAAGTTAGAGTGAGCTAAAGAGATGAGAAGTAAGGATGTTACAGCGTGCAATCACTGTCCAGATATGTGAGCATGGTCTGATAAATCACAGGTATGATTATGTGTATATATAGAGTAAGGGCTGCAGCAGGAAGGCAGAGCAGGGCACAATTTAGAGATATTATTATTGCGGTCTTACTATCGATTCGCCTACAGGTTCTTGAGCATACTAAAAGACTGGTGCTCCTTTCATATTTCTCAAAAATGGGGCATGATGTAGGCCGTCGAGGAGATGGGTCACCGGCATCTTGGGGAACGCGAGTTGCAGGAATATTCACCCTTAATAGACGAATTAGAGAAAAAAAAAGGGCTTGCACTCACATTTCACTGCTCAGCTCAGGTTCCACCGCATGTAGAAGTTTTTGTTATTGGCCACGAGACATCCAGACTGACAAGAATGCCGGAGGCTCTGAGGAGCTCTCAATAAAGCCGCCATCTTCTCAGCACACCTAATCACGCCACCGATGTCAGTTGCTTTTAAAGTGATTAACCTTGTAGCATTTTTTGTAGCAGTGATTTGGAGGCAAGTTCACCCCTGTTGATTATATCCGGATGGAAGGATATTTGTAGAACCATAGCTTTTGGGTGGAGAGCTGACTTTTCAGTCATCGTAAATGCTGACTGTGTTTAAGAAATGGCGGCATGAAAATAGTTCTGATAATTCTGTGCTACGCTGCAGTGAATGAGAAATAGTATATTTGTAATATATGATTAGTTATGTCTAAGGTTAAGGGAAAATGTCAGAGTGTGTGTTTAAAAACACACACATTTTTGCAAGTCCATTTAATATTATTCACTTTAAAAAATGCCCTTTTCTGTCTTCCTGCTGTATACATTTTTTCTGAAATGATTAGATCTTCCTAATTTTCTATGAGATTTTAGTGTAAAAATCCTGACATTTCCAAGTGAACTAGTTCGATGAGGTTCTGGATCTGAAGAGCTTAGGTTGAATGGGGCTGAACTCACAATCTGGTAATGAATCGTAGGCCAATGAGGGCTAGGTTTAAAATACTGGATTTGTTTCTTTCCTGATTTCCCATTAAATATTTTCAGACAAAAAAGGTTAGTGCTAGTATTTGACAATTATAATTAACACCAGCAGCAACTTGTTTTCTCTGGGCCATTTCTCATAATCTCTAATGCATATGTGGATCACAACACTTTTGAACATACCAAACCTTCACATGCGTAATGCATCTAACCACCATCTGGACGGTAATGTTCAGTTTCTAGTCAAAATCGCTTAAGGAGTAGCAAAAATCCAGCTTGTGTCACGCTTACAGTTACTCAACCTAGAAGGTGAAACCTGGATTCTCACTAGAGAACATTGAAGGGAGGACAATTATAAATATCAAAGAACAACTTTTCTCAGTTGCTGTTGAGGAGTTAGGAAGTAATACCAATGATTGAGTTGAGTTTTTTTGTTCAAGATGTCAAGGAACATTCTTTGAATTGCTCCGCTCTCAACGACGAATTCACAGCCATTAAAGCATACCTAGACAATAAATGACAAAACCTCAACAGTCAAATGCTGAAGTCCTTCTGATAGCTACCAAAAACAAAATTCAGAAAACAGCCACTGTATATGATAGCATTACATCAGAGAACTCACCAATCACTCTCAAACACTTTGCACTTTGCAAATTGTCTTTGCTAGAACCCGTAGGATGCAATCACAGAGTAACCAAATCAGGCAACAATTCAATATTTATTTTAGGTGACTTTGAAAAGAATAAATGGGTCATTGAAGACTGGCGTCAACAGGACATCTGCCAAAAATTGTTGGATGTCCTGGCCTTCCTGCCTGTTCTAGAGGTAAAAGGATGGTGGTTTTCCTAACTGCCCAGTTGACACAGCACTATCTTCCTCTCAGCCATCTGAACACAGACCTGGTGTCTGAGTCGTGCATGCACACTGTGGCAATGCAGGGCTCTACAGATGCAGGTGTTCCCTCCACATGCTGGGAGAAAACCCAACAAGGAAACTTCTAGTGCATCAGATACTCCAAAGATTTCCAAAGACAAAACACTGCTTTGGGAAGTCTGGCTTCCGAAAGTAAAAGAAACACTGACGTCTGCTATGCCACTATGACATGGTAGACTTGCATAATTGGTCAAAGCAGCCCCTGCTAATTGCTAGGTCACAGAATTTTGACTTTGGAAGGTTGGCCACAACTGGTTGGCAGATGTGTTTACATTGGAAGGTCTCGGCAAATTTGAAGAACAGATTCAGTAACACCCAACATTCAAATTATGACTGACACTCATACTAAAAACAATCTAAGGCCACAGGACTAGTGTTGGCGGTTCAGTCAGCCAAAATATGGAACTACCATCACATTTCATATCGCAAAATACAATTTTCCACCCTTTCTCTGGCAAACTTAAGATCCCTATGTTCAAGAGTTATTTACCCCACAGTTATCAATTATTACTCTCCTTTCTCAATTTGGAAAGCGTTTTGGATTTCAAAACGAGATACATGAACACAAAACATACAAAAGATTAGATTATGCCACAATACATAGATGGACAAGTTCGGACTGGGGAAAAATAGGCCTGTGCGCCAAAATAAAAGTTGTCCCCATTAGTGAATTAGAAAGCTAAAAAGGGGAGCATGTTGGCAAATTGGGGTAATTTTGAATTTGTGAACACACGCTGGACAAGTGTTTCACAAAGCATGGAAGACTTCATGGATTTTAGCTTGCTGAAGGCAATCCTTACTTTAATATCAAGGAAATCAACAGTAACAAGCATTGGCAATGACAAAAGGTCTGGCTTTAAAGGAGTGTTGTATGGCAATGTGAATCATTACAAGTAAATCTCAAGACCACCGGCCTCGTAATGAGGCCCATAGTGTACAGAATTAATTAACACACATGCACATATAGATATATACATATATGTGTGTATCTATATATATATATATATATATATATATATATATACATGCACAAAATACATACACAAAACTATGAAAAATATAAACAATTCAATAATAAACTAGATTAATTACTTTGGTCATTAAATAAATGTTAAAAATTTAAAACCTCGAATATCAAAATTTCTAAAACTACTGTAAGCATTCAAATACATTTAAAAATAAAAATAAAAGAAATAAAATATAATATTACATATAAAGAAACACTATAAAATCTATTTGACCAATAATATGAAAACTATTGGAGTCTAAGAATATTAAATATATTATCTCATCTCCAGTGTGTGCAACAGTGGGGCAAGTGTTGGACTATTGGAGGGGTTACTTTCCTGTTCCTGTGGGGGTTTGGAATTCCTTAATTGCAAATATGATATGTAGGGGATCAAGCTCACAGCGCTGGCCTTAATGAATTGGATGTATTAGACGACAAAATTGGCCCCATCACCATTAAAACTGTGCAAACTATCCTTGGCAAAATGAGGCAAGATGGGGCCCCTTGACCTAATGGCCTGCCTGGGAGCATCTTCTGAGATGACCAAGCCTACTGGGACGCACCCCTGACTGCTTTATTCAACGACTGCTTACGTTTTTCAGTGGTCCCGGTGGCATGGAAGGGATCAATACTTCAACCCATCTTTAAAAATGGGGGCATTACTTGCCCTGAAAACTAGAGGCTGATAGCCGTATTGGATGTAGATGGTAAAGCTTATGCAAGGGTTTTACTACAAGAGCTGGAAGAATGGATCTCAGCAAATGGCATAATTCAACCTTATCAAACAGGTTTTAGACCTAGTTCCTCTACGTTAGATAATGTCCTGGCACTTTCATAGCTTGGACAAGAAGCACTAAAACCAATGTCTCCACCGCTTTTTGCATGCTTTATTGATTATAGTCCGGCTTTCATCGGGGTGGTGCGGCACACCCTGTGGAAGAAACTAGCGTCCTGGGGGATTCCAAGGAAATTGCTAGCTTCAATAAGGGCCCTATACACGGACACCTGGGTGAGAATAAAAATCACAAAATCACACGTGACTAGGAAGATTTTTACCAACAAAGGCCTAAAACAGGGCTGTGTCATAGAGCCCACTCTCTTTAATTTATATACAGCTGACCTGGATGCTGAGTTGCTCAGAGGTAATACGTTTCCTCCGAGGTTGGGGCAATTGGCTCTCCCCATAATACAATATGCGGACGACATGGTTTTACTTGCACAAACCCGGATTGGGCTCATAAGGGCCCTTGATATACTGCATGACTACAATGAAAGAAATGCTTTAAAAGCAAATGCAGAAAAAACGAAAGTTCTGGATTTTAGCCGTCAGTCAAAAAATGTGTATAGAAGATGGAAACTCAGTCCTCTAAGTGTAGAGCTGGAAGATAAATATCACTACTTGGGGGTCTGGTTATCAAATACGGGGAGAATAACACATCAGGCAGCGGCACTGTCCTCTAAAGAAGTAAAAATCTCACACGCATTAGCAAAACTCCATCAGCAGATTAAGGCACCCACATTCGAATCCCTAGGGTGGATGATATGAGCAAAACTATTACCTTCAATTACTTATGGCCATCTGGCTTTTCCGGGCAAATTGACAGTGACTCTAGAGAATGCCCAAATGAGAGCCTACAAAAGGATCCTTAAGATCCCCAGATCGACAAGGCATGCAGGGATACTGTTGGAACATGATGTAATATGTATGGATCTGTTATGCAAAATAGATATGATAAAGGTTTATCAAAGTGTCAGCAGGGCAGAGGATTGTAGCCTCAGGGGGGCTTTGAAAGTAATTTTCAAAAATAAAACAAGCATCTGGGCCATCTATCAAGCAAAGGTGGAGGAACAGTTCAACCTGGCCCCTTCCTACTCTACAGACCCTGCCATCACGAAAGCGGTTCTGAAGAAAAAACTGAAAGTGCTCGGTGTGCAGGCTTCTAGAGCCAAAGATATCTTAACAGTCAGGGACATACGTGGAGCTGACGGCCTGCAGGAATCGTATGCAACCTTCAAAGGCCAGCCTTATCTAAAAGCCCCACTAGGAGAACGAGCGTTCCATTACATGCTTCAGATGCGCCTTTTAACCTTACCTGCCTGGGAATATCGCCGGAAGTGGAAAACTGCACAAGGGCACATGCACGAATGCATGATGTGTAAATACCACACTGAATCAATAAAACATCTTGTATATTGTTGCCCCTGTTTGGCGCCTGAAGGGCACCTCCTGTTAAAAACTCTGTTCTTGAAACATGGGGTGAGAACATGCTACGAAGCCCTAAGCCTTATCTTTACCACAGCAGTCCCCATGGAACAGGCCAGTTTTGGAAAATTCTTCCATAAGCTGTGTTCAGCCTTACATCAGGCAAGGAGCCAAACTAGCAAGGGTACCTGTGGAGGGCGGGGGAGCCTCAAAGAAACGGCTCTGACGAGATGGCTCATGCCGCCCAAGTCATCTTCCCCTGTCACCTAATGGCCTTGGATACTGGAAACGGGTCTGGGTCAACATGCGAACAATTGGCTGATGTTCGCAGAAGGTTGTATTATGGGTATTTACTTGTGTAAACAGCCTGTGGTTAACATCTGGGGACCCAAGGTTGGGGCAATTTTCTGGGTGCTATAGTGCTTTACAGCATTCCATAGAAGGTGGCATGACCAGGCATCTCTCTTGGCACTGGAAGGGTATCTCTTACTGCCTATTTTATTTCTTTTATTTTATTATTTTAAACATGTTGAAATGATTAATTAATCAGGCAATAAAGATTAATTCATTCATTCAATTGCAAATATTTGCAGAAGCTTGAAAGCAATATTGATCGTTCTTTGCTATCAAAATAAAATGTTCTGAAACAATTTCAACTAGGAAAAAAAATATTTTCCTAGGCAAACTCCTGTGAAATTTTAGATACCATTTCTAGTAAAATGAGTTGATGCATCTCAATACTTCCAAAGAATAATCATAATGGAAAATCAGTGTAACTAGTTTTAACAAGCTTGACAAGCATTGGCAAAGCAAATAGATCTGTCATTGGTTGTCTGTCTTTTGGTTTTGTCAATGCGTGTCTTGTTTTGACATGGTTTTCAAAACTTTATTGTTGTGGGACCTATTGAGCCCTCATCATTATAACTAACATTGGTAAAAAGCAAAAACATTTTTTGGTCTAAAAAATAACACATTGCCACAATAGTTCCTGGAACTGAGCAAAACTAAGTTGTGTGCTGATATGCTCCTTGTGAAAGAGCACATTGCTGTCACTCACAGCGAAACCATCCAACAGATAGCTAGTGAGACAGAATTTAATTAAAACAAAAGGTCTTGGTTAACACCTGACCTAATTAGGGACCCATTTCTTAAAGAAAGTCACAAAAGTGCACCTCTGTTATATGTTCATGCATATGTGCAGATTTACAGCTTTCGAGAATTCACAAACATTTACAGAATTAGGCCAGGAAATGGCACTCTTAGAAAATATTTGTGAACTGCATTTTAGTATGAGCAAATATGCATGTGTAGAATTGCTCATGCAAAAATCTGTTGAATGTTTAAAATGTTACTTTCCCTCCAACCCCTTTTTTTACCCAACCCCAGAAGAAGATTTACTTCTGACCTTGTCAGGAGTAAAGTTCCAGTCTTTCTCAGTAAAAGATTATAGAATAACTGGTGAAAACCCCTAAAACATGCCAGTTAGTAAGTTTGCACAGACTCAAAAGGGCATTCCAACCCTTGAACTATTGTTTACCACTACCTCCAGCCCCAGTATGTAGACCTGCAGAAAGTGGCAAAAGAAGTGAATTGCTAGTAATCAAACCCTACTATATTTTGAGCCCTGGCATAATCAGAGAAGCTATTATCAGAGCTCTTATGTAATGAGATTGCTGCCACTTTTCGTCACCACACTACATGGCACCAAAGGGACAATTGGATTTATTTTACAAGACAAACAGATTTATAAAACAACCTGTCCCAAAGACGAGTAAATATTTTATTGAATTCCATACCCCTGAATTCCTACTCCAGTCACCAAAATAGCAGAGAAAGAGTTGGAGTTTGGAGGGGTTAGATTTACTGTTCCTTCTCCAGTTAGTGCAGCAGTAGGGAAAGTGTTGGCCATTGAAGGGGTTAAATTTACTTAAGGCTAACTAACAATAAGGAAACAGATAGACTTCGGAAGGGTTAGATTTGCTATTCCCACTCCAGCCTAAGCAACAGCAGGGAAAGCATCAAACTTCGGAGGGGTTAGGTTTACTATTTCTACTCCATCCTAAGGAACAGTACGGAAAGTACAAAAACAAATCATATTAAATTATTAAAATATTTTGAACACTGAGTACAAGACATTATGAGAATACAGAAAAATATATTTTTTATTTAAAAAAGGTAAGATATGTTTTAAAATAAACAAATAAAAAGAAAATTACATATAATATTATCAACTTCACTAACAACAAAAAATAACTCAATAATAAATCACAATTTTGGGCCTCATTACGAGGTTGGCGGACCGACCATCGGCCCGCCAGCTCCGTGGAGAGGAGACCACTGCAGAGATGGTGCCCCCCGCCCCTCGGGCCAATTACAAGGTTTCCACTGGGCTGACCGGCCGAAACCTCAGAAAACTGAGGTTTATGCCAGTCAGCCCAGGGAAACTATGAAGCGGCATTGGCCTCAGCTCCTAATGGAGCCAAGGCCAATGTCATCACACAGAGGCCCTCGGAATACACACTGTCTGCCGTAGCAGACAGTGTGCTTTCTAAGGGTGCTGGGCAGAGGGTTCCCTGCACTGCCCATGCTAGGGGCATGGACAGTGCTAAGGCCCCTGTGGCCTCCAGAACTGGGATTCTGCCAGCCTTTCCATGGCAGGGTCCAGCCATGGAAAGGCTAGCAGAAACAGGAGTTGTGATCAGCACGGTGGTGTTGAGTTCAGCACCGCCATGGCTGACCACAAATCCGACCACCGTCAGCCCATCAGGATCCATGTTCCCAGCAGTGACGGCGGTGCCCTGGCTGTCAGAACGCCAGGGTCACAATCAATGTTCCCTCTAATTTTTTTCCACTGTGTGCGGCAGTGTGCGGTCTCTGTGCGCTGCAGCCAAGGATACGTGCGCCAAGAAATTGACCATTCAGGCGCGCGCAGCGCATAACTAGCCAAGATCTTTGGCATTAGCGTCTCCATACCACTAAAGCAAAAAAGGGATATAATTGCTCCATGCGATAGGGCATCAAGGCAGTTTTGTGACCTGGTTGCACACCCCAAGGACATGACCTGTTAGGGGAGCACGTATATTGCTCTAAAAGGCTTATTTAGGCTTAGAAAGTGATAACGCATATAAACTACCACAAAGTATAGGAATGGTGGAACATTTGATAACAGAACATTTTCTACTGTTCTGAAGCATTTCCTAGCTCATGAACCATTGATTTTCAAGACAAATATCAGTTGCCCGCTTGTATGCTAAAGCACGCCAAATGATGTTTAAAACACTCCCTGCGGTATTTAAAAGCTGTTTTCATTGACTTTAATCCAGATTCAAATATAAGCATTATCTGCCTTAGGGGAGCACGTATATCGCTCAAAAATTCTTATTTAAGCTTAGAAAGTGATAACGCATATAAACTACCACAAAGTATAGGAATGGTGGAACATTTGATAACAGCACATTTTCTACTGTTCTGAAGCATTTCCTAGCTCATTAACCATTAATTTCCAAGACAAATATCACTTGCTCGCTTGTATGCTAAAGTACGCCAAATGATGTTTAAAACACTCCCCGTGGCATTTAAACGCTGTTTTCATTGACTTCAATCCAGATTCAAATATGAGCATTATCTGCCTTACAGGAACACGTATATCGCTCTAAAAGGCTTACTTAGGCTTAGAAAGTGATAACGCATATAAACTACCACAAAGTATAGGAATGGTGGAACATTTGATAACAGCATATTTTCTTCTGTTCTGAAGCATTTCCTAGCTCATGAACCATTGATTTTCAAGACAAATATCACTTGCCCGCTTGTATGCTAAAGCACGCCAACTGATGTTTAAAACACTCCCCGCGGTATTTAAAAGCTGTTTTCATTGACTTTAATCCAGATTCAAATATAAGCATTATCTGCCTTAGGGGAGCACATATATCGCTCAAAAAGGCTTATTTAAGCTTAGAAAGTGATAACGCATATAAACTACCACAAAGTATAGGAATGGTGGAACATTTGATAACAGCACATTTTCTACTGTTCTGAAGCATTTCCTAGCTCATGAACCATTGATTTTCAAGACAAATATCACTTGCCCGATTGTATGCTAAAGCACGCCAAATGATGTTTAAAACACTCCCCGCGGTATTTAAAAGCTGTTTTATTGACTTTAATCCAGATTCAAATATAAGCATTATCTGCCTTAGGGGAGCACGTACATCGCTCAAAAAGGCTTATTTAAGCTTAGAAAGTGATAACGCATATAAACTACCACCAAGTATAGGAATGGTGGAACATTTGATAACAGCACATTTTCTACTGTTCTGAAGCATTTCCTAGCTCATGAACCATTGATTTTCAAGACAAATATCACGTGCCCGCTTGTATGCTAAAGCACGCCAAATGATGTTTAAAACACTCCCCGCGGTATTTAAAAGCTGTTTTCATTGACTTTAATCCAGATTCAAATATAAGCATTATCTGCCTTAGGGGAGCACTTATATCGCTCAAAAAGGCTTATTTAAGCTTAGAAAGTGATAATGCATATAAACTGCCACAAAGTATAGGAATGGTGGAACATTTGATAACAGCACATTTTCTACTGTTCTGAAGCATTTCCTAGCTCATGAACCATTGATTTTCAAGACAAATATCACTTGCCCGCTTGTATGCTAAAGCACGCCAAAAGATGTTTAAAACACTCCCTGCGGTATTTAAAAGCTGTTTTCATTGACTTTAATCCAGATTCAAATATAAGCATTATCTGCCTTAGGGGAGCACATATATTGCTCAAAAAGGCTTATTTAAGCTTAGAAAGTGATAACGCATATAAACTACCACAAAGTATAGGAATGGTGGAACATTTGATAACAGCACATTTTCTACTGTTCTGAAGCATTTCCTAGCTCATGAACCATTGATTTTCAAGACAAATATCACTTGCCCGCTTGTATGCTAATGTAGGCCAAATTATGTTTAAAATGCTCCTTGCGGCATTTAAACGCTGTTTTCATGGACTTCAATCCAGATTAAAATATGAGCATTATCTGCCTTAGGGGAGCACGTAGATCGCTCTAAAAGGCTTATTTAGGCTTAGAAAGTGATAACGCATATAAACTACCACAAAGTGTAGAAATGGTGGAACATTTGATAACAGCACAACGTGCGCGCTTGCCAAAGGGGCCTGCGCGATCGGGGAAGGAAAGGTGCGTGCGCGCGCCTTACAGGGAACATTGGTCACAATATGAAGGTCGGGCTGCCTGGAGTGCGGCGATCCCGTCAGACTCATAATGAGGGCCTATATTTTTTATAAACATATATCATCTGAGAAACAAATTCTCACAAGCACTTTTCATTTAATCAATTTATATACATTTTTTTAAAAGCATAAAGCATTATACATAATTAATTTCCAATTAATAGATTAAATACATATATAAAATAAAATAAAAAGTATTTCTAAGTAACCTACTCACATAACAAATAATAGTATAAAAAATAAATATTCAATAAACATATAAAAGCAAAAACATATTGAAATAAATAAAACATTACAATAATTAACCAATAACTAAGAAACTGATTAACATGCATGTATAATAATCAAATAAAAATTTATTTTATAATAGATAACATTAAATTAAAAAACATTTAATTTAATTCAACTACTCACCATATTCTCCTACAAACCCAGCAACCCACAACTAAAATATAACTTAAATAACCCAGCACTCAATAATTTACATAATTAACAATCAATTAAATAGTTAACCATTACAAATGAATTATTATTCATTTCATATTCTTTAAAACTTAAAAATAAACCCACCCTACACACTTACAAACCCAACATTATGCTACTAATGTATAACTTAAAATAATAGGTAATAAAGTATTTACACAGTTTACAATGAATTATATAATTAACAATTAAAAAGTAACTATTAAAAAACTTTAGTCCGTATAACTTAATTGTCTTCCCACCCTATATTCTACAAAAACAAACAACCCGCTACTAAAATATAACTAATAATAAAACTAAACTAAAATTAAAATTTGAATAATAAATGTAAACCATACTAGAACACTAAAAATTTGCATAATTAATAATCAATTCAAAAAATGAAAACAAATGAAAAATAAATTAACAATAACTTAAACATTGATAATGTATTACCTTCCCACCCAGCCCCGTTAAACCCAGAAACCCACTTTGACACTATCAATCACGAATAACAATAAAACATTTTTAAAAACACTTAAAATTTAAAAAAACTTTTTAAAACTTAATAGCAATTAAACTAACAATGGTTATTAAAATTAAGATAATTCTTAAAACTCAATAAAATAATTAAAGCACATATTTTTACCACTATTTTACTGATAATGATATCAAAAGCAACAATCTTTTTTAAAAATGATGTTACTTAGCAAAAAATATATATGTTTGACAAAGATATTGTATACTACAATATTTCTTTATCACAATATTTCTTCACTGTGTTTTCGAGTTCCGATATTTCAAACTCAATATTTTGTTCAAACACCAGTCACATTGTTTACAGGTGTAACATTCAGAGCTCTTATCAATGCACAGGATGTATCATAGCTCTTCGCAAGGGCCTTACTTAAGAGTGTTGCTACTGCTCCTGAAATCAGACTATGGTACAGATTAGGAGTTTGGCAGATGGAAACACCCGTCTGCCAAACTCCCATGAGGTGGTTGCCACCATACTGGCGACCTCCCCGCCGGCCCCATTACGACTTTCCCACTGGGCTGACTGGCGGAAACCTTGGTTTCTGCCAGTCAGCCCAGTGAGAAAGGTGCAGCAGCATTGCCACCGGCTCCTAAGAGAGCTTGCAGCAATGCTGTTGCACGCAGGGGGCACCAGCACCCTCGAAATGTGCACTGTATGTACAACACACAGTGCGCATTTCAAGGGTGCTGGGCACAGGGACCCCTGCACTGAACATGCCATCAGCGCGGGCTGTGCAAGGGCCTCCCTATGACCCCCTGCACTTGTTCTCCACCAGCCTTTTCATAGCGGTTCAACCGCCATGAAAAGGCTGGCGGAGAACAAGATTGTAATCAGCAGGGCGGTTTTAAGTTCAGTACCGCCCAGGATGATTACAACCTGCATCTTCGTCAGCCCCTCAGGATCTAAGATCCTGGTGGGGACGGCGGTAGATTGGCATGTCTGCCCGCCAACCTCGTAATGTGGTGGTCAAACCACCACAGCTGTGGCAGTCAGACAGCCACAGCAAGCCTGGCGGTCTTCAGACCGCAAGCCCCATAATCAGGCCCTTAGTTCATCTGGTGAATATATCTGGAGCATCAATCACATACTCACCCAGTTATCCTCTGGCTGCATTCTTCGCATAGGTAGAGTGGAGGTGGTTTATCACCCAGTGCAACTGACAAAGAGGCATCTAAACACATCTGAAAAACAAAGCAAAGGGTCTTACTGTCAGTGTCCTTTTCAGTTTTCCCTTTACAAGATTTAAATCTTCCTAGACAGCTAATTGCCATCTAAAGCTATGCACTATGTATGTGACCTTTTATAAAGTGGCCCTTTCTTAGAAACTGGGGCTCTAGTTGGCAGAGGTATGCACTTTGTTCAAGTATGGATCACAATCCTAGTTAGGGTAAGTCAAATACACAACCTAAATTAACCTATGCTCAACCTCTGGTAGCAACAACAACAACCCAATCAGTATGTTATGAGGTATTTTTTAAATTATTAAATGTAAAAGTAGTGCTGTAAGAATCAATAGTGCTCTGATTACTGAGAATACAGTATTGTCTCTTCACAGGCGCATAGCGTGCCTGTCTGCTCTGCATCACCCCTCTGCGATTACAGGAGGGCCTAAATGTCACAACTGTTCAGGGTGTCTCATGGGCCACTACGAATCCTAGTAATGACAGGTGTTAGGGTGAACAAGAGGAGCTGCTGCCTCGCGAATATTGCGACGATTCAGCTCTGAGGTAAAGGTGAGGAAAGCGCTCCTCTCAGGGGGAGAGGCGGGTCCCACAAGATTGGCTCTCACTGGTGGATTGGGGCTGAGGTTACGGGGAAGCTTCACACAGGTCAGAACAGCCCCACAAGAGACAGCGTTGCTTCAGTAGGGCCGATGGGGGAATACTGTGCTTACCCAGGGAAGTCCTGAGGTGAAGTTCCACATCTGGCTCCTCCTTGATGGTCGACACCACTCCAGCCAAGCGATGCAGTATTATGCAGAAACACCACTCTTGCTGGTAGGTGACATCCTTGCACAGCAAACACCACTGTGGCAGACCAGCATGGATTACAATGAGGCACCATGCTCATTAGAATAGCCCTTTAACAATGTTCCACTTCAGCAGAGCGGCACAGGCTAGGATGGAGCGCCGCTCACAAGGCCTTTGATGTCCCTGAGACGTCAGGGAGAACAGGGAACAAGCCAGCAAGCCCTTGGAGTTGCTCTGGAGGATAGTTCTTGATTTCTGCAATTGGGCAGAGGACAGCAGGGCAGCTCCATCCTGGCAGAGGAGCAGCCCCTAAGAATAGTCAAGCCTAACAAGATAGCAGTCCTTTAGAAGAGCAGCCTTTAATCCAACATAGATTCTTTCAGGTCCAGGGTGTCAGAGACCCGACTACAAAATACAAAAACGTTCCTTTGGTGTGGGGGGTGACTTCAAAAGGTTTCTCTGAAGTGCTCAAGTCCCCCTTTCAGCCCAGCCCCGGCTCCAGACTATCAGTGGGAGGTAGTCATCCTCTTTTGTGGGCTCTGGTCACTACCCTTTGAAATGCACGTGGGAGCGCTTTCCCAGAAAGACCCATCAGTATACAGATGAATGCAGATGCAGCCGAGTAACCTGTATGGTGGGTATCTGAAGGGAATGCACAAGTGTAGCTGTCACACAGCCCAGGCCAGACGAGTATTGGAGTCAGGCTTTTGGCACACAAGGCAGTGAGTGTAGAGAAATGCCCACTTTCTAAAAGTGGCATTTCTAAAATGGTAATAATAAATCTGACTTTACCAGTAGAGAGGATTTATCATTACCATTCCAATGATACTAAACATATTACAACTACTCCTCTCTGATCAGGAATTACAGTTTAAAAGTATTCTAGGGAATTTCCTATTCTGGCCTTTGAGAAAAGCAGGCCGCACAATAATGAAAAAAGAATTTGGGAATTTTTCTTTACCAGGACATTTAGAGCTTAAACATACATGTCCTGCCATGTCCTTGCATGAAACCCTGCACTTTGTGCTACCTAGGACTTACCATGGGGTGAAATATGTAAAAAGGGGAGGTTTAAGGCTTTGCAAGAGGTTTTGAATGCCAAGTCAAGGTGGCAGTGATACTGCACCCACATGCTCTGCAGTGACAGGCCTGAGACATGTTTACGGGGCTACTTTAGTGGGTGGCACAATCAGTGCTGCAGGCCCTCTTGCAGTTTTTAATTTTCAGGCCCTAGGGAAATGGTATACCACTTTACAATGGACTTACATGTTAATTAAATATGCCAATCATGGATACACCAATGTTACCATGTTTAGGAGAGAAGCAGATCCACTTTAGCACTGGTTGGCAGTGTTGAAGTGCTCAGATTCTTAATGCCAACAAAATGTTACAGCAACAAAACTGGAGGTAAAGGCAAATGTTTGGGGTAACACCACATTAAGGATGCCAGGTCTAACTCCCTTCCAGTACATGTCCACTTAATTTAGACATTTCTACAAGAAGACTTCAGAAGGGATTACTGGGGTTGGGTCTTTAAAACAATGATAACTACTGTTTACTACCAATCTGGGGTCCAATTTAATACCCTATATTTGCAAGATTGGGATGTATCTGTGTCATTTTACTGGAAAGAGGAGTGCAGCTAAGCATAACTACAGCATGAACACAAAGCCTAGAGTTAGCTACCTAAACATAATATCATAATGCAAGGGAGACAGACAAATAATGACCGTTCAGATGATAATAGGCTCCTAAAAGGGGTCTATATCAGGGGCTGTATTATGGATAAAGCTCACTGTCCCAATTTGTGCCACAGCACAAATTTAAGTCTGTGAGCCAGGCACATTGTGAGAAACGCCACTGTAACACATTATATGTGATACTCACAGGAACAGTAGTGAAAGACAGAATGGTTCTTTGAAGCCACACATCTGCCTTTCACTGTGCAGGTGGCAACCCAGCCTTCATCTAAAAGAAGTGCAGAGATGCCCATACAGACTGGTGCAGAGAGTGACTGCACCTGCCTGCAGGGGGAATACCTAGGAGATCCCCCTTTCAAGGAGTGCCCTCAGGGGTGGGGGGGAATCACACTGATTGTGAACCAACTGTAAGTTTAGGCACATGACAAAAACCAACATAGAAGAGAGAGAATGGAGAACCTCAGAAAGAGATCAAATTGTGTTGTTGCATAAACTAAAAGGATTAGATGAAGCACAAGATGGAGTTCCTGAGTTGATTATAAGGCCAAGTTCTGGTGGTAAACTGGCCATTAACATGGGAAGTGTTGTGTATGTTGGCAAAAACATGCTGTTCATAGCGCATGCTAGTCGCTGAGGGTGGGGTTGAGATGGGTTGATAAAGGTTTGATAGATCATGGTTTTGTATTTTTCAGGGCATGAGATATGGTGTCTAATTCCTGGTTGTAGGTCATGGGATTGAGTGACTGACTTTTATAACATTTACAGAGGTGAGGGACAGGCCCCTACAGCCCCTGATGCCCAGGGGCCACCAGCCCTACTTGGGGACCCCAAGTCCTCCGGGGGGAGGGAGGGGGGGGTCCATTAAACCCAGGAGCAATTAATATATGTAAGATATTGAGGACTCAGGGCCTCATCACATTCTGCGGGTCCGCCCCATAATTCTGGGTTATGTCACGATTTGTGGAGAGATGCTCTCATCTTTTTCTTCATGGAGTGACTGTTAGGTAGGATGCAAGGCTGTGGGCAAGGGACAAATGGGAAGAAAGCTAGTAGGGGGTATTGAGAGTCAAACTCTTGTTTCAGGATCTTATTAAATAGGTCAAAAGATTTGCAGTGAAGCTGGGGAGAAAGAACATTGTGAATGTAGTAGAGGAAAGCTGAGAGGGTGCCAGGCAAATTTATCCTTTTTAATGTGGGCAGGAGGCAATTGGTGGGGGCAGAAGGGATAATGAGCACAATTTTACAATAGCATGGTTGAAAGAAGATGATTCAATAAAGACTGAGTAGGTTAATGTGTCTAATAGCTGTATAACATCAAGGACGTTTCATTGATTATGTGTGGGTGAGGAGTGTGTTTCAGAGCATAAGAACACAGGTTATTAGTTGTCAAGTATGTGAGTCCTTTACAAGTAAAATAAGTCTGCAACCTTCAATTTATTGTGAACAAAGTACCCTATGTAGCACTTGACTCTGTCAGGGCAGTGAACTAGAGCAGCCAAAGGTCTACTCAGGGGAGGTGGTGTGGGCTAGTCATCCATTTCACTAATAGGCAGCAAACAATATCTAATAAAGCATTGCCCAGTCAGTGTTTTTTCTTATAACAGAGAATTGTGCTTTATTACTCATACACTACTGAATGCAATGCATTAATCGAAAAATATATACAAGCAGGTAGATAGAAAATCCTTTGGTGACACATTCCCAATAGTTCACATCCCTGGTGAGCATTGAACCTATAACTACAATGTCCCCAACCTCTACTAGACACAATGGGGGTCATTATGAACACAGCGGTCGAGACCTCCACCGGCATGGCGGTCTCGACCGCCACATCATTAACACATGGAGGACCGCCACAGGTGGCCTTCCACCACTGCCAGGCTACCGCCGCCAGGCAGCCTGACGATGGCAGAATTCTTCATCCGACAGGGCAGCACTGCAAGCAGCGCTGCCCTCCGAGTAAAGAACCTGTATTCCGCCAGCCATTTCCTGGTGGTTTCACCCGCAAGGAAAAAGGCTGGTGGAAGGGGTGCTCCGGGGCCCCCCGCGGTCTCCTGCACTGCCCTTGCACTTGGCATGGGCAGTGCAGGGGCCCCCGTGCACAGCCCCGTCGCGCAAGTCAATGCCCGATTTACGGGCAGTGAATTGCGCAACAGGTGCTGCTGCACCCGCCGCACTGCAGCATTGATGACGGGTCCATGTGGAGCCGTCTGCAATGTCCTGGCCCAGCATTCCGCTGGGCCGGCTGGCGGAAACACTGTTTCCACCCGCCGGCCCAGCGGAATGTTGATTATACGGCCAGCGGGGTCTCAAAGGGGCTGGCGGTTTATGTTTAGACCGCCAGCATGAACACAGTGGGGAATCCCGCCTTATTCATAATCAGCCCCAATATAAGGAGTCTGTTGTTATCAAAAGGCAGGCCTGCGTCGAGATATCACCATCTTAATAAAAGCAGCAATAAGCATAACAAAGCTAATGCAACACTATTAAAAATCACTATGGGTAGCACATCTTACAATGATATTCATCAAGGCCTGTCATGAATCAGTGTTAGCCTTGTAATTGTCAATAAAGCATTCTAAAACATTCCAGTGCTCTTCATTAAAATATGGAATGTTTTACTGTTAACTCTGGGCCTGACAAGGAAGCTTTTTTCATGGTCTTAATTAAACTGTAGAACGTCCTTTTTAGTTCTGTCACTGTCAATAAAGCATTGCTAATTAAACTTAAAAGTGTACACAAGTCTGTCTTCTTCTTTTATTATGCTGCCACTGCAGCTTTAAGACCAATCAGCAGGGGCCCCTACTTTCCAGAGCCTTTGTGCAAAAAAAAAAAAGAAAATACCTACAGTTTCGAAACTGATCAAATGTCAAATGGCGCTGCACCATATTTTAGCAAAGAGGCCACAATCTGCATATTTTCCTTTTTTTGTTGAATGGCAGGTGTCATTATCCCTTTAATGGAGCACCGAGTGATTGTGCTCATCTGGGGCCCCCAACAGGAACCCACTTCTGGTGCAGTCCTGACAGCTTCCTGCCTCTCTGACACTGATCTGTTCTCGTGAGTTAGCATCTCACTTTTTTTACCTACATCCCGTGGACAGGTGATCTTATTAGCATGCACCCCACTCCTCCATGACATGTGTACTGGGCATGGGAAGTGAGAAGAGGCACAATAGGGTGATCCTGAGGTCTGACCTTCCTAGGAGTGGGGTGGTGCTACAATTTCTCTATCCCAGAGAAATGGGAGCATCTGGAACAGTTTGCTCATGTCAGTGCCCTGGGGACTGGGTTCCCAGGGATGAAAATCTTCTTGGCGCAGGGGCCCACACACACGGTCTCCCATGTTTTCATGACTTTACCAATCCCCGGGCTCAGAGCTCTCCCCAGGCCTATTTTATGTAATTGCATTGGAGCACTATATGCTGTGTTTCCCACACCTCCCACCCACCAGGCGTCCAAACTTCTGTGATTTTCTCTGCCACCGCCCCCACTGCACAGCAGACAATGTGCATTTCAAGGGTGCTGGGCTGAGGAACTCCTGCACTGTTCACACCATTGCCACATCAAAGTCACTAGGTTTAAGATAGCTGTGTTTGATGTGTTCAGTGGTCTGCTTAACTTGAAGTGCAGAGTTGCAGCAGTTTTGTAGGAACCACAGTGATGGGAAAGTGATGGAAATGTTGTTTGCAGATGGCAGTGTGATGCAATATGAGGTAGTTTAAGTGTTCAAAATCAGCTGAAACTCTAAGGATTACAAATATTGTCAGTGTAACATGATGATAATTCTAAAGAATTCTATAAGTACTGTCAAGAGGCTAGGTTATGTGACCCTACAACTACTCTTAAAGTACATGGCCAGAGTTTGTAACAGGACAAAAATTGGTTTGTATTGAGAGCTTTGTTACTAAACTGAAGTAAGACCTAATTCACACAACCTCTCGGTAAAGAGAAAGAATTCTTGCTTTACTTGTGGGACTCGGTAATCAGTCATCCATTCCAAAAATTACTTTTATGCACAACTATTTCTGCACATGGAAATGTATCAGGAGTATGTTACACCATGCAGACATGTGACACAAGATTGTATATGCACTTGTTAACTTTTGCATGTTCACCTTGTTGTATAGCTATTTTAGCCATATTTTAGACACGTTAATTTAGCAAACTAGGCCTGCCATTGTGCACTTTAGCCCAGTTACATTTTATTCGGTATTGCTTTATTTTTATAGCAATAGCCTCATTTCCGGTGTTGTTTTATTTCTCTCTAATTGTTCTTTCGCCTAGGAAAGCAATACGTTTTCAGTAGGACATTAATTTCACTTTGTGCTTTCTTCAAGGCTACAGTCAGACAGGGTTGCCGCCAATCTGGTACGCTGTGTCTCCAACATTCACAGAAACACACTCATACGTGGGGAATGTCAACTGTTTTATTAAAAAAACACTCCTTTGTCCCATACACGTTAGAGGGAGATTCCAGCCAGATGACCACGACTGCATACTGATTGCCCGCTACAATTTCTTGCCTAGACTGCCGAACCCTTGACCTACATGGGACGGTGTCTTTCTAGACTACAGGCTTCCTTACTCAGGTATGAGGGATGATGCTTTCCCATGGGGAAACCTGAAGGGCGTATTAAACTTATTATGCTGTGAATGAAACATAGCATGTAGGAGAACTATATATCACACCCAGTGACAGTATGGTGGGACTGTTTTAGTGGTTCACTCTCCTTGTCACCCTCTTTCTTTTGTTGTGATTTACCATCCTAGTTATTGCAATACATGCTATTTTTGCTAAGATACAGTTACTTCATTAAACCTTATTGAACTATATTCTACCTCTGTTATCTTTGCCTGTGTGAGACTAATGTAACTGAGAGAAAGGGACGAGATCTGATTGACCACAATCCTCCTGGGGAGTTTTCCTTGTCATGCGCCCGGTTGCCACAATCATCCCTGCTATTGGGTGGAAATGAGGCGCTGCTAGTTAGCCAGAAACCCCAGATTAGGCCGACAGGTATAGCATGGTGTGGAATTGCACTTAGTACCCCACAATCTATGCAATGCTGCCACCTGAATCCAGAAGTCTCGTTAGCATAATGAGAACCTACACAACATGGCGCTGCCAACGTTTGGTCAGACACTAATTTTCAAATCCTCCTAAGTATCTCTGTCTCTCTAAAGGCTAAAGACACCTCGAGACTATATACAGAGATGTCTGTGGTATTGAGTATTTCCTCCTCAGCTAAATAGGCAGTACCTCTCTAAAGTTGTAGGTTGTTCCTATCTAAAGTTGTAGGTTGTTCAAGCTTGAGCCTTAAAATGATCCATCCCCAGTGGGTGTCCTTATCTCTGAACACATATTTTACCGTTTAACATGGCGAACCTGCAACGGGTGATAATTACAGTAAATATGCAACCGTCCCTTACTGCACACTTATTTGCGAATGGCCTAACAGCCCTTGGGTGGAGATGAGGCGCTGCTAGTTAGCCAGAAACCACGGATTAGGCCGACAGGTGTCACATGGTGTGGAATTGTACTTAGTACCCCACAATCCATGCGATTCTGCCGCCCGAATCCAGTAGCCTCATTAGCATAATGAGAAACTATGCGACAACGTCAGAGGAGGTATTCTTCCTATGTTAAACTCCCACCCCTATATATGATCAATTTTGAATGTTTCGTCTCCATTTCTATCCTAAAAGTGCTTTCAACTCTAGCCCTTGACAGAATAAATTTAGGAGTTTTTTCAGAGTGGGGAGGAACCTGCAAATGTTTGGTGAAAACCCGCATATGCAACTTAGTAGCTGCTTGTCAGCTTGTTTGTGTCCACCCCTCAGAAAAGCACAAAAAACATAGATTAAACAAGACTTGTGCATGCAGACATACCATTATAGAAGTAGATTTTCTATCTGAGGGAACTCCATTTGCTATGAAAATCCCTGTATTCCTGATTCTGTGAATCAGAAATCAATTTGCATTCAAAAACTCACATAGATGTGTGTTTATGATTACGTTATTTGCACAAATAGCTTTGCGAATTGGGTCAGTAGTGGTTAAGAAAAAAGGGATTTCTATTTCTCTAAAAAAATCAGGTGGTTACCTGAGCATACAGTGCTACCATTGGGTATCTACCTCAAAATGTATTTATAACATTGAGTGCAATGGATGCTGCAGTGTAAGGAAATGCCTCCTTGGCATGGTTACCCCCTAACTTTTTACCTTTGCTGATGCTAAGTTATGATTTGAAAGTGTGCTGGGACCCTGCTAACCAGGCCCCAGCACCAGTGTTCTTTCCCTAAACTGTACCTTTGTCTCCACAATTGGCACAACCCTGGCACTCAGGTAAGTCCCTTGTAACTGGTACCCCTGGTACCAAGGGCCCTGATGCCAGGGAAGGTCTCTAAGGGCTGCAGCATGTCTTATGCCACCCTAGAGACCCCTCACTCAGCCCATGCACACTGCCTCACAGCTTGAGTGTGCTGGTGGGGAGAAAATGACTAAGTCGACATGGCACTCCCCTCAGAGTGCCATGCCAACCTCACACTGCCTGTGGCATAGGTAAGTCACCCCTCTAGCAGGCCTTACAGCCCTAAGGCAGGGTGCACTATACTACAGGTGAGGGCATATGTGCATGAGCACTATGCCCCTACAGTGTCTAAGCAAAACCTTAGACATTGTAAGTGCAGGGTAGCCATAAGAATATATGGTCTGGGAGTTTGTCAAACACGAACTCCACAGTTCCATAATGGCTACACTGAAAACTGGGAAGTTTGGTATGAAACTTCTCAGCACAATAAATGCACACTGATGCCAGTGTACAATTTATTGTAAAATACACCCAGAGGGCATCTTAGAAGATGCCCCCTGAATACGTGCCTGACTTCTAATGTAGGCTGACCAGTTCCTGCCAGCCTGCCACACACCAGACATGTTGCTGGCCACATGGGGAGAGTGCCTTTGTCACCCTGTGGCCAGGAACAAAGCCTGTACTGGGTGGAGGTGCTTCTCACCTCCCCCTACAGGAACTGTAACACCTGGAGGTGAGCCTCAAAGGCTCACCCCTTTTGTTACAGCACCCTAGGGCATCCCAGCTAGTGGATATGCCCGCCCCTCTGGCCACTGCCCCCACTTTTGGCGCAAGGCTGGAGGAGATAATGAGAAAAACAAGGAGGAGTCACCCACCAGTCAGGGCAGCCCCTAAGGTGTCCTGAGCTGAAGAGACCCCTGCCTTGAGAAATCCTCCATCTTGAGTTTGGAGGATTCCCCCAATAGGATTAGGGATGTGCCCCCCTCCCACAGGGAGGAGGCACAAAGAGGGCAGCCACCCTCAAGGACAGTAGCCATTGGCTACTGCCCTCCCAGACCTAAACACACCCCTAAAATCAGTATTTAGGGGCTCCCCAGATCCCAGGAAATCAGATTCCTGCAACCTGAAGAAACAAGAAGGACTGCTGACCTACAAGCCTGCAGAGAAGGAGGAAGACGACAACTGCTTTGGCCCCAACCCTACCGGCCTGTCTCCAACTTCAAAAACCTGCTCCAGCGACGCATCCGACAGGGACCAGTGACCTCTGAAGCCTCAGAGGACTGCCCTGGACTACAGGACCAAGAAACTCCCATGAACAGCGGCCCTATTCAAAACCTGCAACTTCTTTGCAACAAAGAAGCAACTTCCAAGGACTTCACGTTTCCCGCCGGAAGCGTGAGACTCTACACTCTTCACCCGACGCCCCGGCTCGACCCGCAGAAAACCAACACTTCAGGGAGGACTCCCTGGCGACTGCAAGCCTGTGAGTAACCAGAGATGACCCCCCTGAGCCCCCACAGCGACGCCTGCAAAGAGAATCCAGAGGCTCCCCCTGACCGCGACTGCCTGTAACAAGGGACCCGACGCCTGGAACCAACACTGCACCCGCTGCCCCCACGACCTGAAGGAACCGAACTTCGATGCAGGAGTGACCCCCCAGGTGACCCTCTGCCTTGCCCAGGTGGTGGCTGTCCCGAGAAACCCCCCTGTACCTGCCTGCACCGCTAGAGTGACCCCCAGGTCCCTCCAATGAAACCTATACAAAACCCGACGCCTGCTTTGTTCACTGCACCCGGCCGCTCCAGGGCCGCTGAGGGTGTACTTTGTGTGCCTTCTCGTGTCCCCCCCGGTGCTCTACAAAATCCCCCTGGTCTGCTCCCCGAGGACGCAGGTACTTACCTGCTGACAGACTGGAACCGGAGCACCCCTGTTCTCCATAGGCGCCTATGTGTTTTGGGCACCTCTTTGACCTCTGCACCTGACCTGCCTTGACCTACTGGTGTGGTAACTTTGGGGTTGCCTTAAACCCCCAATGGTGGGCTGCCTATGCCCCAGGACTGAGACTTGTAAGTGTTTTACTTACCTCCTAATCTAACCTTTACTTACCTCCCCCAGGAACTGTTGATGTTTGCACTGTGTCCACTTTGAAAATAGCTTATTGCCATTTTTACAAAGACTGTATGTGATATTGCTTTCATTCAAAGTTCCTAAAGTATCTAAGTGAAGTACCTTACATTTAAAGTATTAACTGTAAATCTTGAACCTGTGGTTCTTAAAATAAACTAAGAAAATATATTTTTCACTTTAAAAACCTATTGGCCTGGAGTAAGTCTTTGAGTGTGTGTTCCTCATTTATTGCCTGTGTGTGTACAACAAATGCTTAATACTACCCTCTGATAAGCCTTCTGCTCGACCACACTACCACAAAATAGAGCATTAGAATTATCTACTTTTGCCACTATCTTACCTCTAAGGGGAACCCTTGGACTCTGTGCACACTATTCCTTACTTTGAAATAGTATATACAGAGCCAACTTCCTACATGCAGTTTAACTGATTTGCCACAATATATTCTGATGTACAATATTATTATGAAGTCATTGTACACTCAGGAAATGCTATCTCATTTCAATTAAAATAAATTGGGAACCTCAGGCAGTTGTATGCTGGTATACAGGGCTTCTTTAGTTTGCCTTGCCTAACATTAGAGAGGAGAAACAAACTCACTGCACTTGTTTTATGTCCTAGAAGCTTAGTGAAACGCTGCAAAGGAGTCACATTTTATGCACAGCAATGTTCTTTTTGTGCTGCAGTAGATGTTAAGCTCCTTCAAAGTGCAAAATGACCACTACAAGGGATGTGTAGCATCCTCCCCCATCAATATTAATGATGCAGCCCACCACATGGACTATAAATGCAGAGCTGGAGACCAGCAATGAACATCAGATCTGCATTCTACATGCGCAGAATGGCTACTTTTTGGAGACCTGTTACGGGTAAGGGAAGTGCAATCAAAAAATCAATTAGGCATTATGCAAATGATACAGGGGTAGCATGCAGCGGTACCCCGCAAAGCTGTCTGCCTCCCTCAGTGCCGACAGCCCATATTAATAAGTTGGAAACTGTTGTTGGGGGGAAGCCTCTCCTTTGCAAATGGATACCACCCACTTTCGGGTGTCTGGTATTCAATCAATGGTGTGCAACCACGATTTACGATTCAAAAGGAGGGGACGTTCATGCCACCTTCCCTTTCCTTATCACAATAAGTAGCAACTGCACAGTGTGTGTCAAAAAGATTTTGGGCCTCATTACGAGTCTCTTGCGTCTGGAGGTGATGGCAGTCCTAATCCGCAGCCCTGCCCTGGGGATTACAACCCCCTTCTCCGCCAGCAGTTTCATGGTGGTACTACTGCCATGAAAATGCTGGTGGAGAATTGGTGCAGGTGGCCCCAGGGGGGCCCGTGCACTGCCCATGCACTTGGCATTGGCAGTACAGGGGCCTCCCTGGCCAGCACCATCGCAATGTTCACTGTCTGCTTTGCAGACAGTAAACATTGCAAGGGTGCTGTTGCACCCTGCGCTCTACAGCATTGCTGCTGGCTCAATTACGAGCCAAAGGTAATGCTGTAGACTGTTTCCCGCTAGGCCAGTGGGTGAAAACTCAGGTTTCCACCCGCTGACCTAGCGGGAAACTCTTAATGGGGCCAGCGGGGAAGTAGCCTGTATGGGGGCAACCTCCCCATCTGAAATTCGGCAGATGATGTGAATCGTCCGACAAACTCATAATCAGCCCCTTTGTGTGTCTTTTAAATATTGTGATTTCTGGTTTCATGGTCCCAAAGTATATGATTTTGCAAATTGTGGTCTTTTCATCACAAAAAACACTTAGGTCTTTTTAAAATGTCTCCGTTACATCCCCATTTAACTCTGCTCTTGGAGCTACTGACAGCAGAAGTCAACTAACAGTGGGAGGTGGAGTTAATGGGGATTATGAGAGGGATCCTAATGGTCCCATAAGAATTTGGGAATTACCAGGAGAATGTATAATTTTGTTCCCACTTCCCCCAATCATTTGTTTTACCTTGGTTGTCGCCTAGAGGCTACACCAGCATTAACAGGATGGGTCTCTGGGTGAAACATTAAAGGCCTACAGAGTTTATGCACACCATGCAACCCAGATCCCTCTGGTAACTCCAATTACTGTCTGAATCACAATTACAATGAATGTGTAATCTTTTATTCCTGACACTCTTTAAAAAAAAAAAAGAGAAGTAGACTAAACACATCAGACAGTGGCACCATGTGCTGACTTACACAAAAGTAACAAAAATCTTAACAAAAATATTAAATATGTTATTCTGGGATTTAATGCACATGTTGTGCAGATCCCAAAAAACTATTATGACACAATATTTTAGCTAATTATGCTGTTAAAGGTAGTTGCTTGCTTCAGATTGTAACTCATTTTCATTTTGTAGCTTACCTCTCTTCCCAGTTTGGCCATTACGTTCAACTATAACCTGCCACTACCTCCGACTTGCCCTCTGGATCTAGCTTTCATCTAGTCCTGGGCGAAACTTATGGAGTATCACTCCACGGACTTCTGCAGAGTTACAGAAAAACTCTGCAAAATTCCACAGAGTCAGGCACGTCGCACTACTCGTGCTGATTTTTAGCACTGGAAACTTTTTTCACACTGTAAAATCAGTGTCTACTGCACCAATTGGTGCACCAAAGGGCACTGCTTCTTTATGACCTTGAGTATATTTTGTGCTTGAGCAGCAGCTTTCTCAACATGAATGGTCATGATCAGCTGTGGCCGCCCATGCTGATAAATCTAGCTGAGAAGCGTTATAGCTTCTGAGCTAGGGGACGCAAATTCTCTCTTGTGCTAGCCAAATTAACGTTGACGAGCTGCGCAAGAGAAAAAACTCTGCCATGCAGCTGTGGGCAGAATTTTTCTGGAACTCCGCACTCCAAGCAGAGTGCGGAGAAGGCAAAACTCTATGAACTCTACCTGTGGAGCAGAATTTTTCACCCACCCCTGCTTTCATCACAATCCAAGATGAAGATTCCAACAATTCCTGGATGGATCTCCAAGCTGGCCCTAGATACAAATTCCAGATTACTCTCCAAAAATGATTCAAGTTTTTTTTTGATTTACCTACCAGAATGTTTTTGAACATAGCTTCCAGCAGGTCTACAAAAGTAAATTCCTACCCTAACCACTTCCTAACCAGTTTATGGATTCACTAGCCACATTATATTTGCCACACATGTTCTGCAAAACATACTATCAGCCTTCTACTGTGTCTGAGAGGAGCGTTTGCCTTTGGTCTACGGTACAGCCTCCATATTCACCATCTTGCTCAAGCTTTCATATTGCCAGGAATCTAGCTACCAGATAATTTTATCATAAGCTTTCTGCTTCCATTCAGCCAATAGGACCATTTTACAGATAGGATCCAATTGTTAGTGTGCTCCTCATTCCAGCTTCTAGAAGTTTTCTTGTTCACATTCTAGAACGTCCTTACAATGTATTTTCATCCAAACTTCTTGGATTTAGGGTACAATGAAGCTGTCAATTTTGAATCCCTTACCTGTAGCTTTTTCCATCCTTAATATTAACTGCTCATCGTTCCTTGACACTGAGCCATCCCTGTTTAACCTCTCTCTTCCTCGAATACTCCCAAATCTCATCTCTATAAGTAGGCTCCTAGCTCTCTGCTTGATGCAGTTTTCAGCAGTTCTCTAAATGGCAGAGAACCGACAGCTCCTACTCAGACTCCAGCCTGCCTGCCCCTCAGTCTGGTGTTATTTCCCTGTAGTGGATCTAGAAACCAGACTAGCCTATCTACTGTTCAATTTTCCAACACTTCAAGAAATTCCTCTAGCTTTTTTCCCCACTCTAATATACATCTTGCCATACGACATTCTCAGTCTGGAAGAATCTGCCCTCAGCTACAGCTTGCCACCTATGCTAGAGAAAGAGTGTTCCCTTACGCTCAGTCCCAGCATTCAGACAGTTGCTCTGTGTCTTAATCATTGTGCATTGGGTGCACACACTGCCATGCTCCTACAGTCTTCCTTCAATGTGGCACATTAAATAAATGCCAGGCTGTGCCTAATATGTTCTTTGTTTTCCATCTGGATGTGTTTTGTCTGGTCAAGCAATCTTCCGCATTAAACCTGTACAGTTCATGTTAGACCTGACATGCTTTAGGGTGGTCACCCCTAACTTTTTGCCTGCCTCCCTCCACTTTTTGGACTCTGTTTTTGCTGGCTCTTAGACTCTGCGCACTTTACCACTGCTAACCAGTGCTAAAGTGCATATGCTCTCTCCCTTTAAACATGGTAACTTTGGATCATACCCAATTGGACTATTTAGTATACTTATAAGTCCCTAGTAATGTGCACTGTATGTGCCTAGGGCCTGTAGATTAAATTCTACTAGTGGGCCTGCAGCACTGGTTGTGCCACCCACTCAAGTAGCCCCTTTACCTTGTCCCAGGCCTGCCATTGCAAGGCCTGTGTGTGCAGTTTCACTTCCACTTCGCCTTCGCATTTAAAAGTACTTTCCAAGCCTCAAACTCCCCTTTTTCTACACATAAGTCACCTCTAATGTGTGCCCTAGGTAACCCCTAGAGCAGGGTGCTGTGTGGGTAAAAGGCAGGACATGTACCTGTGTAGTTTACATGTCCTGGTAGTGTAAAACTACTAAATTTGTTTTTACACTACTGTGAGGCCTGCTCCCTTTATAGGCTAACATTGGGGCTGCCCTCACACATTGTTGAGGTGGCAGCTGCTCTTCTGAATGGAGTAGGAAGGTCATATTTAGTATGGCCAGAATGGTTATACAAAATCCTGCTGACTGGTGAAGTTGGATTTAATATTACTATTTTAGAAATGCCACTTTTAAAAAGTGAGCATTTCTCTGCACTTAATTCTTTCTGTGCCTTACAATCCACGTCTGGCTAGGTTTAGATGACAGCTCCTTGTGCATTCACTCAGACACCCCCCAAACACAGGATACGCATCCTCACTTGCCTACATCTGCATTTTGAATGGGTCTTCCTGGGCTTGGAGGGTGGAGGGCCTGCTCTGACACAAAGGACTGCCACACCCCCTACTGGGACCCTGGCAGACAGGATTGAACTGAAAGAGGACCTGGTGCACTTCTAAGGCACTCTTTGAAGTCTCCCCCACTTCAAAGGCACATCTGGGTATAAAACAGGGCCTCTGCCCTACCACCTCAGACACTTGCTGGAGAAGAAACCTGAACCAGAAACTACACCTGCCAAGAAGAACTGCCTGGCTGCTCAAAGGACTCACCTGTCTGCTTTCTACAAAGGACTGTTGCCTTGCTGTTGGCCTGCTGCCTTGCTGAACTCTTGTCTGGCTGTAAAAGTGCTCTCCAAGGGCTTGGATAGAGCTTGCCTCCTGTCCTCTTCGTGCTCCGAAAATGTTGACGCACAGCTTGCTCTGTGGCGAGAAAATCGCCACACACCGATGCTGAACGACGCCTTCGGGTTGACCGGAACTTCGACGCACGGCCTCGCAAGGACAACGCCGCCCGACTTTCAGAGGGGAAATCGACACGACGCCTGCCGTGAGAACGAAAATTCCACGCACAGCCTCCCGGAACGAGGCGCAGCCGGAAAACATGCCGAAGAATCCACGCACAGACCCCGGGACATCTGGTAATCCCGCGAACCACAGAAAGAGACTGTCCGCGTGCCGGAAAACGACGCACGACTCACCCGCGTGAAAAATAACTACGCAAGTACGTGTGTGCAGGGGAGAAATCGACACACACACCATTTTTTCCACGTATCTCTTCTTCTGCGGCCCTTGGCGGAAAGTTTCCACTTTAAACCAGGTACTTTGTGCTTGAAAGAGACTTTGGGGGTCATTCTGACCCTGGCGGTCCATGACCGCCATGGCGGAGGGCGGCGGAAGCACCGCCAACAGGCTGGCGGTGCTTCCTGGGCGATTCTGACCGCGGCGGTAAAGCCGCAGTCAGAAAAGGGGAGCCGGCGGTTTCCCGCCGGTTTCCCGCTGGCCCAGGGAATCCGCCATGGCGGCGCTGCTTGCAGCACCGCCATGGGGATTCCGACCGCCTTCCCGCCAGCCTGTTTCTGGCGGTGTCCACCGCCAGAACCAGGATGGTGGGAACGGGTGCTGTGTGGCCCCTGGGGGCCCCTGCACTGCCCATGCCACTGGCATGGGCAGTGCAGGGGCCCCCTAACAGGGCCCCACAAAGATTTTCACTGTCTGCTTTGCAGACAGTGAAAATCGCGACGGGTGCCACTGCACCCGTCGCACCCCTGCAACTCCGCCGGCTCCATTCCGAGCCGGCTTCATTGTTGAAGGGGCTTTTCCCGCTGGGCCGGCCGGCGGTCTTCTGGCGGTCGCCCGCCGGCCCAGCGGGAAAGCCGGAATGGCCGCCGCGGTCTTTTGACCGCAGAGCGGTCTTTCGGCGGGAACCGCTTGGCGGGCGGCGACCGCCGCGGTCAGAATGACTGCCTTTGTTTGCTTTTTAAAGACTTAAGACACTTAATATCACTTTTCAGTGATATCTCTACAAATTCACAATGCATCTTTATTCGTTTTGACCTGCAATTATCCAGATAAATATTATATATTTTTCTAAACACTGTGTGGTGTATTTTTGTGGTGCTATATTGTGTTATTGTATGATTTATTGCACAAATACTTTACACATTGCCTTCTAAGTTAAGCCTGACTGCTCAGTGCCAAGATACCAGAGGGTGGGCACAGAATAATTTGGATTGTGTGTGACTTACCCTGACTAGAGTGAGGGTTCATGCTTGGACAGAGGGTAACCTGAGTGCCAACCAAAAACCCCATTTCTAACAGTTCATAATATATTTTAGTTTAGTGCAACATTTACTATGATTAACTTCTTGGAGAAGCCCGGCTGTGATGTTCAGTGCAAATTCCGCTTGAACTTGAAAATATCTTACTAAATTAATTTCACACATCATGATAACCACAAGAGTCAACAGATTTGGCGAAGTGAACTAAAGCCAAATTGTTAATGATTTACACTAAACTCTTCCTAACATCTCCTAAAATGCGTCAAAACATTTTGAAAACCTGCACCACACTGCAAATATGTAATATCTCTCGAAATATTCCAAAAGAGGATGACAAGAATGCTCCTGTCTTGTGACTACATTATATTGTGCCA
Source organism: Pleurodeles waltl (assembly GCF_031143425.1). Classification (NCBI taxonomy): domain Eukaryota; kingdom Metazoa; phylum Chordata; class Amphibia; order Caudata; family Salamandridae; genus Pleurodeles; species Pleurodeles waltl. The sequence goes on along the minus strand of NC_090448.1, from coordinate 889,132,832 downwards.
CATCCCTGTAGTAAAAACAATGAATGTGTTTACAGAAAAAGTGCTAAAGACTGTCCTCCAGAAAATCGGAATCACATTTTCGATCAGTCGAGAACCCATCTGGAAAACCAGGGTGTGATAATGTACATGCTTCGCTGCCGACTGCTTTTAACATACATTAAGGGTTTAATCTAAACGAATTCTGTCTTAACACTATAGCGTGCATATCCACATATTCCACTGTTTAGGAGTTTCATGGCTATAAACATTAAGGTTTTATTGAAGTCTAGAGTAAAGAAAAGGTGTACCTTCACAGCTGGTTTGTTGATAGCATTGTGGCATTCAATGTGTTGACAGTGAATGGGATTCCAGGCTGAAAAACAAGAGTATGCATCAGTCCGAATAATCATATCCAGGAAAAGCATACGAACACGTTTAATTCTGCTTTCTTCCACGTCTTGGAATAGCTGCTGCATCAACACAAAGCTAAATGCTTCTGAGCCATTTGTGAGTGCAGCAACAACAACTTTGGGTCTCTGAACAAAGTATCAGAAAATATACAGTTGACTGGCTGCTAAACGCAATACAAATTGTACACATAAATGCGGTTGTCAGAAAGCATGCGTTTTAGCAACATCCTGTCAGAAAAACATATGTTAGTCTCTTTATGTTTGTGGCAGTAGAGGGAAAGACCGCGATAGTTTGCCTTGGCAGTCTGAGACAAAAATGAGGCTGTTTTGACAAGTAGTGATGCGCCAAATCTTCCGAGGTCAATTAACGCCTAAAATGTTAGGTTGGCAAATTGACCCCATTTCCTCGGTTCCACCCCCGTTTCTCCTACCAGGCCCATCACTCTCTCCTTAAAATGTGGTTATTCCATCCGTAATAATATATTATATATCCCATTACTGTTCCCGACATGTTCCCTGGCACTTATCTCTCTCACCCTTTCTCTGCCACTATTCACCTCACCGCTCTTTCTTCTGACCTTCTCCTGGCCTGTTGCCTCCGGCCCCTCTCCTCTTCAGGGCCTGTGATGACGGAAGTCCACACAGCCTCAGCACGCACATTATGACGCAGCATCCTCTTCAGGGTATCAGAATGTAGACGTAGGAGAACGGCGAATGGCGGCATGGTTAAGGTCCCACATAGAAAGAAGTGTAGCTTCACCCAGGAAGACGACCCAAGCCCCAGAGTTATTTTAGAGTTAGGGGTCAGGCAGATACGTCGAAGGATATTAACAAAACCTCCTACTGAGAGGACCTATCAACAGTGTCCGAGAGAGAGGAGAGGCAGAGAGGTGGGGTAAAAAGCATGCTTGTTCTCTATAAATCGCTATGCTAAAATAAAATAAAAAAGACGGAAGGATGATATCGAACTTTGTGAGAATAGAAACCCCTCTGATTTCTTGAGAAAAAGATAAAGTCGGTTGGTCGGTTGAGAATTAACAGTCATTCCCCCCACCCCACACACTATCGGTATGGTGAAGTTAATTGCACCGGTGGTGTTCCTCCCATGTTGATATTTTCTCCAGAAATCAGAAAAATTGCTATTGCTACAGAATTCACAAAGATGTGGTCGGACATACGGACATTAAGAAATGGTGCGGTATGTGAATTCACAATCTGTGAACGGGACACATGAAGTCAGCCATTAATCATTATGTCGTGAACTTTTTCACTGTCATTTTATTCAACCAAGTAACATGAAGACGATGTTCTATTTTAACCACCTAAATTAATGGATAGATATTTTATCGAAGTTATTATCTGCAGCTTTCTAATTGTGCAAAGGCACGAACCATGTACATCAGAGAAAAACGGAACATTTAAATTACCAGAACATGCTTTGTATTTACTCCTACATCGAAATCTCATTAAACAGGGGGTATTCCACGTGCCCTCATAAAGGGATGTAGTAAGTACCAATGCAGCGGGGTTCATTCTTTACCATGTGTGGTTTTACCACATCATTTGAGTTCTGCAGGTCAGAACAGCGAATAGTGCAGCACTGCAGCTTATTTTCCCCCCTATTGCGAGCTACAGACCCCAGAGTATTGCTTTACCTGGTGAAATTTCTGTGAGGAAAAGACTCTGGGCCTCATTTTGAGTTTGGCGGATGGGAAAGTCTGGCCACAAAACTCCCAACAGGGTGGCCACCGCCTTTGTGGCGACCACCCCACAGGACCTATTAGGAGTTTCCGCTATGGTGATGGGTGGAAACCGAGGTTTCCACCTGCCAGCCTAGTGGGAAACAGGCTACAGCATTGTCTTTGGCTCGTAATAGAGCTGGAGGAAATTCTGTAGCCCGCAGGGTGCACCAGCAATTACGCAATGTTCACAGTCTGCTAGGCAGACAGTGAACACTGCAACGGTGCTGGGCAGGGGGACCGCTGCACGGTCCATGCCAAGTGCATGGGCAATGCAGGGGTCCCCCTGTGGCCCCGTACACCTGTTCCCCGACAGCCTTTTCATGGCATTGAAACCAGCATGAAAAGGCTGGCAGAAAAGGAGGTCATAATCCGCAGGGCTGCGCTGTCCTGGCGGATTACGAACTCCGCCAGCCTGTCGGGATCAGGGATCCTGGCGATCCTGGTGGTGCTTACGGAACCCTGGCAGTCCGACCGCCAGGGCCTTTATGTGGCAGTCAGACCGCCACACCAGCAGCGGTCCTGACTGCTACTGCAGGGCTCACGGTCTGAAGACCGCCAGCCTCGTAATGAGGCACTCTGTGTCTCTTTGTGCACATCCTGTAATGCCAAATCAGTGTCAAGATTCATGTGTACTCAGGGTTTGCCATGGTACTCAGAGAGAGTCTAAAAAATATTTTCTCTCTGAACTCCTGCCTTTCACAAATACTGTATCTGAAGCTAAATATAAATAGTGCCTACCAGTTGGTCAGGACAGTTTCTATACGTAGGCCACTTGCTGGAGACACACTATTTAAACCATGTAAATTGCAGTGTTATGCAGCAGGTTTGGAGACAAGTTAGACAAAACGTAGGTCAACTGTACTTAAGTCAAAATTTAGGACCATGAAACAAATAAGTAAGGAATTAGGTAAAATCAAACAAAACTATGCAAGTTTAGGACTGATTAAGTCAATTGTATTCAGGCTTATATTTTAAACCCGGAAATTTGGGAGCCTGTGTTAGGGATTACATTCCATATGTTGAGAGCATTATCTGAAAAATAGAATTTGGTGGTGGAAATGTTTTTGAAACGTTGTGTTGAGGTAGAGAGAATTTAAGCTTTATAAAGATCTGTTTTTCACAAAATAAAAACAGTTTGATTTGAGGTGAGGGTAATTGTGGTGTACGTCCTTATAGGTGATATCTGCAGTTATATTGGTAAATCAAATTTCAAGAGTGAGACATTTTAGAGTTTTGAGGCCAGAGGTTAACCTGCAAATTTTTAGTACCAGTGTCCATTCTCTTCTGCATAATAGGGAGACAGTTATTTTGATTAATGGTAGTCAATGGTAGCCGACAGATAAAGGATTAATAGCATGAAAAATGGTTGCCTGCATAAAAGATTCTCAGTAAGTCATCTATATTTTGAGCATAGAGGTGTCAATGCTACGACCAGGTCTGGAGCCAGATTGTTGCGAGCCCAGTAGCTGGCTCTTAGGGGTGAATTTTAGTAATTTAATATTAACTCTTTTACCCATGATTTTTTTCTGTGTATGAAAAGGCACAGGTACCAGATGAAAACTGAAAGTTCACAGAGTCCGGCCATAGCAGGAAGACAACTCATACATTTTCTTCAAAGACTGTAACTTGGATATCAGAAAGGTAATTTATGTGAGAAGAATGTGGCACAATATAATTTAGTCACTAGTGACATTCTTGTCATTATTTTGGGGAATATTTTGAGATATTATACATCTTTGCAGTGTGGTGTAGGTTTTCAAAATGTGCTAGCTCATTTTAGGAGATCTTTGGAAGAGTTTAGTTTAATTCATTAACAATTTGGCATTAGTTCACTTTGCCAAACCTGTCGACCCTTGTAGTTATCATGATCTGTGAAATTAAATTTATATAATTCTCATCATACAAGACCTATACAAGTAAATGTGCTCTGAGGTAGTGGAGTCCATCAGTGTGATTTCACAAGATGTCAGGGCTCCATACTTCACATTCTTAGCTTCCAGCGCACTTGCCATGTAAACATCACTGAGCTGGACAAAGCCTTCTTGATTAATATGCACCACCTGCACATGAGGAATACATGTTTATGAGAATTGTGAAGTTCAGTCATATAACTACTTTCATTACTTTTGCCGGTTGTTGCAGATGTTTGTTGGTGTGAAGAGCAGGTCCTCCTGGAGCTTTGTGTTGGCGGTCATCACTGGTGGTCAATTTTTTGTGCAAAGAGATCACACTGCAGTCGCGAGAAGCCCAAACTTCTGTAACATCCCCATTTACTTCAGGAGGAGTTCTTACTAATGCCAATCAAGGGTCAAGGATGTGGGGGGGCACCTCTTGAGCATCAAGTTCTGCAATGGCAGAGTTCAGCAGAAGCATTTGAACGGGCAGGCCTGGTATCAGGTTCCTTTCTGCGTGCTGAGGGCAGCCCCCTTTGAGGTGCAATCAGGAGTTCAAGGGTACAATATAAGGGGGTATTCTATGAAAATGTCATTGTCAGAATTTCTTGTGAGAAAAATAGTTCATCCTGACAATCAGTTTCAAAAATATTGTTGGATTGGAGTTCATAATAGAAACTCTACACCAATTAAACAATATTATTGTATATGATCTTTAGGACACAGTATATCTGCCAAATAATATTTCTGCATAAAATATCCTGAATACACCCATGTAGGAACCTGCTGCCATAAACAGCACATTGTGGCACACAACCCACGGTCCACTTGGGTCTGGCCCTCGGCAGAATTTAAATTATGCCGGAGTAATTGGAGTAATTTAATGATAATAATGCAATTACGCCCATGGACGTACTTAAAAATGATTTGAGGGGATCCTACTGTGAGAGCATATTTAGAAAATAAAAGGAGCTTCCCGTGCTGCTGTTTATGCTCTGTTGCATCTAATGCTATTTTCTTAGCATAAAATGCTTTTTTCTATCATTTTTGGATGCAAGGGTGGATTCTGTGCTAACAAAATAGTGCTAATGCCAGCAGTATGTTGGGGTCAACGCCAAAACAAAGTGCACATTTAGCAAGCACGAGCAGCTGTTTGTGCTTACTATTCATCTTCTGTTCCAATTAACACTATTTCTTATCAGAAAATTCATACTAGCTGTAACATTTTTGCGCTAAGAAAATAGTGCTAAATGCACAGTTACTCTTTTCATGTAAATCTGCATAAACTCGTGGAATTTATGGTTAATTCCGCGTAATTGCACTACACGGAATTACGGGAGTTGTGCCCACCCCTACTGGGGACCTAGACATGACCCTTTAATCTATATTTTTCCTGTTTGACCCTTTTAAAACACTCTTAAAACTGAATCGTGCAGAAGTTCTTTCAATAGGGAATTCAACGCTGACCCTTGTTCTAAAATGAGGGAGACCATCTTTCCTCGAGTTGTACTGCTGGGTTCTTTATTCTGGGAGATTCTTTGACGATATTGCATTATTTTAAGTAAATTAAAGAGCTGTAAATCACACATTTTTATTTTAAACGTTTGTCGGTTCGTGTGAGTTCTTGTTCACGGGAAACAAAAGATAACAGCAGGATATATCTATATCAGGCTTTGCTTAGCTACCCCGAGCTTGGCAGCAGTCACACATCACTCCGAGGTGTCTGGCTATTGAACTGAAATAGGAGCACCGTGTGGCTATTATTGAACACTTGTAAACCAGCAGGATTTTTTCTTGGTAATGCTGCAGTGTTTGCTGATAGGCTGAATACCCTGCTTTACCTCACTGGTGAGCATTGCACTGTAAATAAAGCCTGGTTGCCATAGCAACGAGCTTCCATCAAGGTCAGAGACAAGGAAACACACTTCCACCAGGCTCCCCATTAATAAAAGCAATGGTTGTTTTACGATACTGTCGACAGCGTAATAGGGCCGAGTAGAGCTGGCTTCCCGGAAGGAAAGGGGCAACCCGAGTCCCATTTTCAAAACCGGATCAGCATCGACTGCAAGAGCAAAATTCACATTACGGGCTCGATGAAGATGGACGCAGAAAACGTGGTTGCGAATTGCGAACCCGTTAATTTGCAGAGGATCGCCAATTACCTGGTGTGTAATATGCACCTGATTCTGAGTAAGAAACCTTGGGATGCGAAATGACTTGCCATTCCAATGTGTGCAAACCATGCATGCGATATATTTGGCCCTGCAACTTGTGTTAGGTTTACCTGCTGCGAACTGCAAGAGCAAACACTCATGATTTATGCTTGATTTGCAGACTTGCTTTGGCCATAAACTCGAGTATGGTCCCAAAATGAGAACTGAGGTTCATCCTAATCAGACCCTTACAGGGTCATGTAGACAGTGTGAAAGAAATTGGGTTATTAGTTGAGAGGGGTTTAAGCGCCACTCAAATAACAAACACAATTCTTATCAGAGTGAACCACAAAAGTCACTAAATTAGCCTGTGCCTAACTCTCTGGTAGCTTGGCACAAAAGCAGACAGGGTTAACTTAGAGGCAACATGTATGTAGTCACTTTTAATAAACTAAATGGCAGTGAAACAATAAAAATCCAGTCAGTAGAACCTGAGTTATGAGTTCTTTTAATGTTTTTGTTAAAATAGGGGCAAGAAGCACATGGTGTCACTTACAGTTATATGGTTGTGGTAGAAAAGGGGAAAGTCGCAAGATCATGCTGACTGCGATAAAATGCGTGTTGGATCTAGACTAGGTTAGTCCAGTTGAAGAGTTGTCTACTCAAGTGTGTCACAAAGAGTTCAATTTGCACTGGGGGTGAGCATAAGGCTGTCAGGGCAAGGAGCAGGGCGAGTGTTGCAGGCGATTGTTGCAGTAGTGCAAAAAGCCATTCATCGCTGGAGCCTTGCGTTGGTGCATCATCGTGGGCAGTCACTGTTGGGGCAAGGGGCAGGTCTGGCATTGCAAGTTGTTGCAGATGTTTGTTGGTGTGAAGAGCAGGTCTCGCTGGATCTCTGTGTTGGTGGTCATCACTGGTGGTCAATTCTTAGTGCAAAGAGATCATATATCAGTCGCGAGAAGCCCAAACTTCTGTAACATCCCCATTTACTTCAGGAACAGTCCTTCTGATGCCAGTCAAGGGTCAAGGATGTGGGGAGCACCTCTTGGGCATCAGGATCCACAACGGCAGAGGCCAGCAGCAGCATTTGAAAGGGCAGGCCTGGTATCAGGTTCCTTTCTGTGTGCCTTGGGCAGCGCCCTCTGAGCGCAGTGTATAACCCGCCCCCAGCCATCCTGTCAGGAAGTCTCTGTCCTCACACACAGGCTGCCTTTCTCTCACTGTCTGAAAGTAATACACAACACACAACAGCAGAGTACTTTTTTATTTTAGTCCTCATCTGTAACAAGAGGCAGGAGGTACAATACATATGTGAGACACAGCCCAACCCACTAGGGGTTATAGCCTCTTGAGGCAATAAAAAACCTCTGCTTTCTCCCTTTGTCACTATTTTCAGACGTTTTTCTCTTCTTTCTTCTTTCCCTCTTTTGTGCTCTTCTCTGTCTTGCTGGATGAGGGGAAAATAAGTGTAGGTTGGCCTCACCTGCAACACTCATCTCAAATTAAGCATTGCATATAGACCTCAGAGCTAGTGTCAAAATGGGTGCATTAGAAGATACGAGCATCTTGTGCCTGCTCCTGTGTTTGGTTTGTATACAGTGGTAATGGGCGAGTTAATTGACCCAGCAACTGACTCACTGTAACTCAGCCACTGCCTCTATCTGCTCATGTGCCCCCTTTCTGATTAACAAGTCACTGTGTCGGAGGATAGGGGATCAGTGGTACAGCACGTACAGTGGCAGTGTGGACCATGAGAATGAGTGGCTCACGTCAATCCAAATACGGCTTCTAGTACCCACTAGGGACATGAGGCCCTATTTCCTTACTTCATTTAAGGACCATCTTTTACTACATTACTTGCCTGTGTGGTCTACATAGTTGATATTGATGCTTTGGGTGTGATTAAAAATGAGGGTCACCATAAAGCGTCGGAGAACAATATTTATTATGGGGAGAGGCCTATGATTTGGATGCAAAAAGAACAGCTTGCGGACGGAATGCTGAACAATGCAAACATTCACCCCCAGTCACAAAGACCTGGGTTTAATCCATCATTTTTTTGCTCACCAGGCCACCCCAGCTTGGACCCAGCCATAGGCAAATTAGTCTTGACCCTGTTCCTCATGTGAACAGTCCAACCCGAACTGCCAAGCCAGGTCCTCCTTGGATCAGAAACAAGCACCCTAGGACCGGTTTCAGGGTATCACCCTTCATCAGCTAGGCTAGCTTGAATCCAGTGGCGCAGTGAGCACGGGACCCGTGTCTGGGCATACTCTTCCCACTTGGGTCGACAAATGCAACTCAACTTCCAAATGCTTGTCTCCTTCGTACCAGCACCAAATAGGTAAGTGGAAGGGTGACTGTGTGACCATGTATGGTAGATCCCCTTACCGACACTGCCCACAATAAGACATAACCCCAGCACCACTCCTCCCTACTTCAGGGCCCAGTCTAATCCTATGCTTGAGCAAATATGAATGTGTGACTAGTACAGTTAGAACTTTTGTTAAAAGCAAAATACAGACATTAAGCCCAACATCAAGTTAAAACATGATACATCCTTTTCCAGTCCCTTTTTTTACATTCTATATGCAATGTTTACAATTTTACAATACTAATACCAATAACTAACACCCGAAAGCACAACATCATTAAGAAGAATGCAACCTAAAACGAATAATTAATACCATATATGATGTTAATGCTAATGTGATATGTAATCTTACCTGTAAGGTAATTAATGCCATTTGTAATAGCATCTATATCATCAAAGTCATAGACACTGCATTTGGTACACAAGGTTTGCATTGGTGTTGTGAAACTCAGAGATTGCACAAGTAAACATAGCGGGTGAACTTCTATGTTTTTTTCAGTTTTGTTTTGTAACCAGAACATCACATTAATCTATACTTTTCAGGGAGAATTTAGTGATTAAGGGGCAGATGTAAGTAGAAAGCAAATTGCGAGTTGCAATTTGCGAGTCCTTCACACTCGCAAATTGCAACTCGCAATTTGCTATGCAGAAAGGTGTCCCAGACACCTTCTGCGACTCGCTATGGGGTCGCAAAGACCCACCTCATTAATATTAATGAGGTGGGTCGCAGTTTGCGACCCCATAGCGAGTCTGGGCACTCACGGGGATGGTGGCCTGCTGGAGACAGCAGACCACCATGTCCGTGACTGCTTTTAAATAAAGCAGTTTTTTTTTTCTATCTGCAGCCCGTTTTCCTTAAAGGAAAACGAGCTGCACTTAGAAAAAAATACTGAAAACTTTTGTTTCGGTTTTTTTCAGAGCGGGCAGTGGTCCATAGGACCACTGCCTGGTCTGAAAAAATAATTTTGTGATCATTCACAAAGGGGAAGGGGTCCCATGGGGACCCCTTCCCGTTTGCAAATGAGTTAACATCCACTTCAAGTGGATGGTAACTGCGAGTTGATTTGCGACCGGTGCGAGTCGCAAATAGGAAGGGAACACCCCTTCCTATTTGCGAGTCTGAAACACATTTTGCGAGTCGGTTCCGACTCGCAAAATGTGTTTCTGCATCGCGAGCAGGTATTAGCGCCTCGCAAATGGTGTTTTTCGCCGTTTGCGAGGCGCTAATACCTTGCTACATCTGGTCCCAAGTCCCTTCCCACTCATTCATCACCAGTCTTCTACTGTACCCTCTTCAGCCATGGTGCTCAGATATTCCTCACCCCCTACCTAGCTCCATTTAGCACCCTAAATACTGTGTGTCTTCTCTTCACCTTCCCCTAGAGAACATAATCCTTTTTCGGACATATGCAAATTGTGTGTCATGTTGAGCACTCTCTGTCCAGACAATGTCCTACTCTGCCCCTGTGTACCATTCACTTTCATTCTGTCCATTGCCCACTCCCTTACATCCTCTGCCTGAGTTTTGTCTGGGCATCTGGGTTGAATTTTGTTGGCCTTTATCCCAGGGATACATGTGATAAGTGATGTCCTGTTACATGAATAGTTGCCATCATTGCCTCCTGCATCAATAGAAGAAAAGGTACTAAATATTCTCCCACAGTGGAGATGCCACATATGAAAATAGGTTCTCTAGTCACACAGCACCCTCAGAGACACAGTGAAACTGATACGTGGTACAACATTGGGGAGATACCTGGCACAATATTTTTCTCTACCCCAAGAGACAGTTGGTGCTGATGGTGTTGGTGAGATCCCTATTTTGTGTCAATAAGCCCAAAACATACTGCATATTTACAAAGTTATAAAAGGTGTGAGCAATATGGATAAAGTGATTCCTAGTATTATGGCTGTGGTGCTGTACAATGTCTGTGAATAAAGACACACTAATATAAGGCTCTGATTTAAAGTTGGGTGGGCTTAGAAAATCCTTTTACTGCTAAATTTAAAGGAGAATACACTAGTGGAATTTCCTCCATGACAGCTGTAGAATGATGGAAGAAATCCCACTGCTGGAAGCACTTCTTACAGTAATCAGAGGACTATCCATGACCACTTAGTTCCTAATTTTTTTACTTTAAATAGGTTATTTTCATAGCCTTACTCTGATTTCTTTGCTGTTTTTAGTAACAAGTTGCCCAATTTGTTTACGTCTAGTTAAAAAAAACACAGTACTGTATTTGCTGATATTAAATGTCTTGAATGCCTCCTTAGGCCATCATTTCAAGTGTGCAATTTCACCCTGAGCAATACCTCTGTGCGGAATTACAGCATCAACAAATACAAGTGTCTTAGGGCCCAGAATTATTAGTTCTGGAAACTCCAAATCGGATAATTCCGGGACCAGAAACACCGGATGTAACTTTGCTACTGCAGGAACTTCACAGAAGCCTGTCCTGAACAGCCAGAGCCCCACCCCAGCATCCAAGCCACTGCAGCCCTCCCACTGACACTGTCATCTGGTTCAAAGCAGGTGGGAAAGGTACGTGGTTTTCTCCCAAAATGGGGAAAAATGCATGGTAAGGGACCAAATATTTCCAAGTGGGATGCAGTTATTTTGCATTCTCAGTATACAATTCAGAATAGCCGGAATTTGGTGCATTGGCCCTGGCCGGAATTACAGATTCTGGACTCCTGGTGTCCCACAATAAATTCTGGTCAACTTTCTAAATAGGGTCTTAGACGTTAATAACAAGAGCTTTGATTAACGTGTGGTTCTTGAAAACTGTTACAATCAGAATACTACAAAGGACAGAGAGGGTAAGAGCAGGCAGTGACATTCCTCTTGAAACACTGATCCTGATTTAGAACTCCCTGGCCCATTATAAAAGGCCTATTGAGCCGGACACGCAGTGGGCCAGGTGAACTGTAATACTGGCCATCTATTGCTGACAAACACGGGTACTTTTATTTGACATTTCCGATGCTTGTAATATTACAGCTCTCATTCTACTAAAATAGATTAAATGCTTCGAATTTTTATCATACCTATCATGATGCCTGTGTTCAGTGGCATCTGATAGGTTTATTCATTTTAAATTTTTTAACAGGGCGTTATAATTACTCACTGATTTGCTCTTCATGGCCACGCTCTGAAGTCATTTAACGCAATATACATTGTTTCACCTTATCTTGCTGCTTATCAGGATCACCATTTTTCCCTCTTATTTGGGGCCTTTTTGAGGCGCCATTTTGGGAGGCGCTCTAGTTGTTTCTCCTCCTCCCAGGCCCATTATAAAAGGCCTAATGAGACGGACGAGCAGCGGGCGCGCCGCTGGCTCACCAAAGGCGCACCAAAGGCAAGCCTGTCTGTGCCCGTCTGCACCCCAACAGGTCCAGGGGCCAGAAAGCTTACTCTTTTAGAATCAGGGATGCTGATTTATCCGACTAATCCACCTCTTAGCTATTAGGAATCATTCTATGAATCCCTGTCAGCACTTTGTTAACCCTGACTCTCTTATTAGAAGATGTGATTTTTGTCATTGGTCCCCTCAGCTCCAATTTCCTCCTAATCATGGGAAGAATTCACAGTATGTTGGTAAATTCATCTTAGTCGATTACTGGTCTTTACCTGCTCATAAACTACACATTCACTCATTGCTGAGTGACTGGGCCCGAAGTTTTATTTTTAACCGAAGCATGGCTATCTGAGGAATATTCCCCAGATGTAGCCATGGCTCTACCCCAAGATTACTTAATACATCACTTAGATAGGCCCCATTCTAAGGGCGGAGGTGTTGCAATCATCTATAAAAATTCGATCAACTGTCCCACCCAACCAGTGCTCTACCTGATAGTGCAAATTTGTTTTTTACCTTAGCAATCAACGCTACGTTCACTTTCTCTGGAATATTGCTATATCGTCCCACTGGCCCATATGGGAAATTCTTACAGGCCCTACCAGAATTGGCTGAGGACTTCGCCTGCAGACACCCTAACTTTACCATCTTGGGTGACTTTAATATTCACACTGACGAGGTCAATATTACAGCTGGTAAAACACTTCTCATGGATCTGGCAGCCTTAGATCGCGTACAGTTGATTACTGGCCCCACCCATATTAAAGGTCATACTATTGACCTAGTATTTAGTAATCTCAGAATTCTAGCTGCACAGCCTTCTCTCCCCCTGGTCTGGTCTGTCCATTTTTTAATTCCACTCCTGCTCTCGCTTACATCATCTACTTCAACTTCCCAACCACCTAGGAAGCTGACTTGACGTCAGTGGTCAAAACTGAATTGCAGGGACTGGTTAGACACATTAAAACATACCTGCACCTTTTCTTCCTTTATGGGATCCTGTTCAGCAGAAAAATTTAATAATTGGATCTCCAACTCCTTAGATATTATACTACCAACTAAGATGACACTGTGCAGAGTAAATCACCCTGGTTCTCCCCTCAGCTGTGGCACCAAAAAAAGGAGTGTAAAAACCTGCAGAGGAAATGGAGGAAAACCTACGATAATGCCTCCAAACTTGAATATAGGAAAGCAATTACGTTTTACCATATGGAAATTAAATCTGTTCAGGTAGCTTATAATGCCTCCAGAATAGAACAATCCTCCAACTCCCCTAAGGAGATCTTCTCTAGATTCAAGGAATTAATTAATGAACCTGTTTCTACCAATTTAATAGAAGCATCTAAAGAACATAGTAATAATCTTGCGTGTTTTTTCCGAAAGAAAATCCTTGACATTCAGGCTACCTTTCCTAATAATCCATCTCTAGAGCCTATATTAACACCCCGCTCAAATATCACTCTCCCAGACCCACTCTCTCAGTCTTTCAACCAAAGACTGGAGAATTACTTGGGGATTATTTGTCAAAAATAAAATCAGGATCCCCTTTAGATCATGCTCCTCCATCCACTCTAGCCCAAAGAGTGGATATCATAGTGCCTGTTCTAACTAATATTCTTAATGACTCTCTCACAGCTGGTAAGCTACCACAAATTTGGAAACACGCTATCATTAAACCTTTATTGAAAAAACCTATGCTGGATGCTTCTCTACTTAGCAATTACCGACCTATTGCTCTCCTTCCTATAACATCCAAAATAGTGGAAAAATATGTCAAAAACAAGTAACAGGCTTCTTGGAAGAGCATAAGCTTCTTCATTCCACCCAGATGTGCTTTAGACCTCAACATAGCACGGAAACTGCCCTTTTGGCAGTGACAGAAGACACTCGACAACATCTAGATGCAGGTGGCTATGCAGCAATCATTCTATTAGATTTGGGCGCTGCGTTTGATACAGTGGATCACAAAATTCTTCTTCAAAGAATTACCCAAGCAGGATTTGAGAGGACTACTTTTAATTGGCTCTCCTCTTTTTTGGAAGCTAGGTCCTTCCAAGTCTTGGATAGGTCTTTCTTTTCCAATATTTTTCCTCTAAACTGTGGAGTTCCTCAGGGTTCTTCCCTGAGCCCCACTCTTTTTAACATCTACATGTCTCCTCTGGCTAAAAATGTAGAACCCCATGGCCTCTCTGTAATATCATATGCTGACAACACCCAGTTAGTTTATCCCTTCTCCACCAATGCAAACTCTGATCAGGCCTCTCTATCTTCCTGCCTTTCAGAGGTTGCCAGTTGGATGACAGACAGTAAGCTTAAACTAAATGATGAAAAAACTGAGGTGATGTTGGTCAGGAATTTCTCCCTACTCAAATCCCCTATCTCTATCCCAGAAGGATTGAATTATCTCCCCCCCTCCCACCAAAGGAAACTATAAAAAGTTTAGGTGTCTGGTTAGACTCTCACCTTACAATGGAACATCATGCAAAAAAACTTGCGGCCACTTGCTTTAATTTTCTAAGAATCCTTAGGAAAATTTCAAATTTCTACCTTTTCTTGCTAGAAGACTCATCACTCAGGCCCTGATATTATCCTGTTTGGACTATGAAAATGTTCTGTTCTTGAGCTCGCCTACCTAGTATTAAAGAGATTGCAGGTAGTTCAAAACGCAGCAGCCCTCCTTCTTATGAACATCCCTAGACAGTTATCTGCCAAACCAGCCTTAGCCTTCCTCCACTGGCATCCTATCCAGCAAAGGATCAATTTTAAAGCTATGTGTATCATGCACTGAGCTCCTCATGTCAAGGGTCCAGCCTTTCTTTGACGAATTATTACACCTTACACTCCTCGGAGATCTCTTAGATCTTCATCTGCTGCATTAATTAGTATTTGTTCTGTTAGGAAAGCTAGATGGGGAGGTAGATCCTTTGTGTTTAGAGCAGCTAAAATATGGAACTTCCTTCCCCCAGCACTCTGACAGGACAACTTCTAACTTTCCTTCCGTCGAAAACTGAAGACCCTTTTTTTCTCAGCATAGTTACGTTTCTGGTTCTACCGTCTTCCTTTTAGCGCTGGGATGCCTCCGGGTAGCCAAGCGCTCTATAAATCTGCGAAACGAAAATAAACTAAACTTGGCGAAGGGGAATACTCAGTAACAAATGTGACGGATATCCCGCCCGCCTTATTACGATCCCATCATGTCCATGGAGATCGTAATAATGCGGATGGGATTTCCGTCATGTTTGTGATGGAGTATTCCGTCCGCCAAGTTCTAAATCAGGCCCTAAATATCATCCCCAGAACATGTGAAGCTCTCTCCATTTAAATCAAATTGAAGCATAAATGTGTTGCCACTTTTTTAATGCTTATTTTAATTAAATGTTTTGTAAAATGCTAACACCACCAATGGAAGTTAAAGGGCACAGGATAGACAGATTTGACAAGGGGGAAGAATCAACACAAACGGTAAGTCATTCAAGTCCAAATGCTTCAGTCAAGATGTGCGTTTTTAGGCTGTGTTTTACAGACACAAGTAAAAACAATAACTTAAAAACATGACATTTAAAAGAAACACTGAAAAGCACCAAAAAGAAGTGAAGTGAAAGATTTTAAAGATGAAAAATAAGGTAAACTGCGCTTTGTAATGTTTTTGCAGGCATGTTGTGAGGAAATCCTAAATCCTCACTGCCTGGGCAAAACACACCTTCCCTTTTTAACCACGCTGGGCTGATCAACTAATATATTTTATGTCTCTAGGCTGGAAACGTCTTGTGTGCCTAAGTATTTGTGGAAATTTTTACCTTTGGCCACATGGCCCGCAGCCTGACCCTTCTTGCAGATGACAGCGACCACTACATTCAGCAGCCCAAAGCAGCACAGTGCTACTGTTCTTCCAATGGTGGTTTGGTGCATGGGGGCACTTTTGCTCGCCACCTGCTGTAAGAGTGAGGAGGTGGAGGCACTGAGGGACAGCCTCACGGGCTTCAGCCAAGGCCCTGCAAGGCAGGCTGTGCTGAGCCTCTACCCTCCTTTACCCCACTACCAGCCCTACTAAATGCCTTGCCTCAGGTGCCCCTCTCCTATAACTGTGTGAGTTCAATGTATGGGAACGCTGTCCTATTGCTCATGGTATGGTGGATCACTGTGCAAGGGCATGATGATTCGCTTTTCCTAGCCCAAAAGGTTCTTAAATGTTTCTATTCTACCTAACACGATTCAAATATTATTTACAACCTTCCCTTTCTTGTTTAAAGTTTTTATTTACCTATTTTTATTTGCATTTGCTAATACGAAGACATTTTTCATGTCTATTTTTTGCTCAAGTCCGTCTCTCCATATTGTAAGTTCTTCTTAGCACTTAACATTTTGGACTGATTCGTTTTGTGTTCCTCTTTATGTTTTCAATCAATAAATCAAAAATGCTTACAAAAACGGAATCGTATTGAAATTATTAAAGTTTTGTATTGATGGCTATATTAGGGACTGTACATTTGTACAGGAAACTTATATATTTCTACCATGGCCTTACCTGTGTACTGCAGTCCTCTGTATTCACTTATTGCACCTGGAGGTTTTAAATTGGGCCAGTAATGAAAGAGCATCTGAACAGCAGGAGGTTTTACTTGAGAAGGTCCATAGGCTATGACATAGAGGAGGTCCTAGGATAAAAAGAGTCACAAATCAATTATTAATCACATCCAGTACTCTTTCTTTGATATCCTTAATTACATATACAAAGATGTACTCTTTACCCAACTGTTTTCTGGTTTTGTTATTAAGGCTGGGCTCCATTCTTTTGACTCGCATGTCACATTTCTCTTGTTATGTGGTGTTTAATATCTTATGGCTTCAAACTACAACTTTTACTATTCTCTACCAATTGTGATTGTAGTAAAACATGCACTCTAATTTTGTACCTATAATTGTGTTTTCCCATTCACTTCCTCTCTGTTCATTTACTTGCCCTTTTTATTTTAAATAAGTTATACCAATGGATAATGATTTGTAACTTTATTGGCTATGTTTATTTTTTTACATTTTTCTTCTTAGAAGTTACTGTATATGATGGAAAATAAAGTGTAACAGTCTACAAAAGCATCTTGACATGTGAATGGCTTAAATAATGTTGTTAAGTCTTAAAAGGTTTTACATTTTGTATAAAGTCAGAGAATATTAATTTCTCTAAAGTTAGAGAACATTCATTGCACTTTTCACAAAACTCAATTTTAGTGATGGTGGCAGAAAACGTAAAGGCTGGCGTGGGATTAGGGGTGCACAGCATTCCTCAGGGTGATACCGAAAAAGGACTGTTCTTTTTCACAAAAGCCTACTACTGTTGATTTTATACATAAAAAAGTGATACCGAAAGTCAATACCTTACAAATACATTTTCGCTAAAGGAACTTTGGTGTAATGTTAAGATTTATCACAGGAAACACCAACTGCCTTAAAAGACCCTTATGATTGACATCGCCAATTACCACCATTATGGCTTGCAAATGGAATTATGGTATTATTGCCTTATGGAGACATCATTTTGACAAACAGTCCTTTCACAACCTGATGAAAACACGAATGGTCTTTTCAGTTTCATAGAACTTAATAGTAGCATTTCCATTTGTACAGTCACCCGTGGAAAGCTTAGTCTTATCCAAATTTCAAAGGAGCCCTCCGCTGACAAATCCCAAAAGTGGGAACTAAATGGGAAGTCACATTTTACAAAATATTTGAATAGCAAGATGGCCAACAATCCTATTAGATGTATCACCATGAATGCGAAACAAATGATTGCACACTCAAAGACTGAAGTAGAAGAGTTGGAAAATTATGTTATTGATTTATAAAATAATGAATGCATTAAAAATGATAATTCTTCCTTACCTCTTTGATGACTTTACTATTGTGCTCAAGGATTGACCTTTGTAAGGACTACATCTCAAGCATTTCCTACATATTTTCTGTTACATCATTGTAAAATGTGTTGCTAGTGCCTTCTCCTGAAACTACAAATTGGATTTTGCAGGAGAGAAAAAGCTTTATTTCTTCAGCCTTTAGTTAGCAGTTTTCGTATGTTTACTGCAATTGTTCTTTTGCTATGGAAATAGTTTTAGCATCCAAAAATGGCATGTAGATATGTTATGAACTTTCTTTAGACCAAGACAAAGGACGTATAAGTAAGTTTTCATTTGGGATAGTTTAAAATGAAATTCAAACAGTAACTTGCAGATATGGTGGCATTGATTTTTGGTAAGAATTGTTTTCCTCATACACATTTATCAGTCCTTCAAAAAAAATAATGTAAGCTACTTGCTATGACTTTAGGATTGCATACCTTTGAAGAGATTATTACAGAATTCAGTGCTTCTTGTGATCTTCCTACATTTGTTTTCGATTCCCTATATATCTTGGATTTGGGGTTTTCAAATAGCCCCAAGGAAAAGGTTTCTTACAACTAAAGTAGGCTTTACAGCCTTTGAAAAGTGAATGCCAACACATTGTGTATAGAGAAAAATAGCAGGGAGAATATTAGTTTTTTCAGGATAAAGGGAAATGGTTATTTAGACTATGTTTGCATATTTGATAGATAACCAGTCTGATTCATTTGTAGAATGTTGCTGTTTTTCTATACGTAGTCCCAGATTTACTATTGTTTTGTGCCAGCACCGCAAGATGCAAGCTGGCACAGACAACAGTGTTGATCAACTTTCCTGAGCAAAAGTTATTTAAAGCTGCTTTGCACTGTGTAGCTTCAAAGTCCTGGTAATGTATTGAAAGTTGACATAACTGGGTGGGTAAAGTATAAACCCTCTAGGATTCCAAGCAAAACCAGATCAACTCAAGTAGCACTGCCTGAATTTGCATAAAATCCTGAAAAATGAAAGCTGATGCAAACAATGGGCAAAAATAAGGTACTACGATTTTTCTATGCATAAGTATTTTTGGGCTAAATTATACATAGTGTGCATCTTACCCATAAACCAATGTTAAGTAAGAAGCCTTTAAATTCGATATTTATCTTTATATTTATATGTGTCTGTGCTTCAAATACAGAGGACAAATATTGGGCTATATGTTTGTGACAACTTACTGTTTATTTTTTTAACATGATGATTTGTGTTTACAAACTTCTGCAGGGGATGTCCAGGATGAGTTGGGCGGTGGTGTTCTGGGTTGTTTGGAACTATTGAATGAGTTAGTTGGAGATGCAGACATAGAGTGTGTTGCTGTAGTCAAATCTGCTGGTTACAGGGCTTGGGTGACAGTTCGTCTTGTGTGCATGGGGAGCCACTTGAGGACCTTGTGGAGCATTCTAAGTAATGACACAGGCAACAGGATGAGGACATGGCATTTATTTGCTTGGTCATTTTGAGTTTGTTGTCTAGGATGATTCTGAGGTTTCTTGTGTGGTTTGTGGGTCCTAGTTCTGCCAGCCACCAAAAGGAGTCCCATGGGGAACTCTTATTTCTGAATGTCAGGATTTCTGTCTTGTCTGTGTTGCATTTCAGATAGTTCCAGTTGGCAACGTTGATCTTACAGATTGTGAAATTAGTCTTAGTGGTGTTGTTTTTCTCAGTGAGGTAGAGGATAAGCTGTGTGTCATCAGTGTAGGAGATTATGTTGATCTTGTGGGCTCTGGTGATACATGCAAGGGATGTCATGTAAATATTGAAAGGGGTCAAGCTGAGGGAAGATTTCTAGGGGACTCTACAGATGAGCTGCTTGGGTTCCAAGATGGAGGGGGTTAGTCTGACCCGTTGGGTTCTGTTGGAGAGGAAGGAGGAAATCAGTCTGAGAGAAGGGCCTTGAATTCCAAAGTCATGCAGGCATGAGATACGATGTTGAATGCTGCTGAGAGGTGTAGGTGGATGAGGGCAGTGGCTTCCCGCCTGTTCATGGTGGTCCTGATGTCATTGGTAGCTGCTAAGAGGGTGGTTTACATGTGTAGTTGCTACAGAATCCCAACTGAGTAATGTCTAGGAGGTGGTTCTGTTCAAGGTGGGTGACGAGCTGCATTTTGATTGCTTTCTTCATGAGTTTGGATGGTAAAGACAAGAGAAAGATTAGTCTGTAGTTGCTGAGTTCTTCGAGGTCAGCTGAAAGTTTCTTCAAGAGGGCTTTGACCTCAGAGTGTTCTCAGCTGTCGGGGAAGATGTCGCTGTGGATAGATGTATTCATGATGGAGATGAGGAAGTTGCTGATCGGGGTTCTTTATAGGTTGTAGATATGGTGTGGGCAAGGATCTGTGGGTGCTCCAGAGTGGATGGCTTCACGATTTTGTTGGTATTTTCTTTCATGAGGGGGTTCCATTCTGTGCGTAATGCTTGTCTGACCGCCCTAGGGTGAGATTGTGCATCAGTGCAGTCAGAGATCCTGTTATTGAAGGGAGTTATGTTGGTCTGTAGGTTGCCAGTGAGGGCTGGGCTGTTCAATCTCAGGGTGAAGGTCCAGTCTTTTTCCACTATCCTTCTCCTCTTGTGTCTGAGGTTGATGGTGAACTTGGTTGTTCTGGAGTGGCGTGCATTGATGTGGAAGTGTATGATTGAGTGGTCAATCCAGGTAGGCGGGGTGAGGTGGCTGAAAGTGTCTTTGTCACTGGCAGTGAAGATGGGGTTGAGAGTGTGTTCTGCATGGTGTGTAGGGCCTTTGACAATTTGGTTGAGTCCAATGAGAAGCTTGCTGAAGGTGGTGCACGGTAAGCGAGGGTGATAGTCTCTGTGTGGCTGACTTGTAGGTGGAAGTGGAGGTGCTCCATGAAGGTGGTGTCTGCTTCAGTGGATGTGGTGAAGGTGAAGGTCTCCTTGTGAAGTATTGTGAGACCTCCTCAGGGCTTATGTAGCCTGTCCTGGTGGGGATCTTATATTCTGGAGGGACAACTGCGGCAATGTCAGGGGTGGAGGTTGTGGAGAGCTACGTTTCTGTGAGAAACAGCACTTCAGGTGAGTGGGTGTCTAGGAGGTCCTATACTTCTGTGGAATGCTTGGGAAGGGATCTGGGGTTGAGGAACATGCATGTGGTGAAGGGAGAGTCAAGTGTGGCAGGAGGAGTAGGAGTGTTGTTATAGAATAAGTGGCAGTGTGCACAGGAGAAAGGTCCACCCATGGAGAGGGGCATGGCACAGAGGCAGTTGTCATATAGGTGTCTGATGTTGAGAGCCAACAGGTCGGAGTGAGTGTAGCGGTGGTGGTCAAGTGGACTAGGGTCTGTGGCACTGGGCATGGCTCTGGTGTAGATGGGAACAGACAGGCTTCCCATTGGCATGCCCACTGTGCAGTCATGCAACGCCCACCATTAAATAGGTCTTGGAAGGGGCAGTAGCATGGGGGACTGGGCTAGGGACAAGCAAGAAATAGAAGAAGCACAATGAAGATGCAGGAGAAACAGCTAGGAATCAGGAGGAGGAGGGAAATGGGAGAGTGTGGGAGGGGGAGGCAGGAGGGAAGGTCAGGAAAAGAACACAAAAGCAAGAGAGGCAGTATGGCACAAAAATACATTAAAGGCAGAAAAGATGAGGCAAAAGCAAAAAAAAACTGCAATAAAAAAGGCACAAAATGAGGCAAAAGCACATAAGGGGACAAGGCAAATGGAAAAAGGAGGCACAAAAGGCAGAGAGGGAGGTGAGGAGCAAAAAGCAGAAAGTCAAAAAGGCAAACAGAGAGGCAAACAAATGGTAAGAAAGGCAGAAAGAGGAGGCAAAAGCACAACGGGGAGAAAGGGGAAAAGCCTGAAGAAGAGGTAGGAGAGAGATTGAAAGATGTTGAGGGAGCAAGAGGAAGATCGCGAGGAGAGAGCGTCAGGAGGGGCCTTAGGCTGGTCAGAGGACAAGTCAAGGTAAGTGGGAGCTGGGGCCCTTGCTACCTAGGATAGGATACCTAAGCTTCATGACATTATCTTGCGCAACCTAGACATTCTAATTTCCTGAGCATGTGTTTCCTGAATTTAATAATGGCAGGGATGCCTGAAAGCAGAGAGTTAGGCTAGCATGATCCAAAACTGGCAATGATGACTGAAAAGGCATTGACTCTAAACTTACCTTTTGGTTAATTGAAATTGTTAACATTAAGACAGGATGACCTAAGCGCAGGCATGAGAATGAAGCAATTGATTTTAAAGGCCAAAAAGGAGGTAGATGCTGAGAAAATAGGTTTAAAGCCAATCATTTCCTTCACCATGGGCCAGTGCAGTCTATGAAGCATGGGTGAGATGTGATTCTATTGCCTCTGGTCTGTGATAACTCTGGCTGAAGCATTTTTGAATAAGCTGCAGTTTCTGCAGTATTTTGACTGAGGAGCCTAGTTGTACACTATTGCTGTAGTCTAGTCATGAACTGACCAGGACTATGACCATTCAAGAGTGAGTTGTAGACTTCATGAAGGGAAAAACATGTTGAGTAGTTTAAGCTGATTGAAACACACTTGAGTGAACGACTTGTCAATGATGTTTCCATTATTACAGACATGAATGGTGTGGAGCAAGGGGCACCCATTGATGAAGGACAGTCAAAATTGCACACTGCAGCTAAGGAGGCAATGGGAGGAGGCAAATTGAGACAAAGGGCCTACTTCAGAGTTTGGCGGATGTGATACTCCATCACAATGTGACGGATATGACATCTGCATTTTATTATAAGTGCCATGAGATATAATACACTTGTTAAAAGTGAAACAAGATATCCAACATGTTTGTCATGGAGTAACTCTTCTGCAAAATTCGAAATCAGGCCCAAAGTACCTATTAAGGAACATTAAAAAATAATGGAGGTAAACTATTTAAGAAAATTTCCTAGCAATGAAGAGCAGTAAGTCTCTGGATTATATTGAAAGTATTTCAGGTCATTCCTTCATTTTCATCTAAATACATCCCATAACCCTGAAATTGGTCAAAACAGGAGCTAATATCAGTGAGAAACTGCATTATTTGAATGTGGAACAGGAACAATGATCAAAAGGATAATCAACACTTAAACTTATTTTGAAATACTTGTTATAGATATGAAATCAATTATAGTATATGAGGAGTGTTACATGGTTTAGCAGCATGGGACAGACAGAAGTCCCTGGCTTCATTGCTGGCAGCAAAGGCCTTAATTTAATGGCCCATTTACATAGATACAAGCACAATTTAAGCATTTGCCTTGTCTTAGTTTTGGTCTTAAAGACGTGATCAGAAAAACTATCTTGTACCTACTACAAACCAATGGGAATTGTTCCACTGCTTCTTGATAGATTTATTTAGTCTAATTATAGCTAGATAGTGTTATATGAACAGTCTAATTAGTTACACAAATTGTAGCATAGTGATACCATGGGATTAGGAGCTCAGCTTTGTGTTGGTACTCATGCACCAAAATCTGGCTAATATGAGTGTTGTCTCTGGAATGGGTGTTCTCCAATGCCAGAGACAACTCCAATGTCAATTTCAACCTAATGTTTTCCAGCAGGGTTAGGAAAGTCATGGTGGAGCATTCTATGCTCTCGCTACAGTGTTGAAGGATGGGTGATGGGTTGTGCTCCCGACAGGATCCCCGGCTGCTGCCCTTGCTGCGGTTTCACAGGGTTTAAATCCATACATGGTGAAGCTGGATGCAGTGTCTCCGGACCCAGAATAATCTGAACCAGGGACACAGCCTACCTCTGATGCCCCAAAACTGTATCCCATTCAGAAATAACACATCAGATGGGATACAGAATGTCATAATATAGGCTTTAGGATTATTCCTTCCTTTGGCAACTTTCATGAAATTGAAGTACCCTTTGCATGTACAACAGTAGATAAGCATTTATATTCAATAACTCTGGCAAGCGTTGTCTGCTAAAAGACACAGGGGCCTTTGCTTTATTCAACTTTTGGGATTATGGAGCAACCTGTTTGTACCTCTGGTCCCTTGATCAGTGGTTGCATTAGTTGTTGTGTTTCATCCTTCATGTGCAGCTTTCTATGTGTGTATTGTACCCTCTTGTTTTGCATGGCTTCCATAGAAAGCCTCTATCCTGTGCCCCAGATTCTAAATCTGGTAACTCACTGTTATTACATAGCAACAGTTGATAACAAAACTTGTTAACCCTTGTTGCTGTGTCATAAAGGCCAGGTCAGGCCGACAGGGCTCTCTGAGAGCCTCTCAGAGAAGCACTGCTTGCCTGCTTTGACTGAAAGCAGAAAGCATAGCTGCAGGAGGGAAATGAAATGCAGGGAAGGTAGTGAGGTTTGGTTTAGGATCACAGGTAAGGTATGTTTGTTCACATTTGGATAATGAATGGCTCCCCCATTACTCCCCTGCCCCTGCATACCACTTGAAAGCAGGGGCAGATGAGTTTGGAGACCAGACAAAACATAAAATTATAGATGGGTAAAAAGTAAATAACAGGGATATTTTCCTCCTCAGGATTCTGAGTGACATCGCAGACAAATGGAGCTTCTTTCATGATTTCTATTTGTTGTCACTGAGAACCCCCTCATGGAAAAAAATCCTTGCAATTCACTGTTACCCATAAATAATTCTATATATAATCTATTGGATAGTCTTCCGATTTCTCCTCTAATCTTGCTTCTTATGTACTGCTTAGATGTAGTCATCAAGAGCTTACACTGTTAGTAAATAAGGAATTCAGGTGATCCTCTGGAGTTACGTTGGGTGCCTCCCTGCTCGGCAATGAAGATTCATTTGTATTGCACTTGCCACTAATTCAGGAGTATCTTTTTGGCTTTACAGTTGCCATGTTGTGGTTTTTCACGTCTTACTCCTCACCTAATATGGCATTTCCTTTGTTTTGGCCTTTGAGTCAGTGGTATTTGTTGATGTGCCTTTTATCTTATCATATGTGGCACCCTATATGCTTGTACTTGCTTAATGCATTTTCTTCCTCACTAATGAAGTTTAATAATAGTTCTACCTCGTTTTCTTTCTATATGGTTCCTTCTGCTGTCCAACATCTGTAGCAACTTCTGGCAATGATTACACCTGAATGTTCTTTATATAAATAATGCTATGTGCTCTGTGTTTTCCATTTATGTTTGATTTCTTTTTGCCACTCATGGGGATGTTCCTTCCCTACATGTGCTCCACTTCTTTCACTTGCACTTTATCACCAATGAAATTATACCTTCAGGGATCCTAATGCCTGATAAATGTAAATGCAAAGGCTTTATTAAAATCTATGTTTACCTTTATTTATAGCCTTGTATCAAGCTGTTGTCATAATCTTTGCCCTAATCATTAATGCATGTAAAAACGTAGAGTAACTAAATTTAATAGCAAGAATATTCCTCACACTACTGACACCCTTTTTATCCAGGCATGGTGCCTTTCCTAAAACTGTCCCACTCCAATATCAGTCTATTTGTTTTATAGTTTCAGGTTTTAATATTGCTTTAAGAAAAACTATATAATGGTGGTGGTTAAAGATCAACCCTTGATGTCAATGCTAAGGAAAATGATCGCAATACTTCAGGTTGGTGACTGGGTGGAACAAGTCAGATCCTTAATTTTTGTCTAGACTGGGATGCGGCAACGCCATTTTCATCAGTCTGACCAAGACCTCAGAAGATACATAACAGGGTGGCTCTGATGTCTATGAACATTAAAAAGCAGCTCTATTTTACTTCTGTCCTGGAGTCTGTCTACTAGCTCCTAGACCAACAAATGATTATTCTAGGTTTTATGACCATGTGAACGGTCTTCTGGGACCTAGGGAACCTATATCCAAATAATGCCTGCTCCCGACATGCCTTTGAGTAGCAGATGAATATGACACAATTACACTGCACAACCATGGTGGTGTGTTTTAATAGGGGAAACACACAGATGCAGAACGTGCAGTGTTCTGGGTTCCCATGAACAGAATGACCTAGGTAAAAAACATGAGATCCCAACCAATCAACCCTTACCTGAAAATCACTCAATTGTATGAAAGTTTTAGGTAGGTAAAAGGATCATGACCATTCCTAGCCAGTCATCTTTCTGCTGTTTCAGAGGCTGGTCTCAGTTTGCAAAATATTGAGGATGAGGTGTACACTGCAGAGCTAATGCATAATTTTGGCATGGAGTTTGTCATTTTAAATGCACAATTGAAAACAACTTGCCATGTTGACTTACCTTCCAAACTTCTTGCTTGTATTTCATAAGGCATTCAAGCAACTGACAGTGATAAACTAAGAGGAATAAGAATAAGAACATGATGAGATGCATTCAAATAAGAGTCTTGTCTTTTGAGAATATATTCGATTGGAGTGTGTAGTCTAAAAGTTGAGAAGGGAGGATGGGGAGGGAAGGGAAAAGGGCAGGAGAGGAGCAGGGGTAGTGGTTGAGATAAGAAGAGGGGGAGAGGGTAAAGGGGTGGAGGAGGTGTATAGCGAGAGGAGAGGGCTGCTATTCCACTGGTTGTGTTGAAGCTATCGGTAGCCAGGCGAAAGCACCACTTCAACACTTCCCTCTGATTTCTGGAGGCCCAGGCAAGGCTTATGAAATGAGAATAACTGGGAAAGACTGAGTAGACAAGCATTTTCTACTGCATAAATTAGCAAGCAAGGCTACTGTGATGCCACCAGAGTGAATAAAATACATTGGAAACCTTGATTCATGTTAACAGAGTTCAATGGAAACCATACTCAAGAATATGGCACTGTGTCATGCACAATTTCTGGATACCAAACAGAACAAGGTAGAAAGGCATTGCATGGTTAAAATAAGTAGAATGGAATGTCCATTGCTTGATGTTAATCCTACTGAGCCACTCTCCTACTCTGTCGAACCTTAGGACTATTTAAGGGTACAACATTGTCTTAACGGTGTTGGTCTTTAACTGTTGAATGAAATGGCAGGTTGTAAATGATTGCCTTCCACAAGTTATCCAAGGTAATTATGAAAAGGAAAGTGAGAAACTTTCATTATTTCATTTTGCATTTCAATATGTATGTTACTGTGGATTTAGTGTGAGTAATTATAGTCTACCTGAAGACTACTTCTCAGAAATAGGATTATTTGTAAAGAATGAATAAGTTAGTAATGATAATGAATGATAGGATAGCACACAACTTGGTAGAGAATTATAATACTGAATAAAGGTAACAGAATCAAGGACAGAAGGACAAAAAGAAGTAAAACGAAGTGGCTTAGGACACATCAGTCCATAGCTCCAAAGAAAAGGATAAGATGGAGGACAGTAAGGTATGGATGCAGTGTGATAATGTAAAGTGGTATATAATCGAGTATGCGGCGGACAGAAAACTTAGTGCAGAGTAGTATAGTACAAGCAGATAGTAAGATAGAGGTTCTCCAATTGTCTCAGGCTCAGACAGTAGGTGGGAAACCAGCATAGGAGCTTTTTTTAAAAAAAAATGAAAACCTGTGTAGATGTTTAATGGGAGCCTGTCCTGTTTGATGAGGCTGCTCATCAAACATTCACAACATTAACAGGAATGCAATATGACTGCAGTTCCTGTCAATGTTAACATTTGTCAGTTGGGCTGATGCATATCTCTAGATTTGGTAGGCGGAGGTCCTCTTGGGATGGTGAGGACAATGTCCTTCACCATCCCATCAAAATACCCTACTGTCCTCCATGCCTTAAATCAGCCCAGTGGCCAGCAATTGTATGCCTGTATATATGTATGCATATTATATTTCTATAGAGTGATCTTAGCCAAAAGGCAGTGGTCACTGTGCATGGTCAAAGACAAGCTTAAATTCAACGAGTAAGAGGAGAGGAAGCCTGGTTGACGGTGATTAATGCGTTGTGATGCAGTGTTCATTGAAGAGGTGAGTCTTCAATGCTTTCCTATATTGTAGCAGCATTGGAGTGGTCCTGTTTGGTACAGGGATGCTGTCCTGATGGTGTCCTAGCTGCAGCGTGCCAAGGTCCACCAGAGATAGTGAGCTTGTGTGCAAGATAAACAGGTGCTGTTTGTGAGGACTTTGTAAATGCTGTAGCTCTTTTTGAAGATGGTGCATATGACACGCTGCAGAGTGTAGTATGCCCTGATGGAGTGCCAGTATTGAGTTTGGGAGGTCATGGAGTAGAGCATTATTTCAATCGTAATGCGAGACTACAAGGGTTTGATGGCAGTTCTGAAGTCGCTTTCTAAAAGAAATGGTATGACTTTCTTTAGTAAAGAGTACATGGTACCAGACTGACTTTTTTTTTTGATAATGTGTTCCTTGAGGGTGATGTTCATTTCCAGGGTGAATCCAAGTTACCTGGCATTCAGAGAAAGTTGGGGGTTGAAATACTCAAGGTTCTTGTCATTAAGCCAGGATTGTACTATAACTGTTCGTGGTTTTTGGCCAATACCAGAAATTCTGTCTTGTTTGCAATTGCCAGAATGTGAAGAAAAAATAGGAATGGAGAAGTTGCTTATGCCTGATATGTGATAACTTGACATCCATCACTGCATTAACTTTAAATGCAGCTCTTGCGAACAAATAGCAAAGTATGCCCTGAATGCATTTGTAGCCTATACCTTGCTGAGGAACGATGGCTTGTTACTCATTGCTATTGGGATCCATAAGAATAACACGGAGGAATGTAAGTGCAAGACACAACAATTTACTTGCATTAGTGCATTTATTTTGGATGACATCAGCTTTGGCATGACAGCCATTTAAGAGATAGTTAGGGCCTTGCACTTATATTTTTGGCAAATGTAACACTATGCAGTATGAAGCAATTTATATTTAGAGTTCAAAAGAATGGTAGGATATAATAAAGCAGGTTAGAATACAGTTGAACAAAGTAGAAATAATTTGAATAGGTTACAGGTGCGGAGGTTAGAGTGTAAGAGAATAAAGTAGAGTAGTTTGCGGTAAAGCACAGCATAACAGCATGAAGTGTAGCGGGAAATAATAGCATAACAGGGAAAGATGTGGGATGGTGTAGCAAAGAATGAAGTAGAGTACAGTAATTGGTAAAGGAGTAGAATAATTGGATATAGGTCAGAGTAGAATTAGGTACATTTGGATAGGCACTTTATACTGGAGTTTGATATATAGAGTAGAGAAGAGTATAACGTGGTTGGTAGAGGAGAGATAAGTGGAAGTGAGAAGAGTATAGTTACATCCATTAAACAGGGCAGCACATTTGGAAGGGAATAAACTTATAGTTGAAAAAAGAAGAGAACAGAATAGATCAGAGCAAAATGAAGGAAAACATAATGGGATTTCATAGAGTAGTTCCTGAGAGTAAAGGAAAATTGAAGTTAGTAGCAACGTATAAAGTAGAAAACAGAAAATACAGTAGAGTAGGAGAGAGTGGAGCTTGCCGAATAACTTTGAATGGACAGCCACAGATTATGATAGGCTAGAGGCTAGCAGGAAAAGGTATTGTAAAGTCAGTAAAAGTCGATTTAAAGAAAAATAAGTGAGAAATTGGTTAACTAGAGTGACATACATACCAGGATTTGATGTGTACTGCATTGCGATCATGAGCATGGATGAGGCAGACAGGTTGACGTGTGCAGTTACTCCTTCTCTTCTGCTGGAGCCTACTGAAGCAAAGACACACGTTCTTAGATCTACACTGGTCTGATTTGTGCATATTTTCTTTGCTCCGAGGTGCAATTCTTTGATTACTGTACTCATAGCTGCATAGAACATTGTGAAATGCTCTGTATGGTTAGGATTCTATTCATTTGGCAAGGAAGGTACAGATTAGCGACAGCTACAACTGTTTCTCTTTGACTTGCCCAAAGACACCCAGCCTCCTCTTGCAGGGGACCATGACCCCACCCCCAGCTGGCAGGAGCAATCTGTGATTGTATGTCACTCGGAAGCTCAGGCCCAATGGGGCCCTAAGGATTCCTCCTGATCCCCTTACAAATGTCCCTCTGCAGAGCACAAATTGTAGATTTCTCTGGAGTAGAATCGTGAACGATACAATGATGAAATGCCAAGCTACTTAAGCCAATGGCCGGTGGCTGACACTATTTGAATGCATTCCACCCAGCATCTTTGTGTTTTACACACGCTGTAGATTGTCATACCATGGTAGCCCTTCTTAAGCAGATAGCCCAGGGCATGTATGTAAATGGACGTATGTCGGGTCTACAACACGTTCTTTCAATTGCCTGGGGAATGCCTTAATGCAAACCATGGAGATCTCTCTCTGCACTGCCGTGGAAGAGAAGCTTCTGTGTACTGAATTTGAGAAAGGCCTGGCCTCTTACATCAAGCTAGAAAATCAGGACAAACAGCTTTAGCTTATTTGTTGCTGCATGCTCAGATTATTTAACGGATGAAGGGACTTTTATGCTTTGCGCTTGATGCAATGGATGCAAATTCACTCAATATTGATGTATTAAGAAACATTACACATGAGGTTTACATATCTCACAGACTTCCAACAACGCTCAGATCTTCCATATGGGAAGTGACAACAAATCTCAGAACTGCACTATACACAATACAATGTATTAAACCTCTCACTTATTTTTTGCTAGAGACCACTTATCACATAATTTTCACATGCATCCAAGCTCGTAATGATGTGCTGTGCAGGTGGCTACCACATCATTACTTTCAGCATTTGCCACTGTCAAATGCCACAAACAACCACAGTGGAACACTTTAGACAGAGCACCACATACACAGGCCCAAAACGGATCAGACATACAACCGAACGAGTCAAGTTAAGACTGTTCTCTAACCAGTGGCCAATAGGTATGTTACTGATGTAATAGCTGTGTTAGTAAACAGCAAAGTTCCGGGACAACACCTCTCCGAGACAACAACTATACACATCCCATTCAGTTAATAAGGCCTTGATATGCAGCCATCCACTGCAGGTGATCCTTTTGTATAATGGTGTAACGCTCAACTTTATACCACACAAACTATACTACAGCGTCTTATGGCTGGATGAGAAGCTAGTACTCAAAACATATGATTGGACGACTCAGGCTCCTGAAAGGAAGTGTTCAGTAATATGTGGAAACGCTTCTCTGGGCAGCCATAGCACTAGGAGGCCTTACTAATTACACACGTTGTGCTATACAAATGCCCATAATTGAGCATATACTCAAAATGAATATTGGCCTCCAGCCTTTCAGTTACTATTACCTCAAATAATGTGTCACACCATGTTTACTATAAGTTTGTGGCGAAATACTAGCATGCTCACTGCCACCGAGCCCTGCTAGCTTATTGGGGGGCCTGGGGGAGTGGGGGAATTGAAATGTCTATGGGCCAGATGTGGCAAGCCTTTTGCGCCTCGCAAACTGCGAAAAACGCCGTTTGCGAGGCGCAAAAGTCCTAACGCGATTCACAACCTCAAATTGCGAGTCGGTACCGACTCGCAATTTGAGGCTGTGACTCGCAAATAGGAAGGGGTGTTCCCTTCCTAATTGCGACCGCATCGCCATGCAGAGTTGCTTTGGGACCGCGAATGCGGTCGCAAACCAACTCGCAGTTACCATCCACTTGAAGTAGATGGTAACTCATTCGCAAAAGGGAAGGGGTCCACATGGAGGTCTACTGTCTCCAGCAGGACACCATCCCTGTGAGCAAACTGCGACCCACCTCATTAATATTCATGAGGTGGGTCTTTGCGACCCCATAGCGAGTCGCAGAAGGTGTCTGAGACACCTTTCTGCATCTCGTATGGCGAGTTGCAATTTGCGAGTCGCTATGTCTCGCAAATTGCAAGTCGCAATTTCATACCTACCTACATCTGGCCCTAAATCCCTTCAGTAAATTCCAAATGTCCAAGACCCAGAAAAGACAATCCAATTCTGATAAAACATTTGATTTATTTGTGGGTTTTTATAAATGTTTTTATCCATATCAAGGTACTGAACACATATTAGAATGAAAACAAATAAAAGGGCTGTTTGTTTAGTAGACTTTGCTTGCATTTAACGATAAATGCCATCTATCCAATGGTATCTCAAGGGGATATTCTTAATTCGTAACTCAGGGCAAATCAAGCAGATGGTGTGAGTCAGAGACAAAACCAAAGACGGTCCATAGTTTATGCTTGTTTTCCCTTCTGTTTATCACAAGCTGCGCTGAGAAAAAAAAAGACCCCATAGCATGTGTTGAGTTATTGTCAGTTTTCTGTCACCTATTCGTGTGTAGAGTCTGAAAAAAGAAGCTGTGTATTTTTATAGATTTTTGTTGTTCAGTGAATTGGGCTGAAAGATCCCTGGAATCACATTTAATCAAGTAAGTTAACAGTGGTCTGGGATTGCAGAGAGAAAGCACCTCCATGGAAGTGGAAGAAACAAAAAAGGAACTCTCAACCCTGGTGCCAGTGTTGCGTGTATGGGTGTCTGTGTGTGTGTGTGTGTGTGTGTGCGCATGTGCATGTGCACTGTAAGTAACTACCTTTTTTACTGTATGCATAAATATAAAATAGGTAATTCGAAGCATATACTGCCAATTAAGTTTCAATATTAGGGTCACCAGGAGTATGCAAATTCTAAAACTTTCATCAGTTTGCCAATAAACAGCAATCTTCTGATAAAAAAAAAAAGTAAAATCCTGTTTAATTGTCCTGATGTTGGCTTTTATAAAAGCTTCTTTGAGGTATTTTCTTATTAAATCTAAAAGAGCAGGTCATATACATATCAGATGTTCACTTAAGTCATCCCTATACCCATAGAGTTTATAGGTGCAAGAGCACTGAGCATTCCATATGCAAGCAAATTGAAAAAAATGAATGTAAAAGAGACGAAAACATAGGAACTATTTTTCCAGCAGGTTCCAGAAAGGAAGACAAGGTAGCCCTGTTTTACCCTGTACTAAGAGTCCATTGTGTATCCCACATGCTTATAGGACTGTATGAGCAAACGACCCTCTAATTTACTGTTGGTTCTCCAGTACTTCTTTAATAGGACATTGAGTATGAGATAGGAGATGGATAGCATATCAGCAAGAGGAGGTAGATTATTCATTTTTATGAGATTGTCAACCTGCATAAGACTGACTTTCTTTGAGGCATTTCTAAAATTGATTAATTAATTAGATATCTTTTTAATTGAGTTTTATTTTCCAAGACCCAGTCACAGACAAAATTAATCAAGGCACCTGCACAGAAAGTAGATAAGGACGGAAGTCCAAGCTTGAGGCATAATGTACTATGAGGTGTACATGGCTGAAGACTTCATAGGAATCTGGTCCCGTTCATATAAGTTTTGGTCAGGGCCGTATTTGCTTCGACATATTTGCTGACTTGTTCTATATTAT
Organism: Pleurodeles waltl; assembly: GCF_031143425.1. Taxonomy (NCBI): domain Eukaryota; kingdom Metazoa; phylum Chordata; class Amphibia; order Caudata; family Salamandridae; genus Pleurodeles; species Pleurodeles waltl. The sequence goes on along the minus strand of NC_090448.1, from coordinate 889,099,754 downwards.
TGTTAACGTTTCCTCCTCTGAAGTGACTTTTATGGTTACCAAATTACTTAATTTTAGTTTCTGCCAGACTGACCTTTGAATCATTGATATTATTAAGTTCTTTCAGTTTTTGTAACTAAAATTATAAGAAAATTATAATATCATCTTCATATGCTACATATGAGATGTATTTTCTAACTAACTTGGGAGGTAGCCCCTTCAGATCGTTGAGGTATAAAGGCAGACCAGAAATATAAAACAGAAAACGTAGGAGCACCAGGGTTCAACCTTGCTTAAGCCAATTGAAGGTTTTTATCTGAAGAGAGGGGTTTCTCTGAAAGGTTGACTTGTAGTCAGTTGTTGTCATGTAATGCAACCAGGAATGGTAAATTCCCAAGTTCTTAATTTTTCCCTGAGTTTGGACTGATTAACTTTGTCAAAAGCTGAAGAATAATAAGTATAATGGCAGCTTTTTGTTAAGGTGTGAATGACCAAAAAATTCAATGCCACAGTGTTGTTTAATGTGATATAAACTATAGTAATATACTATTAAGGGCCCAGTCAAACATATATTTTAACAGACATGTTTAAAATATATTCCCTTCAGCACACAATAATGCAGTGCAACAATAGCTTTTTTTAAAGTGGATGCATAATTGATCCTTCCCAGGCTGATGGAATTTGGCGTGTCTGGAGTACTTTGGTGAATCAAGTTAATAGTAATTGTCTCTGGAGCCCAGGGTCCGATTCAAATATATTCATTGGAATTCCATTGAGCCACTTTTTGATCAGTGAGCAATTATACCCCCTTGTTACCTCTAGCGCCCTTGTTCATCAAACTGTAAACCCGTCCCTGTGTTGCTTGCATATACGCAGGTGATGTGGGAGAACCAAGTTTTAAATGGTATATGAAAGTCAGAGGCAGCGCTGAGAGATCCCCTTCCATGCCATCTAACTGCCAAAATGATTTTGTGTCCTTTGATTTTATAGTAAAACACAGTTAGGACCATGCTTCTTCGTGACGCATTATCCGTATTTGACATTTTTGTCCTCCCTGAATGATTTGTCATGTACACTAATGTTATATTTGGAAGATTTCAGCCAGCACAACGAGTTCTGTTTTTTCAGTGTTTAACAGTGTAACTCTGGTTTGTAGATTTAGTCTGGTTCCAGAGAATTAATTGGATGATATACAGGTAACTACTGAATTTAGGAATTGTTCCCAGATCTGGTTCCAACTAAATGGTGGATGAGCACTCATCATGCCTTTATTTAGTTATGAAGAGACAAAAGCATCCCTAAACGAGGAGATTTTCAAGTTCACAGACATGTCCCACTTCAGTGTTTTTTGTTTTTTCCCACTCATGGATATGTTAAGATATTTAGCAGTAGAGCAAACACCATATTTGCAAGGTAATGAGATTTGTTGGTTATGGCCACTTTCTGGCCTTGGTATAATCCTAAAATTTCTACATAATGCAAAATTGTACATGTGAATAAATGTGAAGTCTATTATTCTTTTGCGTTGAGGTGATAAACGTCAGTTGGGCGGGTTGGGTGACACAAAATACGTTGTTTAGAAAGTGGAATCCTAGCTCATACAGTAATTTAGGAATAAGACTCCATGGTGCTTGTCAGTTTTTAATTCAGACAGGTACCTGAGGGGATTTTACATTAAAAGCAGTTTACAGGTAATCTTCAGATGTAGTCTCTTTTCCACATGGAAAAAAGAGGTTGTTGTTAAAACCTCCTGTGATAATTACAGGGACTGATCCATGTTACTTTAAGATATTTTCCAGGTCACCTACCAATGCCAAAATAAGGATGTCTTCCTTGAGAGCATTGGGGGATAATAAACGTTCAGAATTAGTAATTGATTACCCTTTTAACACCCAATGAAGACTCCTAAAATATTATCAGTTTAGGCTGTTATCCTAACTGAGCTTAACTTGGTGGCGTTGTCTAGTAATGTCAGAAGTCTTACGCTTCGATGCCGCAGTGTGATTTTTTTATCCAAAACTTCATATCCAGGTAGTTTGAGAACCTATATGGTTTCAGCTTTGAGGTTACATGCAAGTAAGTTATATATGAGTATAAAGAAATGTTGTTAAATTGCTGCAGCTAAATTCAATGTGATAGTCAATTCCAGCATTCTTCTAGAAGCACAGCAGCTTGGGGTTATCTGTTTGAGATCTTATTGCATTGTGGTTATGTGTAAGCTGAGGGAAAAGTCATGGCGTGCTGATCAACAGGACTTGATAGCCTGACCTGTCAATCACATTTCAGGGTCTTTCTGATATTAATAAACAGATTTTTGTATTTAGATTAATTCTTAACACCAATTATCTATTGAGTGTTCTTTGGATCACGTTCAGACAGTTTATCCCCTTGTGAAAGTTCATGCAATACATGTGACTATTTTACAGGAGACTGTTTCCTGAAAATTATACCCTAATCAGCTAGCTCAGATTTCCTTCTCCAAATCTTTTATTCAATTTTCGCTGATAACGAGGTTTTACGGTTTACTTCAACATAGGTAGTGAACCTATGGATGAGCCTTACATTCCTGGGGTCTGACGAAGATAAGTGTTTAGTGTTTTGAAACAGTGGCAAGATCTTCAAGACATTTTGATAACTTAAGGTGTTGAACTGACCTTCAGAAACCTAGGGCTCGATTCACAAAGGTAAACTTAGACTTTTGGTCTAAGCTTAGACCAAAAGTTCAAGTTCACCACTTTTCGGTATTGAAAGGTAAGTTACAAGTAATATCTTTACATCTGCACTCGGGGCGGAATCTCAGCATTTGGGGCAGAACCTCTGCCCCAAGTGAGGAGATTCCACTCCGCACACAGCGTGTAATCTCCGCACCCGGAGTGCACCCTCCGCATCTGGAGTGGAATCTCTGCACTTGAGCAGATCTCCGCTCCCAGTGCGGAGATTCCACCCCCAGTGCTGGCATAAAGAACTTACCTTTGTGAATACCGAAAAGTTGTAAACTTAGACATTTGGTCTAAACTTAGACTGCAAGTCTAAATTTACCTTTTGTGTATTGGGCCCATAGTCTGGAATGAAATCAGGAATATAGTCGGCAGGGACAGTAGATCCTGGAAACATGAATTTTAGGGGTATTATGTTTCTCCACGCCAATGTTTGGTACAACAACTTTATGCTCCATCGATTGGACAATTGAAGAATTTAAATTCAGGTATGCTGTTGGTGAGCACATGCATGAGATATTTCCAAGTGAAATTATTTGACACTACAGCAAGCTCAGCCTTTACTGGAGAAGGCTTAGGATTTGTATCATTGGAGAGAGCTGTTACTAGAACATCAAATCCCCCTGCAACTGTTTTAATGAGATTAACACATTCAGAATAAGAATCCGGGGGTGAGGGGATTGCACTCAACTGGCAAGTCATATGTGAAGTAGAGGACAATGAAGAACGGATGTGCCTTTCTACCTCGAAAATCCAAGTTAAAAATGACAGGCTTTAAAAGTTCAAGTAACAGCCCACACCCCCACTTCTTCCCATCAACCATTTTGAGCACTATTTGCTATAGATTTCTAGATGAACCCTGTACAATTTGAGAGATTGCTCATCATAGACTGACACATTTGCCTCATCACCAACTTGGGCTTTGTTAATTACATTTGTCTACGGGAATTAACTTCTGTTCACTTTAGCGGGCAATAGGTCTCATGCTATTATTTTGGCAAAATGAACAGCTAAAATACATTTGTTACCATGCTGTCACCTCTAGGTTACTGAGAGCGGGTCGAGAGGTCCATGGAACTTATCCACATGGGCCTGATGTGCAGCAGACACTGCTCAGGCCGAGGTCAGCTTGTCTCTGGATTTAAATGGCGAGAGAGTGAAAGAAATATCCTACCACCAACACCCAGGAGATGGTAAGAGCAGCCATTCCCGAGAGGCTCTGGACTACATCCTGACCTTTAATGCAAACCATGAAGGAAGTTCCCAGATTTTGAAAGGTAATCAAAACACTAGTCAGCTGAGGCCTGCGGGATCACTTGAGAAAGAATAGAGGCCCTTAACTTTTAGCTCTGATGGACCTTTTCTGTGCAATGTCTTATATCCTTGAAGATGCCTTTGGTTGGTCTATTTCCACATATTAATTTCAGCTATGACATTCAATACAGCCAAAACTTGCACACAATCCATGCATCACCTATAAAGCAATGGCATTGAAGTTTCGTAACTGCACCCCTTTCAATCAAAACTGCCATGATCAAGCTGGATAAGGGACTTTTGTCTGTTCATTACAAACATCAACCATGCGAGCTCAAAAACTGTCCTTCCCCTTTACCTGTCCTGGCTTTTCGGGATTCATTTACTTGTATATTGGACCACTTCAGCTAAATGGTTGTTTGTTGCACTCTTTCCTGAATCAAGGGATTTGTCTTAACCTTTCCCCATCTCCCACGCTTAAAAAAATGAAATGCCTTAAAAGTGCATCCCAACGTGTGCTTGTCCCTTCAAATAAAATCCAAGCATCTTCCCAACCAAAAAGCAGAATCTAAGGATAAACATAGATATTTCCGTTCAATGCATCCAAAAACAAATTACCCTAAGGGTAGAAAAATGTAAGTTTGTAACTGAAATGACTTACGTATGGCCATAGGTAGGAAAGACGTGCTGAGATATTCAATAATATCCTTGTGCAGAAACGGTGGGAATGTGGCGAGGGTTGAGATCATGGTGTAGGGTAAAGTGCTGAGGATATCGTCGCTGAGAAAGGGCAACAAACACGTTGTAGTATAAAATATGGACTGTCCCAAATCTGTGAAAAAAGATGTTTAAATCAGAGTTAACAGTGTTGTGTTGTGCTAACGTAAATTTAATCTTCATTTTTCATTTTAGATTACACATGTTTCATTTTGGGCTACCCTGGGCGAACAGCATAATATTTAAATCAAGTATAAAAATAAAATAATGTGCAATGTTTTCCGCTCTTGGTGGGGGAATGATGGAGGACATGAGAGAGAGAATTAACAAAAATAGAAGAAAAGAGAAAACGAAAGAGAGAAGGAGAGATGTAAAAAGTGAGTGAAAGAGATGTGAAGGAAAAAATTAAAGATAGATAGATAGATAGATAGACAGATAGATAGATAGATAGATAGATAGATGGGTAGATGACATTACAGGTGTATTACAAAGAGATAGATACATAAATGTAAGTGCACATCACTATTTCCCGATATTAAAAACAAACATTGCCTGTAACATGCTCAATTCCATGCAGTCATCCATAACTCACTTGTGATTAAAGGTTCAAATCTGCCCAATTTGCAAACACATGCCACTTTTTTTGCTATCTAATTCAGTAGTGGGCGCAATTTTTATTTTGGTGCTCAGACCTATTTTCTGTCCCTGTCTGACCATGGAAATGGTCTTGTGTGCAGTTGGCATATTACACATAATTCTGTGCACGGAAGACCTTGGTCATGTGGCTACAGAGATTGTTCATATTATTTGTAAAGGTGGAGAAGGATTTTTGTAATCTCTTTTTCTAACAAAGCCTGATTCCAATGGGTATTTATGTATTTGCTATTATTGGTTGGTTGTCTGTCAGAGTATCACTGTCAGAAATATTTTCTGATAATAATATTATGTCCTAAATATATTTTACAAAAGTATCATCCAATTGGCTATGTATTTTTCGTTACTAGCTCCAACAGAGGGATATTTGTGAAGGCGATATTTAGGATAGGAACAAGAATGGTGTCATTCTAATGTTGAGACAACGTGGGAGGTGGCAGAGGCGAATTTATGGGATGTGGAAAGATTGCAGGCGGTGGGATGAGAAGTGTTGAACCGAGTGACAATGACAGCAGTGAGTCTAGTCATGTGTTTGAAGGCGTAGGAGTGGATAGAGGGCGATTTTATGGCAGACAATCAAAGAACATTGATATACAGTATAGGCAGCTTCTGTGTGCAATGAAACTGCTTGTGTCGGTGTGTTTGCTATTGTTGGCTGTGTTTGTTGGGTTTTGTGCATGGTTAAATTGTGACTGAGGAGTAGAGCTTTGTGCGGAGGCAGACCTGAATGGTAGTGAAGTGTTATTCGAGGGCAATAAGGTAATGTTTGAGTCCTGTCATTCTAGAGGTTGCTGTTGGTATGCACATTCACATGTACGTATCAACAAGGATATGTAAGGCCTTCAGTCCTCATCTGGACATAATCCACGGGGATGTTGTGTCTCTAAAGTAACCAAGCAATTGGAATGGAAACTATGCACATATTCAAGCGGAAACAAAATCTATTTTTCCGTATTCTTCCTATTGGTTCTAAAGTGATTGAACATTGGGAGACGAATAACTTGTGATGTAAAATGAAAAAATACACATAAGGGACTAGGCTAAGGTTCCTGGAAGACACTGTGCTTTTAAAGGCAAATTGGACTTAGCGGAAAAAAAGGTTAATTCACATTTTGCTCCATGGTTGAGACCCTGATGCTTGAAAAGCTTCCACTCTGGAGAAGGGATAAGCAACATAAAGTCGCTCCTACTCCTTTCCATGCAGCTGCATAGTTCATTTTCCGTCCAGGGGTGACTGGTGGGAGGGTTGTCAGTGTTTTTTTAGAGCTATTAGTGTTTCGGACTTAGTCACGATTACGGACTACCTGAATGTCCTATGGTACGTAAGAATGCTTTGTAACATGGCTAGTCAACCATGCTCCTAGAGCACGGTAGCCTACGTCCAGGCTTTACTCTCACCCCACCACTTACATTGTCGCCCCAGCTAGGGTGTGTGGATGAAAGCAGATAAGATTTAATTTAAAAAGTACCTCATCCACGTTCCAGAGCATTCAGGAGACAGGAAGAGAGCAAAGAGTACTGCTCACAGCACACCACTGACCTCTTAGACACAAGCAAGCAGAGAAGGTAGCTGATCTACATACTATGTGTAAAAATGTGTTTGAAGACCAAGTCAGTGAAAGAATGTTCACGTGTGTAAAGCACATTGCATGATAATGAGCCTTTTGGGACCAACCTCCTTAGCATTGCTGGAAATTAAAACAGTAGCAAGGTTTTCCAAAATAACTAGTTTCAAGACTTTCCCAAAGCCATGAGGCTGGCTCCTCAGGTGGAAGGTTGTTGGTAGTTTTTCTCAGTGTGCAGGAGTAATACTAGAGAAGATGAGTTGTCCATTAGTAGTCACTTTGAATGCTGGAGTATTGACTATGTCTTGTCAAGTTAAAAATGCATCTCGGGTGGAGAGAGAGAATTACTCGAATGTGACCCACTTCTTCACAGGGAGCAAATTAAGTTATCACCTAGTAGCCATGAGCTTGCTTTTTAGATTTTCATTTGTACATTTAGTGACACTAAATTAAACCCTTCATTATAGGGTCACACAGAGCTAGATAGAGTAATCAAACCTACTGTTGACAGCTGTGAATACTAGGATATGCCTACTTATGACTGTGATCCAGGGAATACAATTTCGTACTCAATGTCTTTGATGGACAGGGTCCTTGCATGATTTAAAGAAACTGTTTCCATCTATCACAATTCCTAGACTTAAAACCTCACATTTCTGTGGGGCCATTCTGGTCACATTTTGCTAGTTCTGTCAAAGTTTTTACAGGCCATCAAGATGACCTATGCTTTGCAAGCATTTAATTAATGTTAGTTGTCCTTCAAGCAGTTGATAATATGTCCATTGCAGTTTATCACACTATTATATTTAGGTAGCTCTTTTGTCGACAGCAAGATACACCTGAGCGTGGTCAGCAAAGGATTATGTGTTTAGCTGAGTACTAATGGTCATCCTCAGGAGGGGCAGTAGCGAGATATCACACATTTCAAGGGACTGATGATCCCCGATTTTCTTCTGTGCTCTTTACAGGAGCAAAGTTTTACTCAATTCTATGGATTGATCCAAATAAGCATGTTTGGTAGGGTGAGCGCTAAAAATTCTTTCAGTCAGTCATTTGCAATCTCTCTGTTCAGAATGGGTGGTGCATTTAATGAAATGTGACAAAATATTTACTGATAATAGCAGACATAGACTACTCGTGACTATGGTCATCAGACAATTGCCAATACATGACATCAAGTTTTACCACTTAGTCAAGGCATTGTGTTGCCTCAGCTTGGTAAAGGAGTGTATCCCTGTCTGTTTTTGTGATTGTCATATCAATTGTTTTTGTTGTGGCATAACATTTGGTTATTGTAGGAAAGTCCTCCTTTTTTGCCTGATCACCCCCACTCTTTTTGGATAGGTACTGGTGGTTACTGACTCTTGGCTGTGCCCTGGGTACTGCTAACCAGTCCCAGGGCCTGTGCTCTGTGTAAAATGGATATGCAAATTAGGCTAATTATAATTGGCTAAGTTAACCTACCTATAAGTCCCTAGTATATGGTAGGGCATGTAGGTTTAGGGACCACAGCATAGGTGGTGCACACCTAGGTGCACTGCTGAGGTGCCCAGTGTCATTTTAAAAGCAAGCCTGCCTTGCTGGCTGCTTTTAAATTAAAGTTATATGCAAATTCGACTTTGGAATTAAAGGTACTTCCAAAGTCTTAAACTACCTTATTTTTACATATGTCACCCCTAAGGTGTGCCCTATGTGCCCCTAGGGCTGGGTGCCATGTAACTATAAGCAGGGACTTTATAAAAATAGATTTATAAGCCCTGGTGAGTTAAAAACAGCCAAATTCGTTTTTCCCTCATTGAAGTAAATGGCCTTCATAGGCTAGAATGGGCAGACTTTATTTTAAATTTTAAAGTCTCCTTAAATGTTACATACCAAGAATTTGGTATCAAATTAATTGTTGTAATAAATCCCACAACTTCCAGTTGTTGGATTTAATATAACTTGTTCAGGTAAAAAGTTTAGACTTTACCTAAAAAGTTGCCAATTTCAGCTCTGCATTGTTTTTGCTGCTGTGCTCTGATTGGCCAGCCTGCAGCAGCTTCTGCCAGGCTACTTTGATGAGGTGTGAAGTGGCCTGGCTTCACACAAAGGAATGTGCTTGGGGGAGAGAATCTCCCCTCAGCAGATGGTGAGGCAGGAAGGGGGAGGGCTGCCAAACTGGTCTTCAAAGGCAGAGAAGGACATCTGGAGCACCCAGCACACCCCCACATCCTGCAACCCCAGACAAACTAGGTGCCCCCTTGATTAGATTAGGAGAGGGCAGGAGAGGGGTGTGTTTATGATTTTTAGCCACACCAGTGGGTGGGCTCAGCCAGATGTAACCTCCAAAAATCAGATTCAGCCATGTTGGATTTTTAGAGACTGTTGCCTTTTGGGATGGATTTTTGCCACACTTCCCAGGAAGTGGTCATCACAGGGGGACGACCCTGTACCTGATTGGAGAACCAGGGCCCCCCTGCTTTTCACCCAGGAGCAAGAATAAAACTGGCAGACCTGCCCCCACACCTCAGATCCCCGCCAACTTTCAAGAAGAAGGAACTTAAGGAGAAGAAGGACTGCCCTGCTGGACCCCTGGCCTGCACCTGGACCCTGCACTCAGAAGGACTGCACCAGCTGCACACTTGGGCTTCACCACAAGAAGGACTTTGCCTGGCTTCAACTGGTTCAAGGAGGGACTCCCTGTTTGCTACAGGTGAAAAATTGCTATCCAGAGTCCCCTGCACCAACTCCTCAAAAAGAGACCAGTTGACCACTGCCCAGTGGCCAAAAAGGAGTTTGCGCCAGGTGCATTCTGGGAGTTGAAGTCCGCACCCCCCCAAGGACCATCACAGAACTTCTGGACCCTTGGGGTGAGCTGTGGACCCCAAAAGAACCTTAAAAGAACATCTGGGTGAAGCCCCAGAAGTTTGGAAAAGATTTGAGAATTTTTTTTAAAAAGCTCCAGAGAGGGACCGACCCGCCGCGGAAATTCTAGCCGGCTTGCCTCAACCGTGACCCGGCCTGACTTCGTGGTTCGTCCCGGTAAAGAAAAACATCCGAAAAAGAGACTAAGTCCGAACGTAAAAAGTTGACCGGGACCTCCCAGCCATCGTATCCGAGAAGGGCTCCACGGACGTCGGATCAAGATCCAGGTTTACCCCGGTCGAAGGATTTTCATCTAAAAAAAATGACTAAGTCCGAAGGTAGAAATCACCACCGAGGAAACCCACATCGCGTATCCGGACAAGGGCTCCAGGAGGTCGGATTCAACTGGCAGGTTCGTCCCGGTGAAGAAAAAACTTCAAAAGAAAGACTAAGTCAGAAGGTAACTTTTCAACCGAGGCCTCCCGCGACTTGTAGCCGAGCAGGGCTCCATCGCGGTCGGCCTGAAACTTTGACTTTGTCCCGGTCCTGGTGCAACCAGATGACCCGATTGGCGCTTATTGTTTCTAAGCGCTAGAAAAATAATAATACTTTAAAAATTCATATCTCCGGTTCCCCTGAACCGATTTTAATCGTTTTTGTGTCATTTTAAAGATAAAAATATAAACTATTTTTATAAATTGGTTTTGGATTTTTAAACTGTTTCCTGTGTTTTATTTAATTACTGTTTTGTGATATTTGAATGCTTTACACACTGTCTCCTAAGTTAAGCCTTGACGCTCGTTGCCAAGCTACCAAGGGTTGAGCTGGGATTAATTTACTGAGACCTAACTGTACCTAGGTGGAGGTTAGTGGCTTGTTGCTAGGTGTAGGTACCTACCTGCCCTTACCAATAACCCATTTTCCAACATTTTTGGTGGCAGCGGTGGGATCCTGTACTTGTGTTCAGTATCATGTTACAGTTTAAGTAAAACTAATTAAAAATCCTTTAAATTGTGTTAGTGCAAAAATTATTTTTTTTAATTTTTAATTTTTTTATTAATTATTAATTTGGATTAATTTCAATTATTGAATTTTTGTAATTTTTCTAAATTCTTGTTTCCAATTTTTGCAAAAAGTTTTTGTTGACACAAAACTAGGGAACCATGGAGCTTGATCTGGCTAGCCTACCCACACTGACAGTAGTCCAGCTTAGGGGGTTGTGTATTGAGAGAGGGTTGCCTGCAACCACTGATCTCAGGAAGCAAATCCTGATTAAATCCCTGACAGCATGGGCTGAGGCCCAAGAGGTAGAGACAGAGGAAGCTCCAGAGGAGGAAGAAAAAGGGGAAGATGCTAACTCTAACCACTCAGGGGAGGGAAGGCATCCGAGCCTAAGTGAGGAAGAGGAAGAACGGTCCTCAGTAGATACAGTCACTAGGGGCAGGACCAAAGCTAGTGGTAGGAAGGGGGTCCCTTCAGGAGGAGAGAACCCATCCATCAGAGAAAGAGAGCTGGAGGCCTAGCTAGCATACATAGCTTTGGAAGCAGAGAAGCTGGCCCTAGAAAAGAAAAAGTGGGCAAGCAAAGAGAAAAGAGATGGTGGCAGCGATAAAGAGGCTGAGGTGTCCCTGGGTGGGGGTTTTGCCCCCAGATTACCCAAAGGGGTGGTTCCTGCCTATGTAGAGGGGGATGACATAGATAAGTGGCTGGGGGCCTTTGAGAGGGCCCTCCAGATGAGGAAAGTCAAGCCTCAGTACTGGGGTTCACTTCTTTGGGAGTTAGTCCCCAACTCTGGGAGGGATAGGCTCCTAACCATGAGTGGGGAGGATGCAGACTCATACCCCAGTATGAAGAGTTGCTTGACTAAAAAGTTTGGTCTGACCCCAGAGCAGTATAGGCTCAAGTTTAGGGACACCCAAAAGACAAGCACCCAGTCCTGGGTGGACTTTGTGGACATTTCAGTAAAGGCACTGGAGGGCTGGATACAGGGCAACAGGGTAAGTACCTTTGAGGGGCTGTCCAATTTGATTATGAGGGAGCACCTTCTAACTAATTGTGTCCAAGAGAGGCTCCGCCAGTATCTAGTAGACTCTAGGTTGACCAACCCCAGAGAGCTGGGGGAGGCAGCAGATGACTGGTTAAGAACTAGGGTTAACCAGAAACCCCCAGGGGGTGATCAGAAAAAGGGAGGACATGGTTCTTCTCAGGGGAAGAACCAGGGGAAAGATGATAAAAAGCCCAAAGAGTCCTCACAAGAGTCCCCAAAAACTTCTCAGGGAGGGGGAGCCCCGAGCCAATTCACTTTTAAAGGGAAAGGGTATCAGGGAAAGAATTTTGATCCTGCTAAAGCAGGAAGGTTTCAGGAGCTTGCTAAGGCCGGCAAGTGTTTTGATTGTCATCAACCTGGACATAAAAGAGGAGATGCTATCTGCTCCAAGAAGCCCCCCACTGGTGGGCAATCCCAGGGGATTGCTAGTGTAGGGTTGGGGGTGGAAGTTGGCCCAGGGGTGGAATCAGGGTACACTGAAGTCACCTTAGTATCCGTGGGTGGGGTGGACATTGCAACTATGGCCACCTTACCTCCCATCATGGAGAGGTATAGGCAGAGGCCTAAAGTCAATGGGACTGAAGTGGAAGCTCTGAGAGATACAGGAGCCAGTGTGACAATGGTCACAGAAAAGCTGGTTTCTCCAGAGCAGGTCTTACCTGGTGTCTTCCACCAGGTGACTTATGCAGATACCAGAACCAAACTCCATCCCATGGCTATGGTGAGTCTGGAATGGGGAGGTGTGACTGGCCCTAAAAAGGTAGCTGTAGCTCCTGCCCTCCCAGTAGAGTGTCTGCTGGGAAATGATCTTGAAGCATCTGAATGGTCAGAAGTGGAGAGAAGGGTCCATGCACAGATGCTGGACCTCCCTGAATGGGTGTGTGCTGTGACCAGGTCACAGGCAGCACAACAGGGAAATGCTGGACACTTGGACCCTGGAACAATGGGCCAAGCCTCCAAGAAAAAGAGAAAGGGCACTGGGTCTGGATTGCCAGCCCCAACAAGTACAGAGGGTCAGGAAGAATCCAACCCTGAGGGGGAGGATCTGAACTCTGAGGGAGGGACACTTTCCCTGCAAACTATGCCTGACTTGGCAGAACTGCAAGGGGCAGGTGGGCCCACCAGAGAAGATTTGTGCCAGGGACAAAGAGAGTGTCCCACTCTTGAGAGCCCGAGGCAGACTGCTGCCAGGCAAGAACAAGGGGATACCAGTGGGTCCCACAAGGTTTACTGGGAGGATGGAGTTCTCTACACTGAGGCAAGGGTCCTCAAACCAGGGGCTACTAGGAGAGTAGTGGTCCCCCAGAAGTATAGAGAATTCCTCCTTACCTTAAGCCATGATATCCCCTTAGCTGGCCATTTGGGACAGACCAAGACCTGGAACAGGCTGGTCAACCATTTTTATTGGCCCCAAATGTCAGAAAAAGTCAGGGAGTTTTGCAGCTCCTGTGTCACCTGTCAAGCCAGTGGCAAGACAGGAGGCAAACCAAAGGCTCCCCTGATACCACTGCCAGTGGTTGGGACTCCCTTTGAGCGGGTGGGGATTGACATTGTTGGTCCCCTAGACCCACCAACTGCTTCAGGTAACAGGTACATTGTGGTGGTAGTGGACCATGCCACCAGGTACCCTGAGGCAATACCCCTCCGGACAGTCACTGCTCCCACAGTGGCTAGGGCCCTACTTGGTGTGTTCACCAGAGTGGGATTCCCAAAGGAGGTGGTCTCAGATATGGGCACAAACTTTATGTCAGCCTATCTGAAAGCCATGTGGGATGAGTGTGGTGTTACTTATAAGTTCACTACCCCCTACCACCCACAGACCAATGGTCTTGTGGAAAGATTTAATAAGACCCTGAAGGGCATGATCATGGGTTTGTCTGACAAACTCAGGAGGAGATGGGATGTCCTCCTCCCATGCCTGCTGTTTGCCTACAGAGAGGTGCCACAGAAGGGGGTTGGATTCAGCCCCTTTGAGTTACTGTTTGGGCACCCTGTAAGAGGCCCATTGTGCTTGGTGAGAGAGTCTTGGGAAAAGCCTCTCAAAGAATCCAAGGAGAATGTGCTAGATTATGTACTGGGCCTGCGGTCACGCATGGCTGAGTATATGAAGAAGGCAAGCAGAAACCTGGAGGCCAGCCAGGAGCTCATGAAGCTCTGGCATGATCAAAAGGCTACCCTGCCTGAGTATCACCCAGGACAGCTGGTGTGGGTTTTGGAGCCCATGGCTCCTAGGGCACTACAGGCCAAGTGGACTGGGCCCTATCCAATTCTGGAGAAAAAAGGTGAGGTCACATACTTGGTGGACCTTGGCACCCCCAGGAATCCTCACAGGATCCTGCATGTTAACAGGATGAAACCCCACCAGGACAGGGCAGACATGACCATGCTAATGGTCACTGATGAAGGGAAGGAGGAGGAGGGTGAGCCTCTGCCAGACCTCCTGTCCTCAAAGGCAAAAGATGGTTCAGTGGAGGGAGTGGTACTCTCTCCCAAATTGACAGACCAGCAACAAAAAGACTGTAAGCAAGTTTTGGGACAGTTTGCTAGTCTGTTCTCCCTGACCCCAGGACTCACCAATTGGTGTGTCCATGATGTTGACACTGGTGACAGCTTGCCTGTCAAGAACAAGCTGTACAGGCTGTCTGACCAGGTCAAGGCCAACATCAAAGCTGAAGTGGCTAAGATGTTGGACCTCAAGGTAATTGAGCCCTCTGATAGTCCTTGGTCCAGTCCAGTGGTACTGGTGCCCAAAGCTAATCCCCAAGGTGGGAAGAAAGAATTGAGATTCTGTGTGGAATACAGAGGTCTAAACGCAGTCACTAGGACTGATGCTCACCCCATACCTAGAGCTGATGAGCTCATTGACAGGCTGGGGGCTGCCAAATTCCTGAGCACATTTGATCTGACCTCAGGATATTGGCAGATTGCCTTAAGTCCAAGAGCTAAGGAGAGGTCAGCATTTTCCACACCAGAGGGCCACTTTCAGTTCAAGGTAATGCCCTTTGGCATGAAAAATGCTCCTGCCACCTTCCAACGGTTGGTGAACAGAGTCCTATCTGGGTTGGAATCTTTCAGTGCAGCTTATCTGGATGATATAGCTATATTTAGTTCCACCTGGAAGGACCACCTGGTCCACCTGAAGGAAGTGCTTCAGGCCCTGCTTCAAGCAGGCCTGACTATCAAGGCAAGCAAGTGCCAGATAGGGCAAAGCTCTGTTGTGTACCTGGGCCACCTTGTTGGTGGAGGCCATGTACAACCTCTCCAGCCCAAGATCCAGACTATCCTGGATTGGGAGGCTCCAAAAACCCAGACTCAGGTCAGGGCCTTTCTTGGCCTGACTGGGTACTACAGGAGGTTTGTTAAGAATTTTGGGACCATAGTGGCCCCTCTGACTGAGCTTACCTCCAAGAAACAGCCCAAGAAGGTCATTTGGACCCCAGAGTGTCACAAAGCTTTTGACACCCTAAAACAGGCTATGTGTTCAGCACCAGTGTTACTGGCCCCTGACTATAGCAAGGAGTTTGTAGTACAAACAGATGCTTCAGAGGAAGGGATTGGGGCAGTGTTAGCACAAGTTAATGAAGAGGGCCATGATCACCCAGTTGCCTTCATCAGCAGGCGACTACTCCCCAGAGAGAAAAAATGGAGTGCCATTGAGAGGGAGGCCTTTGCTGTGGTCTGGTCCCTGAAGAAGTTGAGGCCTTACTTGTTTGGCACTCACTTCCGTGTACAAACTGACCACAGACCTCTCAGATGGTTGATGCAGATGAGGGGGGAAAACCCAAAACTGTTAAGGTGGTCCATTTCCCTACAGGGGATGGACTTCACAGTGGAGCACAGACCTGGGACTGCCCATGCCAATGCAGATGGCCTTTCCAGGTTTTTCCACTTAGCTGATGAGGACTACCAGGGTGTAGGTTAGTACCCATCACCTTTCATCTGGGGGGAGGCAGTGTAGGAAAGTCCTCTTTTTTTGCCTGATCACCCCCACTCTTTTTGGATAGGTACTGGTGGTTACTGACTCTTGGCTGTGCCCTGGGTACTGCTAACCAGTCCCAGGGCCTGTGCTCTGTGTAAAATGGATATGCAAATTAGGCTAATTATAATTGGCTAAGTTAACCTACCTATAAGTCCCTAGTATATGGTAGGGCATGTAGGTTTAGGGACCACAGCATAGGTGGTGCACACCTAGGTGCACTGCTGAGGTGCCCAGTGTCATTTTAAAAGCAAGCCTGCCTTGCTGGCTGCTTTTAAATTAAAGTTATATGCAAATTCGACTTTGGAATTAAAGGTACTTCCAAAGTCTTAAACTACCTTATTTTTACATATGTCACCCCTAAGGTGTGCCCTATGTGCCCCTAGGGCTGGGTGCCATGTAACTATAAGCAGGGACTTTATAAAAATAGATTTATAAGCCCTGGTGAGGTAAAAACAGCCAAATTCGTTTTTCCCTCATTGAAGTAAATGGCCTTCATAGGCTAGAATGGGCAGACTTTATTTTAAATTTTAAAGTCTCCTTAAATGTTACATACCAAGAATTTGGTATCACATTAATTGTTGTAATAAATCCCACAACTTCCAGTTGTGGGATTTAATATAACTTGTTCAGGTAAAAAGTTTAGACTTTACCTAAAAAGTTGCCAATTTCAGCTCTGCATTGTTTTTGCTGCTGTGCTCTGATTGGCCAGCCTGCAGCAGCTTCTGCCAGGCTACTTTGATGAGGTGTGAAGTGGCCTGGCTTCACACAAAGGAATGTGCTTGGGGGAGAGAATCTCCCCTCAGCAGATGGTGAGGCAGGAAGGGGGAGGGCTGCCAAACTGGTCTTCAAAGGCAGAGAAGGACATCTGGAGCACCCAGCACACCCCCACATCCTGCAACCCCAGACAGCTAGGTGCCCCCTTGATTAGATTAGGAGAGGGCAGGAGAGAGGTGTGTTTATGATTTTTAGCCACACCAGTGGGTGGGCTCAGCCAGATGTAACCTCCAAAAATCAGATTCAGCCATGTTGGATTTTTAGAGACTGTTGCCTTTTGGGATGGATTTTTGCCACACTTCCCAGGAAGTGGTCATCACAGGGGGACGACCCTGTACCTGATTGGAGAACCAGGGCCCCCCTGCTTTTCACCCAGGAGCAAGAATAAAACTGGCAGACCTGCCCCCACACCTCAGATCCCCGCCAACTTTCAAGAAGAAGGAACTTAAGGAGAAGAAGGACTGCCCTGCTGGACCCCTGGCCTGCACCTGGACCCTGCACTCAGAAGGACTGCACCAGCTGCACACTTGGGCTTCACCACAAGAAGGACTTTGCCTGGCTTCAACTGGTTCAAGGAGGGACTCCCTGTTTGCTACAGGTGAAAAATTGCTATCCAGAGTCCCCTGCACCAACTCCTAAAAAAGAGACCAGTTGACCACTGCCCAGTGGCCAAAAAGGAGTTTGCGCCAGGTGCATTCTGGGAGTTGAAGTCCGCACCCCCCAAGGACCATCACAGAACTTCTGGACCCTTGGGGTGAGCTGTGGACCCCAAAAGAACCTTAAAAGAACATCTGGGTGAAGCCCCAGAAGTTTGGAAAAGATTTGAGAATTTTTTTAAAAAAGCTCCAGAGAGGGACCGACCCGCCGCGGAAATTCTAGCCGGCTTGCCTCAACCGTGACCCGGCCTGACTTCGTGGTTCGTCCCGGTAAAGAAAAACATCCGAAAAAGAGACTAAGTCCGAACGTAAAAAGTTGACCGGGACCTCCCAGCCATCGTATCCGAGAAGGGCTCCACGGACGTCGGATCAAGATCCAGGTTTACCCCGGTCGAAGGATTTTAATCTAAAAAAAACGACTAAGGGCCAGATGTAGGAAGGCATTAGCGCCTCGCAAAGGGCAAAAAAAGCCGTTTGCGAGGCGCTAATGCCCTCACGCGATGCAGAAACACATATTGCGAGTCGGTACCGACTCGCAAAATGTGTTTCAGACTCGCAAATAGGAAGGGGTGTTCCCTACCTATTTGCGAGTCGCACCGCAATGTAAGTTGATTTGTGACCGCGAAAACGGTCGCAAATCAACTCGCAGTTACCATCCACTTGAAGTGGATGGTAACTCATTCGCAAATGGGAAGGGGTCCCCATGGGACCCCTTCCCCTTTGTGAATGCTCACAAGAATATTTTTTCAGAGCAGGCAGTGGTCCTATGGACCACTGCCTACTCTGAAAAAAACCGAAACTAAAAGGTTTCGGTATTTTTTCTATTTGCAGCTCGTTTTCCTTTAAGGAAAACGGGCTGCAAAGAGAAAAAAAAAAACTGCTTTATTGCAAAGCAGTCACGGACATGGAGGTCTGCTGTCTCCAGCAGGCCACCATCCCCGTGAGTGCCTAGACTCGCTATGGGGTCGCAAACTGCGACCCACCTCATAAATATTTATGAGGTGGGTCTTTGCGACCCCATAGCGAGTCGCAGAAGGTGTCTGAGACACCTTTCTGCATTCGCTTTTGCGAGGTGCAAATTGCAAGTCGCAGGGACTTGCAATTTGCACCTCGCAAAAGGGAACCTTCCTACATCTGGCCCTCAGTCCGAAGGTAGAAATCACCACCGAGGAAACCCACATCGCGTATCCGGACAAGGGCTCCAGGAGGTCGGATTCAACTGGCAGGTTCGTCCCGGTGAAGAAAAAACTTCAAAAGAAAGACTAAGTCAGAAGGTAACTTTTCAACCGAGGCCTCCCGCGACTTGTAGCCGAGCAGGGCTCCATCGCGGTCGGCCTGAAACTTTGACTTTGTCCCGGTCCTGGTGCAACCAGATGACCCGGTTGGCGCTTATTGTTTCTAAGCGCTAGAAAAATAATAATACTTTAAAAATTCATATCTCCGGTTCCCCTGAACCGATTTTAATCGTTTTTGTGTCATTTTAAAGATAAAAATATAAACTATTTTTATAAATTGGTTTTGGATTTTTAAACTGTTTCCTGTGTTTTATTTAATTACTGTTTTGTGATATTTGAATGCTTTACACACTGTCTCCTAAGTTAAGCCTTGACGCTCGTTGCCAAGCTACCAAGGGTTGAGCTGGGATTAATTTACTGAGACCTAACTGTACCTAGGTGGAGGTTAGTGGCTTGTTGCTAGGTGTAGGTACCTACCTGCCCTTACCAATAACCCATTTTCCAACAGTTATCGATTAATAATTGGGGTGACAAAGTGGATAAATAGGAGGTTGCTTCAGTACCAGCACAATAAAACCTAGATTGAGATGTAAAGACATAAGTGGGCACATAGAGCTTTTAATTACATCTCTAATAATGGCGACCATAGTTGAAGGATGGGCTTCAGCAACCATTCTGAAAACAGACTAATTTTAGAACTGGCTTCTGAGGTAGGTAGTGCGTGGTGTAATGAAACATTGTCGTAGTATCCTTCATTTTGTTTTAGTAAATTAAATTAACATGACATTGTAGAATAGCATTATTATAAAAATAACAAAAACAATTACTGAAAACAGGAAGTGGCTGATTCCTGTGTTCTAACTTGGGTTCAGAGGTATCTGTAAGCATTGGGGGTGTGATTGCAATGTGCAGGTTTTGCTACAGAGAGGTTTGTCAGAATTTTGGCTAATGCAAAGTGTTTTACTTATGGAGATCTTGATGTCAGTAAGATTGTTCAATGGTGAAGCTCACATTTTAACATTTGTCTAGTTGGGCTTGCTGACCAGTTTTGTCGTTCATTTGGTATTTTATATTTCCACCACTTTCTCTATGCTTTATCTGTTTTATTTAGCTTTGTAATCCATATAACAACAATATAAACTTTTCCATGTTACTTCAAATACGTTTGACTATTCTCTACAGAGCCCACACCAATAAGATACATTTTTAAAATCCAAAAGCCATGAGAAATGTATTTAAGAAATTTGCCAAAGAACGGGTTTGCTTACCGTGCTGACCGTGCTGTAGCAAGGGGACTAGATCCAGCAGAGTCACCAGTGTGACGTAGAGGCCCTGATAATCCAGGGATGGGTACTCTGATAACTGAGCGTCGCGGCTTTGCTGACCTCGATCTGACGGAGCATCTCGCAGGACGCTGTAAAGGAGGGAGCGAGTAACAGTGGGGTTGATGGAACTGACCTGCGGTCTTAAAGATGGGGTGAGTGGGAATGGCACAGGAAAGAGACACATGGTCATGGGCACTGTCAAATTGGAGGCATCTTGATTCTCCTTCTTCCCTGAGCGGGACAAAATGCTGTTGGAGGGACAAAGAAAAAAAAGAGACAACAAAGACACAAAAAACAGCACATTACATTGAAATGACACTATAAAACAAATAATAAGAGACCAGATACATCCCACATAAGATGCAATGTCTACCAATGCAGTGTCTACCAATCCAGCAGCCATTCTCAACCATGCTTCGAAATAGGAAATTAAAATTGTGTCTTTATGAAAATTCTCATTGCATCCCATGTGTTATCTGGTTAATAAGGAGCAAAAATATAAAAACACATGTTTCAGTGCCAAACCCATGTTTTACAGTCAGGTCAACCGGTGTAAAGAGGCACTCGCGGTAGGAAGTGGAAGGCACTTTCAAATCGGAGATTTTTTTCACTTATATTGGCGGAAGAATATCCATTTTCTCTTTTAGCACAATCTCGCTTTAATTCCTTTAATAGAAACCTGTAAAATATAGGTGTGGCACTTGCAGAAACATGTTTTAGCCAGGAATAAACATGTGTGTTTGTTAAGACACTCTTAAAAATCACATGTTTATTGCATCAAAATAATGTCTGTATGTAGTTTATGATACTGTCTCATGACGTTCCGTCAGTATCATTGGGAGGTAATGAAGTTCAAACAGGCACATGGATTTAGAAATAATATATATTTCTAAAATGTTAACTAAACTACGTTTGGAAAAGCTAAAAAATAATATATAGGAAATGACGTTTAGCATATGTTTGTGAGCTAATGGTAATGGCTGTGTATGTGCTTTATTTTAGTTTTTGTCCATGTTTGGGGAAGAAACAATTCTTTTTTTTTTTTTAATTTTTCGAATAGAAACACTATTTTGGTAAACCATTACAGTACCTCCGAATTTTGTAAGTTAAGGGCTGAGCAAGCAATACTCGTTTTTAATTTAACTATACATAAGAGGTTAACCATACATCACTGTGCTACTTACATTATTACTGAACAAAATGGCTACAAACTAAAGGAAAGATAATTTTAAACAAAAAAACGTTTAGTGGGAATAATTGGAAAGTCTAAATATTAACCAGCTATCGGTTTTACTAAATGATTTGTAAACCTCTCTAGCATTATTTGCTTATTCAGCTCATTTTAATATCAAAAACGTTGTACCTCCAATAACAAAGCTGAGCTAAAGGTTCCGTTTCATACATTACTTTGTTGCCCAAAATAAGACTAACTAATCAGTAAATGGTTATTCATCACTTCATGCTGGCGCTGGATTATAACAACACACACAAATACATTTGTTTCATGTTAAACTTTGAACGACGTCCATAATGTCCACAGTTACTACAAAACATGTTTCTTTGCACTTCCTTGCTAGTCCAACTGTACACATGACAATAAGAACCAAGCCCAGTAACAGAGGGGCTTCTTGCTTCTTAAGTATAATTTATTAACACAGCTGCTGCCCTAAAATGCACATTCCCCCTCTTTGTGCCAGATTCACATTATATTACAATTTTGTTTGTTTCTCAGTACCCATGCCAGCAGACTTTAGTCTGGAATTCAACTGCTACATCTATGCGTGTGTATTGTGTAAAAACATTATAATCTTCAATATTCAAGTGAAATATTCAATAAGACGTGGGTAGATTCTTGTGTCCTCTGAGGACTGCATCAAGTCCGGCAAGGTCACTGCATGTGGAGGAGTAGCTCCATTTCGATTGTATGAGCTTGTCCACTTCGGGTGATGAGATGCATTAGAATCAGAAAGCTCTTGGTCTTAGGTACACAACAGGCTAAGAGGCCCACCGAAGCACTTCCATGTAGTACGTTGTTCCCCATTACTAAGCCCCCCCATTTACAAGTAAGAAAAAAAAACAGGCGAAATGTGTAAACTTTCTCTAACGAGTCTAGTTCTGCCTGGTTAAATGTCACGATGCTTTCTCTGCAGTAGCTGACAAGCCTTGTCCCCCTTTTTCTTCTGATACGGAGAGAAATCAATGCTTCCCCCTGCAGGTCTTTTCTGCCCCCTACCTTTCCTACTCCCCACCGTATTCCCTAGACCATCACCTTACGCAGATGCCTCTGCATACATGTACACCACATCTACTTATCATAGAATGTAGTACATATGCGCCCTTGTAGCTGATGCAATATTTTTACCATTTATATAATATAAGTGGGATGGAGAGGATATTTCAGTGACGCCACTACCAGGAAACATTCATACCAGTCAAGGAAATGTAGTCTTGTTGTGTATGTCACAGAAGCATTTTACATACATGGGCTAAGGCACTTTCTCCACCCAAGCCTAAACCCTACCACTACTCCACCATTCCCTTTGTCAATGCACAGGTGCTAATTTACTTTGATTACATGGTTGCCAGAGCAATGGTGTGAAAATAGTGGGTTGGTGGTATGCACTGCTATGGTCATGCCCTTAGTCGACTCGTTACACCTGTAGGGCCAACTGGTAGAAACATCACTTGGCGGAGAGCTGTGAGCAGAAGGAAATACATAGGTTTCCCTCACACCGCCATTCATGCATGTACAGCAGGGTTGGAAAAATCCCATGGGATTGCCTGACACCTTGTAGCTGGGAAATGCAGTGCTACTGACATGCCTGCAGGAGCTGGCCACACCATAATCCTGCCCCACTGTCAGGCCATGTAAAAATTAAGTAGCAAATAACACCTCCATTTGATCAAATGTAATAATTTTTATCTGGCTGCTGGAGGGGTGGGAGCTGGAATACCGTCATCTGACTGGCGTTATCCCTACATCTCCCACCAGCTTCTAACTTGTAGCTCGATGGTTGGTGGGTGAGGCTTTGCGATGGAAGACAGCCACCTCCCTCTACAAAAGTCTAAATTGAGGCTTTAATTCTACTCCTGATTTTCCAATATGAGCAAATTGAACAATGCTGCTAAACATTTGTGACACTGAAAACACTTAGAAATAGGCTTTATTTAAAAGGAGAGAAATGAAAAGCCTCTTTATTACTCAGCTGTACCAGCAGACAGTCCAGTGTCCATAAAACACGTCACATTTGATTCATAGCATCACCCTTCCTCAAGCAGTAAAATGACTATTGCACTGACGCCACAAGGGGACTCCCAGCCCCATAACTCTTTGTGCTATAAAATTAATCTTTAACACCCACTGCGCAGGACGTGCGCGAGCTGCGCCCAGGCAGTGCCCAGGCCAAGGGTAGGCCCGTCTTGTGACAGTCATCCTCCGAAGAGGCTGGGCTGGGCCACCTCTCTTGGGTTTCTCTTTTCTCTGTTTTCTCTCCTTTTATGTTCCTCAGGAGTTTTTGCTTTTTCACCAGGAGGATTTTCCTAGAGAAGTTGAAGGACATTGTTTCACCTGCAACTCGGCCAGATCGACCTTTGCTTCTAAATATCTTTTTTTTTTTGTTTAAATGTGTGTATCAGTTTGATAAGTATGTTGTGTTGTGCTTATACTTGATAATCGTTCTGAAGTCCATTTTATTTAGTGTCTGTGGGGAAGAGAAAGGCAGAGGAGGTCCCTTCTGGCTCTAGTAAGATTAAAAATCCATTAAGACATGCCGCAGAAAATTGCACTGCTAACGAAATAGACACTCTTATAGAAGAAGTAGAATCACTTATTAATGAGGGCAAGTACCAGAAGGGTGGCACG
Organism: Pleurodeles waltl; assembly: GCF_031143425.1. NCBI lineage: Eukaryota > Metazoa > Chordata > Amphibia > Caudata > Salamandridae > Pleurodeles > Pleurodeles waltl. The sequence goes on along the minus strand of NC_090448.1, from coordinate 889,076,146 downwards.
GTTGTATCCAAGATCACACATTTCTTTACACAATACGATAAATGTGCTTCACCTGCTCCATTTCCTCCTTTAACCCAGCTCCCTGATGGTAAATCCCCTGGGGGAACTCTATCAATTGTTCTTCTACAGTAGTCTAATACTTGTGATTCATGTAAACGTCCCCTCCCTTGCACTAATAGGTTCCCCATGACAGAAAACCATGTGGATACACAGACAGAGAACCCACAAACCTCCCTAGATCCTCCAGCTGATGAAGAACCCATTGTCAAAGACTTGTCTTTTGTTAGAAAAATCATACAGGCCATGAATACACTCACAAAATAAGATAGGGCAGCTAAACTCTGCAGTCTCCAACTTTCCTAGAAGGTGCAGAACCACTTATCTAAGGGTGCCCCCAACTGGTGGGGGCATCTGCGCTTCTAAAATTCTAGTGGATCAATCTACTGTGACAGATTCTCCTTTTGTGCCCTTTACTAGAAAATTCCCTAATCCCGCTGCATTGCCATATGACCTGTCGCCGTTCGCACAGAAGGAGGTTGGGATCCAAAAGCTACTCTGGCAAGTGAATACTCATTCTTTAACTGCCCCACCTCCCCTGAAGTGAGCCAGGCTATAGGTAGAAAGCCCTTTTGTATATTATCCCCTATAGCATTGAGACTGATCATTACTGCATCATCACAAAAATATTTCCTGCCAGAGAAGGAAGGATTATACTGTTCTTAAGGTTAACGTCCCAGAAGATAGGGAAAAGGCTCATGATATCATCTACTGGATTAGGTCTCGGAGGGTTTGTTTATCACTTATTCGTTCTGATATCCTTTTTGCCTAGTGTATAATGCTTCATTCTAACCCATTATATCACATTCAATTACAACTTACTCACCAGAATGCAGAGGACTAAATGAACATGGATGTTAGCTCTGTTCCTCTATCAGGGTCTTCTCTTCAGTTCAAATATAATATTCTTCAAAACATGAGGACATATTTACAAAAAATTGGTGTGGGGCAGCACTGCAAGAATTTTTGCCATGCTCCCCCACGCAAGTTTTAAAGGGCAGGAATGCACCATTTTTACAAGATGCGCCACAGTCCTGTCCTTTCTGTTGGCACACAATTTGGTGTCTAACACCAATGCAGACACACTTGCACCATGTGCCAAGGGTGTTTGTGTTGTTGGAAGGATTGTTTTTGTGCAGGACATGTGCCCAGGGCCTGTACATTACATACTACTAGGAGGCCTGCAGTACTGATTGTGCCAGCCACATAAGTAGCCCCATAACCATGTCTCAGGCTACCATTGCAAGGCCTGTGTGTGCAGTTTCGCTGCCACTTCGACTTGACATTTACAAGTACTTGCCAAGCCTTAAACTCCCCTTTTTCTACATATAAGTCACCCCTAGTGTAGGCCCTAGGTAACCCATAGGGGAGGATGCTATGTAGGTAAAAGTCAGGACATGTACATGTGTGTTTTTTATGTTCTGGTAGTGGAAAACTCCTAAATTCGTTTTCCACTACTGTGAGGCATGCTCCTTTCATAGACTAGCATTAGGGCTGCCCTCATATACTTTTTGAGTGGTAGGTTCTGATCTGAAAGGGTTAACCGGCCATGTTTAGTATGGCGAGAATGGTAATAGAAAATCCTGCTTATTTGTGAGGTTGGATTTAATATTACTATTTTAGAAATGCCACTTTTAGAAAGGGAGCATTTCTCTGCACTGAAAACCATCTGTGCCTTACAGCCTGCCTCCAATCAATGTCTGGTCTGTGCTGGTTGATAGCTCCCTTGTGCATTTCACCCAGACAACCACAAACACAGGACACTCAGTCACATCTGCATTCATCTGCACACTGAATGGGTCTTCCTGGGCTGGAAAGGAGGAGGGCCTGTCACTAACATTTCAAAGGCCAATGGCCTGCCCTCACACAATAGACTGATCAATCCCCCTTTCACCTCTAGGACCCTGGTAGGCAGGACTAGACTGCTGTTGCCCTGCTGCCCTGCTGGCCGCTGACTTTGCTGAGAAAGCCTCTGCCTTCCCCAAAAGTGCTCTCCAAGGGTTTGAGTTGAGCTTGCCTCCTATTTTCTGAACTCGCAGGGCCAAAAAGACTTAGGGCCTGATTCTAACTTTGGAGGACGGTGTTAAACCGTCCCAAAAGTGGCGGATATACCACCTACCGTATTACGAGTCCATTATATCCTATGGAACTCGTAATACGGTAGGTGGTATATCCGCCACTTTTGGGACGGTTTAACACCGTCCTCCAAAGTTAGAATCAGGCCCTTAATCTCTTCAGAAAACTTGTGCATCGAAAATCGTCGCCCCACCTGCCGAAATCAACGCGAAGCCTGCATTGCAACCGAGAAATCACGTCACAGCCAACCTGAACGATGGAGTCCCGACTGGAAATTCAATGCAGCGCCTACCTTGCGATGGAAAATTCAACTCATCGCCTACCGGATTGACACAACGCCCATGCCTTCTTCCAGTGCATCAAGGATTTTCCCGCATGGTCCCTGGGAGTCAAAATATTCCTACACTGCATTGAGGCACCAAGACTGCGCCCCAAAAACGATGCAAACCCCTTGCAGAGTGGAAAGAAACAACGCATCGTCTTTGCCGCTATGGAAAATTTGATGCACACCGTATTTTTCCACGCATCTCCTCCTCTGCAGTTTCCGTGCTTCATTATTTTTGGCGCATATCAGGTACTGTGTGTAACAAAGAGACAACTGTTTATTTCTAAGGATTAAGACTCTTTTAAACCTTTTAAAAGTGATATTTCAACTTTTCCTTATTGGATCTTTGTCATTTTTACCTTATTTTATTCAGATAAATATCTATTTTTCTAAACCTGTATGGTGTATTTTTTTGGTGTTTTCACTGTGTTACTGTATAATTTATTGTGCAAATACTTTACATGTTGCCTTCTAAGTTAAGCCTGACTGCTCAGTGCCAAGATACTAGAGGGTGAGCACAGGCTAATTTGGATTGTGTGTGACTTACCCGGACTAGAATGGTGGTCCCTACTTGGACAAGGGTGTATACCTCTGCCAACTAGAGACCCCATTTGTAACAGAGGACATGTAAAGCCGGTCACCACACACTACTGACTAAAATCTATACAGTATTTTTGTCTATTTTGACCCATTTCAAAGATCTCTCTAACAAGGAGTTGTTGGTGACAAACAGTCATAACATTCTTTTTTCTTGCCAAAAATATCTTTTTACTAGACCTACTAGGCAAATCCTCAATAAAAGACCCAAAACTATTCCTTGGTTTGATAACGAATGCTGCCAGGTCAAAACCAACCTACTACAGGTTATTAAGTCTGTCAACTTTCTTGCTCTGAGAGAACTTAGGCAATTATATAAGCAAACATTAGGGTAAAAAGAAATAACTTGGGATGATGCTAACTGACCGGACCTTTTGGTGGCTGCCCAAAATAGAAATGATACAGCATTCTGGCGAATAATAGCTCATGGATCTCTTGGTGCTAGTATCTATAATGACCATTTCATTCCACCGTCTAGTTGGATGAAGCATTTCACACAGATATACACTGAAAATATCCTAGAGTATATATACCAAGTAGACACCAATTTAACTACTATGCATCAAGTAATTCCTGAAGTTGTTTGCTTAGCTTTCTCAATGCACTAGCACGGCCATAGCGTCTCTTCATCCTGGAAAGGCCCCAGATCCCAATGAGGTTCCTGGTGAACTCTACAAATCAGAATGTGACACTTGCGCTCCCTATGTAAATCACGTATCCAATGGGATCTTAAAGGGTGCTAAATTGCCAGCTACTTGGGCTGGGGCCCATATTATTCAAATTTACGAAAAAAGCCGCTTGAAATGGTGGTAGGAATTATGGACCAATCAGCCTTCAATTTACAAAAAATCTTCTGTTCCCAGCTACTCAATAAATTGTAGGATTGGGTGGATGATGTTAAAATTGTTTCCCCATTGCAAGCCGGTTTTCGCCAGAACATCAGCACCATAGGCCAGATCTTATTTTCTCACATTATGTGGGAATATATAACTCTGCAAAAAGACCACTTTTGTGGATTTCAGAGCAGCCTTTGCCATTGTCCCCTGAAGCACCCTCTGGAAAGTTGTCAGAGCAATGGGAGTCCCTTACCGCATTTTAGAAACCATGATCAGGCTTCACTAATCAATTTACGTCCAAGTTAGATGGGCCTAACTCTAGAGAATTGATTGATCCCATACCAGCCTGTAGGGGTGTTGGCCAGGGTTTTGTCTTGGCCCCAACCTTATTTTCATTATACATCAACAGGGTTACTGATTAACTTAATTGTGGTAGCTCTGATGCCCCCAATATGTGTGGTAAAAATGTACCTGCACTTATTGTTTATAGATGATACCTTGCTTTTGTCAAGAACTCCTTCTGGCCTTCGAAACCTTTTACTTATAGTCCAAGATCATTGTAGTTTTTAGTGAAAGAGGGCTGAAAATTACCATCCAAAAGACTACATACATGATATACAGACCTCATAAAAACAGCTTGAGCAAATCCCAGTTGGAAAATGCTCCTGATGATTTAGTCAAGACCTTTGACTACCTTGGTCTAACGGTTAGTAATTCACTCTCATGGTCCCCTCAGATACCCAAAAGCAGAGTTATAATACACCACAGAGCTGCTGCTATTTTAAAATGAATAGCTCCTCACAAGTTAAAGCAGTCACAACTGCCTAAAGGTACATAGGGGGTTATTCTAACTTTGGAGGAGGTGTTAATCCGTCCCAAAAGTGACGGAAAAGTGACGGATTTACCACCAGCCGTATTACGAGTCCATTATATCCTATGGAACTCGTAATACGGCTGGTGGTATATCCGTCACTTTACCGTCACTTTTGGGACGGATTAACACTCCTCCAAAGTTAGAATAACCCCCATAGTCCTAAAGCACAGTCAGTCACGCTGTATGGAGCTGAGTTATGGGGCAACTCCAATATAAGTATCATGGTGACCAAAGAACTTTGTTTCCTCAAATCATTACTAAATCTCCCATTTAGCTGTCCGTTGTACCAATAACTTATTATACTGTGCTCAAATGTGTTGATCATCTTGCTGCTCTAAAGCCTTTTTTATATTTGGTGAGGCTTTGGTTCCATCAGGAATTGGACCCATACAGATTGGTACTACTAAGTAAAAAGTTTAGAATTAAACATTAAGACCAAGTGGCTCTCACACATAAAGACACAGTTCTCTAAGATGGGTCTCCAGACCTTATATACCACAACGTCTTCAATTACACCAAATACCACATGCATTTTAATCAAATATTATTGGTTCTCTTTCAGACCATTTTTTTTTTATCCCACAAGCCTTCTCCAAGATTTGAAGTGAATCTAGATGACATTTACCCTCCCCTTAGGAAATCTCTTTTTATTAAATTTAGATTTTGTATATTACCTTTAAACACTTTCACTTCTAAATTGTCCTCTGGGGCTTGTCTCCCTCCGTTGGGCAAAAAAAGATTGTAACAAACTTAAGGACCAAGAACATTTTTTTCTTTTGTCCCAGGTACCTCGTACCCAGACGTAAATGTACCTGGCCACTATGCCTCAATCTGGGACTTAAATGTTATCAATTTGCTTGTAGGGCCTTCAAAACAGATAACTGTAATGAGATCTAAGACACTAGTTGAACCACAGGGGGCTTAATGCACCACAGAAGGGAAAGAGTATGTGACTGAAGACAAAATCTGTGTTTGAAGCTGTACATTTTAACCAGGGGTCGCAATATGTTCAGTGTCAGGCATGATCAGTCCTTCCAGATCTGAGTTTCACTTTCGATACTTTCAGTCTGTTTTCATAACATAAAGAAATAAGAAAAGTACCAGAATGCAAACAAAAACAGACCCAGATGAACCACTTGGAATAGGGCTTGCAGTTATTGACTGTTCTTACCAGACTAACCACACAGAAAAAAACGGAAGTCTTGTAATTTTAAAGTATTAGTCACTGGGGAGCAGAAAGTTTTTTTCTTAGCTGATTTGTATGTTTTGAATTCCATGACTGTCTGTCTGGCAGAGCACTAATGAAACGTAAACCTAGCATAGAATGCAAATACTTATAGAGCAGTGCACAGACTTTCTGAGTATTCGAGAGAGTTCTGAAGCTCACCTTAATAATGTCTGGGAAAAGTACTTCAAGGTGTTGGCTATGTCTGTTCCAGATGGCACTGGATAAATGTTGTGAAGGACCCGGTTGTGATACTCTTGCAAGTACCGAATCTTGGACGCAACTGAGAAGAAAACACAGATCGAAGAAAATTATTTTTCAGCGTGTGTCCTACATGGGCATATTCTATCCAAATGAGAAATCTGAAAGAGTAACAAAGTAGCCACAAAGGTTTCAGCATTTGCAAGTCTATGCTTCCCATATCCCTACAAGCAGATTACAAAGTGAACAGGAATTTAGCTTCACTTCTATCATTTTTGTTGTACAATATTTTCACTAATCTACAAATGTTTTTACAAGTCTACAGATCTTCTTGCAGTTAAAGCCTTTCTCTTTTTGCAATTATATTTGGGATTGCCCTTACAACTAAATATCTATTTCTTCTCATGCTGTCGTATGAAGCATCTAAACAATGATGCTGCTTCGGCAGCAGCCAAAATAAAACACAACTACTGTTCTACTCATGTCTTCCTCCACGCTCTCTCCACTTAATTCCCACCACACTCATGGTCACAGTTCAGATTTTCAAAGGATATACATACTTTTGTTCCTTTATACCCGCAAATCAGTGTGTGTGTTTGTGTGATGCAGTTGGCTTTAAGCCCACCAATCATTAACAGTGTGTGTCTGATGCATGTATGTGTGGCAAGGTTGTGCCTTGAGCATGAGAGTACAAGGACCCAATCACTTCCCTGACTGTTTTAAATTAGTGTCTGCATTATCTGGCATGTCCCTGCGTTTAAAACCCAGAGTGCCTCAGCTACATCGTGTGCATAACAAATAACCCACAAAGACTGGTGGGAAAAGAAAGCATTTTGGGGCAAAACTGTCTCTGGCGATAAAGAGAACAAAGTGTGTACTGATGATCTAAGTAGTGTAAGAAAGATTTCAAGTATGTTTCCTTTATAAACCGCTCGTGACTGCATGTCACGTCACATTCCTCCACACATCACCTCCAAGGCGACCACAATCAATGCTGGCCCTAGAGTCCCGCCCACCTCATCACATACTCCATGTTCATGACACTTGTTTACACCCTTGTTCAATCATCCCATCACAATCTCGTCTGACCTTCCGGAATTCCACCCATTTTATTATCAGTCCCTAAACCTTTTGCCTTTTCGATACCCTATTTTTAGATTCTACTTAGATTTGAGACATCTAATGTACGGAGGCCGTTGAGACAGAAAGATAAAATGATGAAACCTTTTGTACTTGTAATCAGCACATTGGTCTGAGAGTGTGAAGTAGATTATGCCAGCCAGGGCCCATATTACACTTGTGCCCCAGGGGCTAGATGGTTGTTTGTGCATCCCAGGGTACTTTGGTATTACAGAAGGGGCCACAAAGGTGTGTGCACCCCCCTTCTGTGATACAGATGGCACTGGTGTACATATAGCACCAGAGCTATTATTAGAGGCATGGCCCCATGCTAATGAGGGAATCTCTATGCCTCAGCACCCATATCTTTTTATCGACATGGGCGCAGAAGCAAACTTGCCTTTAGAAGGCACAATGAAGGTGCACCACAAAAAGGTGGTACACGTTCAGTGCACCTTCTAAAGGCAGCCCTCTAAAGGGCTGGAAAGGGGACCTATCTACCCCTCTAGACATCCCCCTGCATGTGGGTGAAGTGACTAACTGCACCGGCCTGCAAGGGGGTCTCTAATCTCTCTGAAAAGTGCAGGTGGGTTGCTGCCTGCACATAGAAACACGGAGCAGCTTTTGAACAGCTGCTCCATATTTCTCTTGAATGCACTGCCCTGGGGCTAGCACGAGCTCTCGGCTGCCTTGTTGGCAGCATGTTCTAATAGGGTACTGTTGGAAATGGGGTCTTTGGTTGGCAGTCAGGTTACCCCCTGCCCAAGCAAGGACCTTCATTCTAGTCAGGGTAAGTCACACACAATCCAAATTATCCTGTGCCCACCCTACGGTAGCTTGGCACTGAGCAGTCAGGATTAACTTAGAAGGCAATGTGTAAAGTATTTGTGCAATATATCATGCAATACCACAGTATAACACCACAAAAATACACCACACAGGTTTAGAAAAATATAGAATCTTTATCTGAGTAGATTAAGGTCAAAACGATCAAGTTTTGATTAATACAAGTTGAAATATCACTTTTGTAATTATAGAATCTTATAGTTCTTAAAAACAACAATGGTCTCTTGCGAGCGCAAAGTACCTGGTTTGTGTCTAAATTATCTGCATGAATCCGCAGAGGAGGGGATACGTGTAAAACGGGGAGGTGTGCATCGGTTTCTCCGGGTGCACTCAGACAATGCATCAATGCTTTTCCATGCAGCAAGGGCTTTGCGTCGATTTCCGGCACGCAGACTTGGATCCTCTTCGGGTTGCGGTGTATATGGACTCCCAGGGGACGATGCGGAGAAATCCTGGGAGTGCAGGATGAAGTCACAGGAGCTGCGTCGATCCGGTGGGGAATGTGTTGGAAATTTCTGTCGCACGGCAGGCACTGTGTCGGTTCCTCTCGCAGGAAGTGGGGCTGAGTTGCTCCGGCTCGGCAATGCGTCAATCCAGTGGGCCGTGCATCGAAATTCCAGTCGCAATGCTGGCGCTACGTCGGTCTCCAATCGGGGAGCCGTGCTGTGTCATTCTGGTTCTTGATGCAGTGATTTTCTAACTACAGGGCAGGCTGTGCGTCGATTTTCGCCACACAAGGAGTTCTTTGCAGAGATTAAGTATTTTTGACCCTGAGACTTCAGACAACAGGAGGCAAGCTAAATCCAAACCCTTGGAGAGCACTTCTCAGCAGAGCCAGAGGGCAGCAAGGCAGCAGGGCATCAGCAAGGCAACAGTCCTTTGCAGAAAAGCAGTCAGGTAGGTCCTTTGGGCAGCCAGACAGCTTCTCTTAGCAGGTTGCAGATTCTGTTTCAGAGTTCTTTTCCCAGTAGGTATCTTGTCAAGAAGTGTCTGAGTTGGTAGGGTCAGAGACCCGGGTTAAATACCCAAATGTGCATTTGAAGTGGGGGAGACTTCAAAGAGTGGCTTAGAAGTGAATAAGGTCCCCTTTCAGTTCCATCCTGTCTGCCCGGGGCCCAGTAGGGGGTTTGGCAGTCCATTGTGTGAGGGCAGGCCATTGTCCTTTGACATGTAAGTGCCCACCCTCCTAGCCCAGAAAGACCCATTCATTATGCAGATGTGTGCAGGTGGAACTGAGGATCCTGTGTTTGGGGTTGTCTGAGTGAAATGCACACGGGAGCTGTCAACTAAGCTAGCCAGATGTGAATTGTAAGGCACAGAAGGATTTAAGTGCAGAGAAATGCTCACTTTCTAAAAGTGGCATTTCTAAAACAGTAATATTAAATCCAACTTCACCAGTCAGCAGGATTTTGTACTACCATTCTGGCCAAACTAAATATGACCATGTTACTCCTTTCAGATCAGAATCTACCACTCAAACAGTATATAAGGTTACCTCTAATGTTAGCCTATGAAAGGAGCAGGCCTCACAGCAGTGAAAAACGAATTCAGGAGTTTTGCACTACCAAGACATATAAACTACACAGGTATATGTCCTGCCTTTTATCTACATAACACCTTGCCCTATGGGATACCTAGGGCCTACCTTATGGGTGACTTATATGTAGAAAAATGGGAGTTTTAAGGCTTGGCAAGTACTTTTAAATTCCAAGTCGAATTGGCAGTGAAAATGTACACATAGGCCTTGCAATAGTAGGCCTGAGACATGGTTAAGGGGCTACTTATGTGGGTGGCACAATCAGTGTTGCAGGCCCACTAGTAGCATTTAATCTACAGACCTTGGGCACATGTAGTGCACTTTTTCTAGGGACTTATAAGTAAATTAAATAAGCCAATTGGGTATGAGCCAGAGTCACTATGTATTAAGGGAGAGAGCATTTGCACTTTAGCACTGGTTAGCAGTGGTAAAGTGTGCAGAGTCCTAGAACCAGCAAAAACAGTGTCAAAAGGTGGAGGGAGGCAAGCAAAAAGTTGACGGTGACCACCCTAAGGCTGTCAGGTCTAACAGGCACATTTTCCATGTTTACACCTGGCGCACCTGCTTTAAGATGTGCAGTGGCCCAAGCATGGAAAGTGTGCCCTATCTCTCATAGGTGCCCTAGTTTGCTGCTGAGTACATAGAAACTTTGTTTTTGATACTAAGTGCGCACTATAGCCCACTGCCAAGGGGTCTACATTTGTTAAAGGTCCTGAAACCGGAATATAAACCCAAACCACAGGCAAATGTTGGAAGATCCATTGAAGACAATGAAGTGGCTCAGGGGTCTTTCTGATTCTCCCTTTTTGAATTTAGAACATTCTACCCTTAGTGGGTGGAATGCTGTAATAGCTTGATGGCCTTTCTCCCTCGGTCTATACCGGTTGTTAAAAGCCCTCTGCCTTGTTGTAGAGCCTCACCTGTGGCTATAACTCAGATTCACTGCCTTTTAAAACTGGTATAGCCCTCAGCAGTGAGCTATAAGGCTATCTTAAATTCATTTATTCATAGAATGAGTTTGGTGGCTGTCAGCGATACCGAAGATACTGAGATATTGGTTTAGACAATTTATTTTGGAAAAAAATGAATCAGAGCCATCCTTCCCTCCTCAATCCATCCTCTCCAATGTACACTTTTGAGATTTAATATAAAAAAGTGTCCAATCCTTTTACTATATTTAAGCATAGGTCTGGATCTTGTCTGGGAGTTTGCATCAATGTTGATGTTCTTAGAAAGATTAGACAAAGGAACTTTTAACACCAGTCGGATTACTCTTCAGAATTATTTCACCTTGAAGAGTGGATGGCACTTACTTGGCAGTTCAGGGAACAGTCCAGGTTTTGTGGAAGCAGGATTAGCATGGGGTCCATAGCTTGTACTCCAGATCTTTCCCCTGAATCCCTTTTATGGGAAAGGTGCCTCCAAGACAAAGGAATATAGCACTCATATACAAGGTCTGAATTTTCTTAGACAATGCAACATAGATGTCTGATGTTTAAAAAGGCAACTCTTCCTTACATTCTATTAGGACCCTATTCCTTAGGTCCTACTCCTAAAAGGTTCTGTTTGAAATGTATCAGTATTTGGTCCATTTTTCCCCTATATAAAGTTCAGAGATCTCTTTGTTACTGTGTGTCATGCCTGGACTAAAAGGCACTCTGACTTCTGAATGGAAGAAGAATCCCAAACCATGTCACCAAAAGCACCAAAGGCTGACCCCTGCTCTCCCAAGCATTGCATCCCATTTTCCAACATCACGTGGATTCATTGGACTATTCGAGCCCGCTAATTGCCCTGCTGTGCTTGATCTGTGGTGACTCTGTTGTCCAGAAGATCAGCAAGAGCTCCTGGATAATTATGCCAAGATGAATGTTCTGTGCCTTCTCCCAAAATCAAATGCAAGGAGCAAATATGGAGCTACCTTGATTGCTATGTGCTTCTAAATGTCTAATAATTGTGGGTTTTGAAAATCTGGGTCTTAATTCACCTCACAAGCAATCCGTGGCCCAAGAGAAGGGCTATATCTGGCTTGCCTGGTGCTCTTCCAGCTTCTGTATAGTGCCTACTGTCACTGTGTGACTGACAACTCTAGACATGGCGTCAGAAGTCATTGCTTTTGTAAGAATGCGAGAAAGCTACATGCAGAACTGAATGCTATTGCTCAGAAGGTCAGGTGAGGTTCTTCCTCGTACCATAAAATGCTTGTTATGAGTGATGTGCAGATATTACACATAACATTATGAGTCTGCTTCCAACCATCTGTGATGTTCTTTGAAACTGTCAGGAGTATGTTCTACATTCTGCTGTGAAGTACCCTGGGTGATGGTCTATTTGTACATAAAATATTTTATCAAGAAGGTGGGCAGTCTTTCTTGATTAACGCTCTCACACAATGGATGTGTAACTTACATCCGAAGTCACATGCAAACTGAGATCTACAGGTCCCCTACAAGATGCGTATCTACAAGTTGTTTTCCCTCTGTGATAGTTTGTGGGCCATAATCTTCTTTGCATGCTATCTATTTAGTTTTTCAAATTATATCAATGCTATTTTTGACCAATTGGTAAGCTATGATATAACAAAAAAAATTAAAAATCACAGACCACCATTAGTTCTATCATTACTTTTTCACTGGAAAAAGTTTGCCTTTGTGCCAAATTTCTTCCCTTAGAAATTTGACTACTCTTCTCATATGCTCCAACCTTCATTTCAGTCACTTTGGACATTTTTGAATTCTGGAATCACTCCTCATGTAGCTTTCAATTTAAATCACGGTCCATTTGGGCTACCAGTCACTTGGCTGCCTTCAATCTTTATTCCAGAGAAGTGACTTCTCGATAGGATGCAACACTGTAGGAGATATGTCGATTGGCAACATGACCTACATTTTTCTGCTAGTTATTGCTTTCTTTTCATCTCAACACACATCTTGCTCTCTCCGTAGTCATCTCACAAATAGAAAGTTGTGTTGTATTATGGTATGTAAATATACTGTCAGAGATCATGTAACTTTAATCCATGGAGTCCAGGATTCCATTGCAGATGCAATTCTAATTACCTTTTATTAGATATACCATCAGTAGTATAAATGTGGTTCCTTTGCTGTTTTCAGTACATATGACATAGGGCCTGGTCTATTGTTTGGTGGGTGGCATGCCGTCCGTCAGGGTGGGGGAGGGCATTATGTCCACCGCCATGATGACTTATCATCCTCCAAACTTAAGAGATCACCACCGGCCCAGCCATGATCTTTGTGCCTTCACAGGATCTAGGGCCATATGTACGAACACTTTTTCCCATACACATAGAATGGGTAAAAACCTTTGCTACATCTGGCCCCTAGCATCATGGTGCTTCCTTTGAAGGCACTACAAGTTTTGTGTGCACCACTAAACTTGTCTGTTAGGCTGCCATTCACCAAATGTTTTTGCCTTTCAGAAACAAACTTCAGAAGTGCAAGCTTGCTCCTCAAAAAACACAAAAGCTCCCACACCCAGGGTGTGGGAATCATTATGTTTTTTCTGTCAGTGACCTCCAGGTTTTCTCGCATGGCGATGACAAAATAAAAAACCATCGGACCGTCTGCTCTAAATAGAGTGGGTGATCTGATGATCTCTGGCAACCCCTACTCCATCAGGCCATCGAAGTAAGTTTTTTAAAAGCGGAGGCACCACAGTTGGAAAACTGACAGTTCGCCCTACTCAGAATAGAGCGGGAAGACCATTAAGTTTGGTGGACAGGGTCCGTTACATTTAGTACCTGGTCCACAAAACTCAAAATCACACCCTTTATGTTAAAAGTGTGTTTGAGGAATAATGTTCACAAGGTGTGGCTGGAGGTCTTACTAAATCTAATGTGTAGTATTTGGGTTAGTGGCATGTGCACTGCCAAATACGTTGTAGCCATTTTATGCAATAATGCTTACATCTATTTTGTAGTTGAAGATCTTTAACATTTTAGCTCAAACATTATTCTAAAAAAAAAATCCAGCAGTGAAAAATACATTTGCTGTTGAAAAAAAGTTCAGCGATGTTGCAAAATCACTAAGCGATTTCAATATAGTAAAGTGTTTTTTGCAAAGGGGCATTTTCATGAGATAATTGCATCTGGTCTGGCATTTCCTCTTTTTAATACTGTGAAGTGAGCCCTGCTTCCTAATCCGCTACAAAATTAGCAAACAACGAATCATTTTAAGAGGTCTTCCATGCGGGTCTCCCCTGAATCGGCTCATCTACAGACATGGGTGCTGTGTTTATAAAACTGTGGGGTTATTATAGTTTGTAATCCATCCATTTGTATTCTCCTACATCTGAGAATAAGGAAGCGCATAGCCAACCTCGACTTCCTGTTGGGATTATTGCATATTTGTAATATGCAAGAAAGTGTGTATTTGTACAGAGTCTTACGGCCAGATGTACCATGCTTTATTCTTGTTGCAAACATCCCAAATAGCTGAATAGGGCCATTTGCCACAAGAAAAAAAGCTTTTCCAAATGTACAAAGCCAAATTTGCGATTTGGTACTCTAGTCTCCGAATCACAAAGAGGGTTTGCGAGTCGCAATTAGAAAGGAGCAGTCCAAGGGCGTCCCTTCCTAACTGTGAGTCGCAGTGGTATGTATGATTGTTTTGTGACTGTGAATGCGGTTGCAAAACAATCACAGTTAACAACAATTTCCAATTGGTGTTAACCCATTCGCAAATGGAAAGGGATACCCAAGGGAACCCTTCATCTTTGTGAATGGAAGTGAAAATATTTTTTCTGAGCAAAAAAAAAACTTTTCATTTTTTTGTTTGAAATGCATCCCATTTTCTTTTAACGAAAACGGGCTGCATTTTTAAAAAATGCTTTATTTAAAAAGCAGTCACAGACATGGTGCTCTGCTGTCCCTAGCAGGCCACCATCCCTGTGAGTGCTGCCATTCCTAATGGTGTCGCAAAGTGTGACTTATCTCATGAATACTGTTGAGGCAGATCTTTGCGACCCCATTCCGAAACACTATGGGGGTCATTACAATGCGGCCGCACTCCCGCGGTCCCCATTACAACATACCTGGTGGGCCGGCGGGCGCAAACCTAGTTTACGCCCGCCGGCCCAGCGGGGATGCGGCCGCAACATAGGAGCCGGCTGCTAATGGAGCCGGCGGTGTTGCGGCCGTGCGACGGGTGCAGTAGCACCCGTCGCGCTTTTCACTGTCTGCTATGCAGACAGTGAAAAGCTGCACGGGGCCCTGTTAGGGGGCCCCTGCACTGCTCATGCCAGTGGCATGGGCAGTGCAGGGGCCCCCAGGGGCCCCAGGACTCCCCTTACCGCCAGCCTCTTCCTGGCGGTGCAAACCACCAGAAACAGGCTGGCGGTAGGGGAGTCATAATCCCCAGGGCAGCGCTGCTTGCAGCGCTGCCCTGGCGGATTATCACCGCCGGGGCTAAAACGGTGGGAAACCGCCGGACCCGGCGGTGCGACCGCGGTCATAATATGGGTCTCCGTACCGCCAGCCTGTTGGCGGTACGGACGCCACTTTAGCCCTGGCGGTCTCCGACCGCCAGGGTTAAAATGACCCCCTAAATGTGTCTGAGAGACATTTGTACATTTCATTTTGCAACTCTCTAATAGTGACTCGAAAATTAAATGGTCATACATCTGGCTCTAAGTTCCTTATGTCACAATAAATGGGCATTCTTTCAATAAACGGAATTTTAAATGGGTCTGCCACATTAGATCGGGCAACAAAGATTTAAGAAGAGTGGCGGGGGATGAGTTCAGGCAGGCACTCTGTTGTACGTGGCATTTTGACATTGACAACAATTAGCTGATGTCACAAATTATGAAAGGGTTTCGCATCTGTTCCCCCACAACAAGGCCTTTCCATGAGGGTCCTCTCCAAGGAGTCAAATATCTCTTAATTAATAGTGGTGAAAATAGTAACTATTTTTATAGAGAGATGGATTTAAAATGCACAAGTATCCAAAAATCGGATTTGCTGTCAGTGGCTGAAGAAGAACCAGAAAAGGTGGAGTGACTTAAGGAGGAATGTTTTCAATTCCTTCCGGAAACTAAGGAAAAAGTTGGCTGAATACTCTAAGCTTGAACTGTGATAGAGGCAAAGGATGCCGGCTAACCTGGCTCTCCCAGATTTAGGAATACTAATCAGATTATCTGAAGATAACCGAGGAAGGTGATCGGGTGCTATTTAGGGAATAGCTTCTGAATGTAGGAAGAAGCTATATAATGAACTGCCTTAAATAAAAGCAATGCTATTTCATGAGCCAATGAAGAGATTTAAACCAAGGATGGGGCTAGCAGCTAAATTCTGAACCATACAGAGTTTCTGGAGCAGACAGAAAGGCAAGTTTAGATACAAAGAGTTGCAAAAGTCCAGTCTGGAAGGTGTGAGATACTAGACAATAGTTTTCCAGGATTCAAATTGAACAGGAGGCAAATTTTTCCTGATCACCTTTAGAGGCTAAAGCACATAGAAGAAACTCTGTATTTGAATCTATACATAAAAAAACTAAAATCTTAGTGTTTTGGAAAAAGGAACATGAATGCGCACTGCTACGAACAACTGACATTTCTTAATTTTTAAGAAAAATAATAACGAATTTAATAAAATATTATTAACACAGCCAGGCTTTAGCCATGCCATAGACATGTAAGCAACAGCTCATCACCTCAGTGGTGCTCATTTCATCGACGTCAGAAGGATAAAGAGTTAATGAAGGCCCGATCAGGCTAGACAAGTGGTGAAGAGTGCAAGGGGGAGATCGGGGATTGCTCCCGACATTTTAACAACTGCACGTTTTTTGTGTGTGGGGGGCGAGGGGGGGGGGGTTGCTGGCAAATGTTTCCCCTCCACCATTTGCTCTGCTACTAAAACAGATACATGCAAAGTCTGCTATTTTTAAAGCCCAGAAACACTTTGAGAGCTGACTATGAATACAATTCACAGCTTCTCTTCCATTAATACACCATTGGTCTTCGCGCTGGTTTTTTAATCAAAGAGCGTATCACGCTGCTCCTTGAGTGATGGAATCCTTTTAAGAGATCCGTCACAAGAACTGGGTTCTTCGAGTGTCTGTTTTTTTATTTTAGTTTTTTATTTTAGTTTCACGTTGATTCTTTTTCCCACTTGATGAAAACAGGTCACTCGTCTCGTGGTAGTTCAGATTGGGGGTAACGAGGACACTCTCGAATCAGAATATGCGCAGGGTACTTGTTACTGGGCGCTGCGCCTTACTCAACAAGTACCCTCTTATTCAAGTTGGTGGCCAGTGGATCCCTAGCCTTTCATGCTGCATTGACCGGCTCCTGGTATAAAAGGATCGCTGCATCGTGCTCCATTTTAATAGTTAAGAGAGCCTATAAACCAAAAGGATAAGAAAACGCCTTGCATCTTCATACTTTTGTTAGAAACATCTCTAACCTGAAAGTGTTTTTACATACACGTCTATACATTAGGTAGAATACAAAATGTACAAAATGGCTGTTGATTCCTCCATTTTTTGTTGATTGCATTTATATCATTTCCTTTTCATTACAATTACATAGATTGTAGAAGTCCATGTATCACCAAAGTGTATAAGAGCACTAACTGAGGCCCTCAATACGAGTGGTCCACTAATCTTCCTTGTATCCTCAGTTCCCCCAACAGAGTTACCACCACTGGCGGTAGGGGTAACCTCAGATGACTCAAGTTACGAGGTGGCTACAAGTGGGACCCTGGGAGTCTCCATCGAAATAAGGAATTACCAGAACATTTTTAACCCCTCATCTGTTTCTCTCAGCAATTCCTAATTTCTCCTAGATTTTTCCACTGCAGCTGAAATCTGTGTGGAAGTAGACAGATTTGCAATGTTCCTGTATGCCTCATAATTCTAGTGTGGCAGTTAATTTCTGTTACTGGCCCCATGGCAGTTTAGAAGCCACTTATAGGGAAGGCAACAATGCAGAAGTTGAAAAAACAAAAGAACAGACACACGACATAAATTTGAAAATGATTGCTTAAGCATGCTAGGAGTTGTCAGAGAAGAAGGCTATCAATGACAGCACATTCCAGGACGTAGATCAGTCTGAATGAGGTGTGGGAGATGTCAGGACTCTTTCATAGCAGGTGACCATTGGCTTCAGCAGTGGGGATTTTGGTGACTTGTCGACCCACAAGGCACTGACCTGGTTGGTGAAGATGCTGAGTTCTCTGAAGGCAGGATCATGAGCCTATCGTGTGGAAGAGTCGTAATATATTGAGACCTAACACAGCATGGGGCTGCTGGCTTGAGAAGTGGGAGATGCTAGTTTCTGCTGGAGTGAAACTTCTTAACTGGCAGCGTAGAATACACTGACATATCACAGGATACCGTACGTTCTAGAAGTGGTCAAGAACCTTTGGTAGACACACTCACTAGGCAAGTCGGTGAAAGATACTGTGAACGCATGCAGCGCAGAACTATAATTGTGAACAATGGGTGACACGAAGAACTCCTTGAATACCGGAAAGTTGACTAGGAACAATTGTAACATCAACAGCAATCTAGGAGCTGGGCCAAAATTACGCATTTGGTGGGAGATGGCAGGAATTGTTGGAGTGTGCGGTCATTGACGTCAGAGAGCACATTTATAACTTCTGGAGCACAGAGCCATTCATGGGAGTGGCCATCAATGCCAGAGACTGAAGTCTTTCTGGTATGAAGCGTGGACTTTCAACTCAAGCAGGGGCAGACACAGGCAATACCTTTATTTCACACAACTTTGGCCTCATTGGGAATATTTTGGTAAGTGATAAAGCCCAAGACAATAAACGTGGTTGACAAGAAATCAATCAGACACATTTTTCACAGTGATAAAACCATCTGGAATGTGTAGTGGACAAAATGCTATTGACTGGTTTTGAAAAAGAACTTCAATTTTTCATGTGCAGATAAAAAAGTTGGTAGAGAGCTGTGTCATATCTTGTAGTGTTTGTAAGTCTGTTTTCTGGTGGGTATAAGTACTTTACTAAGGCCTAATGCTTATTGGATGATGTGTATTCAAATAGAAAACGTTTAGCCTTCGGTGTGCCTTGTGTTCTGTGACAGTTACTTTCTGGAGTGAGCTGACGGAGGAACAGTCTTGGAAAGCTCTCACCTTTGCATCAAACTATATGCATCTCCACCTGTTCCTAGATCATTTTGGTACACCATAAGTTACCCAGTTGTAAGAAGGGTAATATGATGATAACAAGACAGAAAAGGGTGGTTGAATATGCCAGTTAACTCTGGCATTGAAATACATATATGGAAGATCAGAAGACCCCTGTTATGAATTAATGATCTGACTATTGCTTGTATGACAGCAGCATTAGTGGCATGGGAAGGCACAAGACAAACTTCCAGAACAGTGGTTTCTCAAAAATAGCCAAACAATACTTGATGGCCAAAAAGTTAAAGCAAGTACAGAGTTGGTAACAATGTTTTGCAGAAACCAGGCCAATAGGCAGATTTGATAGACCTATTTGATGTCTGCACCTGTGAGGAGGGTTCCCGGAGCTAGCTCTCAGCCCCTGTGAAGGGTAAGGTGGCCGGCTGCCCAGTCTGTCAATGCAAGTTGATCATCAACAGATTCTTGCAGGCTCAGAGAAAAACAGTTGGAGACAGCAAACAATCATGCTACCAGAAATTGGAAAGCTGAAACCTCCGCTGAGAAGAATATGACTTTCTAAAAACCTTTGGAGGACAGAAGTTGATAATTTGGAGAAGAATGAGAACTGTTCATGCATTGAACAACGACCGTAGCGCCAAAAGAGGAAAGAGGAATGGAGAAAAGTACTGTCTTAACAGCATACAAGAAAATCACCTACAAAATACAAAATCATAAGGCAACCATCATCGAAATTCTGGGGACATTTATTGAACAACCTCTATTACAAGAAGAAAAGAAAGAGAACAGAGAGTGATTTGGTAAATATACGAAATAGTTAAAAAAAAAATAAGTAAGCAGGAACGTATTAATATTTATAGAAAATACTGGCTATAGATGACTGTAGAGAAGCAACTGGGATGGATATTATTATAAATGTTGTTTCTGGAAACACTTTTTGAACAACACTTTGTTCTTTTTTGTTCCTCATTTTTCAATAAAAAGAAATAACAAAAAAAATGCACAAATAGGGTACCAGGCACTTATCTGACAACATCAGGTACTTAAAGCAATTGAGAATATTGCGGCCCAAAAGGAACAGAAAGCTTTGTACGTGAATGCGCAGAGAATTATAAAATGAACTGCAGAAACTCTTTTCTTATGACCTCACTTAACAGGCACATATTAGCTGATTAGTAGAGGATATGCATTCTACTTACTTGACATTAAAATATTACCTGGGTGTATAGATGGTGTTTTCGATGACTTTAAGGCATTTGCTCCCAGGATTTTTCTCTAATGAGCATAATAAAATTCCAACAAACGTGGGGAAGAGTTGTTTGAGTCCTTGCAAGCTTTACACCCTAATCGGACATCGTAAACCTGAATGTCCCTAGGGCTTCAGACGTGAATGTGAGAAAATGCATTGTGAAATCTGTTACCTAAGTCTACACATAAAGGTTCCTTCGAAAATAAATTAATCTGTTGAAAAGGTGAAGTAAGAAGGTCGAAATGTGCATTTTTCAAAATAAGAAACCTTTAATTTCTAGGTTGTACTGAACAATCAAAGTACACTATAAATGTATTCACTCACTCAGGATGCAATTTGGAGGTTGGTGGATATAGGGCATCAGCCAAAAGATGTCAGATGTCCGTCCTCATACCTTATAGTTCCCCAAACCAAATGATAAGTGAGGGACTGGAGGGTTTCTGCAGCTAGATCCTCAGCCAGCTTCTCGAACACAAACCCTAGACCCTCCATTCAATCAGTCAAAGAACTGACACATTTAGGGAGGAGCTACTATCACTGATTTTCTTCTTCCTGTGACCACCACATGCGTTACAGTGATCCCAGCAAGGGAAATGTGAAAAACTCCCTGACATGTAAGGAGACTACTCCCAGCACATCAGGAACTTTCATCTTCTGCTTTCAGCAACAAAACGGTTTCTTGCTGAATCAAGTAGGCGCAAGAGACAGGTGCCTGACAATTAAATGTATTTTGAAAAAATAACACTCTTGAAAATGTTTAGGGTTGAAAAAAAATATGTTTGAAAAAATAAATAAGCAGAAAGGGATTGTGTTACATAAAAGATTAGGTAAGAGTTTAAATCACATATCCAGTGAAGGGAGGCTTAACAAACACAGATTCCTGGATAGGGTGAGAAGCCAGGGGCAGTCAGACCTCTGAAGTGAACAAACACTACATTGTCAAGCTGCACCCTCCAAATCTGTTTGCACGTCTTTGGAGACTGTTCAGCATCCTTGGGCCATGGCCTGTGCTCAGTAAACCTAGGGCATAGCCTGCAGCATTGCCAAATGCACAGAACAAACAAGGTATGGCCTGCAGACCTGTACTGTAAGAACATTGTACAAGGTAAGGGTGTTATCCATGGCCTCTACTAGCAATGACCATTATGTGCTTTGCAGGGAACATAACTTTAAAAACGATGTGGCAGTACAAACAGGCCATAGCTAGGAAATAACTAACTATAACATGATGAACCTTAATAGACTTTTCATGATTATGTACCTACACTTTCCAAAGTATAGTTAGCTTAATATTTGCAGCAGTGCTATCAATTGGACGAGGTGTGAACTCGATTGACTTTGTGGTGTCCATGTTAAGTTTACAGGCCTTCTGCTGAATGGCAAGGGCAGTAGAGTCACCATCACATAGATTGTACCACTGGGCTCCTGGCTTTTTGCCATCCAAAGGCTTCCCTGGTGGGAGTTGCTTCATTTGAGGAAAACAGTGGTGGCAGGTCATCATTCCATGTGACGTAGTGGACGTTTCAGCACTTCTGTAATGCTTGAAGAGGGCCACTCCCCAAAAGTGAAGATTCATATTCAATAATGACATAATCAATGCCCCCCGCCTAGTGGGGGTCTTCTCCGAGATTTGTGGGGACTGACAGTAAAGCCAGCAGATGCTCCTCCACCAGGAAGACCATTCTCCCCTGATCTCTAAATCAGGCAGAGGAACTAGAGGTGGGCACAAGGGACATCTCCCTGTTGCTGTTTATCTCCAAACGAGGCCCTTTTCCTCTTATTTTAGCTATCTAGTATTTATTGCACTAGTCAAGTATGTCTCAATCCCCCACGTGTTGCCATATCGAAAGTCCTGGTCTGAGGAAGGCCATGTCACTGTGTACCCACCGCATGAAGGGAGGATGGGGCCAGCACCTTGCACTGTACACAGTGTCCACAGAGCCCTGGTTTTCTTCAGAACCAGACCATTAAGCAGTAGCTTATTATGAAATTGGCACTTGCTTGCAGCTCTGAAGAGCAATAAAAAAGGCATTGTTATGAGCCATCTTAATAATACCAAGTGTCAGTGTCTTCGGGTGACAGGCGAATTTGTTCATTCAAGGATTCGAAACTGTAATCTCCAAATTGGACGCAAATTTCTTCAGTTTATATGTTAACCTAGTGAGCTACCTTACCTGTGCCTCAAGGCAGTAGATGACAAGGCGTCCTGTGGAACTGGGCTCCAAACTGAACCCTGTCAAAAGCAAAGAGCGAGGTATATATTGGAAATGTTATCCTCATCAGTAAAAAAGCTGTGCCCAGGCTCACCCAACTTAGTCACGATTATAGGCCAGGACTATAACGCATATCTCACATGCGAGAATTTACCACCCAGAATGTAGAGACCTGCAAGCGAGTGGTAAAGTGACAAGATGCTCTTTGGTGACCAACGAAATTATCACTTTCATTTTATAGAGTAACTGATGTCCATGTTCACCCAAAACTCACTTTATTTCCCCGGCGACTGTACAACGCACAACTAGACCGGCCTTTGGCCTGCTTCTCTCGTGTAAAGCACTGTCCTCGAGGCCTGTGTCCCAGCTCCCAACATTAAGGGCCGTATTTATACTCTGGTTGCGCCGAATTTGCGTCGTTTTTTTCGACGCAAATTCGACGCTAAACTAACGCCAACTAACGCCATATTTATACTATGGCGTTAGACGCTTCGGGCGCCAAAGTGCCCGGAGTGTGCGTCATTTTTTAGCGTGAACCCCTTCCTTGCGTTAATGATATGCAAGGGAGGCGTTCCCGTCTTAAAAAATGACTCCCAGGCCTTTACGTGGTATTTATACTCCCGGGCAAAAATGACGCCCGGGAGTGGGCGTGGCCAAAAACGGCGCATTTGCGCCGCTTTTTAACGCCTGGGTCAGGCATGGCGTTAAGGGACAAGTGGGCTCAAAATGAGCCCAGAGTGCCCTCCCCTGCCCCCAGGGACCCCCCCTGCCACCCTTGCCCACCCCAGGAGGACACCCAAGGACGGAGGGACCCATCCCATGGACATTAAGGTAAGTTCAGGTAAGTATTTTTTTTTTTTTTTTTTTGTGGCATAGGGGGGCCTGATTTGTGCACCCTACATGCCACTATGCCCAATGACCATGTCCAGGGGACAGAAGTCCCCTGGGCATGGCCATTGGGCAAGGGGGCATGACTCCTATCTTTACAATGATAGGAGTCATGTTGATGGGGGATGGGCGTCGTTAAAAAATGGCGCAAGTCGGGTTAAGACGATTTTTTTGCCTCAACCTGACTTGCCCCATTTTAAGACGCCCTAACGTCATTTTTTCCCAACGCCGGCGCTGCCTGGTCTACGTGGTTTTTTTCCACGCACACCAGGCAGCGCCGGTCTGCTTGCGCCGGCTAACGCCATTCCATAAATACGGCGCCCGCATGGCGCTTCAGAATGGCGTTAGACGGCGCTAAATTTTTTGACGCTAAACTGCGTTAGCGCAGTTTAGCGTCAAAAAGTATAAATATGGCCCTAAGTACGCTTTCTATGTCAAGCATTGAACTCTCACATGGAAGAGTGTGGGAGAGTGGAAAAGAACGGCCAGCTCAGGACCATGGACAGCGACCCTAAGGCTTGGTGAGGAGCGCCGTTGCTCCTCTAGTCTTTGGTATCTTGCGACTTGCTGGCGCTATAAACGGCAGATGTCGTTAGGCCTAAACTGACAGTGCTCAGTCAGTGAACTTCCGAGTGCAGACTGATACGGCAGAGCCACGATGCGACATGAGATCTGCAAGTTGCTGCAAGAAACAATGTAACTTAATTTGCGCTAACCTTCTAGCATCATTCATATTTGAAGATGTAATTAGAGCAAAAGTAACGTAAACGATTCCGTGCCGTGATTGCTTGCCCTTGTGCAAATACCAGTTGTTACTTATTTTTTGCTACTTCTTTAAAGTGAAATTAAACTAACGAATGTTCACTGTGTTTTTGGTCTAGTACAAAATTTGTGTATTAGGGTTCCAAGCGGATTAATCCATTTAGCTAATGTTTGTGTATTTATGTGTCTTCGGTGACGCTGCGTAAGCCTTCTGTTTGGTGTGGTGAAGGGTGCAGTGGTGCAGCTGGGAGGCTCACTCATGCCAAGCTTCAGTAGTGACTTGAAAGGGCCCACTTACCAGCTCTCACTCTAGATACAACCACAGGAAGGTCACGTGAGCCTCACTAAATGTTTAACTGTGGGTGACGCGAGGTTCATCTAACGCACACCCAGCCAATCGGGGCCGTTGAACGGCAAGTCCGGGAAAACTAGGTGTTTAAGGTTATTGTCTAGCTGGTTGCAGACATTTCATTCACTGGGGAAGCAAGACCTGCTCAGTAGTCCCCACTCTGACTAAAAACTGTGACCTAAAGTCTGCTTAGAAATTTCTGAAGCTGATGCCATGGCCTGCCGAGTTGCATCCCACGCTTATTAAGAGCAATGATCAGGAAGGGGTTCTGGCAGGTTGTAAAGAATCATCCACCCAGTGCTTAATTTGTGCTCGTTGTTTCCGGTGCTGAGCACCGGCACTTATTTTTGAGGACCACGCTTATTCTTTTGCCTCGAGCATTTGCTGCGAGCAAAAGACGCATATGGGAAAGACGGAGGAAGGAAAAAACGATAAAGCGTCACAAAGGGAGAAAGTAGAAAGCTGCTGGAGTGACCTGAAGGGGCAGGAAGTGGCTTTAAATGGATTGACGAGGCATGAGATAGCTTCAAGATTACGCCGCCTCAGTATTCCGTGTTCCCATATTTAATTGCAGCAGCCGCGTGTTAAGATGAGGGCTTTGGGCACCAGCACGTTTTTATTTACAAAATAACCACTGCATCCACCTCTTTCATCCAGTCCACAGAGAATAAGGGACAGGAGGGGCTTTTGGCCTTAGGGAACGACTGAGCAGTTTAGAGGGGCAGGAAGGGCTGAGGGAGTGATGGGCGTCCCTGCAGTTCTCATTCAGTACCACCGATACTGTATGGCCCTCGGAAACTCCGCCTGTCCTGACCTCCGAAAGTCGCAGTCAGCACCATGGACAGCTGAGTTAGAGAAGGGGGCTTTGCTGAGGGTTTCGGAGCCTTTATTCTGAACCAGATAGTGCAGGCTGAAGGATATAGTCTTAGCAACAAGTATAAAATACATGATTCCTTCTCTGGGGTTCAAGGGACCATCGTTCTGCGCCCAAAATATGGGCCAACGAGTGAGTGAGTACAACAGTGATTCAGTGCCTGAATGCATGCATGAGTACGTCAGTGAATGAGTTAATGAGAGAGTGCTGTCAAAACGTTCACGGAATTCGGGAACTGATCCCAGCTCCATGGTTGACATGGTCAGATGAACAAAGAGGGTCGGTTCACCACTCTGTCTCTATCTTAACTTCAAAATGGTGCATCTGCACCCCCGGTACTGCAAGCGTGAGGATTTCTGAAGGCCTAAAGATTCGCAGTTACGAGGTGCCCACCGAGTCCACGTGGGCCCAGAAGTCCCTTCTACCGAACCCAGGGCGCTCAGGAGACCCTCCACAGACCTCTCGCGCTCTTCCGAGTCCCTTTTACCTATCCCGATGTGGGCCCAGGAAGAAACTCTGACCACCAAGCCTGGGTGTGCTTACAAGCCCCTTCGACCACACCAGGTGCGTTCAGGAAACCTGCCCATCTAGCACGGGTGATCTCTGAAGACCAACCACCAAGCCCAGGTATATCTTCTACCGAGACCTTGGGTACTAATAGGAGCCCCATTCAACGAGCTCAGGTGTGCTCAAGAGTCCGTCCATCAAGCCGGGTGCAAACAGCAGTCTCATTCACTGAGCCCAGGTGTTCTCAATAGTCCCGCCACTGATCCCAGGTATGCTCTGGAATCCTTTCTACCGAGCCCTTGGGTGCTCGGGAGTCCGTCCACCAAGCTCAAGTGCACTCAGGAGTCCCGTCCACCGAGAACAGGTTTGCGCAGGAGTCCTTTCTACATACTCCAGGTGCGGCTAGGAGTCTCATTCAATTGCCCCGGTGTCCTCAATAGCTCCCCCACCGACCCAGGTGTGCTGGGGAGTCCTTACTAACGAGTCCAGGTTTGATCAGAAGACCCTTCTACCGAGCCCTTGCGCGCAGTGGAATCCCTTCAAAGGAGTTCCGGTAACACCCCACAGACTCCGCGTGCGCTCCGGGAGTCTCTTTTACCTATCCCAGGTGCGCTCAGGAGGCCGCCCATCATGCCCAGGTTCCAGCTGCAGTGAAATCAACCAAGCACAGGTGTCCTCAATGGCCCCTCTATCGAGAACAGGTATCCTCAGGGGCCCCTTTTAACGAGCCCAGGGGTGCTCAGGCGACCCGTCCACCTAGCCCAAGTACGCTAATGAATCCTTAAGTGAACTCAGGCGCCATGTTCCCCAGGCCCTTTCCAAAAAGCCCCCAAGTGCATCCCCGAGCTACCTACCCCAAGTAGCTTCCCAACTGAGCCCATAGGTTCCAAAGGAACTCCATCCAGCAGAGCCCTGTGCACTGATTCCCCCAGAGGGACTTCATCTTAGAACCCACCATTTATTAGTCAGCAGGATCCACGTCCAGGCATAAACTGACATTCTATTCCCAGCAGCCCCTTCTGTGTTTTTCCTTCCATTAAAGTGGGCGGGTCCATAGATCAGCCCTTGCTCTGGATCGTGGGGTTGGATCATGCAGAATTCCACGGTGTTCGCCAGTTTTACCGCGCGGTGTGGGCCTCCCTCGGCATTGAGGCGTGCGGTAAACATAAAATGGCCCCTGTAATCGGCATTCTTACACTGAGGTACAGGGCTCGCATTACAGGCATCCTAACCTCTCGTTCACATAGCAAGGCCCTTGTGACTCTCAGTCGTTGTCCCCGCCTCTTCACTGCTGTAACCCTTTGACCAGCCCCCTCGCCTTCAACTGCCTCCTCCCTTCTATGCCATTCCCGCTCTATCGCTCCTTTTTTAACTCGGTCCAGCGCTTTTCTCTCGCACCTCCTCTGCCCCCTAAACTATCACTTTCTCCTCTCACTGCCCCGTCTTCTCCCCACAAACCAATTCTTTATTCCTTTAGTTACCCCTGCAAACAACTGAACTACGCCAGTTTCTAGCCCCTTCCATTCCCTCCAACCTACACTCTTCCCGTATCTCCTGCACCCCCATCCTCTGCCCCATCCTCTATCCCTCAAGCTCTCCTCACACCCTGTGTGCTACACTTAGCCCAAGCTGCCCCTTCTATCACCTCCTATCCCCTCATATTACCCTCTTCTACATTCTCTGTCACAATCCCCTGTTCAATTTTGTGCCTCTCTCCTTTCCAATGCCCTTCGACCCCCACCCAAGGCCTCACCCCCATCTCCCTCGCCTGCATCATTACATGCACATCCCTGCCTCATCTACTCCCCACTCCCAGCTCCCCGTTCCTTGTCAGATCATGTTTACTCTCCAATGCCCCATGGCATTCTCGCGTTGTGCCCCATCTGGCCCCAGATCACCTGCCCATTCCCTCCCCAGTCTCTCGCAGTCCTCCATGCTCTTCTACTATTACCGCTAGGCGCTACATTCACTACACACGCACTCACTCTTCCGCCTTCTCCTTGCTCCCCACGGCCGCCTCTGACTCCTTGCACCCTTTCACCCGCCACCATCCACTAGCGCCCTTTCCCATCACCTCCCCGCCCCTGCATCTCTCCGCTTCCCTCTCCCTGTGCCCGCCCCTGCCTTAGCCACCTGCCACTGTTCCTTCACCCTCTCCCCGCACTCACACTGCTCCGCCTTGGTGGACATTGCGTCCAGGTAGAACCGTCTCCCACTTGAATCCGTGATGGCTCCGGGTGTCCGGCCCTCGCCTGCGGCGCGGCTCTGTCTGGGAGGAGGCCCCGCGGGGGCGGCGGGAGCAGCAGCCCCGGCCCGGGCTCTGGCATCAGCTGCAGCCAGGGGTGCACCCGGGGAGGCGCGGGCGCCGGGCTCAAGGACGGTCCCTGCAGCAGCAGCACGAGACCCTCTGACGTCCGCCAGCTGCCTCTCACCCGGGCGGCCGGCGAGGGAGAGGAAATGAGCGACGACAGAAAGATCTGATTAGCAGCAGAATGGGCTGCACCAGAGCTGGGCACTGTCTCCTCCATGCACAGGATGAGGCAAGCAGAATGGCGATGGCAGCAGCGTCAGCAGCAGCATCAGCAGAGAGACCCCCCCTCAAATGCTGCATATATTACCCTTCACGGTGCACAGCTGGCAGCTACCATCTAATGCTCAACATCTATACACAGTGTGCGTTCAGCAAGAGGGGGCAGGGGAGGCTGCAGGTCACCCCAAAAAAGGACACCGCGATTTCTGTGTAGATTTGATGTGTTACCAATTTCTTTGGAAGACAAACATCTGTGCATCTGTTACCATATCTCTGTGTAAGCGGACGGTCGCTCCAGTTGCAAAGCCATACACTGGTGGATATGGAACACCAAACATCACGTGTTTTGGGGTTAATATTTTATTTATTAGCTATCTATAAACACGAATATAACATGCTTAAACATGAATGTGTCCTTGTGTAATGTAACTGGTGCTTATGAATACCTTAGGGTCGAGTTCACGCTATATAAAACTGCAAACAATATATATATATATCACTGAAAAAAAACCAAAGGTTACAGGGATGTTATAGTTAGGAAATAGAATTAAAAAATTACAAATTCACTGAAAAAACAAAGGTTACAGGGACATTAAACTGCAAACAATATATATATATATCACTGAAAAAAACCCAAAGGTTACAGGGATGTTATAGTTAGGAAATAGAATTAAAAAATTACAAATTCACTGAAAAAACAAAGGTTACAGGGACATTTCACACCTAGACAACCAGTGAAATTCAGCAGTTATAGTTACCTCAGCTAACTATAACTTGCGTCCACCATAATGCACTGCTTATGACCTCACATATTACATCACTCATGACATGTCAGTGACATCACTGATGATATCTCAAATTACATCACTAATGACATCACTGGAGGAGACATCCAGGGAGTGTAAGTGTTTGTCTGGATGTGTGACTGGGAGCGTGAGTGGTGTACCAGTGAGTGGGTGTGTATGTCCTCATATGGGTGAGTGACAGAATGTGTTTGTGATGTGAGTGAGTGGGTGAGTCAGTGAGTGCATGGGTGACTGAGGTATGTATCAGTGAATTTATGCATAAGTGTGTTGATGTCAGTGGCTTTATGGGAAAGTGAGTAGATGTGGGAGTAGCTGTATCGGTTAGTCACTGGGTGTGTCAGCATCTGTATTGTTGAGTGGGTGTATGAGTTGCTGCATGGGTGAGTGAGTAGGTGTGTGAGTGCTTGTATGGATAAGTGAGTGGGTGTGTTAGTGATTGTATCGGTGAGTGAGTGAGCGAGCGAGTAAGTGACTGCATGTGTGACTGGGTGCTTGAGTGACTACACTTAGGTGCCAGGCTGTATCAGTGAATGTATGGGAGAGTAAGTGGATGTGTGAGTACCTATATCAGTGAGTGAGTTGGTGTGTTAGTGCCTGCATGGGTGAGTGACTGGGTGTGTCAGTGATTGTATGGGTGAGTGATTTGGTATCATGGTTGTTTTACAGCTGAGTTACTTTGTGTGTACGTGTCTGTATCGGAGAGTGAGTAACCATGTCTGTGACTAGATAGCTGAGTGTGTGGGTGTGTGAATGCTTGTATGAGTAACTAAGTGGGTATATTTGTGGCTGTGTGGGAATGTTATTTGTTTTTTGTGAGTGGTTGTACAGATGTATGACTTCATGTCTGAGTGGCTATATGAGTGTGTGAATGGGTAGCTGTGTAAGTGTATGACTTGCTGACTTAGTAATGTATGAGTGAGTGAGTCATGTTAGTGGCTCTGTGAGTGAGTGAGAGAGTGAGTGCGTGTGTGTCAGTAGTCTTATAGATATATGAACGAGTATGTGAGTAGGTGTGTGTGTGTGGATGTACAATTGTATGGAGGTATGACTGTATGTCTCAGCTTTTTCTCTGGATGATGTTATCAGTGATATCATTGACCATGTCATGAGTGATGTAATATGTGAGGTCATAAGCAGTGCTTTAGGTGGGTGCAAGTTATAGTTAGCAGAGGTAACTATAACTGCTGAATTTCACTAGTTTTGTACACGTGAAATGTGAACCTAACTATAATGTCCGGTAACCATTGTGTTTTTTCAGTGAATTTGTAAATTTTTTCAAACTATGGCCTTCATTATGACCTCGGCGGTCTTCAGGGAAGATCGCCGAGGTTCCGCCAGACCGAAGACCGCCAGTGTTGGCGGTCTTCCACCAACCATATTAGGACTGCTTGCGACGCTCTGCCATATTTTGGTCAGAGAGCCGCCAGGAGCCATACTGGCGGTCGGCGGTGCAGTGGAGGTTGCTCCTCCGCAACCGCCACGTCATCAGAACACCGCCCACTCAATTACGATTCAGTATTCGGCGTGGCGGTGTTCTGGTGATGGGGTGCTGGTGGCAGAGCAGGCCCCATGGAACCTATTCCCTCCCGGACGTCCACCGAGGCAGGTAAGGTGATCGTCTGACGGGGGGGTTGGCGGGCTGTTGTGTAGTGTGTGCGTGAATGGGGGTGTGACTGTGAGTGTTTAGAGGTTGTGTGAGTGCGTTTATGTATGCGGGGGTGTGGTGTGTGTTGGGGGGATGTATCGTGTATGTGTGTGCATGTGTGTGCGCGTGTTGGTGTGTGAGTGTTGTGTGAGTGCGTAAGTGGGGGGGTGGGAGGTATGACTGGGGGGCCCATGGAGTTTGGGGGGCAGGGGAGGTGGCCCCCGCAGACGGACTAGTGACGGCCGCCGGGCTGGAGACCGTTGTCTCCAGCCTGGCGGTCATTACCGCCGTGACTGATGGTGTGGTACATTGGCAGTTTGGCATGTGCTAAACCGCCAATGTCATAATATGGCAGTAATTACCGCCAGCCTGTTGGCGGTGCTACCTCCAACTTAACACCGTCAGCCAGGGTTGAAATGAGGGACTATATTTCCTAATTATAACATCCCTGTAACCTTTGTTTTTTTCAGTGAATTTCTAGGGTTTTTTAAATGTAGCTGGATGCAATCAACAGGACCTGGTTTATGGACAGTTTTGTGGGCACATTTCTACAGTATTGGTATTTCATAATTGTGGAAAGCTCAATAGTTTTAAATTATGGTTAAAAAAGGGAAAAGAAATACAAAGTAGGAGAAAGTAATGATGACAAAGAAAATAAGGATTAGAATTTAAAAAGAGAAGAAAAGTTTGATAAAACAAAAAGAAAGTATTCATAATTTAAATAAATATAACAATATATAGTGTATTTTTTTTTTTTTTTTTTACATTTTCTGGCTCCCGGATCCTCTGCAGAGCCAAAAAACCATGGAGAGTCCTAGTCTATGGTTTCTGGTCTGATCAAGTGACGGATCTGCAGACCCCACAATTTTTTTTAGAAGGTTAGTTTTAGTATACGAGCATCTGCCTATTACATTGGAACCAGGGTGCACCTATATGTTAGTGTTTGACTTTTCATCCTTGAAAAGCGTGGTCTCTCTTAACTTTTTGCCTCTGTTTCCCAAGTGGTTGATGCATGCTGGACTCTGATTTTGCTGTTTTTGTTACTCTGGGCACTTCACCACTGCTATCCGGTGCTAAAGTGCAAGTGCTCCGATACAAAATGTGTATGTAATTGGCTTATCCATGATTGGCATATTTGATTTATTAGTAAGTCCCTAGAACAGTGCACTAGAGGTGCCCAGGGCCTGTAAATCAAATGCTACTAGTGGGCCTGCAGCACTGGTTGTGCCACCCACATAAGTAGCTCTGTAATCATGTCTCAGACCTGCCACTGCAGTGTCTGTGTGTGCAGTTTTTAACTGTAAATTCGACTTGTCAAGTGTACCCACTTGCCAGGCCTAAACCGTCCCTTTTCTTACATGTAAGTCACCCCTAAGGTAGGCCCTAGGTAGCCCCAAGGGCAGGGTGCAGTGTATGGTTAAGGTAGGACATATAGTAATGTGTTTTATATGTCCTGACAGTGAAATATTGCTAAATTCGTTTTTCACTGTTGCAAGGCCTGTCCCTCTCATAGGTTAACATAGGGGCTATCTTTAAATCTGATTAAAGTGTAGATTCTCTTTGGGAGTGAATGGACGTGTGGAGTTTGGGGTCTCTGAGCTCACAATTTAAAAATTCATCTTTTAGTAAAGTTGATTTTAAGATTGTGTGTTTGAAAATGCCACTTTTAGAAAGTGAGCATTTTCTTGCTTATACCATTGCTGTGACTCTGCCTGTTTGTGGATTCCCTGTCTGGGTCAGTTTGGCAGTTGGGCTGGTTGCACCTCACACTAGACAGTGACACAAAGGGAGCTGGGGTGTAGTCTGCATTTCCTGATGTGCTAGGAGGGAGGGGAGGAGTGGTCACTTACACCTGAAAGGGCTGTTCATGCCCTCACGCAATGCAGTCTCCATCCCCCTGGGAAGTGTCTGGGGCCCGGCCTGGGCAACGTAGGAATTCACATTCAAGAGAGACTTTGCTTTGAAGTAGGCTTACTTCAAAGGAGAAATTGGATATAAGAAGGGCACCCAAAACCACAGACTTTATAAACACTTCTGGAAACAAGAGGAACCTCTGCCTGGATAAGAGCTGAAGAAGAAGAGCTGCCCTGCCTG
Organism: Pleurodeles waltl; assembly: GCF_031143425.1. Lineage (NCBI taxonomy): Eukaryota > Metazoa > Chordata > Amphibia > Caudata > Salamandridae > Pleurodeles > Pleurodeles waltl. The sequence goes on along the minus strand of NC_090448.1, from coordinate 889,043,404 downwards.
TGACTGTGCTTTGTGGAGCTATCTTGCGTGGTTTTCGGATCATCGTGGAGCTGGATTTCCGACGTAAGTACCGCTGGGTGTGTAAAAACAACGCAAGGCCTGCCCGGACCCGAGAGTGTTGACCAGATCGACGCATCACTCTCCTGCAGAGAAAAGAAACAACACACCCGACCCGACAAAAGGAGAAACGACGCAAGGTCCCGCTCGTGAGTGAAATCGACGCATTGAAAGCCCTTTTTGACGCACACTCATCTGCGCAGGGTTATTTTTGACACACCCAAGCTACATTTTCACGCTAACAGTGTTAGTGTGTGTTTAAAACTACATGAAGACTCTTTTTGCTTTTTAATTAATAACTTGACTTGTGTATTCTGGATTTTTGTCATTTTGGTCTTGTTTTATTTAGATATTCTCTTTTTGTCTAAACCTGTGTTGTGTCATTTTGTAGTGTTTTCATTAAGTTACTGTGTGTGTTGGTACAAATACTTTACACCTAGCACTCTGAAATTAATCCTACAGCTCGTGCCAAGCTACCAAGGGGGTAAGCAGGGGCTAGCTGAAGGTGATTCTCTTTTACCCTATCTACAGTGAGGGTCCTTGCTTGGACAAGGGGTAACCTGACTGCCAACCAAAGACCTAATTTCTAAAATTGGTGATCAGCGGTTGGGATTGGACTTGTATTTGTACTTGACATACAGTGATTAAGTGTACACTACTGTTTTGAGTGCAGACCACTACCTGACCACATACTGCTTGTCTTGTGACCTTTGATTTTTCTCATTTGCTTGGATTTTTCCCTACATCCATTTTTGTGGTAATCTTTGATTGACTTCTGAACTTCATTTGGGAATTTGTTTTCTACTTTTTGGAACTTTGCACTTTTGTTGACTTTTCATCATGTATAAATCTGGAGTTGTATTAGTTGGAGCTGCTTTTGACCTAGTGAAATTGGATAGCTATACCAAGGCTCAGTTAAAGCAGTTGTGTAAAAGTTTTGACTGTCCCATTAAGAGCTCTTCCAAGAAGGAGGAGCTGCAAAAGGCGCTGAGGGCCTGGGTGACAGCCAAGAGCACTGAAGGGCACACAGAGGATGAGGAGGAGGAAGGGCATTCCATACACAATAGTATTGTGGGTGGACCTGTTATGTACAGGGAGAGGGTCTCCAGGGCAGGTAGCAGTGTCTCATCTAAGGGTCTGACCCCTGAAGAATTGCAGGACAGGCAGGCAGAGAGGGAGCACCAGAGGGAGTTGGAGAAAATGAGGATGGCCATTGAAGAGAAAAAGTTGTTGTTGGCTTATGAGCTCAGCTTGAGGGAGCTGGATCAGAGGAGCCAGTCTAGTAGGGATGTTGGCAGCCACATCACAGTGCAGCCTGAAAGGAGGGTGCACGTTCCTAAAGATCTTGTGAAGGATTATAAAAGGGAGGATGACATATACTTGTGGTTTAAGGGGTATGAGTCTGCTCTCCATATGAATCTGGTCCCTGAAGCTCTTTGGGGGGTGGGTCTGTGGAAGCACTTTGAGGTAGATGGGAGGGATACACTGACATCCCTAGGGGATGCTCAGAATCTCACCTACTCTAGCATGAAGGATGCCCTACTCACAAGGTATGGTCTCACCCCTGAGCAGTACAAGGATAAGTTTAGATCCTACAAGAAGAAGGAATCCCAAACATGGTTGGAATGGGTTGATTCTTATTGCAGGTCACTGGATGGTTAGGTGAAGGGTAGTAAGATAACTACTTATGAGGGGCTTTACAATCTGATTGCTTGGGGGCACTTGCACAGTTTATGTTTTCCAGAGCTGTGCCAGCACCTGATTGACAGCAAGCTGACTGACCCCAGGAAGCTTGCGCAGGAAGCGGACCACTGGGAGAGCACCAGGGTCCAGAAGAGGTATGGTGGAGACCACACCAAGGGTGGGCAGGGTCCCTCTCAGAAGAAAGGGGGGGTAAGGGTAAACAGGGGGCGTTCTCTAAAGGGCCCCAAACTGATTCCCAAGGTAAGGATTCCCAACCGCCCAGTGAGAAGAAGCCATGGTTCTCCAAAGGGAAGCCAGTGGCAGGTGGTCCCCCACGTAAATGCTATGCATGTGACCAGGTGGGTCATGTGAGGGGGGACCCCAAATGCCCCAAAAGTACACCGGCACCCACCGGTGCGCCGTCCCAGGGTCTGGCCAGTATAGCACTTGGGGAGGAGTTGGTTCCAGGTGGGTGGGAGCCAGCTGAGATGACCCTTGTCTCACTAGGGGACAGTGAGATGGTCCAGAGAACCCTCATGCCTGAGAACACTAAGAAGTACAGGCAGTGGGTGACCATCAATGGACAGAGGGAGGAGGCTCTGAGAGACACAGGAACTAGTGTGACTACAGTGAGGAGTCACTTGGTGTCTGAAGAGCAGATTGTTTCCCGGGTACTTCACCAAGTAGTTGCAGTGGACAACTCAGAGCACCTGTGCAGAGTGGCGCAGGTTCCCTTTGAATGAGGGGGGTCTCAGGTTCCTTGAAGGTAGCTGTGAGTCCAACCATGCCTGTTGATTGTTTGCTAGGCAATGGCCTGGAGGATTCCCCTTGGAAGGAGATGGAACACAGGTCTTGGAGATGTTGGGTCTGCCTGGGTGGGTATGCATACCCACCCAGTCAATGGCAGCCTGTCAGGGTATTCAAGAGCCCCTTGAGCCTGAAACAGTGGCCCAGGGGACTGCCAAGAAGAGTAAGGGCAGGGGGCACGGGAAACCGTACCCAGAAAGTACCCACAGTGCAGGAGGAGGTGGAACCTGAGGGTGACGCCCCGGAGCCTACAGGGGAACAGGTGGCTGAACTGGGGGAGGTCCCTGAGCTGTTGCAGTGGCAGCAGGAAGTGGGGGTTCACCAGGGACGCATTTTGTGCAGCACAGAAGACATGCCCTACTCTAGAGGGCTTGCGGCAGCAGGCTGCAGACCAGGAGGCTGGCAAGGATCTAGTATCACACCTGATTTTTGGGAGGATGACCTCCTGTATAACGAACCTAAGGTTCCTGAGCCTGGATCAGCCTGTGTGCTGGTGGTACCCCAGTGCTTCAGGGCCTTCCTACAGGGGTTGGCTCATGATGTGCCTTTAGCTGGACATTTGGGGGAGGACAAGACCTTTTGAGGGGCTTGTCACACACTTTTACTGACCCCTAATGCACAGGCACTCAGATGCACATTGCAGGTCTTGTCAGACTTGCCAGGCAAATGGCAAGAGTGGGGGGAAATGTAAGGCTCCCCTCCAACCTTTACCTGTGGTTAGTACTCCCTTTGAGAGGGTAGGTATTGACATTGTGGGGACTCTGGACCCCAAGACAGCCATGGGCAACAGGTTCATCCTGGTCTTGGTGGACCATGCCACCCGGTACCCAGAAGCCATTCCTCTGAGGTCAGTCACTTCCCCTGTGGTGGGTCGTGCACTGATGGGGGGTTTTACCCGCATAGGGTTCCCCAAGGAAGTGATATCTGATAGGGGTACCAACTTCATATCCACGTATAGGAAATCTCTGTGGAAAGTGTGTGGGGTAACCTATAAGTTCACCATACCGAACCACCCCCATAGTAATGTGCTGGTTGAGAGATTCAACCGCACCTTGAAAGGCATGATTCAGGGCCTGTCAGAGCCCTTGAGGCGGAAGTGGGACGTCTTCTTGCCATGCCTTCTGTTCGCCTACAGGGAGGTGCCTCAAAAGGGACTTGGGTTTAGTTCCTTTGAGCTGATTTATGGCCACCCTGTGAGGGGACCTTTGACTCTAGTGAAGGTGGCTTTGGAGAAAGTTCCTAGTAAACCCGCCCAGGATGTATTTAGCTACATGCTGGCATTGAGAAACCAGACTGCATGCTTCAGGAGTCTCGAACAGGAGAATCTAGAAGCAAGAAAGGAAGATATGAAATGGTGGTACGACCGGAATGCCACTCTGGTCGAGTTTCAATCTGGTCAGAAAGTGTGGGTAGACCCTAGGGTGTCCAGGATAAGGGGACTGGGCCACTTGAGGTGGTGGAGCGTAAGAGTGAAGTCACCTACCTGGTGGACTTGCAATCTCCAAGGAACCCTCTCAGTGTCCTGCATGTCAGCCATCTCAAACCTCACTTTGAGCGGACTGAACTGTCCATGCTCCTTGTGACAGATGATGGGGTGGAGGAGGAGAGTGAGCCTCTTCCTGACCTCTTGTCTGCAGGAGAAAAAGATGGGTCAGTGGAGGGAGTGATCCTCTCCCCCTGCCTGACTGAGGAGCAGCAGGGTGACTGTTGCTACCTGTTGGGACAGTTTGCCTCACTGTTTTCCCTGATCCCAGGAGTCACACACTTGTGCACACATGATGTGGACACTGGGAACAGTACACCTATTAAACAAAAACTTTACAGGGTGACTGACAGGGTCAGGGCATGCATTAAGGATGAGGTATCCAAAATGCTTACCCTAGGCGTTATTGAGCACTCCAGCAGTCCTTGGGCCAGCCCAGTGGTAATGGTCTAATCCCAAAGGCTGCTGCACCTGGTGCCAATCCATAACTCCGGTTCTGTTTGGATTACTGGGGACTCAATGTGGTCAGCAAGACTGACGCACATCCCATGCCCGAGCTGATGAGCTCATTGACTGGTTAGGAACTGCCAAGTACTTCAGTACATTTGACTTCACATCTGGGTACTGGCAGATTGCCTTAACTGAGGGGGCAAAGGAGAGGTCAGCATTCTCTACCCCAGATGGACACTTTCAATTTAAAGTCATGCCATTTGGGATGAAGAATGCCCATGCCACTGCCACCTTTCAGAGGTTGGTCAACCAGGTGTTTGCTGGGCTAGATGAGTTCAGTGCCGCCTATCTGGATGACATTGCTGTGTTTAGTTCCACATGGGAGAAACACCTGCAACACCTCTGGTGAGTGTTAGAGGCCCTGCAGGAGGCAGGCCTCACTAGTAAGTCAAGCAAGTGCCAAATAGGGCAGGGTTCTGTGGTGTATTTAGGACACCAGGTGGGGAGTGGCCAGGTGGCACCCCTACAGCCTAATATTGACACAATTCTGGCTTGGGAGCCTCCCAAGACCCAGACTGAAGTGAGAGCCTTTTTAGGTCTCACAGGATACTACAGGAGATTTGTCAGGAGGTATGGTACCATTGTTACCCCCTTGACTGAGTTGACTTCGAAGAAGCAACCCAGGAAGTTGATCTGCACAGAGGCTTGCCAGACCGCTTTTGATGCCCTGAAGGCTGCCATGTGCACAGCACCTGTGCTGAAGGCACCTGACTACTCCAAGGAGTTTGTTGTGCAAACAGACGCCTCAGAGCATGATACTGGAGCAGTACTCTGACAGCTTAATGAAGAGGGCCTTGATCAACCCGTAGCCTTCATTAGCAGGAGGTTATTTCCCAGGGAACGTAGGTGGAGTGCCATGGAACATGAAGCATTTGCTGTGGTCTGGGCACTAAAGAAGCTAAGACCCTACTTGTTTGGGACTCACTTCTGAGTTCAGACGGACCACAGGCCCCTCAGATGGTTGATGCAGATGAGGGGTGAGAATCCAAAACTGTTGAGGTGGTCCATTTCCCTACAGGGGATGGACTTTACTGTGGAGCACCGTCCTGGTACAGGACACGCCAATGCTGATGGTCTGTCCAGGTTCTTCTGCCTTAGTGATGAGAACTCCCATGAGGTTGGGTAGTTGCTCCCTACTTTCAGCTAGGGGACACACGTGTTAGACTTTTCATGCTTGGTGTGGTCTCCCTTAACATTTTGCCTCTGTTTCCCAGGTTGTTGATGTATGCTGAACTCTGATTTTGCTGTTTTTGTTACTCTGAGCACTTTACCACTGCTAACCAGTGCTAAAGTGCAAGTGCTCCGATACAAAATGTGTATGTAATTGGCTTATCCATGATTGGCATATTTGATTTATTAGAAAGTCCCTAGTACAGTGCACTAGAGTTGCCTAGGGCCTGTAAATCAAATGCCACTAGTGGGCTTGCAGCACTGGTTGTGCCACCCACATAAGTAGCTATGTAATCATGTCTCAGACCTGCCACTGCAGTGTCTGTGTGTGCAGTTTTAACTTTAAATTCGACTTGGCAAGTGTACCCACTTGCCACGCCTAAACCTTCCCTTTTCTTACATGTAAGGATCTCCTAAGGTAGGCCGTAGGTAGCCCCAAGGGTAGGGTGCAGTGTATGGTTAAGGTAGGACATATAGTAATCAGTTTTATATGTCCTGACAGTGAAATATTGCTAAATTTGTTTTTCACTGTTGCAAGACCTGTCCCTCTCACCATGTTAACACAGGGGCTACCTTTAAATCTGATTAAAGTGTAGATTCCCTTGGGGAACGGATGGACATGTGGAGTTTAGGGTCTCTGAGCTCACAATTTAAAAATACATCTTTTAGTAAAGTAGATTTTAAGATTGTGTGTTTGAAAATGCCACTTTTTGAAAGTGAGGATTTTCCTGGTTATACCATTTGTGTGACTCTGCCTGTTTGTAGGTTCCCTGTCTGGGTCAGTTTGACAGTTGGGCTGGTTGCACCTCAAACTAGACAGTGACACAAAGGGAGCTGGGGTATAGTCTGCATTTCCTGAAGAGCCATCTGTGCTAGGAGGGAGGGGAGGAGTGGTCACTTACACCTGAAAGGGCTGTGCCTGCCCTCACACAGTGCAGTCCCGAACCCCCTGGTGAGTGTCTGGGGCCTGGCCTGGGCAAGGCAGGATTTCACATTCAAGAGAGACTTTGCTTTGAAGTAGGCCTACTTCAAAGGAGAAATTGGCTATAAAAAGGACACCCAAAACCACAGACTTTAGAACAGTTCTGGAAACCGAGAGGAACCTCTGCCTGAAGAAGAGCTGAAAAGCGGAGGATGAAGGGCTGCCCTACCTTTGCTTTGTGGAGCTATCCTGCAGTTGCTGCTTCTGCCAGAGTAAGAGGGCAAAGACTGGACTTTGTGTGCCTTCCATCTTGTGAAGAACTCTCCAAGGGCTTGATTTAGAGCTTGCCTCCTGTTGTTTGAAGTCTCAGGGGCAGCAAAGACTTCTCTCTGCCAGCACCTGGAGTCTCTGGAGAGACTCCTACTCTGTCAAGTGGTGCCCATCCAGTTCCTGGGACCCTGAAAGGAGAAGCTAGCAGCCTAAGAGGAAGAAATCCACGCACAGAACGCCGTGCAGGGAAAAGATTGACGCTACTCCGATCTGCAACTGAAAAATCGACATGCCACTGGCTTCGCGGGTCAAAATCGACGCTCGCCTGCAATGCGACTGAAGAATCGACACACTGAGCTGGAGAAACGACGCACAGCATCGCTGATGGAGGCTAGTGAGATCACAACCCGCGCTGCGTGGTTTTCGGATCATCGTGCGGCTGGATTTCCGACGCAAGTACCGCTGGGCGTGTAAAAACAACGCAAGGCCTGCCGGGACCCAAGAGTGTTGACTGGATCAATGCATCGCTCTCCTGCGGAGAGAAAAAATGAGGCACCTGACCTAACGAAAGGAGAAACAACACAAGGTCCCGTTAGTTAGTGGAATAGACACATCGCAAGCCCTTTTTGACCCACACTTGCCCGAACAGGGTTATTTTTGACGCACCCAAGGTACATTTTCACCCTAACAGTGTTAGTGTGTGTTTAAAATTACATGAGGACTCTTTTTGCTTCTTAATTAATAACTTGACTTGTGTATTTTGGATTTTTGTCGTTTTGGTCCAGTTTTATTTAGATAAATATTATCTATTTTTCTAAACCTGTGTTGTGTCATTTTGTAGTGTTTTCATTAAGTTACTGTGGGGCATATTTATACTCCGTTTGCGCCGGAATTGCGTTGTTTTTTTTGATGCAATTCCGACGCAAAAGTAACTCCATATTTATACTTTGGCGTTAGACGCGTCTTGCGCCAAAGTCCATGGAGTTTGCGTCCTTTTTTAGCGTGGACACCTACTTTGCGTTAATTATATGCAAAGTAGGCGTTCCCGTCTAAAAAAGTGACTCCGCGGCATGTGCGCCGTATTTACACTCCCGGGCAAAATTCACGCCCGGGAGTGGGCGGGTCCAAAAAAATGACGTACGCCCGCTTTTGCGCCGTTTTTTAGCGCCTGCAAAAGGCAGGCGTTAAGGGACCTGTGGGCTCTGAAGGAGCCCAGAGGTGCCCTCCCATGCCCCCCGGGACCCCCTCTGCCACCCTTGTCCACCCCAGGAGGACACCCAAGGCTGGAGGGACCCATCCCAGGGACATTAAGGTAAGTTCAGGTAAGTCGTTTTTTTTTTTTTTTTGTGGCATAGGGGGGCCTGATTTGTGCCCCCCTACATGCCACTATGCCCAATGACCATGCCCAGGGGACAGAAGTCCCCTGGGCATGGCCATTGGGCAAGGGGGCATGACTCCTGTCTTTGCTAAGACAGGAGTCATGTCAATGGGGGTTGGGAGTAAAAAAAAAATGGCGCAAATCGGGTTGCGGTGCAAATTTTGCCTCAGCCTGACTTGCCCCATTTTTTGGCGGCCAAGCTCCATTTTCCCCTACGCCGGCGCTGCCTGGTGTACGTCATTTTTTTTAACACACACCAGACAGCGCCGGCGGCTAACGCCGGCTAACGTCATTCAATAAATACGGCGCCCGCATGGCGCTTCAGAATGGCGTTAGCCGGCGCTAATTTATTTGACGCAAAACTGCGTTAGCGCAGTTTTGCGTCAAAAAGTATAAATATGGCCCTGTGTGTGTTGGTACAAATACTTTACACCTAGCACTCTGAAGTTAAGTCTACTGCTCATGCCAAGCTACCAAGGGGATAAGCAGGGGTTAGTTGAGGGTGATTCTCTTTTACCCTGACTGGAGTGAGGGTCCTTGCTTGGACAGGGGGTAACCTGACTGCCAACTGAAGACCCCATTTCTAACAGTAAGTATATAATATTTACCTTATAACGAAGGGAACCTCAGATCTTATTTGATTGGTTGTTTTTGGCCCACACCTAGTTTTGAAAAGGATCACTACCTAAAACAGTTAGTATTACTCGTGCTGTTGGAAGATGAAGGTGATTTTTGGAAATCTTCTTCTAAAAACTGTTTATGATGACTGAAGGCACTGCTGCACCACCAACTGCCTAAGGTTTGCATGGTGAAGATGAAGAGGAGGAAGAACACACCCCTCCAGGTGCACGAAAGGAGAGCGAGGTATGGCAATTATTTACCATATCTTCAGCAGAGAAAAAGTTACGGCCCGATTCAGTAAATGCAAGTTGAATGGCAAGGAATTGTCTGATGGGACATCAAAAAAGTATAGCCACTAGACTTCTAGCTTGCAAAAGCATGTGTGCATATTACTTGAACGCAAGTCTCGCTGAATGATAAGGAAGCGAGAAAGAGATTTAACTACTGAAGCTGGCTCATCTTCTTCTGGCCGTGCCCCTTCTGCAACCATCACTATGGATGCCACATGTACTAGTTATATCCTGAGCCATCTCCTACAAGCTTTTCACAAAATTTGAAGATGTTAATGATTTTTTTCCTAGGAAAAGAAGGTCAGTTGCTATGTTTTTTTGCAAGTTTATGGTTTTCACCCCTTGGGTCCCTGGGACAAGCTGGGCTCGGCCACGGTTGCCGTGTGCCGAGGACGAGCCCAGCTCATTGTGCACCTGGCCCATGGGGGGAGCGCTAGTCTGCCCCGTGGGCCTCCCACCCACACCCCCCCATCAGGGATGGAAGAGGAGTCGCTTCCTCTTCCACCCCCCAATTCCACCCCCAGTGACGTCTGATTACATCAGCACGCAATCGCGTGCTGACCTCATCAAAGGTCACCTCCCATTGTGCTGGAAGCATGCTTCGAGCACGATGCCGAAGAGAAATGCTAAGCATTTCTCTTCCGCTCAGGAGGAGGGTGCAGGCAGAGGCAGAAATGCCCACTAGGTACCAGGGATTTTAAAAATATATATTTATGCATAAGAGGGGGTGGCCCCCTGGGCAAGGGCCGCTCTCCAGGGGGGAAATTGTATTTAGGCCATTTCTGGCCCCCTATTTTTATTAGGCCAATCTGCCCCCAAGGGGGGCGGAAACCACTAGACACCAGGGATTTTTTTTTGTCGGTTTCATGTGAGGGGAGCGACACCTTAGGCAAGGGTCGCTCCCTTGGGAGGCAAATTTGTTGTAGGCCATTTCTGCCCCCCTTGGGGACAGATCAACCTATTGTAATTAGGCCAATCCGCCCCCGGGGGAGGGGGGCAGAAAACCCTAGACACCAGGGATTTTGTTTTGTTTATTTTATATTTTTATATGTGGGGAGCGACCCCTTAGGCAAGGGTCGCTCCCCTGGGGGGGCAAATAGTCTTTAGGCCATTTCTGCCCCACTTGGGGGCAGATCGCCTATTTTTTATTAGGCCAATCTGCCCCCAAGGAGGGCAGAAACCACTAGACACCAGTGTTTTTTATTTTTTTGCATCAATTTTACGCAAGGGTAGTGACCCCTTAGAGAAGGATCGCTCCCCTGGGGGGGGGGGGATTTATTTTTTGGACCTTTTCTGCTCCCCTTGGGGGCAGATCTGCCTATTTCGATTAGGCCAATCTGCCTGGGGAGGGGGGGCAGAAACCACTTAGGCACCAGGGATTGGTGTGTGTGTATGTGTGTGTTTTGTTTGGAGGGGGCAGGCCCTTGCCTCAGGGAAGGGTTGTTCCCCTGGGGGCACAATAATGTTGCCTTTTTTTGGAGGCCAAAGCACACCAGAAACCATGGAAGCTTTTTTTTTTTTTTTAAATAAGCGGGTAGGGGCATGGCCATACCCCCACCCCAAATAATTGGGGCAAAGTTGTTCTGCCCACCTGTGGACTGATGGGGCAATTACCCCTGATCCACACCCCGAGGGTGGCAGAAAGTCTACTAGATGCCAGGGAATTTAAAAAAACTAAACATAGTGGGGTGGTGGCTACCAACCAGTATGGGCCTGCTTTTGCCCCCACCCCAATTGAAGGGCACACTAAAACACCTTATTCCACAGCATACAAAAGGACGTTTGATTCTTTTTGGTTTTGGTTTTACATTTGGGCCATGAGAGCTTGGCTAACTCTCAAAATCGTCCCACTTGGAATGGTGAGAGCTGCACTTTTTGGACTTTGGGACGCTGCCATGTAGAAAAACCCACAAGACCTAGACACATCTGAAAACGAAACATCTGGGTGATTCCAGGGTGGTGTGCTTCAAATGCACCCACACCATTTTCTTATCCACAATGCCCTTCAAACCTCCAACTTTGCCGGAAATCACACATTTTTCCCTCATTTTTGTGTTGGAACCTTCCGGAATCTGCAGGAATCCACAAAATTCCTATCACCCAGCATTGTTTCATCTATACCGATAAAAATTCTGCCCCACTTGTCAGCCTAAAAATGTTGTTTTTCTAACTGCCCTTTTGGACCCGCTTTGGTTACCCCTCATTTGCGACATGTTTTTGGCCCTTCCCTGTCACAGACACTTGGCCCACCTACACAAGTGAGGTATCATTTTTACCGGAAGACTGAGGGGGGCGTGGGGTGGTAGGAAATTTGTCCCGGTGCGGTGATCCCACACAGAAATGTGGGAAAAATTTGATTTATTAGCTAAATTTGAGGTTTGCTGAGGGTTCTGGGTAAGAAAACATTAGGGGATCCACGCAAGTCACACCTCCCTGGATTCCCTCGGGTGTCTAGTTTTCAGAAATGTTTGGGTTCAGTAGGTTTCCCTATATGGCTGCTGAGCCCAGGACCAAAAGCGCAGGTCCCCCACAAAAAAACAGGTAGTTTATTATTTGAAAATTTTGATGTGACCACATAGTGTTTTGGGGGATTTCCTTTTGCGGGCACTAAGCCTACCCACACAAGTGAGATACCATTTTTATTGGGAGGTTTGGGGGAATGCTGGGTAGAAGGAAATTTGTGGCTCCTCTCGGATTCCAGAACTTTCTGTCACCGAAATGTAAGGGAAAAAGTGTTTTTTTGGCCAAATGTTGAGGTTTGCAAAGGATTCTGGGCAACAGAACCTGGTGAGAGCCCCACAAGTAACCCCATCTTGGATTCCCCTAGGTGTCTAGTTTTAAAAAATGCACAGGTTTGGTAGGTTTCCTAGGTACCGGCTGAGCTAGAGGCCAAAATCCACAGCTAGGCACTTTCCAAAAAACACATCAGTTTTCTTTGGGAAAATGTGATGTGACCATGTTGCGTTTCCTCTCGGGGGCATTAGGCCTACCCACGCAAGTGAGGTACTATTTTTATCAGGAGGCTTGGGGGAACACAGAATAGTAGCAGAACAAGGGTTATTGCCCCTTGTGTTTCTCTACATTTTTTCCTTCCAAATGTAAGCCAGTGTGTAAAAAAGAAGTCTATTTGAGAAATGCCCTATATTTCACATGCTAGTATGGGGACCCCAGAATTTAGAGATGTTCAAATAACCACTGCTTCTCAACACCTTATCTTGTGCCCATTTTGGAAATACAAATATCTATTTTTCACTCTTTGGGCTAGATTTATTGAAAAGTGGCAAAACGCGGTGCTGCGCCAAAATTGACAGCGCCACGCTACGTCACTTTAGAAATGCAGGGATGCGCAATATTTAACTGAATACGGTGCATCCCTGTGTGTCCCCGTGCACTGGCGCTAGATTTAGCTGTCAGCCCCAACGCAGGCATCCTTGCACTTTTGTGCAAGGATGTCTGTGTTGAGGGGTGTGATTGTTTATGTGCAGGAAGATGTCCCTTCCTGCACATAAACAACCACTAATGGCGCTTTGGCACTTTTGTGTGTGCTGCACAATGCAGCACACACAGAAGTGCCAAAGCGTCACTTTCAAATGATTGTATATGTGCAGGAAGGGACACCTTCCCCCACATAAACAGTAATTTCTGGCATTTTGATTTTTCTATGCATGTGGCAGAATGAAGCACACATAGAAAAAGCAAAAAATGAGGAGGAATAAAAGTATTCCTCCTCGTTGCGCCCTGCTAATGCCACCCCTGGGGGTGGTGTTAGATTTTGATGCTGCCTCAGGTTTAAATGATTTCATAAATCTGAGGCAGAACCAAAATGCTATGGGTGTTGCTGTGACACGCCCACAGCAACACCCATGGCACGCCCCTTTCATGCACAGTGCTGCGTGGGAAAGGATTTCAGGGTGGCGTTAAGCCACAAATAGTGGCTTAATGCCACCTTGTAAATACGGCGCTGTGCTTAGTGCCACAGGAGCGTCACAAAAAGTGACGCTACTGTGGCGCTAGGGCCGTACAAATACGGCCCTTTATATTTCACCAAATGAATTGCTGTATACCCGGTACAGAATGAAAACTCATTGCAAGGTGCAGCTCATTTATTGGCTCTGGGTACCTAGGGTTCTTGATGAACCTACAAGCCCTCTATATCCCCACAACAAGAATAGTCCAACAGACTTAATGGTATATTGCTTTAAAAAATATGACATTGCAGTAAAAAGTTAGAGAGTAAAATGTGAAGAAAAATGTTTGTTTTTTTCACCTCAATTTCAATATTTTTCAGCTGTTATTTTCTGTAGGAAAACCTTGTAAGATCTACACAAATGACCCCTTGCTGAATTCAGAATTATATCTACTTTTCAGAAATGTTTAGCTTTCTGGGATCCAGCATTGGTTTCACACCCATTTTTGTCACTAACTGGAAGGAGGCTAAAAGCACAAAAAATAGTAAAAATGGGGTATGTCCCAGTAAAATGCCAAAATTGTGTTGAAAATTGTGGTTTTCTGATTTAAGTCTGCTGTTCCTGAAAGCTGGAAAGCTGGTGATTTTAACACGACAAATCAGTTTGTTGATGTCACTTTCAGGGAAAAACCACAAGCCTTCTTCTGCAGCCCCTTTTCCCATTTCTTTGGAAAAAACGAAATCTTTGCTGTATTTTGGCTAATTTCTTGGGCTCCTTCAGGTGAACCTATAAACTCTGGGTACCTCTAGAATCCCTAGAATGTTGGAAAAAAGGATGCAAATTTGGCGTGGGTAGCTTATTTGGAGAAAACGTTATGAGGGCCTAAGCGCAAACTGCTCCAAATAGCCAAAAAAAGGCCTGGCACCTGAGGGGGAAAAGGCCTGGCAGCGAAGGGGTTAAGTAAGCAATCTACAGCACCATTGTGCTTTCAAAATGCAAATGTTTTGCATTTAGGGTTCTCAAATGTTTTCAAATTGTTTTGAAAAAAAAGTTTTTCACAAAAAAAGATCGGTTCTTCTTAGAACTACCATTGAATCAAAGAAAGTGCTGTGCTTGACTCTTTATTATTCTTTTTTATTTTTGTGTGTATGGTGTTTGGTATGTAAAAAAAGTCTGTATGTAGTTGTGTTAGGGTATGGGTTCATGTGTACCAGGTTATGTTAGTGTGTATATGAGTGACTGTGTGAATGAGTTAGTGGATGCAGCACTGTGTACCTCTGTGTGTTAGTGCATGTGCCTGAGCGTACCTGGGTATGTCAGTGTATGCATACGCATGTCCATGGGTGTGTCCGTATATGCATCAGTGTCTCCCTGGGTGTGTCACTGGGTGCGCCAGTGTTGCCTGAGTGTGTCAATGTATGTATTAATGTGTGCCTAGGTGTGTAAGTGTATGCATCAATGTGCCCCTGGTGTGTCAGTGTATGCATAACTGTGTCAATGCATGTCTCATTCTGTGCCTGATTGTGTCAGTGCATGCATTAGGGTGTGTCTGGGTGTGTCAGTGTGTGCATCAGTGTGTGCCTGGGTGTGTCAGTGTGTGAATCAGTGTGTCTCTGGGTGTGGTAGTGCATGCATCAGTGTGTGCCTATATCAGTGTATACATCAGTGTGTGCCTGGGTGTGACAGTGTATGCATCAGTGTGAGCCTGGTTGTCTCAGTGTATGTATCAGGCGTGATTGGATATGTCAGTGTATATATCAGTGTGTGCCTAAATGTGCCAGTGTATGCTTCGGCGTGTGACTGGATGTGCCGGTGCATACATCAGTGTGACCATGGGTGTGTCAGTGTATGCTTGGGTGTTTCAGTGTGTACATTAGTGTGTGACTGGGTGTCAGTTTATGCATAAATCTGTGCTTGGGTGTTTCAATGTCTGCATGAGTCTGTGCCTGGGTGTGACAGTGTTTGTCTGGGTGTGGCAGTGTCTCGGTGTGGGCATTGGTATGAGAATAGGTGTGAGAGTGTCTATCTGGCTGTGAGAGTGGCTGAAGACTTTATGGCTGTGGGAGTGGCTGTACAAGCCTCTTGTTTTGGTATGAAACTGAGCGTGAGAGTGTCTAGGTGTGCGAATGGGTGTAGGAGTGTCTGTCTGGATGTGAGAGTGAGTGTGAAAGTGTGTGTCTGGGTGTGACAGTTTGTGTTTGACTCTGTATGGATGTGAAACTGGATGTAAGAGCATCTGAGTCTGAGACTGGGTGTGACAGTCTTTCTTTAGGTGTAACAATCGGTGTTTGAGTGTTTGTGTCAGTGTGAAAGTGGTTGTGAGAGTGTTAGACTTTTCATCCTTGGCGTGGTATCCCTTAACTTTTTCCCTCTGTTTCCCAGGTTGTTGATGTGTGCTGGACTCTGTTTTTGCTGTTCTTGTTACTCTGGGCACTCTACCTCTGCTAACCAGTGCTAAAGTGTAAGTTCTCCTATACAAAATGTGTATGTAATTGGTTTCTCCTTGATTGGCATATTTGATTTATTAGTAAGTCCCTCGTAAAGTGCACTAGAGGTACCCAGGGCCTGAAACCAAATGCTACTAGTGGGTCTGCAGCACTGGTTGTGCCACCCACCTAAGTAGCTACGTAATCATGTCTCAGACCTGCCACTGCAGTGTCTGTGTGTGCAGTTTTAACTGTAAATTCTACTTGGCAAAGTGTACCCACTTGCCAGGCCTAAATCTTCCCCTTTCTTAAATGTAAGGCACCCCTAAGGTAGGCCCTAGGTAGCCCAGAGGGCAGGGTGCAGTGTATGGTTAAGCTAGGACATATTGGCCCTCATTACATTGGCAGTAAATGCCACCTACCGCCGTGCTGACGGGCGCCAACATACAGTGATGGTATTCCGCTACGGGTATTATGACCCGCACCGAGATATCAGCCACTATACAGACACCCACACAAGTCCACCACACCAAAGGTCAGTGATAAACTGGCGATAGCAAAACCCACACCGTTACGCCAACAGGAATACACCCACAGTATCACAACCCACGAATCACTGCAGCGGTCTTTCAAACGCGGTAAACCATTGGCAGTTTACATCGCCGCGCTGAAAATACACACACATTTACAATACACCACCACATTGGACAATTCAAACTACACACACCTGACACATATACACACACCACGCCCACACACCCACACCACTATAAAACACCCACCCACATTACCTACAAACCCTTACAGTGAAAAAAACGATAGCACACAGACAGACACAAGCCAGGAGCACCCACTCAATCAGAGGTACAGAACACCATCACTCATACACCATCCAGGCACATCACAGTATACACCACAACACATCACCCAACACATCACCCCACACAATCTCACACATGTCACGCACACCACATCCATGGCACCCCAAAGACACCCCAGGTTCTCAGAGGAGGAGCTAAGGGTCATGGTGGAGGAAATCATCTGGGTACAGTCACAGCTTTTCGGATCACAGGTGCAGCAAACGTCCATAGCTAGGAAGATGGAGCTATGGCGGAGAGTATTGGACAGGGTAAACGCCATGGGACAGAACCCCAGAACAAAGGATGACATCAGGAAGAGGTGGAACGACCTACGGGGAAGGTGAGTTCCGTGGTTGCAAGACACCAGGTAGCCGTACAGAGGACTGGCGGTGGACCCCCACCTCCTCCCCCACAACGAACAACATGGGAGGAGCAAGTCTTGGCAATCATGCATCCTGAGGGCCTCAAAGGAGTAGCAGGAGGGCTGGACTCTGGTAAGTCAAATCCTTACTACTTTCTCCCTCCCCCACCTGTATGCCATCACAAACTCCTACCCCTACCCTCACCCCCGCACCTCACATATACCCCACCATCACAACCCACCCATCCCAATACCAAGCCCTGCATGCAACCCCAATGCATGGACCCCCATCACAGACCTGCATGGACACCCAACACCACAGCATGCCCAGTAAATCACCACTCACACAAGGCCAAGCTGACAGGGAAATCACAATCAAAGAGGGAAACACACCCATGCGCAAGATGGCACATGCAGATACAATAACACTGCATTTGCATCCCCACAGGGCCCATAGTCAACGTTCCTGGCGAGGAGGTGCCAGCTACATCCAGTCCCCCCACAGAAGAGGCCCACAGTGACAACAGCAGCTCTGCACGCCTGGATCTCGATGACCGACCTGGCCCATCCGGGACCTCTGGACAGTCGGGTACCCAGGCACAGTCCCAATCCACCACAGAGCCTCACCCCTCAGGAAACACCAGCACAGCACCCACCCAGCGCGCCCATGCCACTGTCCCCAGGACACGTCAATCAGCAGTGTGTCCACCACTACAGGGACCCCAGGCAACCCCACAAACCCAGGACGACCATGGACCTGGGGTCAGTGGGTACACGGTTCAGGGGACAGAGGCACAGGACAACAGGGAAGCTGGGAGCACTGCTGTGCAACAGGGGGAGGACAGGCCCAGGGAACCCACTCTCCACGAGGCACTTTCCAACATCATGGGAGCATACCACCATTCCCAAGAGACGATGGGCCAGATACTGGCCAAGCTGCAGGAGACCCAGCAGCTGCAGGAAGGACAGTACCTGGGGATCATGGAGGATCTAACAAAAATATACACCATCCTGGTCACCATTGCAGGGGTGCTGACAGACATGGGCAAGACCATGAGGGAGGCAGTGGCACAACAACGGGCGCCTGACACTAGCCAAACTGAGGAACAGCCTTCCACCTCCGCCGGTGCTAGTGGACAGGAGGCCCCGCCACAGGACAAAAAGGCCACCAGCACCCCACCCCCTGAAGAAGGAGAACCACCCCGCAATCGGTCCCTGCAAACCAGGCAGAAGACAGAGAACATTGTCAAGACCCCTGTGAGGAAATAAGACTCTCCTGATTGTCACCCTTCTGTCCCACACTGTCACCCTGCCATTACTCCCCTTCCTATGCCCCAATGGACAATGCACCTGTGATACCAAGAGACTGGACTCTACCTGAACTTCCGTCCACCATCAGCCCAGCCAATTGCACCACCCCCTCTGCTGATGAGCACCTAAATAAACACCCTTGGAACAAATACTAATCTGGAGTCTGTCAAATAATTAAAATATGTATTTGTACAACATTATCAAAGCATTGCAAATCAAAAGTACAATGAAATATACTTTAGGGTGGCCTCTGGTGGGCAGCAGTACACATAGCAGGAGCCAGAGTGGGGCACAGAGATCTGAAAATGGAGATGGCAAAGGGTACAGTCAGTGGCCATAGACATAGGGAAACAGACTGCCTTGTACAATGCCCAACAGATAACTGAAATGTTAAGTGAAGTTACAGTGTCTTACCTGTGTGTCACTGGAAGTACTGCAGAATAATATTGGTTCTGATGTCAACATCTTCTTCCTCTGCCTCCTCTTCCTCACTGTCCAGAAGCTCCACCGCTGCCACAAGACCATCTCCAGGCTCATCCTCCTGCAGAAAAGGCACCTGGCGTCTCAAGTCCAGGTTGTGCAACATTCTACGATGATCTGGCACACCTTCTTGGGTGAGTAGTACAGGGATCCACCTGTCAGATGGAGGCACCGGAAACTGGCCTTCAGGAGGCCGAAGGTTCTTTCTATAATCCTTCTTGTACGCCCATGTGCCTCATTGTAACGTTCCTCTGCCCTTGTCCTGGCATTCCTCACTGGGGTTAGAAGCCATGAGAGGTTGGGGTAACCAGAGTAACCTGAAAACATTGAGGGACAACTGTTAGACACACACTAACCCTTAGGGACAACCCCATACCCAGGCACCTCCTCATACTGTGTGGGGACCTTTGGCTCACCTATTAGCCACACCCGTGCCTCTGGAGTTGGCCCATCACATATGGGATGCTGTTATTCCTCAAGAAATAGGTGTCATGCACAGAGCCAGGAAATTTTGCATTCACATGGGAGATGTACTGGTCCGCCAAACACACCATCTGCACATTCATTGAGTGATAGCTTTTTCTATTCCTGTAAACTTGTTCATTTCTCCCGAGGGGGACAAATGCCACATGTGTACCATCAATGGCACCAATGATACTGGGGATATGTCCCAGGGCATAAAAGTCAGCTTTCACTATGGCCAAATCCTCCACGCGGGTAACACGATGTAGCTGCGCATGTGGTCCAGCAGGGCAGACAACACTCTGCTCAACACGTAAGAGGACATTGGCTGAGACATCCCTGATGCCATGGCCACTGTTGTTTGGAAGGAACCACTTGCCAGGAAATAGAGCACTGACAGGACCTGTACTAGAGGGGGGATACCTGTGGGTTGGCGGATAGCAGACATCAGGTCTGGCTCCAATTGGGCACACAGTTCTTGGATTGTGGCACGATCAAGTCTGTAGCTAATGATAATGTGTCTGCCCTCCATTGTTGCTAGGTCCGCCAGGGGTCTGTACACCAGAGGATGCCGCCATCTCATAATCTGCCTCAGCGGTTGAAGCCTATGGAAGAGAACAGTGAGCAGAGGGTCATATTCACACTTATATTGCACTAATGATGACTTGTTGACTTTACAGAAACAGTATGTGAACTCGAGAGTCTGTTGATCTGCCAATGTCTGCTGGGACGCAGTTAGGTGCCATGCCCTGTGCCCCCCTGAAATGACGGATGCCTGACCTGTGAGGAGGGACAAGTGGAAATAAGGTAATTGCGCTGGCATTGTGTACCGTTGCGGTAGGCGGTCAATACCCACCACGCAAATTTGCATTGGTTATCATTGGGCCCTATGGGTTCCAGGAGCCAATGGCGATGTACGCCGGCAGTGACTGTACGCACGGATGTCACCGCCATTTTCTACCTAATCACTCAATTGCTACCTGGCCTTCAACAAGAGAGGACCTATACTCCAAGTGCTGCTGTAACCGCTGTCTGGAAGCGACAATGGCTCATGTGTCTAGGGAAAGGGCCCCTGCCTTCACTGCAGAGGAGTTGGAGAAACTGGTGGATGGGGTCCTACCCCAGTACACGTTACTCTACGGTCCTCCAGACAAACAGGTGAGCACACTGTGAACATGATGTGTGGGCCATGAATGTATGGACTGCTGTGACTGTAAGCCACATGTGGGGGGGCAGAGGGGTCTTGGCCAGAGTGCAACATGTAAGGTGGTCAATGTATGTGCGTCAGGGGATGTGTGGGATCTGGTGGGCGATGAGTATGACGGTCCGAACGGGTGAATAATTCCCTTTTCTGCTGTCTTTTCCCTGCAGGTCAGCGCCCACTAGAAAAAAGGTATTTGGCATGCCATCGCCAAGGAGGTGCGGACCCTGTGGCTCTTTGACAGGCGGAGCACCCACTGCCGCAAGAGGTGGGAGGACCTACGCCGTTGGGCAAAGAAGACGGCGGAGGCCAAGCTTGTGCTGGCCTCCCAACGAGGAAGGGGTTACCGTCGCACCATGACCCCCCTGATGTTCCACATCCTGGCGGTGGCCTATCTGGGGTTGGATGGGCGCCTGAAGGCATCACAGCAGCCACGAGGGGGTGAGTACAGAATCTGAAACATGACTTTGCGTGCGTTAGGAGGTACCTGGGTGGGGGATGTGGGCTGTAGGTGCCCCTAGGCCAGGGCGAACATGACAGGGTAGGTCCCTTGTTGGGCAGGCTCAGTATCACTCCTACCCCAATAGTGTTGGTGGCCATCTACTCCTGGGCAAGGTCCCGTGGCTTTCAGGCGTGCAGCTAATCGCGTTAGGCATTGAACCCTATGGGCTGGTGACTGTCTTAGTAAATGGTTGGGCATGGCCCAGTGCATAGGTCTGCTCCCTGTGTGTTGTGTACACCAATGGTAGTGGTGTTGCTAACATTGAGCAAGTGTATCCTCTGCCTCCCCCCTTTTTTGTTTTGTCACCCTGTCCTTGTGTGCATTAGCATCATCTGGCGGAGGAGCAGAGGCACCGGCCATGGAGGGAGCTGCATCCCACATGGCCCATGAGGCTGAATCCACTCAGGGGGAGGGCACCAGTAGGGTGAGGGCGAGGAGAGCACCACCACAGGGACAGGAGGGGACACCACAGACAGTGACTCCTCCTCCGATGGAAGCTCCCTGGTGATAGCAGACACCTCTGTGCCCACCCCAATGACAGATACAGCCACCACCCCCCCTAGCAGCACTGCCCTCCCAGCAGCCCCTCAGCATGTTTCCTATGCCTGCTCACCCAGAAGGGTGGGCATCTCCTACGCCCCAGGCACCTCAGGCCCTATCCCAGTCAGCCCTGCTGCCCTCAGTGAGGAGACTATTGAGCTCCTGAGATCTGTCACTATTCGGCAGTGAACCATACTGAATGCCATCCAGGGTGTAGCAGGGCATTTGCAACAAACAAATGCATACCTGGAGGGCATACACTCTGGCGTGGCGGCCCAACAGAGAGCATTTCAGGCTCTGGCCTCAGCACTGATGGCAGCCCTTGTCCCTGTGTCTAGCCTCCCCCTCCAACTTCCTCTACCCAGACGCAATCCCCTCAACCCCAGCCTATCCCAGGCACACCTTCGGACCAGCATTCACCCAATTCAGCACACAAAGGTGGCTCAGGCAAACATAAGCACCACACTTCATCTCACAGGCACTCACACTAGCACCATACCCATGCAGACACACCAACATCCACTGCCTCCACTGTGTCCCCCTCCTCTACTTCGTCCTCCTCCTTCCAAGTAGCATCTCCACTCAAACCTGCATGCACTACATCCTCATCCAGAACCTCCATCACCAGCACGCCCATCACAACACACCTCTCACTGGCAGTCACCACCCCCACAACCATGCACACGTCCCCTGTGTCCTCTCCCAGTGTGTCTGTGACCCCGTCCTCCCAAAGTACACAAACAAAAGCACCCACCCACCCAACAGCCATCCACCTCATAGCAGTATCCAGCCCATGCACCTTCACCCAAACTCAGCAGAAAAACACCTCCTACAACCACTCCCTCTTCCTCCACTCCCAAGCCCTCTCCATCTTCCTCCCACAGTGTGTCTAAAAAACTTTTCCTGGCAAACATTGACCTAGTCCCTACCCTTCCTCCCGTCCTTCCCCTCAGGCAAGGGTGTCCAGAACCCAGGCCAGCACCTCAGCTACCAAGTCGGCGTCCGCTGTGGTACCTGCAACTCCCAGGGGCTTCAAGGGGGCACCCGTCAGGCCAGCCAGTGTGCCACCGACCCCTGCAAAGGACCATACCATACAGCCACCTGCCAAGGTGAAGAAGGGAATAGCATGCACCAAGGGCAAGGAGCACAACCCACCCAGTAAGGCCTCCTCCAAAACTGCAGCTTCCAGAGCCGAGGTCCCAAGAGCAGCTGCCAAGGTGAAGAAGGGGCAGAAAAGCCAAAGCAAGGCACCTCAGGCATTGGAGCCTGCAGGTGGGGGCCTGGTGGCCACCATCAGAACCAACAGCTCCGCCACCTGCACTGCGGCCAGCACCACCAGCATACCCGCCGCAAGCACCGCCGCAAGCACCGCCGCAAGCACCGCCGCTGCCATCACTACTGTCAGCAGCAGCATCCCGAGTGGCCAGCCGTCCGAGGCTGCAGGAGATGGGCTGGTGCCTCCCTCCACCACTAGCAGCACCGGCACCTGCACCACAGCCAGCACCGCCAGCATCCCTGCAGCAAGCACCACCACCTGCACCGCTGACAGTAGGACCACTAACAGCAGCAGCAGCCCCAGTATGCGTCCGTCTGGGGCTGCAGGAGATGGCCTGGAGCCTCCCACCACCACTGGCAGCACCCCCACCAGCACCGCAACAACCACCAGTTTGCAGCATTAGTTGCCGCAGGATGGAGTCTGGCCCTGCCTCCATAGACTTTCCTGCTACCTGTTCCCTGCAAATCCGGTGCCTCAGACACCCAGGTGAGGGAATGTGAACTGCCACACCCCATGTACTGCATCACTGGGCACAACGCCCCCTCCAGAACCTGTGGAGAAAGGCATCCACTCACCCAATCCTTGGCAGGATGAAGCAGACTGGGTACAATGCCCCTCCAGAACCTGTGGAGAAAGGCATCCACTCACCCAATCCTTGGCAGGATGAAGCAGACTGGGCACAATGCCCCCTCCAGAACCTGTGGAGAAAGGCATCCAATCACCCTATCCTTGGCAGGATGAAGCACACTGGGCACCAAGCCCCCTCCAGAACCTATGGAGACAGGTATCCACTTGAGAGACTGTGGCCTTGCACTCCACTCCCCAGGACCAAGCAGTGGGCAAACCACCCACTTGAGAGACTGTGGCCTTGCACTCCCCAGGACCAAGCAGTGGGAAAACCACCCACTTGAGAGACTGTGGCCTTGCACTCCCAAGGACCAAGCAGTGGGCAAACCACCCACTAGAGAGACTGTGGCTTTGCACTCCCCAGGACCAAGCAGTGGGCATGGAGCCCCCTCAAGGAGCAGTGGCGTTATTCCATCTTCCGGCTGAGGTGCCCCCCTTTCCCATCCCCTTGAGGTCCCTGCAGTGTTCTATCCGTATTGAGGCAGGAGCCAAGTGTGGGCTTGGCCCATGATTTTTGGCCCAGTGGCCCACGGACATTTGCAAAAGGCAATGTACGACCTTATGTACATATTGTATATTTTTGTAAATACTGTTTTTTGAATCGTTACGTATATCTGACTATTTCTAAAATATCACTTTTTAACTCAATTCCTTTTGTCCTTGTGTTCTTCCAAAGGGTTACGAGGGGTATATGTTATGTTGCTGCATGTGTTTGTCTGTATGGTGTTGTGGGTGAGGGTGGGGGTGGGGGTGTTGCGTGTTGCATGTGTGTGTCACTCTCTTTTTCCTCCCCCCTCCCCTGTGTGCTAGGTGCAGTACTCACCGTGGTCGTCACTGCCGCCTTTGATATTCCTGGTGTATGAGGAGGTACACCAGCATGGGGAGGACCTGTAACTCGGGCTCCATGGCATCCTGGTTCTTCGTTGAGTGTCGAGAGGTGAGTGATTTCCCTTCCAAACATTGTTTCCGCCGTGCTTTTGATGGCGTTGGTACCGCCCCGGAAAAGCTGGCGGATTGGCGGGTTGTAAATGGGGTGGGCTGTACACTGGCTTCTGCCTGTCTGTTGGCGGTGACCGCCGCTTTAACACCGAACACCAGGGCTGTAATAAGGGCCATAGTACTGCGTTTTATATGTCCTGACACTGAAATATTGCTAAATTTGTTTTTTACTGTTGCAAGGCCTGTGCCTCTCATAGGTTAACATG
Organism: Pleurodeles waltl; assembly: GCF_031143425.1. Classification (NCBI taxonomy): domain Eukaryota; kingdom Metazoa; phylum Chordata; class Amphibia; order Caudata; family Salamandridae; genus Pleurodeles; species Pleurodeles waltl. Next base: position 889,019,054 of record NC_090448.1, on the reverse strand, counting down.
GGGGCTACCTTTAAATATGATTAAAGCGTAGATTCCCTTTAGGAGCGGATAGACATGTGGAGTTAGGGGTCTCTGAGCTCACAATTTAAAAATACATCTTTTAGTAAAGTTGATTTTAAGATTGTGTGCTTGAAAATGCCACTTTTAGAAAGTGGGCATTTTCTTGCTTAAACCATTTCTGTTATTCTGCCTGTTTGTGGATTCCCTGTCTGGGTCGGTTTGACAGTTCAGCTGGTTGCACCTCTCACTAGAAAGTGACGCAAAAGGGAGCTGGGGTGTAGTCTGCTTTTCCTGATGAGCCATCTGTGCTAGGAGGTAGGGGAGGAGTAGTCACTCACACCTGAAAGGGCTGTGCCTGCCCTCACACAATGCAGTCTCCAACCCCCTGGTGTGTGTCTGGGGCCTGGCCTGGGCAAGGCAGGATTTCACAAACAAGAGAGACTTTTCTTTGAAGTAAGCCTACTTCAGATCGCAAAATGGGTATAAGAAGGGCACCCAAAACCACAGACTTTAGAACACTTCTGGAAACCAAGAGAAACCTCTGCCTGGAAACCAGCTGAAGAGCTGAGGAAGAGGAGCTGTCCTGCCTGTGACTGCGCTTTGTGGAGCTATCCTGCAGTTGCTGTTTCTGCCTGTGCTAGTGGACTGGACTTTGTGTTGCCTTCCTTCTTGTGAAGGGCTTGATTTAGAGCTTCCTCCTGTTGTTTGAAGTCTCAGGGATGGCAAAGACTTCTCTCTGCCAGCACCTGGAGCCTCTGGAGAGACTCCTCCTCTTCCAAGTGGTGCCCATCCAGTTCCTGGGGCCCTGATAAGAGAAGCTGGCAGCCCAAGAGTGAGAAATCCACGCATCGACCGATGTGCGGGGAAACGTTCAACGTGACTCCGATCTGTGGCTGAAAAGTCGATGTGCCGACGGCTTCGTGGCTGAAAATCGACACTCGCCTGCAACGCGACCAGAAGATCAATGCCCGGAGCTGGGGAAACGACACGCAGCATCGCTGACGGAGGCTGGTGAGATCGAAACCAGCACTGCGTGGTTTTCGGACCATAATGCAGCTGTATTTCTGATTCAAACACCGCTGGGTGTGTAAAAACAATGCAAGGCCTGCCCGGACCCAAGAGTGCTAACCTGATTGATGCATCGCTCTCCTGCAGAGAGAAGAAACGACGCACATCGACTCGACTGAAGGAGAAACAGCGCAAGGTCTCGCTCGTGAGTGAAATCGATGCATCGCTAGCCCTTTTTTACACACACTCGCTCGGGGTTATTTTTGATGCACACCAGGTAAATTTTTCACACTAGCAGCGCTAGCGTTGTGTTTAAAAGTACATGAAGACTCTCTTTACATTTTAATTGATAACTGGATTTATGTATGTTGGATTTTTGTCATTTTGGTCTTGTTTTATTTAGATAAATATTCCTATTTTTCTAAACCTGTGTTGTGTCATTTTGTAGTGTTTTTACTGAGTTACTGTGTGTGTTGGTACAAATGCTTTACACCTAGCACTCTGAAGTTAAGCCTACTGCTCGTGCCAAGCTACCAAGGGGGTAAGCAGTGGTTAGCTGAGGGTGATTCTCTTTTACCCTGACTAGAGTGAGGGTCCTTGCTTGGACAGGGGGTAACCTGACTGCCAACCAAAGACCAAGTTTCTAACAGAGAGTGTCTGCCTAGGTGTGAAAGTTAGTAAGAGATGGTCGTTATATATGTGAGAGTGGGTGAAACAGTGTCTGTCTGGGTATGATGCTGCTTTTGTGGGTATGTCTCTGAGAGTTTATGTGAGGTGGTATTTCTGGGTGTGAGAGTGGGTGTTAGAGTGTGTCTCTGGTGTGTTTCAGTGGGTGTGTCAGTTTATCTGTCCTTTTGTTAATAGCTATATAATTACTTCAATAGCCTCCACACTGCATTTTTAACTGTGCACAGGACTCTGCAAGTGTATCTGTAAGTCAGTGAGACGTGGAAGGATATGTATAATTTTTAAAACAGTAATCTTCCTGCTGTATCATCTACCTACATAGTAGCTGAGTGCTCTGTTTTGTTTAGTAAAATGATACTTTGACGATTGTCAAGAAGCCTTTATAATGGGAAGTCTACCTCACACTAAAAGTGCACAATTACATTCTGCTTTAGTTGGCCTGACTCATGTCTTAAGTAGTATTTGTTTAGATAGGTGTGTAGGATCAGTCAATATTTCTCCACATATCTAAGAGAGTGTAGCGGTGCATCTATCAGTGTTCCATCATATATTTAGGTAAATCTGGCTATATATCTGAGTGCATTTATGAGTTCCTTTATGGGTGTGCCACCAGATGTTTTAGTAGATATGCTGCCCACAGTGATATGTAAATGTGAGTGCAACTGGCTCCAATACTATTGGGAACATAAGTGGTGTCTGGGTGTGTGCATGCATGTATAAGAAGCTCACTCAGTGACTGGATGTGTCAGTGGCTCTAGCCTTTTGTTATTAGCTATATGAGTTGCCGTATGACTTAGACACAGCATATATAAGTGAGGATAATACTCTGTAACTGTGTATCTGACTCAGTGAAACTTAGAAGGACATCTATCATCTTTTATATATAGAGCTCCCTGGTCTGTGCCTTAGCAACAGCCTATCTGAGAAGTGAACTTTGACCACTGCAATGACAATTTAAAGACTGACAAGCAGCATTTCTAATGGGAACTCCAGTTGCCAGTAAAGCTGCATACTCAGGCTCTCATTACAACCCTGGCGGTTGGTGTTAAAGCGGCAATAACACCGCCAACAGGCCGTCAGCAAAACAAAATGGGATTACGACCATGTCCGAAACCGCCAACATAGACAGCCACTTTAACCATCCGACCGCCAGGGCGGTAGCAACAAACACCTCGGCGGTCACCACCAACAGACAGGCGGAAGACAATGTACCGCCCACCCTGTTATGAGAGGCCAATCCGCCACCTTTTCCGGGGCGGTACCAACGACATCAAAAGCATGGCGGAAACAGTACACTGAAGGGGAACCACTCACCTTCCGACACTCCACGAAGAACCAGGACGCCATGGAGCCCAAATTGCAGGTCCTCCCCATGTTGGTGTATCTACTAATACACCAGGAACTAGAAAGAAGGCGGCGGCGATGACAACGGTTAGTATTGCACCTAGCACACAGGGGAGGTAAAAGAGAGTTACACACACACACACACACGCGCGCGCGCGGCACGCAACACCCCCACCCTCACCCTCACCCTCACCTACAACACCATACACACATACAACAACATGACATATACACCCCATCACCCCCTTGAAGACGCAAGGACAAAAGGAAATTAGTTCAACCAGTGAGATTTTTGAACCATCAGATATAGCAAACGAATAAAAATAAATCAGTATATACAAATATTTACATGATGTACAGAAGGCCGTACACTGTCCTTTGTAAATGTCTGTGGACCAGTGGTCCCAAAAATCATGGGCAAAGTCCACACATGACACCTGCCTCAAAACGGAGAGAACACTGCAGGGGCATCAGGTTGAAAAACTCAGGCACCTCAGGGGGAAGGGGAGGGGGGGCACCTCAGCCGGAAAATGGTACTACGCCACTGCTCCTCGAGGGGGCTCCATGCCCCAGTGAAGTCCTGGGGAGTGCAAAGCCACAGTCTCTCAAGTCTCTCTAGTGGGTGGTTTCCCACTGCTTGTCCTGGGGAGTGCAAAGCCACAGTCTCTCAAGTCTCTCTAGTGGGTGGTTTGCCCACTGCTTGCTCCTGGGGAGTGCAAAGCCACAGTCTCTCTAGTCGATGGCTTATCCACTGGTTCTGGAGGGGGCTTGGTGCCCAGAGTGCTTCATCCTGCCAAGGATTGGGGGAGTGGATGCATATCTACACTGGTTCTGGAGGGGGCTTTGTGCCTCAGAGTGCTCCATCCTGACAAGGATTGGGTGAGTGGATGCAAATCTCCAATGGTTCTGTAGGGGGCTTTGTGCCCAACAATGCTGAACCTGGGGTGTGGCAGTTTCCATTTCCTCACCAAGGTGTCTCAGCCACGAGATGTGCAGGGAACAGGTAGCATGATACTCCATGGAGGCAGAGCCACACTCCATCCTGCAGCGACTTAGGCTGCAAACTGCTGGTAGTGCCAGTGAGGTGGTGCTGCCTCATGTGGTGTGTGCAGGGTCCAGGACGTCACCTGCAGCCTCGGACGGCTGCCCACTGGGGATGCTGCTGATGTCCGATGTTGTGGCACCGGCTGGGCATGTGGCAGTGCAGATGGCGGTAGCTGTGGCGGTGGCTGCGGCGGAGATGCTACTGGTGCTGCCCGTGGTGCAGGTGTCTGTAGTAGTGAAGGGAGACACCAGACCGTCTCCGACAGCCTCAGACAGCTGATCACTGCAGAGGATGCTGGTGACTGTCTTGGCAGCGGCGGTGCAGGGGGTTGTGCAGATGGTGGGCCGGGTGGCGGTGCAGTTGGCGGACATGTGGCGGTCGTTGTGGCGGTGCTGACCGTGGTACAGGTAGCTGGCCGGTCTGGGGAAATGGTGGTCACCAGCCCCTCACCAGGAGTCTTCGTGCCCTGAGGTGACTTGCCCATTGTGTCCCTTCCCTACCTTGGTAGTCGCTGCTGGGACCTTGGCACTGTCTTCTTTGGGTTTGGATGAGGCCTTGCTGGGTGGGTGGTGCGGCTTTTCCCTGCTGCATGCCGGCCCCTTCTTCACCTTGCAGGTGGCAGAATCGGGTGGTCCTTAGCATCTGTAGGTGGCACGCTGGCAGCCCTGACAGGTGCCCCCTTCGATCCTCCCAGAATTGCAGAGACCACAGCGGACGTGGATTTGGTGGCTGAGGTGCTGGGCTGGGATTTAGAAATCCTGGCCCTAGGGGAAGGACGGGGGAGGGGAGGCGTAGGGAAGAGGTCAACGTTAGCTAGGAATCGTTTTTTTGACACACTGGGACGGGAAGATGGAGGGGGGTGGGAGTGGAGGAAGAGGTAGTGGTTGTAGGAGGTGTACGTCTGCTGAGTTTGGGTTAAGGTGCATGGGCTGGAGGCTGTTGTGAGGTGGATGGCTGTTGAGTGGGTGTGTGCCTACGTTTGTGTACTTTAGGAGGAGGGCTCACAGACACACTAGGAGAGTACACAGGGGATGTGTGAATGGTTGTGGGGGTGGTAATTGCACGTGAGGGGTGTGTTGTGTTGGGCATGCTGGTGATGGAGGCAGTGGCTGATGATGTAGTGCATGCATGTGTGAGTGAAGACGATACTGGGAGGGAGGTGGAGGAAGAGGAGGAGGGGGACACAGTGGAGGCAGTGGATCTTGGTATGTGTGCATGGGTATGGTGCTTGTGTGAGTGCCTGTGTGATGTGTGGTGTTTATGTTTGCCTGATCCACTTTTGTGTGTTGATGTGTGCGCATGCTGGTCTGAAGGTGTGCTTGGGATAGGCTGGGGTTGAGAGGATTGGGACTGGGTAGAGGTAGTTGGAGGGGGGAGGCTGGACACAGGGACAATGGCTGCCATCAGTGCTGAGGCCAGAGCCTGAAATACTCTCCGTTGGGCTGCCAAACCAGAATGAATGCCCTCCAGGTATGCATTTGTTTGTTGCAAATGCCTCTTGACACCCTGGATGGCATTCAGAATGGTTGACTGCCCAACAGTGAGGGATCTCGGAGGTCAATCGCCTCCTCACTGAGGGCAGCAGTGGTAAAGGAACTTCTGCTCACCGTTCTCCTCCATAGGGTACTACAGCTGAGGCAGATGATGGGATGGCGGCATCCTCTGGTGTACAGACCCCTGGTGGACCTGTCGACAATGGAGGACAGACACATCATAATTACGTACAGATTTGATTGTGCCACAATCCAAGAACTGTGTGCCCAATTGGAGCCATACCTGATGTCAGCTATCCGCCAGCCCACAGGTATCCCCCTCTAATGCAGGTCCTGTCGGTGTTCCATTTCCTGGCAAGTGGCTCCTTCCAAACTACAGTGGCCATGGCATCAGGGCTGTCTCAGCCAATGTTCTCTAACGTGTTGTCCAGAGTGTTGTCTGCCCTGCTGAAACATATGCGCAGCTACATTGTGTTCCCCCAGGTGGAGGATTTGCCCACAGGCAAAGCTGACTTCTATGCCCTGGGACATATCCCAACATCATTGGTGCCATTGATGGTACACATGTGGCATTTGTACTCCCACACAGAAATGAACAGGTGTACAGAAATAGAAAAAGCTATCATTCCATGAATGTGCAGATGGTGTGTTTGGCGGACCAGTACATATCCCATGTGAATAGCAAATATTCCGGCTCTGTGCATAACACCTATATCTTGTGAAATAGCAGCATCCCTTATGTGATGGGCCAACTCCAGAGGCACCGGGTTTGGCCAAGGTCCCCACACAGTATGAGTAGGTGTCTGGGTATGGGGTTGTCCCTAAGGGTTAGTGTGTGTCTCACAATTGTCCCTTGATAATTACAGGTGACTCTAGTTACCCCAACGTGTCATGGCTGAGGAATGCCAGGACAAGGGCAGAGGAACATTACAATGAGGCACATGGGCAAACTAGGAAGATTATTGAGAGTACATTCGGCCTCCTGAAAGCCAGATTCTGGTGCCTCCATCTGAGAAGAGGATCCCTGTACTACTCACCCAAGAAGGTGTGCCAGATCTTTGTGGCATGGTGTATGTTGCACAACCTGGCATTGAGACGCCAGGTGCCTTTTCTGCTGGAGGATGAGCCCGGTGATGGCCTTGTGGCAGCGGTGGAGCCTGTGGACAGTGAAGAAGAGGAGGCAGAGGAAGAAGATGTTGACAACAGAACAAACATTATCCTGCAGTACTTCCAGTGACACACAGGTAAGAGACTGTGGCCCATATTTATACTTTTTTAGCGCCGCATTTGCGCCGCTTTTTAACGAAAAAACTGAACAAACTTACAAAATACAATTGTATTTTGTACATTTGCGCCATTTTTGCGTCAAAAAGTGGCGCAAATGCAGCGCTAAAAAAGTATAAATATGGGCCTGTAACTCCTCTGCACATTTCAGTCTACTTTAGGACATTGTACATGGCAGCCTCTTACCCTCTGTCTATGGACACTGACTGTTTCCTTTGGGTTTCCTTTTTGCAGATTTGTGTACCCCTTTCTGGCTTCTGCTATGTGTACTGCTGCCCAACAACTGTCATACATTGGTATGAGTAACTGAACATATACCTTGCAATGCTTTGCTTATGTTGTACTAATACATTTGTGAATCATCAGACTGACTCCAGATTGGTATTTGTTTCAAGGGTGTTTATTTAGGTGCTAATAAGTGTAGGGATATGTTTAAGTGGCTGGGGTGATGGTGGAGGAAGGTCCATGGTAGAGTCCAGTCTATTTGTATCACAGGTGCATTGTCCAAGGGGGCATATGAAGTGGAGCAATGGCACAGTTGCTGGGCTGAAGAGAACCTGCACAGGCTCCCAGTCTGCCTGGGAGCGCCCAGCGAGGGCGCTCGAAGCCAATCCTGACGTTGTGGCGCAGAGCCTGTCCTTGCCGCACCAGTGAGACGGGAGGATGCAGAGGAGTGGCACGGCACAGGAGCGAAGGGTAAGTGTTTTAAAAAAAAAAATGTTTTGTGTTTAATGTAATTCTATCCCCCAACCCCCCCGTCTTGTGCGCGCCTCCCTGCCCCTTGCAGTCAGCTTGGGCTGCGACTATTATTCTAGCCAGATAGTCTGTTACTGTACTTACTCTCTACCTCCCAAACTAACTTCAACGTCCTATAACTGTGAACCTTTAACTTCCTGCCTTCTGCCAGTATCAACTAACTCCCACCCTCCCCTTTAAAGTGCTTCATCCACCCCAACAGCAATAAAAACCTATTTCACCACGGGAGCATCTCAGCAAACTGCCAAATGCACCTGCTTAACAGAGAGAACTGGGAAACAGCGTTTACAATGACGCCGGAACAACAACATTTCTTTACGAATCTGGAGCAAAAAATGCATCACCAGCAGGTAGTCATACCTAGGACCTAGTATCCATAGGGAAAAGCTTTTTTTTATGTCAATAACTTTGGTGCCATTTGACGAATTGCCGCAAAATTTTCAAAACTATTACGTCACCCAATTCAGTTGTTGTCTTGAAAGTTTTGGGTGATTCCTCAAGCGGGGACCATGGAAAAGTGGGGGTCCTAAAACTCTTTTACCCTATGCCATTTCCATAGGGATTTTAACACACAACTGCAGCCTGAATCACTGGACTGAATTACACCAAATTTGCCAGAAAGCTAGATTTTGGTCGAGAAAGTGAGCTTTTTTGCAATTTGGTGTAAATCTGATCAGTAGTTTTGGAGCTACTAAAGGGAAAGAAATACAGAAATCTAGGGATGCGGATCCTCAGGGGATCCAACAGTACCTGTGCTGATATCTGATTGGCTGCCAAAACTTCAACCAGGAAGTGTTGGCAGCCATTTTGGGACTCTGTCTCAGCCGAGTCCCCAAAATAAACTTAAAAATAGGGGGCAGGGTAGGAATATCCTAACCCCCTAGGCTGTTGCTGGGGTTCCCCAGGAAGCCCACCAGGGCAAAAAGCACTTATAAAAAACATTTCCAGCACAACCACAGAGAATCCACAGATCTTGGGAAAAAATGTTTTAAAAAACTAAGCGTGGTATCCCACGCTTGTTTCTCATCAGCCCTGGGTGGGCCATGTTCTGGGGGCATATATAATTATAAGAAATGGGGAAGGGGTGCATGTGGCCCCCCTCCCCAGGGCCAGTTTGGATCCTGGGGGCCACCAACCTCCCCCGCTTCTTTAAATTTTAAAAAGGGAGGAGGGGGCCATGCAGCACCCCCTCTGTAGGCCTTTAAACCATCCCGGGGCTTACCAAGTAAATAAGAAGGGGGCTGTGCGCACCCCCCTTCTTTTTCAAAAATGACCCTGGGGACCACCACCTCCACGGCACAGTATAAGTAAAAAGAGAGAGAGGGGCTGCCTACCACCCCCCTCCTGGGTCATATTGGGCCCCAGGGACCACCAACTCTCCTGAGCATGGCAATATAAAAGTTGTAACGGCCCTTTTCGGCCCTTGGACTACCACCTCCCTAGGACTGGTCCTATGCAAAATGAAGGATGGGGCTGCTTGGCCCCCTCCTGCAGCCATTAATAGCAATGGGGACTGCCATCCCCCAGGACTGGCTCTCTATGTTCCCAGATGCCCACGCTCAGGACATAGTAGTTTGCTGTCACTTGACGGGAGGCATCACAGCTCCCGCGAATCAAGAGAAAACTGTAAGTCCGCACCCAGTGGTGGGAGCAGGAAAACCTTTGACAGAAGGCAGGAAAACAGATGAAAGGATTGCTCCTGCATGCCGGGAACTGCATTATTTTGCTGTTCCTGCGTGTGGAAGCAATAGCAGCTCCCACTGGATGAGGGGAGTCGGCAGGGACCATGGGGGGCATTGAGGCTTCCCCCTCCCCTGCCATCCACAGCAGCAGTAGAACAAGGATTAATCACAGATTTCAGTAAAAAGACACTCGAGGAACAATTACATTTACCAGAAGTACCCTTGCTTTGTGGTAATTGCAGTATTCGTAGCCTCGTTATTTTTAGCACATGAGGATTCATCTTATCAGTATGAAAATGCTTGAGGAACAATCACATGCCAAAATTATAGACATGCAAGGTCACTGCAGACTTTACCTCAGGGTCATTTATGCAGCTGTAGTGTAGAATATGCACTATACATTTTAAGTTGGTTGTCATTTTGCACAAAACTGTGACCTCTCCCAAGAAGCTCATGATCCATTCTGGCAGTGTCGCTCATTTCATGGATCCCTCCATCCAAACTGAAGCCTAAGTGAATGGTTTGGCTGGAGCTCAAGCAGAAGGATTGTGGAGTCCGCCCTTGCTATCAGCAGCTATCGACGCAGCAGCCATCCTGCAGCCAGCCGCAGAGGCCGGCCGGGCGGATGGATGGACATATGCCTTTGCTTTTTCATCTTCTTTGGGGTGCTCTGGCCCTCGGCCCTGTTGGACCGCACCAGACCATATCCTCCCTGGTTTACTGTGGCTCTCCCTGGTCCCGGGACCTGAACGGGGAGAGCTGGAAGAGCCGAGCCGACTGACCGGAGGAGAGTCAGCTGCCTGACACCTGTGACTCGCACGGAGCCTTGTCACGGGTGGTAGGGGTTGCGGGGGACAGTCTTTTACACCAGGAGTCAGGGTGCCTTGAACACTTGGGGGCCCATGACGGCTGGATTGGACGGGCTGTGTTGTGCTGCTGCCGGTTAGGAAGGAAAAGAAGGAAAAGAAAAAAAAAAGGAGAAGAGAGGTACTATCAAGGCAGTCCTTCTTCTGGATTACCTCTGGGCCACAGAAAGTATAGAGGCTTGGGAAGAGCTGTAGGTATTAACTTTTTCAGTGACAACTCAGCCCACAAAGGATTACGCCCACATGCCAAGTAAGGAACCCCCAGGAGAAGAGGAGAAGGAGAAGAAGAGGATTTTCTGGCACTCATCGCAGCCAGGAGTAAGTGGCTTATACCTCATTTTCCATATTATTTTGACATTAATTTACATGACTCTACATTATTTGAACTACCGGTAGTTAACCTGGAAATTATTGATACCCTACACTACTGGAGAAAGACATAATAATTTGCTGTTACCGTGGTCATGCCCACCACCTTTGCCTTTGCACCCTGTGCCCTGTAAACTCCTGTATGACTTAATATTGAGTGCCTGCATCCTGGGGTACCTCAATGATATATTTATGGAATATGAAAGGGCAGTTGAACTAGTAGTAGATTGCCTGAAAGTAAAATTAAGACTAACACAGGAGAATAAAGACCAGGGACAAGCCAGAAGGAATCATAAAAATTCCTGGTATAATAAAGAGTGTAGGACTCAGGAGCAGAAGGTGCGAAGTTAGAAAGGGAATTTAAGAAATGGCATAGTAAAGGTACAGAGCTGAAGCTTAATTCGGCAAAGCAAGCTTATAAAAACACAGTGAGGAAGAGGAAATGGGAGTATATAAATAGAAACTGGAAAGTCATGTTAGAGGTGATAGGAACCCATAATATCAAGGGGTTCTGGCAGTTGGTGAGGGAGGGAAAAGTCACTAGGAATATGCAGTGTTTAGTGGTAGAAGATGATTGGACTAAGCATCTGGGCATTCTGTACGGAGGGAAGGATATGGGAATATACCAAGCAAATAAAATTGATGTAGGTGGACCCCGAAGGTCATCGGTCTCCCTGCAAAAGATAAAAGAAATAATAGTGGCTCTTAAGGTAACTAAAGCAGCTGGACCAAATAACCTTCCAGCAAACATAATAAAAAATCATGTTGATTGGTGAGCTAGACTTTTCTATGTTACTTTTACCAAAATCCTGGATTCCGGATGCTTCCCCGAGAACAGGAAAGGTGCAATAATAAGGCCAATCTACATGAACGATGATCCTACACAACCAAAAAATTATCGCCCAATCCGCCTGCTGGATGTGGGTGAAACTTTTTTTCGCAAAGCTACTGTTAAGCCAAATTAAAGACTGAGTAGAGTTAAATAATTTGATTCCAATAGAACAAGGTGGTTTCAAAGAAGGTCACTCAACAATAGACCATTGTTTTAGTCTTTGGGCGTTGGCAAAAAAGTCAATAGAGGTACGAGGGCACCTATTTTGCTGTTTTGTCAACTTTCGAGCCGCTTTTGATTTGGTGGACCGGAGCCTGTTATGGGAAATGTTGAAGCGGCTCGGGGTCGATTCTGACCTATTATTTCCAAAACTGGGCCCAAGTGATCCTAGATGTTGATGGATGGCTATCAAAGAAGTTCCATATAAAGAATGGGATGCAACAAGGTTGCGTCTTGGCCCCACTGTTGTTTGCAATACTTTTGTCTGACCTACCAAATGCCTTAACTGCTTCTGTGCTGGGGACGTAATGGTTACGTCCCGCTGCACAGTGCTCCTGTGCCGAGGACGTAACCTAGTGCTCCCTGTGGGCCTCCCCTCCACCCCCCTCAGGGCAGGGATGGAAGGGGAAGCACTTCCCCTTCCACCCCTGACCCCCCTCAATCTAATGACGTCAGCGCACAATTGCACGCTAAAATCATCAGTTGATGCTGGTCGCGCTGGATGCCATTTCCTTCCAGCGTGACATCAGAGAAGGGGGTGAGTTTCTTCTCCAGCCGGGGGGGTGGGGGCTTGCTATAAAAGAGGTATCGAGGGAAAGGAAGAGGTTTTCCTTTCCTTTGATGTCTCTTTTAGCATTTCTGCTGCCCGATTGCCCACTAGACACTAAGGATTTTCTTTTTTTGTTTATTTCATTACGTGGGAGCGGCCCCTTAGGCAAGGGTCGCTCCCCTTAGGGGGGTATATTATTTATGGCCATTTATTGGCTGATCTGTTAGCAAGGGGGGCAGAAGCCACTGGAACACCAGGGATTTATTTCTTTGTTTTTCTTCTGTGAGGGGGCGGCCCCTTGGGCAAGGGTCGCCCCCTCAAGGGGGGCATAGAACTGTTGGTCATTTCATCCCCCATTGGAGGCAGATTGTCCTATTTTTTTAAGCCCATCTGCCCCCAAGGGGGGCAGTAACCACTTAGGCACCAGGGATAGTGTGTGTGTGTTTTTTGTTTGGGGGGCTGGCCCCTTGGGCAAGAGTCGCTCCCCATTGGGGCACATTACTGATGGCCATTTCTGCCCCACTTTGGGGCAGTTCGGCCTATTATTTTTGAGCCATCTGCCCCCAAGGAGGGCAGAAGCCACAAAGATACCAGGGATTGTTTTAGTTTTGTGTGTGGGTGCCCCCCTTGGGCAACGGTTACTCACCAAAGGTAGCACAGAACTGTTTGCTGTTTCTGCTCCCCCTGTGGGCAGATCGGCCGATTTTTTGTAGGCCCATCTGGCTCCGGGGGGGCAGAAGCCACTTAGGCACCAGGGATCGTGTATGAGTGTGTCTTTTGTTTGTGGGGGCAGCCTCTTTGGCAAGGGTCGCTCCCCATGGGGGCACATTACTAATGGCCATTTGTGCCCCCCTTGGGGGCAGATCAGCCTATTCATTTTAGGCCCATCTGCCCCCACGGGGGGAGGAGCCACAAAGACACCAGGGATTGTTTTAGTTTGGGTTTTTGTGTGTAGGGTGGCCGCCCCTTGGGCAAGGGTTGCCCCCCCCCCCAAGGGAGCACAGAAATGTTGGCCATTTCTGCCCCACTTGGGAGCAGAGTGGTCTATTATTTGAAGGCCCATCTGCCCCCAAGGGGGGCAGAATCCACTTAGGCACCAAGGAAAATTTCTAAATGCTTGGTGGTGGGGTGTTTGCCAACTGGTGAAGTATTTGCATTTGTGATTATAACAGTGTATTTCTCCTTTTTGTTGTAGTTCAAAGCTTTCACTTACTTTGCTGTGGCTCTTTGCGTTTTTTGCAGTGGCTGACCTGCGGTTTGCGTAGTTGCATGTTTTAGGTAAGTAAAAATAATTTACTCCAAAGGAGTATTGTTGCCATGCATGAATGACATGTTTGTAGGTGGTATACTAAATGCAGTATTACGGTTGAAATTGTCCTTAGGTTTGTCCACAATGATATTTGTGTTGTCTTATCTCTAATTTGCTTTTCTTTTTTCCTTTTAGTGGGATATCATTGCTGATTGTTGTGTCTGTGCAGAGTAGCTGCTGGTGAGTCTAGCTTTTTCAGGCAAGTAAGTGGTATAGTTTTTGAGTACGTAACTCTTTGTGATAAAGCCTTACTTTGTTTATTACTTATCTTACACAGTGCTGGTGATTGGTGGTGCATTTGTCCAGTTACTTTTCGTAGGAAGGATCATGGTTAGCGCAGGATGACCTCTCAGCAGGTTGTTGGTATGCTTTTTGAGCCATCGTCTGATCATGATTATGAGACTGACTCTGCATCTGAGGCAGAGGAGGAAGTAACAGATTCTGGCAGTGAATTTTCTGTCTGAGAGGAATCTTCTGATGATGATGCCCCTCTCAGTGTAGACGAAGGGCCTGTTTTAGAGGAGGACACTCATGTGCCAATAGTGCAGCAGCCTGGGGCTGAAAGGTTTCCCATTGGAAGACCTGAACTCTGGGTTGCCCCAAACATGGAGCAGCTAGAGTTGCCTGCCTTTACTGGTTCTCCCAGGGTGTAGTCAATACGGAAAACTTTCTACCTGTCAATTTCTTTCAGTTGTTTATAGACTATGTATTATTGGAAGAGATTGTTGAGCAGACTAATTTGTATGCGGAGCAGTATTTGAGGGACAACGCTGCCAGACTTAGGCCACACTCTAGAGCCACCCAGTGGATTCCCACAAATTTGGAACAAATGAAAATTTTCTTGGGTTTGACTTTTTTGATGGGGTTAATAAGGAAGCCATCACTGGCTTCTTATTGGTCTACTAGTCCCTTGATGGCAGCAGCTATATTTCCTGCAACCATGAGTCGTAATCGGTATTTACTTCTTCCTAGGATGCTGCATTTTGCTGACAATGCTTTAGCCTTGTCACTAGATCACCCTGATTCTGACTAAGATTAGGCCTGTCCTTGATCATTTTGTATATCGGTTTTCAGAGGTCTATGTTCCAGGCAAAGATATATCTGTGGATGAGTCTTTGGTCCTGTTCAAGGGTTGTTTGGTTTTTAGGCAGTACATTCCTAGCAAGAGGGCACGGTATGGAACTAAAATGTATATGCTGTCTGAATGTAGTACAGGATTTGTGTATAATTTCCGGGGCTACACTGGTAGGGGTTCCAGTATTGACCCCCCTGGTTGTCTGCCCACTTTTGGAGTTAGTGAGAAAATTGTGTGGGAACTTGGTAGACAACTGTTTAACAAAGAGTACCATTTGTACCTAGATAACATCTACACTGGAGTGCAGTTGTTCAAGGAATTGTTTAAAGTGGACACTGTTGCTTGTGGCACAGTCCATTCTAACCGGAAAGGCTATCCAAGGGAGCTTGTCTGTAAAAATCTTGAGAAGGGACAGTGCAGTGCCTTGCGGAATGAAGAGCTGCTAGCTCTGAAATTTAAAGACAGGAGGGATGTCTACATGCTTACTACCATCCATGGTGAGAATACATCCCCTGTGACTTTTTGGGGTCAGGTTGCCGAAGTGTGCACACCTGTGTGCATTTCAGATTATAATAAGCACATGGGAGGTGTAGATAGAGTTGATCAGAGATTGGAACCTTATACTGCTGTTCTTAAGTTTTACGTTTGGTTTAAAAAGTGAGCGATTCACCTGTTCCACTTAGAAACTATTATTGCTTTCATTGTATTCAAAGAGAGTTCTCCAGAGTCAAAGATGAGATTTGTGAAATTTCAGGAGTCAGTGTAGCAAGTCAACGCCGTGTCCTCCGTCTGCTTCCTCACTCTCCGCATGCTCCGTAAGATCTTCCGCTGGATCCCCGCCGACACCAGAAAAACCGTGACCCACGCCCTCGTCACGAGCCGCCTGGACTACGGCAACACCCTCTACGCCGGGACCACAGCCAAACTCCAAAACCGCCTGCAACGCATCCAAAACGCCTCGGCCCGCCTCATCCTCGACGTACCCCGCAACAGCCACATCTCCGCACACCTGAGACACCTGCATTGGCTCCCAGTCAGCAAAAGGATCACCTTCCGTCTTCTCACCCACGCACACAAAGCCCTCCACAACAAGGGACCGGAATACCTCAACAGACGCCTCAGCTTCTACGTCCCCACCCGCCCCCTCCGCTCCGCTGGCCTCGCACTTGCTGCCGTCCCTCGCACCCGCCGCTCCACGGCGGGTGGGAGATCTTTCTCCTTCCTGGCGGCCAAGACCTGGAACTCCCTCCCCACCAGCCTCAGGACCACCCAGGACCACTCCGCTTTCCGGAGACTCCTAAAGACTTGGCTGTTCGAGCAGCGATAACCCCCCCCTTTCCCCCCTAGCGCCTTGAGACCCGCACGGGTGAGTAGCGCGCTTTATAAATGTTAATGATTTGATTTGATTTGATTTGATATAGAGCCTTATTGTGGTGGAACAGGCAATAGTTCCTAGAGAAGCAGTGGTGGAGGATGTGGCTAGATTGAAAGATCCCACTTTGCTGAGCACATCCCTCCCACGCCCAAAAAAGACATTCCCGCTAAGAAATGTAGAGTCTGTACTCAAAAAGGTATTCGGAGGGAGACTCGTATGTACTGCCCCGATTGTCCTTCAATGCCTGGGTTTTGTGTGGGTGGCTGTTTCAGGAGCTACCACACTCAAAAATATTATTGGGAAATACCTTGAGCGAAAACTGCCCGTTTTATATTTTCATATGTTCAGTTTCACAGTTGGCATAACTGTCATGTAGTCAGTTGGAGCTTTTGTCTTTGTAGTTTTGTACTTATTCATAATTAGTTAGTGGTTTCTCTGTTGTTTAAAAAACAAAAAAGTGATGGTGGTGTGCATGGAGTGGCCCTTGGCTGGCGGTGTGCGTGGAGTGGCCCTTGGCTGGTGGAGTGCGTGGAGTAGCACTTGGCTGGTGGTATAAATAGTGCATTGCTGTTGGCCACTGCAACACACTGCCAGCCAAACGCCAGTCCACACACTCCCATCAGCTGGTGTGAATGCTGTATCAGGCACGTAGGCGTATGAAAGTGATGGGCCCTTGAATGGTGCTTTCTGTTGATGCAAGTGTTGTAATGTGCTGGGCCTGCGGCTGGCGACGTGAAGGCTCTTGTGCATGTCATATATGAAAGGTGTGCGAATGGACTGTAAAGCGGTTGGTGCCTTGTTGCGGCTTTACAGATCATGAGCTGCAAGTCATTGGTTCAGTTTTTTGGCCTTTCAGTTATTAACAGTGCATTTCATTTTTGTGAAATCTCTTGTTAATAAAATTTGATGTACTGAACCATCACTCACCCTCGTGCCAAATTCAACCAGTATATGTGGTAAAAATGACAAAACCTGATCTGCTGTAATCAGGCGTCCCAGCACACCTGTGACATGCCTGGTGTCTCGGGTGGGACCTCGATGATGAAGCATGCCACCAACTTGGTTGGTGGGAAAGGGGTCTTTCTAACATAACCTAAGTGCATTTCTTTTCACAATTTTAGTGCTTGGAACATCACAGAAGGATGTAGATACTTCAAAATGATCTATTACAAAACTACCTGTTTTGGCGGGGGCACCTGCGTTTTTGGTCCCGGGTGCAGCGGTCATCTAGGGAAACCTACTGTTGGACCTGGCCCTTTTACAGGGTCATTCCCCAGACTTTTTGCTTTTGCCTCCTTATTTTTCTGACCTTTGTTGGCTGACGTTTTGACTCTGAGCACTTTTTCACTGCTAAGCAGTGCTAAAGTGCATGTGCTCTCTCTAACAAATTTGGTATGATTGGATTATACCTAATTGGCATATTTAATTTACCTAGTGGTATCCCTATACCCAGGGCCTGTAAATTAAATGCTACTAGTGGGCCTGCAGAGCTGCCTGCGCCACCCACTAAAGTAGCCTGTCAAACCAATCTAAGGCCTTCTAGCGCAGAGCCCGTGTTTCCGCAGTCTCCTGCCACAGGAACCTGGCATCTAAATTTACTTGCCAGGCCCAGAACTCCCCTTTTACTACATGTAAGTCACCCCTAAGTTACGCCCTTGCTAGCCCTTTGGGCAGGGTGCCATGTATGTAGAAGGCAGGACATGTGCCATGTTGCGTGGCCTGTCCTGGTAGTGACAAACAGCCTAACTTGGTGTCTCACTGCTGTGAGTGCTGCCCTCTCATAGGATTGCATTGGAAATGCCCTGCCTTAGGTGTAAGGGGTATTGTCTGATTTATGAGGGGTAGCGTAGGCATGTTTGGTATGGTTGTGACAGTGGTAAGAAATGCTGCTTACTAGTGTAGGTGTATTTTTTAATTACTATCACAGAAATGGCACTTCTAGAAAGTGCGCATTTATCTGTGCTTATGACTTTGGTGTTTTTCAGCTTGTCTCCAATCAACGTCTGGGCAGACTGACAGTTGGGGCTTTGTGCATACTTCTCAGACAGCCTGAACACAGGGAGGATGGAGGTGACACAGAGGTGCATCTACATATTGTAAAGCCTTCCTGGGCTGAGAGAAGGGAGAGGCGGGGCACACCTGCATTTGTAAAGTGTGCCCTGGCCTCACACAATAGGGTCGTTAACCCCCCACTGATGTTTGGAGCCTGTGCTGAAAGGAGAGAGGGGGCACTCCCAGAACCAGTTATAACTGGCTGGAACCTCCTCCTCTCCCTACCATTGAAAAACACTGTAAGAACTGACTATAAGTACAGGGGAATTTTCCCCACAATTTGAACATTCTTGGAACTGGAAACTGGACACAGAACGCTGATGTATGGACTCACCAGGAAACCACCTTGGACTGCTGCTGTAGTGCTGACCTGTGACCTGCCTGGTCACTAGGAGGAAATGCCACCATCTGCATCCCTTGTGCTGGTCGGTAGCTGGGCCCTCCAGCCCTGTGCTTCCTTTGACTCCTGATTGCTCCCAGGGGCAGGGTGCTGTGCCCCTGACCCCTGCACTGATCTCTCCAGCCTTTGCTTAAGTGCTTTGGAAAAGCGCTCCTCTCTTAAAATTGCTGCAGAAGATCACTGCCGCAGCCCGGACTTTAAAGGTGCCCTAGCGCTTTGAAAAGCACGTTATTTCTACTCAGAATCACCACAGCAGCCCGGGTTTATTACAGGGCCGACGCGCTTCCCTAAAGTGCTCTGCCTGGATTTTTATGACCCCAATTCACCGCCGAGACACGGGCGCTGCATGGTGTCTGAAGGCGCGAGGATCGCGCTGTCTTTGGTGCAGCCGAGCACCCCGAAGGAAGGACAGGAGCGAGCGCGCTCCAAACAGTGCCCCCAGGGTGAAGCGTGCTTCTTAAACGCGCCCCTGGGGCACTTGCCGGCACCATCTTCGGTGCCGGCTTCTCACTTCAGCCCCAGGCAGGCTGAAGAGCGGCTTGCGCACCAAGTGCATATACCTTTTACTATACTTCCTGACTACTGCTTATGTTGCATAATCCTGAGTACTTACGTATTCTAATGTGACAACTGCATATTCTTGCAGAGTATTAGTAACTTGTGTAACCTTCTGACAACTGCTAAGGAAGCAGGGTATTACTTACGTGTAATGTTGGTCTAATTATGTTTTGTGCAATACAGATTATTTTTACATGGCTCAGTGTTGTGTTTACTTTGTGGTGTACATTTTGCGTCATGTGTGTTTTGTGTTGTGCAAACGCTTTACACATTGCCTCCAGGTTAAGCCTGACTGCTCGTGCCAAGCTACCAAGGGGGTGAGCAGGGTTATCTTGGACGTGTATCTCCCAAGCCCTGACTTGAGTGGGTAGGTTCTGCCTGGCTGAGGTGCATACCCTAGCCAACCAGAAGCCCCATTTCTAACACCTACCAAACCCAGACATTTTTTAAAACTAGACACCCGGATGAGTCCAGGGAGGTGTGGCTTGAGTGAATCCCCTAACATTTTCTTACCCATACTCCCTGCAAACCTCAAAATTTGCTTAAAAAAGCATATTTTCCTTACTTTTCTTTGTAGGATCACCGCGTCTGCACAAGTTTCCTACCACCCAGCGTTCCCCCCAGTCTCCCAAGTAAAATTATACCTCACTTGTGTGGGACCTGGTGAAAGCCCCCCAGCCACCCAATTCTGAATTCCCCTAGGTGTCTAGTTTAAAAAAATATATAGGTTTGCTAGGTTTCCCTAGGTGCCAGCTGAGCTGATGAGGTACCATTTTTATTGGGAGACCTAGGGGAATGTTAGGTAGAAGGAAGTTTGTGGTTCCCCTCAGATTCCAGAACTTTCCATCACCGAAATGTGAGGAAAAAGTGTTTTGTTTTTGTCAAAGTTTGAGGTTTGCAAAGGATTCCGAGTAACAGAACCTGGTGAGAGCCCCACACGTCACCCTATTCTGAATTCTCCTAGCTGTCTAGTTTTCAGAAATGTCCAGGTTTTCCGAGGTGACGGATGAGCTTGAGGCCAAAATCCACAGCTAGGCACTTTGCAAAAAACAGGACAGTTCTCTTTGGGAAAATGTGATGTGTCCATGTTGTGTTTTGGGGCATTTCCTGTCGCGGGCACTAGGCCTACCCTCACAAGTGAGGTACCATTCTTCACGCTGGGTAGAGGGAAGTTTGTGCCCCACTTCAGATTCCAGAACTTGCCATCACCGAAATGTGAGTAAAAAGTGTTTATTTGCCAAATTTTGAGGTTGCAAGAGATTCTGGGTAATAGAACCTGGTGAGAGCCCCACCAGTCACCCCATACTGGATTCCGCTAGGTGTCTATTTTTGAAAAATGCACAGGTTTGGTAGGTCTCCCTAAGTGTCGGCTGAGCTGGAGACTAAAATCCACAGCTAGGCACTTTCCAAAAAACACAACTGGTTTCAATGTAAAAATGTGACGTGTCCATGTTGTGTTTCCTGTCGCGGGCATTAGGCCTACCCACACAAGTGAGGTGCCATTTTTATCGGGGGACCTGGGGGAACACAGAATAGAAGAACAAGTGTTATTGCCCCTTGTCTTTCTCTACATTTGTTCCTTCCGAATGTAAGAGAGTGTGTAAAAAAGACATCTGTTTGAGAAATGCCCTGTAATTCACATGCTAGTATGGGGACCCCGGAACTTAGAGATGTGCAAATAACCACTGTTTCTCAATACCTTATCTTGTGCCCATTTTGGAAATACAAAGGTTTCCTTGATATTTTTGACTCTTTATATTTTACCAAATAAATAGATGTATACCCAGTATACAATGAAAACACTGCAAGGTGCACCTCCTTTATTGGCTCTGGGTACCTATGTTCTTGATGAACCTACAAGCCCTATAGGTCCCTACAACCAGAAGAGTCTAGCAGAGTAACCGTATGTTGCTTTTGAAAATCTGACACTGCAGGAAAAAGTTAGAGAGTAAAACATGGAGTGAAATGGCTGTTTTTTACCTCAATTTCAATATTTTTTATTTCAGCTGTTATTTTCTGAAGGAAAACCTTGTAGGATCTACACAAATGACCCCTTGCTGAATTTAGGATTTTGTCTAGTTTTTCAGAAATGTTTAGCTGTCGGGGATCCAGCATTGGTTTTACACCTATTTCTGTCACTAACTGGAAGGAGGCTAATAGCACAAAAAAATAGTAAAAATGGGGTATGTCCCAGTAAAATGCCAAAATTATGTTCAAAAATGTGGTTTTCTGATTCATGTATGCCTATTCCTTAATGCTGGGAAGATGGTGATTTTAGCACCGCAAACCCTTTTTTGGAGCCATTTTCAGGGAAAAAACACAAGCCTTCTTTGGCAGCCCTTTTTTCACATTTGTTTTTTAAAAAACGAAGGTTTTGCTAATTTCTTGGTCTCCTCCAAGGAAACCAAGAAACTCTGGGTACCTCTACAATCACTAGGATGTTGATAAAAAAGGATGCAAATTTGGCATGGGTAGCTTATGTGGACAAAAAGTTATGTGGGTATAAGCACAAACTGCCCCAAATAGCCAAAAAAAAGGCTCAGCAGAGGAGAGAAAAGGCATCGCAGCGAAGGGGTTAAAGGGGGCTAGTTGTCTTTCCCAAGATGGCACTCATATCTCTTGCTTATTATATGCAGATGATTTGGTGATAGTAGACATGACGGAGTTGGAACTGCAAAATATTTTTTATGTTTTTTATAATTATTGTCAAAAGAAAAAGCTTACAGTAAATCTGGACAAGACAAAAATAATGGTATTGGGAAAAAAGGAAAAGGGCATTCTCCTGGGATCTGGGAAGCAATAAAGTAGCATTGGTTGGAAAATACAAGTACTTAAGCATGTGGTTTGATACCAAATTAAGATGGAAAAAGCATGTAGAGTCATTAACAACCACAGCACTGATGTTGGTATGGGAATTACAGCAGTTTAAGCGGAAGTCCGACCTTTACTCTGCATTTAAAGCTATGTTGCATCCTCAATTATGGGGTGGAGGTTTTAACCCTTGCTGGGAAGCTGAATTGGAATGTGGAAGAAAGTAAATGTGTCAAACGTTTGCCTGTGCTTCCCCCTCGAATATGATTCAGGCGATAAGGGTGGAATGCCAACTAACGGCATGGAGTTATTAGGGAATGCAAACCTCATTGAAATTTTAGTGGAGCCTGTCTAATGAGGGGACTACTAAAGTAGCACGACCACGTAAAAAGGAGGTTATGATGAGTGAATTAAACTGGGCTTCCCAACTGAGAGCACGGCTAGAGAATATTTGTGCCCTCCTATGTGTGGCTGGGAATCAGAGGGGTAGTGAACAAATCCGAAGCAGGAGTTGCGTGCTGTAGTAACGAAATGTGCTAGAGAAGCAGATCTAGCTTATTTGGAGTGGGAAAATCTCCACCCAGTTTATGGTATACGGGTGGAGAAACAAGGAAAACTTCCCTTATATAGAGGCTCTATCTAATCCTACTATAATGGATGTGCTGCTAAACTTTAGGGTTGGGTTAAACTCTTGTTTTATGGATCAAAAAATAAAAGCCATAATTAGGGAGGATTCAGGCTTGTGTACACGCGTCTTAAAACGAAAATGTAAGTGCCCAACATATTTTATTGGATTGTTTATGGTTTTTAGAGTAGCAGAAGAAATTTTTAAAGCCAATTTTTAAAGAATATAGGGCCATATGTACCAATGCATTTACCAATAGACACAGAATGGGTAAAATCCTTTGCTACATCTGGCCCCTAGGCCCATATTTATACTTTATTTGTGCCAAATTTGCATCATGTTTTGGTGCAAAAGCGGTGCAAACTTACAAAATATAATTGTATTTTGTAAGTTCGCACCACTTTCGCGTAAAAAAAAGACACAAATGCGGCACAAACAAAGTATAAATATGGGCCATAATGTCAATAACCGGGTTCATGCCTTGAACCTATTGTTAGAGAAGAGATTTTTTTTAACGTGCCTTGTGCCTTAGGCTGATTTCTAATTGAAATATGAGATGTCTTGATAGGGCTCTCTGGGGGGTTGTAAAGTGCAAGCGTGTAAGAGACGGGGCATAAAAATGTAAAGGTCTCTTATAAGGGTGAATTATTATTTAACATTTGATTATAAGTGTATTTTAAGCAATAATGAAATTGCAAACCTAGGTTTAGGTTTTTTTTTTTGTCTCCATTTAGTTGCTGTTGGATTGTATTCTTATATGAGTGAAAGCTGCTGCTCCATCTGAGAGAGATGGGAAAAGAGCTATTATTATGTTTTTGAAAGAAGTCTTAATGTAAAGCACGTGTCACTTTTCTAGACCAGCCTGTCCTACTTAAATTTTAAGAATGTTTTAGGATTTTTTGGGGGGGTAGACTGGGTATGCCTTATGCAAGTCTATAATAAAGTCTATAAAACATATGGTGCATAGGGGGTATGATAGGCAATATGACTTCTCAAGAGGTTATATTAATCGAGAATTGTTATGAATTAAGATCACTGATGAGGTTGTAAATTATATGCTAGATAGGTTTTATGTGGTATTATATTATTATGTATTTCACATGTTTTATGCTTTTATGCCGAATAAAGACATTTTTCATTCAACCTCAATGGGAAGTACTTACAAATATAAGCAAAGCAGTTGCCCAAGTTGAAGCTTCCGCTTCCACAAAGTACAAATCATCCTAACTTGTTGCTCTTGGCCAAGGTAAAGCAAGTGTGTTTTGTCTGCAGTTCCATCTTGAAAAATCATCTGAAATCCTTGCTGGAGGTAAATGTATTGTTGCTGTTTCAGAGCGCCATATCTTCTATAGTGACTGTGGTGAGTGGGGTTTTTCCTGTCATCTCCTAATGATAACAAGGCACATTGGTCTCCCTTTTAACTACTATGAGTATGTAAATATGTAAAATGACTTAGAAGCCCTGGCAGTTTAGCCGAAGGCCGTGTCTGGTACGGGGAGGATGCCTACAGGAACTTGCCCACAGGGCCTGGCCACAGGCCAGGCCCTGCGTCCAACACCCACTGTGCACTACTAAAGCCATGCACCAAACAGACTGGGGTCCCTACAGGGGGTTGCGTGCAGGGCCTGGCCACAAACCAACCCCCGCCGCGCATGGCCGAAGAAGAGTCGAAAGTGTTTTTTAGTTTGCTTATATCTTTTGGTGCCGTTGGATGAATCTTCATGAAATTTTCTCAAAAAAGTACACTGTTGATTCTAGTTGTGCATGGAAAGTTTTGGGGTGATCCGTCAAGCTGGGGCCAAGAAATAGGTGGGGTTGAAAACATGCATTTCCCATGTTCTGTAGAGATTTTGAACACGACTACAGCCAGAACTGCTAGACGGAATTACACCAAATTTGGCAGAAATGTAGCTTTTGGTTCAGAAAGAAGCCTTTCTGTTGTTTATCTGTAAATCTATTTAGTAGTTTTTGAGATATTAAAAATAGTGTTGGCAGCCATTTTGAGACTCGGCTGAGTCTAACAAAAAAAGAAATATTGAAAAGGTGGTAGAGTACTTTTACCCTACCCATCGAGTCTTGGTCCAGGGGTCCCTCAAGGTTTAAAATGATTTCTTTTTCAAATCACAATGAAAAGTGCAGCAGAGCTGCGAATTTCATCGTGATTTTAAAAAACCACCTCCTCCCCAGGGCTAAGTTAGATGTTGGAGAGGAGCCTCGAGGCCCCCTTGTGGAGCCAATAAAAGCCCTGGGGAAAGGCTCTTGCATTCAGTTGTGGTGGGCCCCAATGGATGGAGTCCCTGGGACTGTAATCAGCTGGGGGAGAGGGGGCCACTCGCCCCCCCCCACTTGTATTAATATGGACAGGTCTTCCCCCATTTTGCCAGGATGATGGTCACCTTACCAAAGGGCCCCCCCAGTGAATTTGCCGCCATTTCTGGTGGCACATTATTTATTGCAAGGGATATAAGGACATCTCCAAAAAACAAAGAAGCACTTTATCATATCAATAAGAGGAAGGACCCTGGTTCAGTGGAGATGTACGTCTCTGAGGTCTTGTTGGACTTTCTATTTAAGGATACGTTACCACAGAATTTTGGAGAAAGACGCATGAATCACAATCACATTGTTAAACGCATGCAAGGTTGCTGGAGCCGTTTCCTCGTGGACCACTATGTATCTGTAGTGTAGAATACATACTGGACATTTACCCAAGGAGGCAGAAAGAACTTCACTTGGGTAGATATTTTGTGCAAAACTGTGGACTCTTGTTGAATAAAAGGGCAAGTGAGGTTCCTTTGTGGCTGAATCACACAGCTACTGACACACCCACAGAGAGAGACACACATTCACAGATACACTCAGACACTCATGCACCCACTCACAGACACACTCAGATTCTCACACACCCACTGACAGACCCACACGGACACTCATGCAGCCAACTCAGAGACCCACTCAGACACTCACACACCCATTCACAGACCCACTCAGACACTCATGAACCCACTCACAGACCTACCCAAACCCTCATGCACCCACTCACAGACCCACTCAAACAATCACACACTCACTCACAGACCCACTCAGACCCTCAAGCACCCATTCACACATCCACTCAGACA
This sequence comes from Pleurodeles waltl, assembly GCF_031143425.1. Classification (NCBI taxonomy): domain Eukaryota; kingdom Metazoa; phylum Chordata; class Amphibia; order Caudata; family Salamandridae; genus Pleurodeles; species Pleurodeles waltl. Next base: position 888,993,592 of record NC_090448.1, on the reverse strand, counting down.
CTCATGCACCTACTCACAAACCCACTCAGCCACTCATGCACACATTCATAGACCCACTCAGAGACTTATGCATACGGGGTTGGGCGGCTATAGGTATCTGGCCACAGGTGGTCAACCTTCACTGCGCATGCGAGGCATGGGGTTGGGTTGTTATAGGAGGTTGGCTGCAGGGCCTGGCCACAGGTCAGGCCCTGCAGCTAACCCATGCAGCGCATAGCCAAAGGACGTGTATGGCGCAGGGTTGAGTAGTGTAGCAGGTTTGCCACAAGGCCTGGCCTATGGCCAGGCCATGTGGCCAACCCTGGCAACTCATGGCCAAAGACCATGCACGGCTGTGGTTGCACTAACAGATAGTAATTAAAATTACTTTACGTTAAAAAAATCATAGAAGTTCACTGAAAAAAAATATATATTACAGAGACTTTATAATTAGGAAATAGAATTTAAAAAAACATAGAAATTCAGCAGTAATAGTTGTGGTTAGCTCAAGTAATTATAACTCGTAAGGTAACTATAACTCGTGCGCTTGCCATGCACTGCTAATGAGCCCAGATATTCCAGCACTCCTGACAACTTTTATAACATAATTAAAAATATCAATGAAACATTAGCAGTCAAAATATTGAAGAAAAAACTGTGCCTGGTGGGAGCTCGACTTATAGTTACCTTAGGGCACAAGTTATAATTACTTAAGCTAACCATAACTATAACTGAGGAATTTCTATGGTTTTAAGTGAGTAAATTCAGATTCTAACTGTAACGTCACTGTAACCTTTGTTTTTTAAGTGAATATATATATATATATATATATATATATATATATATATATATGTATGTTACCTATTGCCAATCGCCAGTAGGTAGTTATAATTAGGACCTAGAACCCCCATGTTCACAGTGGCAGTCAGCCCGCCAAGTCTGTGGCTATCTGACTGCCACATTACGAGGTTGGGGGGCAGACCCGCCAACCTACCTCCACCCCCCCCAAGGATCCTAGATCCCAATGGGCTGACAGCAGTGCTGGTTGTAATCAGCCAGAGCGGCGCTGAACTCAGCGCTGCCCTGCTGATTACAACCTTGTTCTCCACCAGCCTTTTATTGGTGGTCCGACAACCATGGAAAGGGTGGTGAAGAAAAAGTGTAGGGGGCCACAGCACTGCATGGGCAGTGCAGGGTCCCCATGCCTAGCACCCTTGAAATGCCCGCTGTCTGATGTGCAGACAGTGCGCATTTCAAGGGTGCTGGTGCTACCTACGTGAACTTGTAAAGGTGATAACAGATTTTAGTTACAATATAAATCAGTTGTAGATGGTACCATGCTAATTTTAGGAATTGTGGTGTGTTCTAAGGTGATTTTACCATGTGAAAAAGCCTTCTGCTGGGATTTCATGAATCATGTTTGAGAGAAAAATGTTTTTTTATCATGCTTTTCCCATTGAGGTTATAGAAGGTACTCCAGAAGCTAAAATGAGAGCATATTTTCTGTAAATTCACACTATCTTTGTTAGCAATATGAGAATGAAGTGTGACATTCTCTGTAAAACAAGTATTTCCAACAGAAGCAACCTGTTAGTTGAATCCCTTGTGTTCTACTGCAGCCTCCCGAAGTCTTCAGAAGAACAACTAGAGTGCTAACAGTCTTACTTAAGACAAAAGTGTGGCACACCTGAAACCTTCTTGATTGAATCAAACTGGCAAAACTTAACATTTAATTTGGAAAGGGACAAAACGAGGGGGTTCATTTTGTCACAGAAATTATTGTTAGTGCCATAGAAAGGAAAACTAGGACACCTTTTAAGTGAGTTCTCAAATGTTTTTCTCTTCAATTTCATTGTAAAATTCTGACATGCGAACTGGAACATGCATGTTCAGCACCAGCAGCAAAGTGTCAGTTAACTCCCTGGTGGTCAGCAGCTTACAGTGTTGTAATTAGCAGCTAGACTGCTAACATTCTGAATGTATGTGTGGCATATGTGAATGCCATCTTGATGGAACTGAAGGGGAAAACTGAAAGCATTTTCTACCAACAATACTGCAGGAAATAAGGAAATTAGGGAGCTTCATAACAAATAAGTCTCACAAGTAGGCCACCAGAGACAAAAAGAACCCGAATCTAGCACACATTTCACCCAAATGTAGCCCAAGTATTGCCCAATGACAGAAGTGTGCAAAACACATAATTTGTTTGCTTTTTGTAGTTTTATATAGCGCAGACTTGACACAAAGGTATTAGAGTACTTTACAAGAGCATCAGTTACATTACCGAAGGACACATTCATTTTGGTTTTAGGCATCGGGAGATTTGGTGATTTGCCCAGAATCACAGGCTGTTGAGCTGACAATGAAACTTCAACCTGATTCCCCAGTGAAGGAAAGTGGAGCATTATATAGTGTGGGGGTTAGTCTTTACCATGTCCTACTCTCACAATACCCCAGAGATGGTCCTTGGATTCACACTACTAAATTTGAGCTCAGGCCCTTTAGTATGGTAAAGAGCAGTCAGGCTATACTTAGGGGAACATGTGTTAAGTATTTCACAGCACAAACATGGACAATAAGTAATTGACATGACTCAAAAGAAATCCAACACAAATTTATAAAAATAGAGCTTAATTTTATATAAATTTAGAAACCAAAACAAATAGTAATGGTAGAGGAGAACTGGAGAGAGCAATTTTAGAAGCAATAGAAAGTCACTGTAGAAATGGCATTTAACGTTGCATTGAAGTCAATAGGGAAAATGTCATATATAGCAAAAATTCACGTAATGAACTAGTTGGATAGAACCCTTTTGGGGGTTAAGATAGTGCAGTCCTTGGGACCAGATCACAACAGTCAGAGCAGTTTTACCTAGCCTGTGTAGTCCAGTGCAGAGTGGTTCTGGCTGTTCGTGTTGCTTAATGGGACTCGCATTGAAGTCAATGGCAGGCATGCCACTTGTGAAAAACAACCACTTGGGGGTCAACGCTGCAGGGAACCCTTACAGGGCTATGCTAATGCAGGCCCTGGAATCAGATCACAACTGTCAGTTTACTTTGATCATGCCTGTAAGGTCTGGTTGCAGAGGTGTACTGGCTGTCCGTGGTGCTGATCAGGGCTCGCGCCAAAGCTGTTTTACCACTGGCACGACGTCACTGACAAGGAGATGCAACATCTCAGCTGGAGCTGGCTTGCCGATGTTGGATGCAGGTTGCAAGCTGTGATCTGTACCGGCAGCATCAATGAAAGATTTCAATCACCGGGCTGGCAACTAATAAGCCTTGGCAGCGCTAAGTGTGTCAGAATCCCTTGAGAAGTAGTCGGGTTCAGAGGGAGTGAGGCAGCAGCCTGCAACTTGGTGAAGACAGTGGACCACCTGGTTTTCCAAAGTCCCACAGTGGACCCGATGGCTAGTGCATCTTTAGATTCAGCGGTTGTTTTTACCTGTAATTTGCAGGGGACTAGTGCCAGTAATACAAGGGAGACTAACAGTGTTTCTGGCTTTGACAGGTGTCCCTCTGGTCGGAAGTGACGAGCTTCAGCCAAGGACAAAGGTCGATCATGCAGTTCCCAGTCTGCTGCCTCAGAGACAGAGTTTCCCTCTTTTGCTTTGGAGCGGTGGGCAGAGTCTGGTCATCGGGATGCAGAGCTTTTTCTGGTCCTTCTTCAAAGTGAGTTGGTCACATCTGAGGTTCTGGTGTCAGGGGTGTCCCTTAAATCTTGGATTTAGGGAGGTGGAGACTAGTGGCCAATGGGCGGCCAATCTGCATCTGAGGCAATCACATCTGGTGGGACAGGTCACCTTAAGCTACCCAGAACCCTCTATTCTGCCACTTTAGTTCACAGACTGGGCTGCTCATGCTAGAGGTGTGGTAAGCCTGCTGGGGGTGTGCACAGTGCTGCATACCTAATTTCCCACCTGGCCATGAGCAAATGTGCCTGGGGGCAGGGCTACTTCCTCATTGGAGGACACTGCTGATGGCTATCGTGGGTGTTGTAGCCTTCGAAGCTCACTGCCCTGATGGTCCTATTCACTAGCCTGGCTGAGGGAAGGGAGGTGTGACCTCCTGCTCACTTTAGACATTTGTTCTGACCTCTGAGAGTTCCCAGGCTGCCTGGCAGGAGTTCATAACTCTATCTTGGTGGCAGCAAGTGTGGGAAATAGCACAGGCTGTTCGGCCAGAGCACAAAGGTGGGTGGCAAAGAGGTGGACAAGAATTAGTGTGCCACGTGGGTGCATTCCTGCCATACCTTGACTTGAGAATCATGTTGGGAGAGAGAAGACAAGTTGTTTGACACCAAACTTGACATATCTAAGTTGTACCATAATGGAGCGAGCAGCCCTGGTAAACCAGGGCTTAAGTATCATGTTATCTTATGGACCGGCCTGCACCTATAGTGTACCTTAATGGAAAGCATGCTGTAGATACATAGAAGCTTGTGCTTGCATGTCTGTACCTTAAATATAAAGCACTGTGCCTCCTGGGTTATAGAAGCCTACCTTAGGGATGTCTGACATATATGTAAGGCAGTGCATGGGGCTGTGTCACTCTTGGTGAGGGCACAGTCGAACTCAGGCAGTTTTCACCACTCTGGCAGTCTTTGATGGCAGGTCTGCTGTCCGTACTTTGTCACGGAGGGTGGCACAAGCTTGAGGTGCAGCCCTTAGGACCCCTTTACAACCTATGCCCTGAGTACCATTTGCTGGGGTCTTATAAGGGGGTAAAGTCTTGCCAATTAGAAAATCACAAATTCGACATAAAAATTTAGGGAGAGAGCATAGGCTCTGGGGCCTGGATAACAGGCTTCCAGTGCACTAACAGAGTCTTACGCATCAGCACTGGGGCAAATAGTGTGAGTGACCATACACAAAGGGGCACTTTCCTCGTGACCCCTCTGCCCCAGATGAAAGGGGATGACCAACTAACCTACACCCTGGTAATTGTTGTAATCTAAGTGGAAAAACCTGGAAAGGCCATCTGCATGGCATGGTCAGTCCCTGGTCTGCATTCTACTGTAAGGACCATAGCCTGTAGGGAAATGGATCACCTCACAGTTTAGGGGTTTCCCTTCTCATCTGCATCAGCCATCTGAGAGCCCTGTGGTTGGTTTAAATCTTGAAGTGAGTCCCAGACATGTATGGTCTCAACCTCTTCAGGTGCCAAAACACAGCAAAGGCTTCCCTCTCAATGGCACACCAGCACTGCTCTCTAGGGAGGAGTTCCCTGCTGATATAGGCAACTGGTTGTTCCTGGTCCTCATCATTTGTTTGTGCTAACACTACCCCAATCACATGTTCAGAAGCGTCTGTCTGGACAAGAACTCCTTGATATAATCAGGTGCTTTGAGTATAGGTGCTGAGCACATAGCCTCTTTCACGGTGACAAAGGACATTTGACATCCTTCAGTTCAAATGACCTTCTTAGGCTGCTTTTTATAGGTAAGTTCAATTAATCGAGCCACAATGCTCACATAAAGTTAAACAAACTTTCTATAATACCTAGTCAAGCCAAGAAAACACCTGACCTGAGACTGGGGGTTGGGAGGCTCCCAGTCCAGAATGGTCTGGATCTTGGGCTGTAGAGGTTGTACTTGGGCTCCACCCACAAAGGGGCCCGGGTACATAACAGAGCTCTCACTAATCTGACACTTACTGGGCTTGATAGTTAGCTATTGTGAAAAGAGGCAACAATGGTTTATATTGATGCACATCCCATCTGACTTCTAGAACTTTCAGAGTTCAGGCGCTCATATGCTACAACACACCTGTTGCCCTTATGTGAATAGTCTAACCAGAAAACAATTCTGCTCAAACTAATGAAACCAAAATAAAGTAGTAGAGCACTCTAATGAAAAATTTATTAGTAATCAAGGGTCAAAAGTAGGTAGAATGTACATATTTTACTGTCAATTGAATAGGTATACACAATAGATATATATAAAGAATGCTGGCTACACTTAAATAGAAATACAAGACAACACAAGATCAAACTATCTTCCGCATTATTTTAGCATGAAAGATAGACCTTGAAATTAGTGATGATTCATGTCCATCAAGTTGTAGAAGTTGTAATCTGTATGGATGTCCTTAGTCAATTCGAAGGATCAGCCAACATGGGCTTCGTCCCCGATGACAGACTTCTTCAAGGCGGATAATGAAATAAAAATACACTCTAAACCCAGAATACAAATATCACTGAGATTAATCTCACTGTACTCCAACCAGTAAGTGTTGTTTATTATCTACCTCAGTGATTCATGCATGTCCAACAACTATTTTAGATATTTGATCACCAAGTGACCATAGATGAAATCCATATTTGTGTGTGTGTGTGTGTGTGTTATATACGTGTGTGTGTGTGTGTGTGTGTGTGTATGTTGTTTCTGTGCTTGGCATGTTTGTGGGTCATTGCATGGCTCCTGGGTGGGTTGTTATACTAGATATCTATGACTTGGTCTGGCAGTCTGTAAATCATGTTTTTGACAGGGAGACGTTCACCGGTGTCCACATCATGGTTACACCATCTCACCACATCATTCTCCCCTATATGTATTGCTAGGAAATTCAGACAGCCTTCTTTATACATGAAAGGAAAGGCAATCTATAGTGCAAAACTCCTGTTTTTGTTTCTATTTGATGTAAAGAGAGGAATGACTATAATGAGGTACCCGAACATCTTTTTTGACATAGAACAAAAAAAGCTGTAATAATGGCAAGAGTGCCTTCAGTAAAGCACGTCTTTCTTTTTTCAGAACCCAAAAAATCAGTTGGATCATTAAGCATAAAACAAGACGAACCTTCAAGTGGCTTCTGCCATAGACACAGCATCTCACACCATCATTCAGGTGAGGAACCTCTGCCCATTCATGCTTTTGCAGGATGCCTTCCATCCGTGTAACAGAAGCCACTTGAAAAGAGTGGAGAGGTAATAGCAGCAGACACATTAACCCTGCTATCTGTTGTGCATTCTCATGATTGCAACTTTGTTTTCTCTTGTGAGGAAATCTGCAAACAAACTGCTCGAGAGTGGCCTCTTCATTCCCTGGAAGCTTTACTCTTAAAGGCATGAATCCATAAACTTACGGTAAAGCTAGTCTGCACGGCACTTGAGTGCTATTTAGCACCACTTTAAGGTGTGAATAGGTGGGCAGTTTTGCAACAATCTGTGCATTTTTCTTTCAATGGGAAATAACTGTTTTAAACACTAACTGATGTTGTCTATGTGTCTGTGGAGCATAACCTGCTTCATTGGTGTGCATTCTAGTCGGAACCCTCCCCTATCTCCTAGGGTTTTGTGGCTTCGGTTGGCAAATGTTTGTGGCCATAAAATAAAAATTTGCAGCCCAAAACTTCAACATCTGCTGTACTTTTGTGGAATACAGAAAACGTGGCTATCACAAAAACACTGTAAAACCTGTGTTCTGTCACTGCTGGAGACTGCGTTGTCACAATCTGTAACCTTGCTGAGCCTCCAGCAGCACAGCGGCTCCAACTGGAGGCTGTTTTATGCCCCGAAGTGCGATATGAAACCTTTGTACCTGATGCACATGAAGGCCTCACAGATGGCACAAAAGGTGAGCAGTGGGGGATTGAAATGACACAGTGAAAGGAGCAGGAAAGCAGAAAACAGTTACAACATGGATGTTAATTCACGCTTTTACCACTTATCACGTCACCTGTTTGACCCATAGTGCCAGTACAATAGTGTCGCATTAATAGCTCCTATTTGGTGCAGACAGGATTGAGTAATGCTATAGAGGAGCAAATTACAGAAAGAAAATCGCTCTCTTGGAATCCTGATAACCATCTGTTCCTGCTGCGATCTTCATGTCCCTTGAAATCGGCGCCAATCTTAGCAATGGACATGCCAGGAATCGCTACAATTAATCAATAATTATTTACTAATCCTATCACTCGCTGCCCAAAATTGACCTCCATCTGTTACGGAAATAGTAAAGCAGGGTCAGCGGGCTAGAGAACAGAAAGTAAAGTGTTACTTATCTCAATTTACGTAAATACTGTGATTTATACAATTTTTGTTTCAGGAATCAAATGATTGTTTTTTTACTCCTGTGTACTTGGACGCCGAGCTATGAGTTTCCTGGTTGCCCACCGCTAGATGGCAGGCATATTTCACACTGCCTAAAGCACTTTGCAGGCTGCAATTTGAAGTCAATGCTGAACAATGATAAAGAAAGAAAATATAAGTCAAAGAATGCAATGCGCTTTTGGATAGAGAGCCAAAACTGGCTCCCAGCATCACATATGACATGAAGCCACTTGGCTGGATTAATAAAAATGATGGGGTTTGCAATGAACAACCACATAGATGTTTTTACGGGATACTGCACTTGATTTTTGCAGTTACGAGAGTAAACTCCAGTTTATTTTCTTTGTATCTATTTTATTTGTTTTTTAAACAAATTCCCTCTCTCAGATACAAACGTACCATGCACTGATCTGATGTATCTAAGAACAAGTACTTAATAACAAACGTTGTTGCACAGCATCAGCCTTGTAACATTTCAACCTCTGGGCATTTCATCATTGGATCACCTGTCCCTCCCACGCCTGATTGTCCAAGGAGGGGGATCTTAGTGCCTACATCCCTCGGCCTAGTCTGTATTCTCTAGTTCCCCAAGGTCCTGGGACCACTGTTCCCTAAGCGAGTCAAGTGGCTTCAGACAATTTATGACCAGAGATTTGTATCTCACTGAAATTGGGTGCCTGTGAAGCAGAGCCACAAGCACCCTATATTCCAGTGGCATCTAACCCACCACATTCACACGTAGACCTGCAATGTCCCTTCAGGACCTATCTTAATTGGAGGTATCTCAGGAACTGCCCATCGGCCATTTCATACCGGTTCTGTAACTCCTTGAAGAGGATCGCGTTATCTCCCTTCCATTAGCAATAATTGAACAGCCCAATAATAATACAGTAGCGTGATCCCTCTCTCATATGGGCCTCTCAGAGTCTATAGTGTGATCCTGGGTATCCCACCAACCTTGCTGCCTGATCCACCACCCCAAAAAACCCCACTGGTACCCCATAACCTATATACAAATCAGGGTAATGTAATCATCTTGTATAATGCCACTCTCCCCAGAAGTGACAGGGCTAGCTTTTAGTGTTTCACATCCGTTTTAAAATGATCCACAATTCAGCCCCGGTTGCAACTATAGAATTTCTGTGGGTCTGTTCTGACAAATGCCCAAATGAACAAAACCTTCCGCCCAACTCAGAGTCCAGTCCCCTTACCTTTGATCGCTTTGAGGTGGTCAATGGGAAAATCACTGATTTGCACCAATTTATTTGTAACCTCTACCAAATAGCTTCATTATCTCAAAGGCCCTTGTCATTGATTGGTTTGGATCAGTCACGTATTATAGAATGTCTTCCACGTAAAGGGAAATAACATCTTCCCAGTTCGAATCACATCTTATGCCTCTTACTAGGGCCTTGGGTCTAACCCAGGTTGCCAGAGCTCCAGTATGACTGTGAACAGCAATGGAGATAGGAGGAAACCTGCCTGGTGCCTCCACCAAGTACAAACTGCCCTGGCAGGTCACCATTTACATTGACCCTCGCCCTCTGGGTCAGTCAAAAGTAGTATTACCCACTTTAAGAATTCAGGACCAAATTGCATCTTTTCCAACATGGCATGAAGATAGGGACACTCCACTGAGTCAAACGCCTTTGAGGCATGAAATGCTACAAAAACCGCCTGTTTGTTAATTAGGTGTCAATGTGAATTTATGCTGTGTGGCACGATACGACATAAAGCCTGACTGGTTTGGCTCCACCAATTTATGAATGACCTGGCAAAATCTATCTACCAGCACTTTGGCCAATACTTTCATCTCAGCCATGAGTAGCGAGATGTGCCTGGACTCATCTACCGGCCTCAATCCTAGTGGAATATTACAATGATCGATGTACTCAGGTCTCGGAATAAACTACCTACCCTCTTTGTCTCTTCAAACATTCCCAGAAGTGGGCATACAAATCTCCCAAACAAATGTTTTTTTAAAGTCTGGTGACAAGCCTTTAAGGCCAGGGTTTTTCCTATTCTTCATCAATGTTTTTATCTAATTGCATTGCATCATTCTTGTCCAAAATAAGGGAGGGATATCCATAATAAAACTATGTTAATCTGTTTCATCCACCATCTTTTGGACCAATACAGTTTTTTGTAGAAAGAAGGCAAAGGGCTGTGTGATATCTTCTGCTGTTTCTATCATATCCCTCTTTGCTGTCCAGATCTCTCTCACCCATCTATGACTTTCATCTCTTTCTGCTTGCCATGCTAGCATTTTCCCGGCCTTGTTTTCTATCTCATAGAGCCAATGTTGCATACTATGGATAATGGACTCCGGCTTCATTCTCTACCGCCTGTCTATGTTCCTATCACATCACTATCTCTATAATTGAAAATTCTGGCAATGAGTGGTCTGGGCCTGGCTCCTGGTCTCAAGGTCACAGCAGGAACTCATTGAGGTGTCTCCACCACAAAGTAGCTCAACGGGTCTCCTAGTTGTCTCCCAGTTGAACAACAAGTTGTATAAAATGTCCCACAAAGCATACTGCACTGATTCCCTACGCTTTCTCTGGAAAGGCCATAAATCGTACATTGTTACAATGGGACCTTCCCTCTTCATCCCCCACCCTTTGATATTAGTTTCTGCTTGGCCACTTTTAGCAGTTAAACTTATCCCTGTAGTGTTTTACCTCCAGTGTTGTCATCATTCAATGTGGCCTCTGCATTTGCAATTCTCATCGCCATTTTGTTCATGTCTGCATGAATTAAACTGATATCCAGTGCCATTGCGTCAACTTTATGTTTGAGGGCTGATGTTGTGTCTGAACCGTCAGCAACAGTTGTCTGAGTGTAGGCTCCTCTTCAGCAGCCAACGCAGATCAAGTGGCTATTTCATGGTCCGCACTGACCCACTCTTCGCTGGGTTTGCAGACATATTTGTCAACTTTATTTAACTGCTTTGATTTAAGCCCTCTACTACCGACCATTGCTCAGTATGAACCCAGCTCCGTGCTGGCTTCCCCTCCAGTAATGGCACTTCTCGGCTGTACCGTTCACCCTTGTTAGCCAGGAAAACTTGCCACCTGCACAGTTCAACAATCATTGCTTCACCTCAATCACTTTGGTACCTGGTTCAGGGCTGCATCTGGGTCCTCATGTCTCCTTCACTGGAGAACTCCCTCAGCGACAATCACAAAATTCCAGCACTGCCACCTCAGCACAATACTTGATGTGGAGACTTAACAGACAAAGCACATGAATATTTGCAATAGAATAAGTGCTATGCAATTCCTCTTGAATAAAGTCAAAATGGCCACTGCGTACTTTGCCCTTAACCAGCTGTTTCTCTGTATTGGCAGGGGCGAAAGTCTGTATTTGGGGTGCACAACAAAAGCACACACCATAGTGAATTAAAAATTGACTTTTTTGCAGTTTTCCACAGCACAAACTTTGTTCAAGGCCATTAGAAAGCTTTACGTGATCACCAGATTACCTTACACAAGGTCAGATTGTGTTATACGTCGGAACAACGCATGCTGGAACCATGCATGTCTGAACAATGAGGTCGGAACAACGACATCGTTGTTACCACTAACGCCTTTACCACGAATGCCTTACCAACGATTTTTTGTTGTAAAGGCATTCCTGGTAAAGGCATTAGTGAACGGCATACATGGTTCCAGCATGCGTCCCCCCTGGCCCCCACCCCTAAAAATTACCGTGACCCCCCACCCCTAAAATTACCGCAACCCCTTACCCCACCCCTAAAACCTAAAGCACCCCACCCCTAAAGCCTAAAGCTTGACCCCCTCCCCCACCTCTAAACCTTAATCACCCCGAGCCTCCCTCCCCCAAAAACAAAAAATACCCGACTCCCCACCCCACCCCTAAAACAAAAAATACCCCGACTCCCTACCCCCACCCCTAAACCACCCACACCCCCTAAAACTAAAAATACCCCGACTCCCCTGCCCTTAAAACAGCCCCAGTCCCAGCCCAACTTACCTCCTCCTTGATCGCATCATCCTCCTCCGCAGACTCCCTTCTTCTGTGCCTTTACACGCATATACGTGGTTCAGCACATGCGTGGTTAAGGCCCTGAACAAGGAAGTCGTGGAAAAAGAAAGCGTTGTTCCGCTTTCGTTTTCCACGACTTCGTTGTTCAGGATGCTTCCCATTTTATATTTTTGTGTTTGTAGGGATGAGGAGATTGAGTGATTTATTCACAACCACATGATGTTGAGCCAATAACAGGACTCAAACGTGTTTTTTCAGTTCTAAATCAGCAACTCTGGCCACTAAGCCACACCTCCTTAACTACCTTTTAGACACACAGTCCCTACGAAACAACAGTTTGGGATCATTAGTAAGTATGAAAGTAGATCAACAAATGTCTTCCTGAATCAGTGTCATTATGTGTTGCCCTACTCTTCCATATTCCATTCCTTATGAAGTTAGGTGTGCACTACCTAGTAGCAGAGGCAGGTTTTGGGGCCAATGATTCGTTAGGGGGGCACCAATCTGGACCCCTTCTCTACTTTTAGAAATTATGGAAATGGAAGCTTAGAAAATGTTCACATGACTTTCCTAGTAGGTTACCTAGAAAGTTGTGCCAGACATACTATTTAGTATGTTTCTGATTTCCAAAAACGAGTAAATCCGCACATGTTCACTGGAGTACTACTGACGTGTATGTGTTTATACATACAATCCCAATGACTGTTCTATTAGTATTGTTTCTTTGTTGTACATAACCTGTGTGAAACTTAAAACAAATCTTGTGAGTACTCACCACATAAATGAAGTCATTCATTCAACCAGAGAGGCAGGAACAGGCCCCTAACTAGCAGTTTAGCCCTAATTAACATAATGGCAATTGTGTGGGTTAATGTGTCTGCTGCACAAACCCACACAATATCCGAGAGGGAAGCTAGAATGTCACTGCCTATTGAAATAACAACAGCATAAAATACTAATGTGACATAACACAGAGAAGTACAAAATAGTGTAGCATGCAAGAGCAGTATATCAAAGCACATAACATAATGTAGCTTATACAGTATAGCATAAAATAAAACATCATAACAAAGCATATTAAACATGATAGGCACTGAAAAGCATGGCAGTTTCAAGAACAAAAAAGTAAAAAAGAAACATAAGATCTGAGAACCCCAATCGCAAAGGTATTTGCACGAGTTGAACTAAGGAGCCGAACTGGCCTGTTTCACAATTGTAAATTCTGTTTTTGCGTGCCCATCATGTGTATTCACACTCTTAAAGGGAACTTTACATACAAATGGGACAGGCAGTGAGCATTCCAGTTTTGCAAATTGTGAACCCCTAGAACCTTTCAAGACACATTCCCACTCTGGCTACAATCTGAGATTTACACTTGTCAGAGGGATGAGTAAATTTGTGTCCATAAGAAAGGTGAGGGGGGTATCTCCAGATTTAGGTGGTCATTCTGACTTTGGCGGGCGGCGGAGGCCGCCCGCCAAAGTCCCGCCGTCAGAATACCGCTGCGCAGTCAAAAGACCGCCGCGGTAATTCTGAGTTTCCCGCTGGGCTGGCGGGCGACCGCCAGAAGGCCGCCCGCCAGCCCAGCGGGAAACCCCCTTCCATGAGGATGCCGGCTCCGAATGGAGCCGGCGGAGTGGATGGGGTGCGACGGGTGCAGTTGCACCCGTCGCGATTATCAGTGTCTGTTTGGCACACAATGAAAATCTTGGTGGGGCCCCACGACACCCGTTACCGCCAGCCAGGTTCTGGCGGTCAAAACCGCTAGAACCAGGCTGGCGGTAAGGGGGTCGGAATCCCCATGGCGGCGCTGCCTGCAGCGCCGCCATGGAGGATTCCCCAGGGCAGCTGGAAACCGGCGGGACACCGCTGGTTTCCCGTTTCTGACCGCGGCTGTACCGCCGCGGTCAGAATGCCCATGGATGCACCGCCAGCCTGTTGGCGGTGCATCCGCGGTCCCCGGCCCTGGTGGTAGTCAACCGCCAGGGTCGGAATGACCCCCTTAATCAGGGTGTATGTGGTAAAGCTTACTCCATAGGGAAAATGTTTCCTCTGTGGAGAAAAGAGAAAAGTTTTAGCAAATTCAGTTTTGCTAGAAACATAAAAAAGCATTCGCAAATGTACACCATATGCATTTATACACATGTCATTTCTTATGTATACAAGCGCTTCTGGAAAGCTTCAACAACCACAATTCAACAGTCAGAATTTGTTGAGAATCCATAAAGGAATTGCAGAAAAATATGAGTAAATCTACAGAAGTAAATTCTCAATTTGCTTTTGTGAATTGGGCCCCAGTACATTTATGAATCATATTTTATGACCAAAAGGCACCAAATCTGCCCAGGATACCAAGTATGCACTAATTTGTGGGCTTGTTGTTGTTAAAATAACTTTAAAAAAAGAAATATTTTAAAAATGTAATAGAAATTTCTACCTTACTGTTAGTCTTTGTCCCTGTCAAATGTTATCACTTTGAAGGAAGGTGCCACATTTGCAAGAAAAGGACATTAGAAAGTGTGCCATAAGAACGGCAGAAGGCAATATACAAATGCTCCTAACATAACATAAAACAAGATTTGTTTCCCTAATACTTTATAAATATTTTGATATATTTGTTAGCTTTAGAATTTAAACTAGCAAATGCTTTGCAACATGTTTGCTAAGAATCTGTTGCCATTGCAGCCATTGTTTACACCCGTAAGAGTGATTCGGCAACAAAACGCCCTTGGTTTGAATAAAGACAAATGAAAACCTAGAAATGAATGTTAACAGATAATTATTAGCTTCTAATATAAAGTTGTTCCTTGGATACTCTAACCATTTCAATGTATTTGAACTCGCAACAAATTCTACATTAAAAATGAAATACTTGAAGAGAGCTCATTTTTGCCCAAAGACCTGCTGCACATGTTGCAAACGATGTGGGGGTGTTGTAGCACCCGCACACCTCTAGTTCCATTGCAAGAGTTTGGTCTGTTTGAAATGTTTTCCTGGAGCTCTTTCCAGAAGACAACCTGAGAATGAGGTTTCTGGACTCCATGGCACTAAAGATTTACGGCCAGATGTATCAAACCTTTTTGCATTCGCAAACGGTGCGAATCGCAAAATTCGGCTGTTTGCAAATGGAAAAATGCCTTCCACGATGTATGAAAGGCATTCGCAGTGCGAAAATAAAGAATCGCAAAAATTGTGAATTTTAGCGAATATGACATGGTTTTGTGTGTCGCAATCAGCGTATCGCAAATAGCGACATGATTTACCAAATTGCTTTCTGCGTGACGCAAACTGCGACAAAGATTTGCGATTTGGAGATAGCGATCCACAAAATCCTGACGCAATTTGCGATACGCTGATTGCAACATGCAAAACCATGTCTCAATGCGATGCATCAATAATTTGTAAATTGCGAATATTCGCAGAATGGCCTTTTGCACATGCAATTTACTACAAATTGAAATCAGGTGGTAACCAGGTGCAACCTATATAAAGAGGCCCAGAATGACTCCGCCTCTTTTCCACAATGGCTGCACTCTAAGTGATGGCGAGGAGAAGGAGGATCTTGGCAGGTTTGAGGAGAGGGAGGAGAAGGCAGGAGCGCATTTTCAGAGTGAGCATAACCCTTTTTGACCAGACAGAGGAAGCAATCTATGGGAAGTTCAGGTTAAGCTCAGCCATGATACTTGACCTGATAGCAGATATACAACCCATATTGCAGCGCACAACACAGGACCAATAGTATACCCACCCATGTGCAGGTATTATGCTCCCTGCAGCTATTAGCCTCCGGGAGCTATCAAGGAGTCATAGCAACAGCAGGAGGGGTCTCATAGAGTGCTCTCTCACGCTTCTTCAATGCATTTCTCAATGCCATGCTGAACAAAATACAAGAGCATATAGGATTCCCCAACACCCCAAAGGAATTACAACAGACGAAAATACATTTCTATCAGATTGCACAATTCTCACAAGTCATAGGTGCCATCAATGGGACTCATGTAGCAACCTGTCTACCATCGGCCACTGAGTATGTGTATCAAAACAGTAAGAACTATCATTCCATGAACACACAGGTGATTAACAATGCCTCCAACATCATAACCGATCTTGTGGCCAGGTACCCAGGTAGCACACATGACTCGTACATATTTCGCCACAGCAAGATTCACACAAGACTGCTAGCTGGGGAGTTTGGCAAAGGATACCTACTGGGTAAAGTAATAGTTGACAATGTTGCATTGATGTTATAGTGACGTCAGATATCAACAGTACTCATTTTATTCTCTGTTCATTCCAGGAGACAGTGCCTACGCAGTGTGGACCTATATACTGACGCCCTACCTGAGCCCTGCAACGCCAGCAGGGAGGAGGCACAATGCTGCACACAGGGCAACCCGCAGTGTGGTGGAGCGGACCTTCGGCCTGCTGAAGAGCCGCTTCAGGTGCATAAGAGTGGAGGTGCACTACAGTACAGCCCAGAGACAACCTGCAAAATTGTGGCTACATGTGCAATGTTGCACAACATTGAAACGAGAAGGGGCGTACCAGTTGAACCAATGGAGCCAGACTCAGATGAAGATGGTAATCCCTTACCACTCCATCAACCACTAGACAGGACCAGTGCAGCAGAGGGCAGGCAAAGACGTGCTGACATCACGCACATCCATTTCTGATGTAAGTAATGACAACACCACTTCAATATTATGTATTTCTGTAGTTAGCAACTTTATTACCTTGACGTCAGGTAACATATGTGTCAATAGGACATAGCCATGAACTATAGGCAAACGTGTGATTAACAGTGTCACACTATTAGCATCATAGTATAACTCTACAGCTGCATGTTACGGTAGTCCCCTGTAGGCCTCAACATTACTTCCTACGTCCACGCACTCCACTTGAGTGCTCAGTGGCCTCACTGGCACCTCTTGTAGCAGGTTCACAGGCAGTACTGTGTCTGGTACTGCGACGCCTAGGATCCATCACAGGGGCTGTAAGACTGCTGAGGCTAGAGAACTCCTCACTATCCCCACCACCCAGTTCACGATTTGTAGCACTGCGAGCTGTCTGCATTGTATCCAGGACATTGGTTATTTGCACTAATCCCTGTGCAACGTCCTGACTGCAATGTGCCATCTCCCCCTGTATGCCCACAGCACGCCGTGAAATCAAGGCAGTTGAGCTTGCAAGCCGATTGACCAATCTGCAGAACCCATCAAACCTTCCCATAAATTGGTGATGGCGCCTACGGTGGTTGACTCACTCCTGCTGAATCTCAGTGCAGAGGTCCCTAATGGCATTTGTCAACTCCTTTGTGTTTTCTGATGCTGTTTGCTGTCCCTCATTCAGAGACTCCAACTGCTTGTACATTGATCCAACGTTTTCATTGAGTGCATACATTTACTTGTGCAGTACTCCCATATTGTCATTATGAGACTCAAATTGCCTGTGCATTGCGTCCATGTTCTGATCGATTGACACCAACTGCCTGTGCATTGACCTTATGTGTTTGCATTGCAGGTGCTGCACTTTCATCATGGACGCTTCAAGGCCGCCAAAGACTGATGGGCCCTCTCCTTCATCTGTGCACTGTCTGCCTGCTTTGGGACACCTCCTGAGGGGAGTTGACTGACGCTGGGGCAAGGACTGCTGTCTTCCTGTGGATCTAGCCTCTGGGGGTGGTGTGGGGACTTCATCTGGCATTTCATCTGAGTCCAGGTTATACTCTGGGAAATGTAACACCCTTGCCCTGCGTTTAGTTGGTGCAATACTGAAAGACTCACTGGTGTTTGAGTCGGACTGTGGCTGTGTTTCGACATCCCCCACATTTCCACATTCTGCTGCAGCAGGGCCCGGGACATCTGCAACGACAATGTGCAGCATGTCATTTATGAATATATCACAAGAAGTTGCACAATAGTAATAATTGTACACTGACATGGTATGACTGTGAGTTGTGTGTGTTGTTTCTCTATGTGGCTGAACACTAACGTGCTATTTATGTGGTATTTTGACTTTAGGGTTGTGGACTACCACTCCCATAAGGCATAGTTGCGTTGTATGTAAGATGTGGCATGGACTACTTATCACAATGCATCTAACTAATAGCTATCTTCTATGGGGCATTTGTACATGCACATATGTGAATACACATCATTGCTGGCCTTACCTTTGCTGGTGCTGGGTGTCCCTGAGGTGTCATTGTCAGTGACACCACTGACAGCTTCAGGTAGCAGTGTGGACTCCACCATGTCTTCCATTGGTGTGGACGGTGTTTGTGTGGGTGGTCCTCCTCCGGTGCTCCTTGCCTCCTTTTAGCCTGCTGGCTACCCTCTCTTTGGCACAGGAACACAAGTCATACGATCTCCTCAACAGAGCGCTACGCAACACCCACTGTGCATATTTTGGTCTGGATTTCTGACTACAGTTTCCTCTTCTCACTTTCAGGTACCTGGAGTGAGTTCTTCCCAAACAGTTTGTCATGGTTCCTGACCACCTCCTCAGGGAGCACCTCTAATTCCTGCTCACTGAATTAGAGCTTGCGCTTCCGGTCTCCTTTGTCCTTCACTTTCCCATCATTGGCCATGTTGCAGTTTGGTCCTGGCAGGCTCACAAAGCTGACTCGCTGGTGCTGAGCTGTGTCTCCCTTCCTGCTCCTGTGTGTGTGACTTCGGGAAACAGCATGCGCTGACTCACTTCCTGGTTGTGATGTTATCAGGCTGTTGCGGTTTGCCGTTTTCGCAATTTGCGATTTTCAGATAGTGAATCGCTATTTAATTGCGATTTGGTATTTGCTAATCACAAACTGTGTTTGCGAATTTTAAGAAATCGTAATTACCGACTTGCAATTTTAATACATCCCATTTTGCATTTCTAAAATAGCGATTTCTTAAAATTCGCTATTTAAGAAATGCAAACTGGGAGCTTGATATTTCTGGCTCCTAGTCCTATGCCAGCTCAAGACAGAAAACCTGTGGAATGCAACCTCCTGCAAATCACTGAGCATTACACGAATAAGGTGCATATTATGTAACAATCAGTTGTGTGAGACTCACAGGAGTAATTAGTGGGCCCTAAACTCTCTTACATCATGCCAGACACACTCAAGAATTCACACCCTCACCCCAGCAATGTATTTTTTATTTCATTAAAATCAAAAACCTGTCCTGGTGCTAACAATATGAATGGTTGCTACTTTAGGAATAGATATAATGGGTGCAATATTTGTCAATAAAGTGATGAATAGAAAATACTTCAACATTATTATAGTAATTTAGGATTTCTTTATGTTGCTATCCCAATCCATCCCTACCCTCTGCTAATTAAACTCATTTTACCACTAAAACGGGTGTACTTGGATTTCAGAGACGGGCTTGCTCTCACAACCCTCCTCCATTCTCAAACAACAAGGGTAGTGTTAAATAAGGAGACAGCTGTTCATGTCTCTGTGCCTATGTTGGCTGTCTTCAGGCAGGCAGATAGGCCCAACAGAAGACTAGATGTGGGGTCTCTGCAGCCTTCGGCAAGTAAAGGTGATATCAGCTACTGTGTGACCACCAGCCTGGAGAACCTGGATCGAAGGTCCTCTCTGGCTAACAATGTTTCAGTATACTCTACCTTGAACATGGATTATATTATTTTTATAATAAGCAATCACTAAAGAAGCCCCTCTGGAATTTTGCTTACTTAGGTTCTATGAAAGGTTTACTGTTTAGAAATATTCACTGAAAAATCAAGATATCAAATTTTATGAAATCTCATTGATTATCTATAAACTACTTGAAAATCAAGGCATCAGGCTATGCTAGAACAAAACATTAAACAATATATTAGAGCAAGCTGGATTATCACATTGTACTGAAACACATATTTTAACATTGGCAATTGTACATTTACATACAAAAAATGTACATCTGGATAAATGAATATGTATAATGCAAAAATGGAGATACCTAATTGAACAATATATGAAGATAATTATGTACTATTTTAATAACCCAACTCTTCCTAAGCAGATTTCTCGTTCAAAAAACAAATATTTTGGTAGTAGTCATTAGATATAATGGCACATCCACAGAACAATATTATAATGGTCTTGCGTTATACTACAGTTATTGTAACAAATACAAACACCTTGGTGCTTTTGCAGTATTGTACACCCTGCTACCAATGGGGTTTGAAACTGATTATTTTCCGGATTGGATTTAATTCACATTAATTATCACACAATGATACCGGAGCCCCCTCAGTCAGTCCAGTAAATATCAATTGTTATGCCAAAAAAGGTAATTCATGCATTCTTCATGTTCGTTGGATCTTATGGTCTGTTCCTCAAGTGTTCAGACAATTTTTCTTATAAAAACTATGGGCACATCAAGCAGCAGACAAGCTTCTTCTGATATAAACTTTTTCAAGACAATGGCCCTGTATGCCTGTATGTGTTATTTCCTGGATAAATAAATAAACGAAGATGCAGTCTACGGACCTGGTAAAGAACAATTATGGTACACTGACCATTTCCTTGTAAAATGTGCAGCTGCCGCAAAACTTTTTATAAGAAAACAATAATAAACTATGTTTATTATAATTTTCTTGTAAAAGGAGCGGGGCCACAGGCAATGACGAGCACAGAGGAGGAGTGCACAGCACTCTCCCTCAGTGCGCATGTATGTTTGGCCGGCCGTCTCGGACCAGCCAAACATACATGCGCACTAGGATCTCTCCAACCTAGCAATGCTGTGCCTGCAGAGAGAGACAGCAGGCAGATACTTTCTGTCTGCCTCTGAGCGCCGTGGATGGGCTCTCCGTCCAATCCTAGCGCAGCTTTCATGCAGCCAGCAGCATGAAAGCAGCATTAGGATTGAATGCAGGGCAGGCTGGGAGCCTGTGCCTGCAGTGGAAGAGAGAAGAGGAGCGCTGCGGATCAGAGTGGCACAGCGCGTAATTTTTTTTAAATATATTTTTTGCCACTTCTACCCTCCCCCCCACAACGCGCTGCGATCCTACACCGTGCCCCGCCCCTTTTCCCTCCCATGAGCGGCCACTGATGTGACTAACGTAAAATAATGCAAAGTGTTTTAACCATGAAGGTGTCCAAGCACAAAGTTAAGTTGTTAGAATGGTTGTTGTGGCACTGGTAAGCAAAGAGCATTCATTGCAAGGAACATCAGTATAAAAAACATACTTCATAGTGTTACTCAGGATCAGTACGGTTGTATCCAGTAAACTTTAATAGAGTGTTTGTGTCATGTTCAAGAATCTATGGGGCAGATTTAACGAAAGTGGTGCTGCACTTAGTACAGCACCACTTCCCTTGCGCCCCTTAGCACCCCTTACCACCACCATGTGTGTGTCGTACTTAAAATACAGTGCACCATGGCACACAGTATGGGGCAATAGCGATTTTTTTATTTTTTATGCTATTGATGTAATCTGCAGGAGTAGCGCCAAAATGTTGGCGCTACTCCTGCAGAGTATGTAGAGGCCCATTATAAATAATGGTATTCCCCCTTTTAACATCTTCTTAGAGCAGGCGTTAAAAGTGCTGAAAAAATGGCGCAAGTAAAACTTGTAGATTTCCTTGCGCCATTTTTTGGGCCCCCCTAATGGAGGAATGCCCTCCTTACATGCATTATGCCTGCCGGAGGCATAATGTGGCGCAAGGGTTTACAAAGTGGTGCAATGCATGCATTGCAACACTTTGTAAATATGGCGTTGGGATAATGCCACTTTAGCGCCACCCTAGCATCTAAAAAATGACACTAGGGCAGCGATAAGGTGACGCTAGGGGCTCTTAAATATGCCCCCATGTCTGTCAATCTGCTGTGCAGGTGGCGTTCCTACACAGTGGAATGCTACCAACACACCAGGTACCCCAGGAGTCCATTCCCAAACTGGTGAATATATGATACAGTGCTTGTTTGAGTGCCATTGCCTCTTCTTGAAACACATTTTTTGAAAGAATGGCAAACCTTTCTTGGTAAAGTGTGATTTGTTGGAGACTGACATTTTGTTAACAGTCAGGGAAAGGTGTGAGTACCGTGGAATAAGACATTCAAAAAAACGAAGTGACTATTGGCACTGCTGTCCCTCATCTTTGAGATTATATCAAGTTCAAAATAACTAGATGGAACAATGTTAATCATGGGTTCTTACCATTGACCAGGTCAAGATTAGAGTAAAAAAATGTTAATGTATGAAATATTAGAAGTAAATTTAAGAACGAATTTAAGTCTAAGTGCTCTGAAAACAGTGGCAGGCAGGATTCTTATTGGTGAATGTATTGATGAATGAGACCTTCAACAAAAGTAATAGGGAAACTTAAACATATGCCATGAATGGCCTTTAAATATGTTAAAATTGTTTTCACCTTTCTGATTTATGAAAACAAGTTTAGGGGGAAGATTGTAGAGCAATAACCCTGCACACTGGATTTATCATGAAATTTCCGGATTATACTAAAATATTTCAGCAACAACGCAAATCCTTTGTCGCTGCAAATAAATGGATGCGTGACCTTATAATACCCTGTATGTGACTCTTCCCAGCATGAATGCATGTGGTCTTCAACTCTTGAACCATCTTGTTTGATACTCCTCAAGAAATCTTCACCTGGACTGATGAGACCATGTCTGTGAAGCCTCACATCCTGCCACGCCTTTATTCCAACTCGTCCTAAAGCGACAGATGCTCCCAACACAAAGCCTACAGGGAAATGGCGGAATAGATCCCACTCATCATGGAGGAACAAGCAACAGGCGGATGAACTGTGATGATCCCCCAGAGTCGGGTTGATGCAGCCCGCACTTTGTGATGTCACAAGGGTGGTCCGACCATAAGTGATTGTGGAGAAAAAAATCCCCACCCCGTCTCCCCCGGAGTACTCATTGTGATGACATTTATCCCTCAGCTATTTCTCTGGAGTACTTTGGACCACAACTCTCTAGAGAACGTTTTTAGATTATTTGTGGGATTTTGGGTCTTCTTGAATAGGTCTGACTCTTGGCCCCCGTTGGTGCCAATGGAGAACCCTTTCCGCAACAGATACATCCATGTTTGCGAGGTATCAGTGAGGGAGGGAGGGAGGGGGGCTTGGTTAAACGTTTTGTTGAATGTTGTAATGCACAGGCCAGGTGCCCCTTTGACAACAGCTCCTTGCGCAGCTGTCCCCATACTCTTCACCCCAGATGGCTGATACGGGCCACACAGGCCCTGTCGGGCAGCTCCATGTATTAACGTGGAATGTCCACGTTGTCTTAGACAAGGTGAAACGTGGAGCAGTGCTCCAACAAGTGAAAAGGCTGCGATCAGATATTCTCCTTCTAAAGGAAACACACCATCTGGGGTCCAAAGTTCCATGCTTGGCTAGGTTCGGATACAAACACGTATTCCACTCTGGGTTTGTGTGGGGATCCCAGAGTGTAGCGGTCCTTGTCCACCACAAGGTTCCCTTCACCTCCATTAGAACTTGGGTCGATACACATGGCAGATACGTTTTTGAGGTGGGCTCCATATATGGAAAGCCCCTTGTTATTGGCAGTGTCTATGCTCCTCCTCAATTGGGACAGTCCTTTGTAGGCTGCATCCTGGGTATGTAGGGAGAGTTGCCAGAAGGCCTTGCAGTGATTGGAGGAGATTGGAACAATGTCATGCCCTCAGAAGTGGATAGATGGCACCTGGGAGGGTGGCAGGGTCTTTGGTGGCTGCGCTGGGATGGAGAGCATATCACCCTGCCGATGATGGATATAAATACCATTCTGCAGCGCATGGTTCCTTTTCCAGATTGGATTATGTACTTGTGCCCACTAGCATTTTACACCAAGACTCTGGGTCGACTCTGTCAGACCACTCCCCAGTGGCATTATGGCTTCCTATAGAACCACAGCACTCTCCCTTTAGATGGCGGCTCTTCTTGGCATTTGAGGGAACCATCATATGGTATACATTTACACTGCGCCATAACAGAATACCTCTCCCTTAATACAGAGGCCGCCCACTCTAGGATATTACTGTGGGAGGCCATGAAGCCCACCCTTAAATGGTGCAGATGTAAGTTGTTGTACTGGTGAGCGCCGATCCCAAGAGCTGCAACAACAGGAGTTACTAATGACCAAGCTAGAAGAACTTGGTTGAGGGGCAGGTGGCAGAGCAGCATGACAACAACTGAGCCTGACCCAACAAAGAGACCAACAAGTCCTCCTAGACAAGCCAAAATATGCTTGGCAAGCGTCTCAGAGCCGTATATACCAATGGGGTGACAAATCCAGTAAGATGTTCCATAGGTTTTGTCCGGTGTCCTGTGCGACTGCCTAGGTTCTGGTGGTCCGTGACATGCAGGGAGAATTGCTGACAGGGACCCAGGAAGTAGCTCAAAGCTGTGCAAACTTTTATAAAGATCTTTATAATCGGTGGGAGGTAGTGACTCATGCCCAAATAGTGGACTTCAATGAAGCCTTGCCCATTAGATGCCTGCCAGCATCCTCGAGCACACAGGTTGATGACATTGCAGTGTGAGAAGGCCGCGAGACTTAATGCTTTTTCTAGTGAATTCCTCAAAATGGGGGCATCCCTCCTCGAGGTGATCCATGCAGTGCTAAAAGTGTTGAGGCTTTCTCCATTTTGGAGACATGTATTTCACAAGTCAGGGCGCCCACCGGAGATGCATTCATCGTACCACCCCACCTCTCTCCTCAACATCGAGGTCAAGCTTCTTGCTAAGGCCCTGGCTATTTGATTGATGAAGTATGTGCCTTTCCTAGTCCACTTGGATCAGGCCAGTTTGATGCCCCATCGGGCCACCTACTATAATATATGACCGTCATTTGACGTTGCTATTATCCAGACATGGATAAGGCCTTTGATTCCCTGAGTTGGGAGTACCTATTTGCGCTCCTGCAGCATCTTTGGGCCCCTGTTCCTTACCTATGTAAAATTGCTCTATACTGACTTGACTGCCTCAGTCCACATGGCGACTGCAGTCTCTACCATTGTCACCCTTATTATTTGCTCTGACAATGGAGACTTTGGTCCTTTGGGTTCGGATGGATGCCCAAGTACGCGGCTTTGAGTGGTCAGCTGGGTTGCCCAACAGAATTGCTCTATATGCTGGCGACGTGCTATTCTCTACGAAAGTCCCTGAGATCTCGGGTCCTTGCAACTTACAAATTATGAGGGTCTTCGGTGAAACCTATGGGCTATATATGAACATTAGTAAGTCAGTACTGTTTCCACTAAGTTGTCCACTTAGTGACATGGGGTGAGCCTCAGAACTTACTTTGGCTGTTGGTGGGTTTAAATACCTTGGGGTGTTCCTTTTGCCCGATCCCATAGCCTCCTGGACCCACAACATGGCTCCATTGCTTCCATGTGTGAGGTTCGGAGATCAAGTCTTAGTTCGTGCTGTCCCTGTCACTACTCAGCAGGTCGGCCATCTTTAAGATGGTCTCTTAGCTGCGCATTGTATACAAACTTCATGGCTGCCCTTATATTATTCAACCCTCTTGGTTCCGGCAGATGAATGCCCTCCTGGGTCAACTCCTATGGGGTAGTGGTGCATCCCCCCATAGCCCTTCAAACCTGCTTCTAGTCTACCTTCTATGGTGGCACTGCCGCAGTTGATGTTCAGTCGTACTATGCCGCTTCCCAGCTACAGGTTCTGGTGGTACGGGCAGTAAGATGATCCAGCCTATGCCACTGAAAGGTGGGCAGTGGGTGACACCGATATACTCGACCTGCTATATAGTGGGATGAAGATGGACGCCCTGGACTAGAGTAGTGGTGCGGATTTGGAGATCATCCCTCCGGAGAATGGGTTGGTGGCAGCGATTGTTGCAGGAGGCACCACTGTGGCAGGGTACTTTCCTCCCACAGGTGACTTGGTTGGAGGACTTTCGGAAGTGGGATCAAATTGGCATCTCAACACTGGGGATGTAATACATAAATTTTATTAATAATTGCAGCTGAACCATGCTTTCTCCCTTTATCTACGTACCCTCTCGAATCTCCCGGAATTGAAACCTCTTGAAGGCAAGTTACTGACGGGTGAGTTAATAAGTCACACATTTTTCAACAATATACCAATCCCTTGTCACCAACAGTTCCAACACGCTGCCTGCGCTCCGAGCGGCGTGGCAAGCCTATATTGACAACATAGATGATGATGACTGTAAAGAGGCCCTTGAAGCCCCTAGGGGTGCAACAATATCATCCTGCTTGAGACGATCCAATTAAAGTATCTTCACAGAGCATACTACACAAGGCGCCATCTTGGCGAATGGGTCTCATAGCCTCTCCCACATGTTTACGTTGCAAGACTGAAGATGACACATTTTGTCATACTGTGTGGAGCTGACGTGCTTCTGGAGAGGCGTAGTGTTGTATTTAAGTGAAGTTCTCGCTTGGCTTGTTCCATTTGTTCTGAAGCTGCTTCTCCACCATAGCACAGAGGGGACAGATACAAAAGTAATTAATTATTTCTCTGGCTTACACTGGTAAAAAGAGATATTGCACGACTGTGGAAAGCCAGTGTACCGCCGTCCCTGGGGGTGTGGGGAAGCATGGGATGGATTTTTGTAAGGGGCTGGGCTGGAGGTGGTGGTGTTCCAGGCTTGGGGCTGCCCCCAGAAACATCAAATGATTTGGCAGAGATGGGCAGATTATCGAAGACTGATCTTGGAGCCTGAACTTTTATTTGAGATTGGATACTATGGCCAGGGGGACAGGGAGCCACTGAGTGATCTGGAACTAAAGTGGTATATGATATCTAATGCTGCAGCAGGGTGGTTGGGGGGGGAGGGAGTTTTGGGGGCAGTTGTTTGTGTTTGTATGTTATTGGGGTCTTATCCTGTAGAGCCGTGTACAAATGTATGGCCCACTTGGGTATTTATTGCTGGTACAAAATTTGTTATGGGAAAAAAAAACTGATAATTAAATATTTTTGCATTGTTTATAAAATGTTTTATTGCTTGTGCCAGAAGTTTGTATTACGCCTAGTAACACCCCAGGCAAAACGTAACTTAAGCACATGGTAATTTCCCATTTGCTTTGAGATTAGTTGTAGCACTCCAAAAACATATTGAAATCACTGATACCGGTAATCAGCAGTGTGTATCTCAATTTCATCACTAAAGTGGGGATCCGTAACCTGAATTCCTGTTAAAAAGCGGGCTGTATGTGCCAGCATAATTAATTACCGATAATGAAACACTCTATACTCAGATACGTTTCTGATCATCCTGATGCCTACAGTGACATTTGTGCCTAAGTGCCTTCACTTTACCTATGTATAAAGTCTAGGAATGGACCAAGCCACTGCCTATTTTTAATGTTTTCTTTTCCAAAAGATGTGGTTAGACACAGAATAATGCCTGTGAGGTGGGGATTCCGACTGTGCACATCACAACAGCACATCATGTTGACTTCCTTTGTGAGCTACTCACAGCGTTGGTCATTGACAGGTTTCTTAGGTACAGTGGACATGGTCCTTATACAACATTTGCAGTTTCCCTCCTCCCAGAGGGCCATTATCCTTAGAGCTTGAATCCTTGTGCCTCATAGGCATCTAAGAGTCCATGCTAGACGTCCAGTCTTAGCATTTCCTTGATCATAAACCATTTTCACTACAGCTTACTTGGTCTAGGTTGGATCACCCACCACCTGGTCAGAGAGTGGTGCTATTTCTGAAATACTCTATCAAACTGTGAGACCGCATACGCTGTTGTTGGCCACATTTTGGGGTCCACATGTTCATTGTCTACTGTTTCATTTCCCTCCTTACATAATGGGACTACAGGCCCCAATTTAGTCCCTGTTAGTTTCCATGTTCTTAGTTTTTCCTTTAGATCGAAAATGCAACTGGTACAAAACCTTCTTCCTAAAGGCAATGTTTGCTTGGATCAATCTGGCGTCAGTCCTACTCTTTATTGATACTGGGGTCCATGTATCCCTCCCCCAGACATACTCACCCTCTATTCATCTGCCATTCTTTTGCCCTATCTGCTTCTAGTCACCAGTCATCAATGGGGAGCTTCTTTAGACAGTGGCATATTAGGATCCTGGTAGCCTACCAACAAAGCCTGAGATTATGAGGTCCAACTCTCAACAGCAGCGAGTCACCATCCCAAAGAAAGAAGCAGCTGATTGAGGCATGACTCCAGGATCATGGTATTCCCTTCTCATTACGGTCATGAGATGTTCCACTACCTCGGGTAGAAGACTGAGGTAAGGTATTGAGGTAAGCCTGATCACTGCCCTGAAAAAACGCCATACTCAGGAACTGGTAGGACAGGCTGTCCTAATACTGTCCTTATTCTAACTCCAGCCTCAAACTTTCCATTGTGATGCCAGAGCCGCACAGGCTGTGTTGCAGTCACATGACCAGATCACTGAAGCTCTGGGCCTCCAGCACATCAATTCCATGCACACACATTCTTAAAACCAGCTAAACAAGAAAAGTAGTAATCATACTTCAGCTTAAGCCTATACCATCAGGCTGATCTTTAGGTGTAATCCCCTCATTACATTTGTTTTTGCTGTTGGAGAGGGTAGTTATGGGTGCTCGGCTTCTTATAAAGTGCCTTTACTTAAAAGCCACTTCCCTGCACCGGGGACATACCAACTCCAAGGCCCAGCCTCCATCTCCACATGTTCACACAGTAGAAAGGATTCCAAGTTTGATAGGTTTGTAGTTAGATCCTACCAATGCAATGAAATTGTGCCCAATTTCCCTGCACTAAGCAGAAGCCAGAGGCATCCCACAGGCCTTGTCCAAGTACTGTAATGAACAAGTTACTTATCTTCGGTAACGCCTTATCTGATAGAGACATATTCTAGTCGCAGATTCCTTAGCTTGGCTTTCCCCCACGCACCAGTCTAGATCCAGAGATTTTTCATGAGCAGTACCCCTGCACCGTCAGGTAACATCGGTCAGCTCTGCATCCGTCATCAGTGTTGTGCATACCGGATAGGACATCATGGGTCCTTTATAGATGCCACCCTGGAACACTGACATCAGTTTCCTTTCACGACTTACCATGCTAGAAGCACAGAGCAAAGAAGAACACTGACCACTGGTGCATCAAAACTAGGGTCCTGAAAGTGAAATCCCTGTTCCTAGAAATCAGTTTGAAGAGCGTGGAGGATTCTGTTAAGGAATCTGCAACTCTACTAGATAAGGTGTTACCAAAGGTAAGTAATTTGTTGCTTCTTGTTGCAGAGCCTTACCTTAGAATAGATACCCAAGCAATACCCTCCCCAGAGGTGAGTCTGCAAACCAAGATCATACTAGTAAGTCCTGTAGGACCGAAAGGGCAAAGTAACCATCCCTTCAGACTGGACAATACTGTTGGGTGAATATGTGCAGGGGTGCCCACATTGCTGCATGACACATGTCCAGGACTGGAACTCCACGTGCTAACATAGTGGTTGCAGCTGTCGCTCTGGTAAAGAGAGCACGCAAGCCCTCCAGGGGTTGTTTTTTAGCCAATGAGTAGCACATTTTAATGCAGAGAACAACCCATCTGGAGATAGTTCTTTTATGCACTGCCGGAGCTTTCTTCACCCCCACATAATCAATAAAGAGTTGTTCATCCACCCAGAACTCTTTGGTATGATCAAGGTAGAACGCCAACGCTCTTTTTGGGTCCAGACAGTGGAGTCTTTCTTCTTCCTTAGAAGGATGTGGGGGTGAGTACAAAATTAGGCAAGGTGATGGGTTGGCCTACATGAAAGGGCGGAATCATCTTAAGGCGGAATTAATCCCTAGTGTGAAACACCACTTTGTCAGGATAGATGATGAGGTAAGGCAGTTTACATGACAATACCTGCAGCCAACCTACCCTGAGGGCAGAGGTAATGGTCACAATGAAAGCTGTTTTTAATGTCAGAAACCTGAGAGAACAATTGTGGAGTGGCTCAAAAGGAATGCACATCAGGAACGTCAGGACCAAATTCACATCCCATTGGGGCATATTGAATGGGAAAGGTGGAAACATGTGGGTAAGGCCTTTAAGGAACCTACTAACAATAGGAGACTTATATAAAGAGGGCTGATCGGGTAATCTAAAAAAAAAAGCAGAGATGGCAGATAGATAACCGTTGAAGGTGCCCAAAGCAGTGCCCTGCTGGGCCAAAGAAATATGAACAAGAGGACATTGGAAAGTGGGACAGAGAGGGGGTCAACAGACTTGTCTGTACACCATGCCACAAAGTTGCTCTATCAACAGACATATACCACTTTGGTGGAGGGACGCCTGACTGCCAAGATAACTTTACAGACTTCGGGCGGAAGGTCAAAAGCTGTCAACTGCCGCCTTTCAAACTCCACGCAAGAAGGCGGAGACTGGACAGGTTCAGGTGGAGAACCTTCCCCTGTTGCTGCGATAAAAGATCCTCCTGAAGGGGCAGTCTGATCGGAGGGTCGATAGCTATGCTCAATAGCTCAGGATACCAAACTCTTAGTGCCCAGTCCAGAGCCACAATAATTACTTGGCCCTGGTCGTTCTTGATCTTCTTCACAACTCTGTGCAGAAGTGGAATGGGCGGAAAGGCATACAGGAGGCCAGAGCTCCATTCATGACAAACGCATTTCCGAGTGAGTGCCGCCTTGGAAACTCCATTGTGCAAAACTACCGATGTTACGCATTCTCTGCAGAGGCAACAGAGGCAAACAGATCTAACCGAGGCTCTACCCACTGCTGAAAGAGACCTTGCACTGCCTCGAGATGGAGATGCCATTAATGATCCACCAGGCATTGTCAGCTGAGCTTGTCCACTCTTGCTTTCAGAGAGCCCGCCAGGTGTTGAACCACCAGGGAAATGCCCTGACGTTCCAGCCATGTCCAGAGGCACAGATCCTCCTGACAAGGGGTCCACGACCCCACCCCGCACTGTTTGTTGCAGTACCACATGGCCATGGTGTTGTCCATGAACACCTGCACTACTTTCATTTTGAGAGAGAAAAGAAATGCTTTCAATGCCAGTCTGATCGCCCGGAACTCCAGAAGGTTTATATGGAGTCCAGACTGCCGGAGACCAAATGCCTTTGATCTCCCCCTCTCCCAGGTGGCTGCCCCATCCCAGGAGTGAGGCATTTGTCATTATTGTTGGATCTGGTTGGGGAAGGAAGAGGGATCTACTTCTGACCCAATCTTGGTTTGTTAGCCACCACTGCAGATCTTCCCTCCAAGATCTGGTCTTTGTCTGGGAGATTCCCCTGACGCTATGCCAGCTGGAACTTCAGGTCCCACTGCAGAGCCCGCATATGCCATCTGGCACGTGTTACCAGCAGGATGCAGGAGGCCATGAGGCCCAGCAGCCTTAGAGTCATTTTCACTAAAATCCAGGATAGAGGCTGAAACATCGGTATCACTGCCTGAATATCCTGGACTTGCTGCTCGGGAGGATGAGCGTAAAACTGCACTGTGTCCAGAACAGGTCAGATGAAAGGGAGTATCTCAGAGGGAGTCAGGTGTGACTTCAGCATGTTTATAGAGAACCCCAGCGATTGCAGGAGGTTCGCCGTAGTCCGAGGGTGGGAGACGACAGCCTGGGATGAGCCAGCCTTCAACAGCCAGTCATTGAGGCAGGGGAAGACTGAAACCCCTAACCTGCACAGATGAGCTGCGACCACCACCATCACTTTGGTGAACACCTGAAGGGCGCTGGTAAGGCCAAAGGGGAGCACGGTCCATTGAAAGTGCTCATGGCCCACTGTGAACCGCAAGTAACGCCGGTGGGCAGGCAGGATGGGAATATGAAAATAAGCGTCCTGCAAGTCCAACGCTACCATCCAGTTTCCTGGGTCCAAGGCAGATAAAACTTGAGCAAGACCGAGCATTTTTAACTTCTCCCTTTTGAGAAAGAGATTGAGCGACCAAAGGTCTAGGATAGAGCAGAGGCCCTAGTCCTTTTTGAGTACCAGAAAGTAGTGTGAATAGCAATCACAACCTACTTCTGGCACAGGGATCCTCTCATTGGCTCCCTTGGCCAAGAGAGCTATAACCTCCTTGCGGAGAAGTGCCAAGTGTTCCTCCGACATGAAATCATAGGATGGTGGCATAGAGGGAGGGGTAGTCATGAAGTGGAGGGAGTAGCCCTTTTGGACTATTTGCAAAACCCACCTGTATGGCATGATGGACTGCCAGGGGAGCAGGTGATGACGCATCCTACCTCTGACTGGTCCCTGGTGGGGAGCGTCAGACTAGGAAGCTGCAGGTGGGAGTGATGGTGGACTGGCCAGACCGCTTACTCCCTGATCCACAAGGATGTTGAATCCCCCGGCCTTGTAAAGGCTGCACAGCAGTCATGCCACAGTGGGTGGAGGGGAATGGAAGTGGTGGGATGCCCCTTCCATAGTCACAAAAGGGGCAAAAAGAAGACTGAAGGCGGCGAGGGGCAGCTATGAGGCCCAAGGATCTGGCCATAGCACAAGATTCCTTGAAGCGCTAGAGTCTGCTTTGTCTCCGAAGAGAAGGGCATGTCCATAAGTTTAGATTTGATATCCCCGGAAAAGCCAGACATCATCAACCAGGCGTGGTGCCTCAAGGCCACTGTTGATGCAACTGCTCTGCCCAGTGAGTCAGTTGTGTCAAGCCCACATCATACTTTGCACTTTGCTGCATCTCTCCTATCAGCAACAGCTTGGGAGAGAATGGCCTGGGCCTCCTCAGGGACCTGTGGCAGCAGTTGCACAACCATGTCCCATAGAATATGGGTGTAATGGCACAAAAGGTGTGCGATGTTCAGGGACTGCAGTGCCAGGCTGGAGGATGTAACATCTTCTTAAGTTGGTTCAGCCTCTTGGATTCCCTATCTGGGGGTGGGTATGGGACCATGCCCTGGGAATCAGAGGCTTGGATAACCAAGCTCTCAGGGATACGGTGTTCCGTCAGGAACACTGGGTCTTTTGGAGAAGGTCTATGGCTGTGGGCAATAGCCCTGTTCACACGAGCCTCTGTGCTGTGTTTGGACCAGGTCCCCAGCAGGACATCAGTAAGGAGTTAAGTAAAAGGCAAAAGGGGTTCAGAAGACGAAGCCCCAGGAGGTAGCACCTCTGTCAGGAGGTTTAGTTCTGACTGGCAACAAAGGCAGCTCGAGGTCCAGGATCTCAGCCTCTCTTCACACCACCATGAAATAAGACGCTCCCTCCTCTGTGGCCACGGAAGGGGGAGAAAGCATGCCAGTGTTGAGTGAGTGGCTTCACCCAGGTCCATCTGCCAGTATATAGGGTCTTGAAGCGGGTATTCTAAAGGGCCCAGCAACCCCACCCATCCCTCACTGTACCCAAAGCGAGGAGAATAAGGGTCAGGATCCGACATATGGGGCAAGGCCCTTGCCGAAGACAGGATTGGCATCACGCAACAACGCTCCCGCTCCATGTCAGTCAGCAATAAGGATGGGAACCAGGAACAGATCCATGGGTGCTCACCAGAGCCTTAGCTGCAGCGGCTGGGGAGGAACCCGAAGTGACCCCTCCCAACGCTACAGGGCCCAATGGCACTCCAGTAGAGTCAGGCTGCCCAAAGACGAGGTGTAAGGCCCAATAAAATTCCTTGATTTGGGCAGGGGTCGCTCCAGCATCCAGAAACTCAGGGTAGCAAGAAGCCTACCCATTTGTAGACTCTCAGGGGGAAGGCCTAGAACGACGAAGCTTCCCTTCCCTCGTCATGCCGGCCGACCGGTGGGGTGAAGTAGAAGAGTGCTTGTGCTTCTTCAACTTCTTCTTGTACCCAACCGTCCTGAGCAATTGGAATGGGACGATGATGAAGGGGAGCCAAGCGCAGGGCAACCAGGAGATTTAGGGACCACTCCCTCAAAGCTTTGGGATTCATGGCCCTGCACTGAGAGTACAACTTCAAGGCATGGTCGCACCACTTACACCACAAGCACAAGAGGTGCGGATCCGTCACGGACATCGCCTGCTGAAAGGATTGGAGGGGCTTCAACCCAGTCTTACATGAAGCCATGCTCGATGCACCGGAAGTGTAGATACTCAAAAATCTTTGACAAAAAGTTGAAAAAAGACCAGTCAAAAAGTGACTGAGGTGTAGCTCTCTTCTGATCAGCGCTGGCTGGTGCGGAAAGAAAAGAACTGATGTCAGCTCACTGGGGTGGCACCTAAATAGGACCTGAGATGTCCTATCCAGTGCTTCCGACACCGAAAACGGACACGGAGCTGACCAGTGCCACCTGATGGCATGCAGGGGTACTGCTCAAGAAAAATCTCCGGAACCAGACTGACACCTAGGGGAAATTCTGTGGTAAAGAACCTGAAAGTAGAGGTGTCTATCAGATTGGCTTTGTTTACTGGACATTAGTTTGACTACGGTGTGGTCAAAGCATTATCTTGATCTTGCAATGAGCGGACTAGCACATTATTTTCGTCACTTGCCCACAAACAGCAGTCACAAATAACCTCAATTTGCTTTATGGACATTATACACTGGTTATAAATCGGAAACTGAACATTGTTCCTTGTTTAGATGGGTGTTTATTAATAAAGTCCAGTTTCATAATATCCTGCCTTCTGCGTGCCTCACATCTTTTAGCCAAGGAACACCTACATACTAAGATGCATCCCGGATAACTTCAGTTTCAACATATTTAATTTGAGTGGGACAGCCATAATTGTTTTTTCAAACATCAGCTTTCAATTTGCGGTAATGTATTCAACAACATTAGAGATGAGCGAGATAATCACATTTATATTTCATGTAGTTATGGTTTGGCCACTAGGATCATTAACACATTTACAATTAAGATGTTTTCCAATAGTATAACTGTACTTTGGATCTCACTTTATCTTATTGGCGCGGACTGCATCCTGGAATAGAATCCCCGCCATTCTGCAGACTTTCACTCACTGCCCTGCAAAACAGGGAAACTCCCTGCTCCCTACATATTCTGCGCAAATGACTGGTGCAGGAATGAATGAATCAATGCATTTGCCAAAAGTCCTTGGATAAAATAGCACCTGTATTAACTGAGTTATGCACAACTTTCCTCTTCACTACTATGGTCCACCTCGTTTTAAAACAGGCTCTTGCGGTCCCTATACTGAAGAAACCCTCAGTTAATCGCCGAGCGCTCAACAATTTTCAGCCTGTCTCACTGCTCCCTTTTGCTTCTAAAATTTTAGGTGAAAGAAAGTAATGCTCAAATACTACAAGTGATCAAATACCTACAACTGCCAATGCGTTGACTGGCTGCATTGCATGGCGAGCACACCCTCTCCCCATCTGTACACACATTTGCATTTTTAGTGCACTTTGTCCTTTCCTAGTACCCCAGTGTGGTACGTGCACTGGTCCACCACCAGCTTATAGAGGACTGGGTGCAGGCAGAAGTGTTCCACGCCATACTTGGGTGTCCTCCCACTCGCCTCTGCCATTCAGAAGTCCAGCAGGATCTGCGTGTTAGCCAGATCCTGAATGCTTGAAGATGACTTACATGCCCCTAGTGTGTGCATTGGACCGCTGGGCTCGCATCAATTGTTCTTATGTGTCAACAGCCATCTGCCCATCACTACTCGATGTGCCACCCCTGGCTGTGGAGCCTTTACGCGGAGCTGCTGTGAACATCAGGTCATGACATAACCACTTTTTAAAGGCCAGACATACCCTGACCTAGAAGTGAAAAGCATATACTCTGAACTCCTTGGATGTCCACGTATGCAATTCTATTTCTTAGTGTTTCTTTCTGTTTCTGTTTTTGTGTTACATGTTTAATGTGTGCGCTTTTCTTTGCTTCGCTTTAATTTTTGCTGTACATATGTTTACTGTGCATATATTTTGAGATATTATAAAACTGCTATTTTTTTTTATTTTTTTTATAACAGCTGCTGGTAGACATTCCCATCTTTTTGCCACAGTGATGTTGCATTGTACTTCATCACAACTCAACTTTCACACAACTTCTTTTGAGCTTGGCATTCGCAATTAACTCAAATCACCAGGTGAATAAGCTATACTGGGTGGGTCAACCTTTCATCACAGACCACCTACCCTGTCTCTCTTTTCCCCCTGCCCAATACATTTACATTTGGGCCCTCATTTATTCTAATTGCTCTCCATGAAGAAACAGTACAAATTCATGTGATTAAAGTACACAATGGGATAAGAAGTAAGACATGCATGTGATTCAATCTACAGATCTATTTCAGAGTGTGTACTGAGAATATACATTACCTACATTTCTCAGATGTAGGTGGGAGCAACCACTGTTTACCCCACTGCTGAAGGACCAACCTCTGGAGAACTAATCTGACAGAAACTAAGCACCCGTTTACCGGAAAGCATTGACACCAACAACTGCCAAATTAAGCAAAAGACTCTTGATTTTTAAAGGCAAAAAATACCTAAACACATTTTAGACCACACTGAGAGAAAGCAAATAAAAAAACACCAAGTCCTTGAAGAGGGAATGCCTGCAAGAAAGGAGATCGATAACATCACTCAAACGTGAATCGAGATTGCTCCCGGGCAGAACTTTTCAGCACAGATGCTCAAATTACCAGCTGCCTTTCCCTGACCATGCTGTTAGCATAAAACAGACTGATTTGTATGGAACGCAGTGACATCTTACCTCTAGGAGCTACTCTAAATGAACCATCACACCACCACAGTCATATACCCTGCCTAGGAAAACTGACGGTGGGCCATCAGAAGGTGTCCGGCCAGGAGTTCTCCCACCTTCTTCAGTGGGGTATGCAGGTGGATTAAGGGGATCTCTGGCTGGGGAAGTCTTGATTCTTGATGTTTTGATACATTGCCACTATTCCCAGATAGCCTGTCAGGACTGGGCAGAAGATCTCTCTCTTTTCTAGCCCAGTCTCTTGAGAGATATCGGTTTTCAATATTGTTAGCCATAGTGGAGCCCAAGGCAACTTTTGAATCAAATAACAGCCATCAGGCTCTTAGGCCTGACAAAATCTTAACTCATCATCATGTAGAGAAACTGGGGACAGAATGAGGGTCGAGAGGTGTTGGGACTGCCTTTGCCACGGCCTGCATTATTCAGAACATCTGTTTCAGTCAAAGAACTCCCTGACTAACAAAGGACGCGAAAATCAAAGAAGCGTCCGGAGTCGCAGCTGCGACCCCTGGCTTGCCCGATGTGACCCCTTAGCACCGCCTTTACGGCCTCAGAGGCGACAAAATTCAGTGCCTGGAAAACAGGGGTAACTCGTCCTTATGGACATAGACTGAGGCTCCAGTTTCGCCCAGATATCAACACTTTTCAGCCTGTCTCACTGCTCCCTTTTGCTTCTAAAAGTTTTGAAAAAAGAAAGTAATGCACCGTCATGTTTTTATTACACAAATAATAAATAAATATTATTCACTTTCAGTGTAATTAAGATGGAGTACAGTTACCTGGAATATGACACTATCTGCAGCTAAGGTAAGCAAAATGCATGTAAATGTATGTGGTATGCGTGCTTGCGGATGAGACTGTGAGAGTGTGTGAATGTGTGTGTATGCATTGTGTGTGTGTGTGAAAGTAAAGGTAAATGGCGTGTGATGTAACTTCTGCTACCCTTGGCATTTTGCTGAATTGACGCCTATGGAAGAACCCCCAGCTTAGGCAATACTTCTGTTTATCTTTGGGGAAAACCAAGAAAATACATGAACTTGTTCCTGCTTTCGGTACGACCCACCAGAATCTCACAACTCGTAAAATGCTGACAGATACCGCTAATGCTCAAGCATCCTCACAAAAGCGAATAAGTCTGTCTGCGATTGGCACAGGCTGGAAATAGACCCGGACTGTGAAAAGTGTTGCAATGCTATCCTAATGGCAGTTGAGTGCTCTAAAATGGAAAATATAATTATTTATTTTTTCTCAGCTATTGTAGTATCTGTGCATGGAATCTCAGAGTTCCCTAGAGGTACAGCTCACCTCCTACCATGATGCTCGAGGGAGCAAATAATTGAAACAGGAGTTTTGATAGCAGCACCACAGGCATTTCACTAATTTTCCTCCTTTAAGAACAAAGAGGGGATCTGCAAAGCCATGTAGGGACTTCATAAATAATCATATAGAATGTGCCCCAGATTCTAAATATTTGACTTTTGCAGGACTCTGAAGATTTCGAGTAGAGAGCATTTTTAACTCAACGCAGACACCTCAATCCACAAGATCCTCCCATTTAAGCCTACAAAGACTAGGAGGGCGAACAGGGAATTGAGGAAGAAGGAGACTCATCTCTCTATGTATCTAAGTCCTTATGTCATCCTATTTTACTCTAAAATACAGTGAGCCTTAGACATAAGTATTCTTTAAGGATGCAAAC
This sequence comes from Pleurodeles waltl, assembly GCF_031143425.1. Lineage (NCBI taxonomy): Eukaryota > Metazoa > Chordata > Amphibia > Caudata > Salamandridae > Pleurodeles > Pleurodeles waltl. Next base: position 888,955,267 of record NC_090448.1, on the reverse strand, counting down.
GTCAAGATAACAGGTTTGAATGCAAATTATACAAATATCACACACTTTGTTTTGTTCAAGGAAATATATACCACTACCTTTTAAGAGCTAGGACGCCACAAGAGGGTACCATTTTCCAGCACTGAAAAGTGAGGTCATTATAGATCTTCAAAGCTTATAGCTTGAACGCTAGAGACACTCTTAGGCACAATAAGATCCCTGGAATAAAAATCCAGTTCTCTTTCAGTAGAATTTGAATTCTTTACCGAAGTTCTTACTAGGAAATCTGAATTCTTGAGGAAAGAAGGAAGGAAGGTTTAGAGCTTAGTCATTTTTGACCACGTTTTTCACCCACTGATGTGATAAGTTGATACTGAAGGTGATAACAGAATACACTTTGTCACCTGAGATGCATATTCAAGGATATTCAGACCAACTCTTTGCGCTCCAGAGAGAGGGTGAGTCAGCCCAATATTTTCAAATCTTACAGGTGGATTGCTAAAAATAAGATGCATATGGGTTTGAGATGAAATCTACACATTGTGCACGCAGATGGTTTCCCTTTTTAGGCCGAGCGTAAGCATGAGGCCTCTTGTTTACTTTAGTGTACTTCTTATGGCTTACTGTGATTTCATTTGCTGGTTGTAGTGTCCTTTAAAAATCCTTGCTCGCTAGCGGTCAGTTCTGCCTCTTTGTCCCTCCTTTTTCTCTTTCAGAGCAGGGCCCATCTACTTTATAATTCCACTTTGTTTCTTTATGTGTTGCTTTGACGGACTACTTTTTTCTTTGTTGCTCATGTTACACTGTGGGAGTTTCAGGCTGATAGCAGCTTGCAAATAATGCAGCATTCGTCACTCCCACGTCCTCCCATGTCGCAGACATTTAAAAAAAATTATAATTGTTATTTTCTGCACTCGTCCCATTGTTATGTTAACATCAGCACAGTGCCACACCCACTTCACAGCTGCCACACTTCATCTTTTTCATGGCAGCCGCTTCGGAAGGCTCCACCACTTTCTTTTGTTCTGCCCTGCTCCTGCTCCTGGCATTACAAGATAAGCCCACAAGTCTGATGGGGTCCATTCCTTCTGTGCCGCTTGTTTCACTTTGTTATCAGTAAGGTAGATCAGTGGCTTTAGTTCTCACTGTTGATATCTTTTTACCAACTGCGGTCCACATGTTGTATCTTAAGCAGGGCCGACTCAGCCATGTATCCTTCTGAGCTCAATTATGATATTGGGTTTTATTGAAAACTTGTAATTTCAGGCTATTAACATCAGTACCGGGCACCCACTTCACGCTGTCGCACTTCATCTTTAATCATGGCGGCTGCTTCGGGAGGCTACATGACTTTCTTTTGTTCTGCCCTGCTCATTCTCCAGGTATTACAAAATAAGCCCGCAAGGCTGATCAGGTGCATTCCTTCTGTGCCGCTTGTTTCACTTTATCACCAGTAAGGTAGCTCAGCAGCTTTACTAATCTATGTTGATATCTTTAAACCAACTGTGGCCGCTTTGGGAGGCCGCATGACTTTCTTTTGTTCTGCCTGGCCCGCTCTCGTAGCATTACAAAATAAGCCTGCAAGGCTGATCAGGGGCATTCCTTCTGTGCCGCTTGGTTCTCTTTGTTATCAGTAAGGTAGCTCAGCGGGTTTAGTGCTCCCTGTTGATATCTTTACACCAACTGCAGTCCACATGTTGAATCTCAACGAGGGCCGACTCAGCCACTTATACCTCTGAGGCCAATATATAAAGTATAATTGAATTGGGTTTTAATTAAACTTTTTATTTAAAGCACACTTTCAGGCTAAGATCCAGGCTGTTGTCATTTATGTATTGACATATGTATCTGCTGCAGAGGCACATAAGTAATGCTTACAGACTTGCACATTGGTATCTACAAAGCAGCAGGCACTTTATAGGCTCCCGCCTACCCCCTTCCAACTGGCAACCGCATCTTCTTTGTGCTTGTGTAACCTGAAAACATCACTCAGCGTGACATTTCAAGTAAATAACCCACCGATAATGCAGTAAAATTTTCTCTGCTCAACTGTCACCGGTGTGCTGCTTGCTTCCTCTCCACAGTCAAAGCATGCCTCACAGCTTAATTTTTTGCCAGTGCCGGGCCAAACTAGTTAAGGAAATGCTGGCTGTTCCCCTTGTAGCACCTAGTAACTGTGACGAGACGTTGATCACAGGAGTGTGGAGTTAAAAATGTGTTTTTCAAACATACGCAAAGGATTATGCAAAACTTTGTAACTTCACTTCAAACAGTTTGCAAAATTGTAAGGTTTTTCACTTTGTGACATTCGTATGAAAATTGCAATTTTTATGACAATTTACTTTGCACACATTACATGAACAGCTATTCTGAGAAGCATTACAACCAACCCGTCACCACAGTAGACTCAGTCAGTAGCCCACAACATTCCTCCGTCCCACCAGCCAAGCCTTCATGTGTTTTCTCTTTACCCAAAAGCCTCAAACCCAACAAAAAGGCTCGAGCTAACAGTGTACTTTTGCAACTGCAGCTAACACAACAAAACACCAACCAACCCAACAATAGCATCAATAGAGAGGAAGATGTCACAGCCATACAACTGCACACTACTTAGTTGGTTGATCTCTAAACTTATAGTCATGGCCACTGGAGTTCTGCGGCAGGATTGAGTACATTACAAGACAAAAAAAGGCAAATTATGCGTCATTATGCAGTCCATTTTGTGACAGTATTACTTCATTATTTAGTCATTTTTATGTCAAGCAGATAGAGGAAGAATGTAAATGGAAGTGCTTTAGTTATATGCAGGGCCACTGAAGTTATATGGCAGTAAAGCACCAAATTATGAGGAAAGGTTTACCAATTTATGTGGCAAGAAAAGTCCAATTATGTATTTACAACACCAGTAGAACCAACTTTAGCAGATGCAAAACCTAATACATTGCAAATGCTTGTTGGTTGTTGTTATGTGAAAGACATGTTTTGGGTGGAGGTTCGGTGTATGAGATATTCTTTAGGTGTGAGTGTGTCACAAGTGAGCGTATCACAACACTTGATTAACTGGGTAATTACTTACATGCACACTTGCTTAAAAGACCATTTTGTGGAAGACCGAATATTGTTTATGAGAAAAAGACAATTTTACGAAGAAGCTCTGGAATCATTGTGAATGGGACACTGCTGATTTTGAAGCGTAAATGTGTTTGGAGAAAAACTCATAATTTTGAGCTGGTCTCAGTATTGAGAGAAAAGATTTGTTGAAAATGTGTATAATGTTTTGAAAACATAAAGCATAATGCTGTAACCACCAGCAGAAAGAGAAGCTGCATTGTGATTGGTATATTCTTGATTTTTCCCCAGGAACTGTAAAAGCAATTAAATGTTAAATCTGTAAAGACACATAAGACAGTGTTTTATTATAGCCTTAGAACCCGCCGTAGCGGGCTCTACCGGCTATTAAAGGCCCGCTCCCCGCGTTAAATTTAACAAGGGAGAGGGACTTTAATAGCCGGTAGAGCCCGCTACGGCGGGTTCTAAGGCTATTAGAACATTCTGCCACACATGGCAGAATGTTCTATTAAAATAAAAATGTTCACGGAGCCCGAGGGGATTAAAATCCCCTCGGGCTCCGTGAGGCTTTGTTCACAGCTGTTGCTGTGAACAAAGCGAACATTGGAATGTTGGCGCTGCGGGCTTTTACCGGCCAGTAAAAGCCCGCAGCACTCCATTGTTTTCAATGGAGCCTCCACAGCATTCCAATGTCCCAATATAGAGCTCACCATAGCAGGCACTAACGGCCATTAAAGGCTCACTTCAGCGTTAAAGGCCCGAGCCAAAGGTAAGGGCCTTTAACAAGGGAGCAGGCCTTTAAATGCTGGTAGAGCCCAGTACGGCGGGCTCTAAGACTACTAGAACATTCTGCCACTAGAGGGCAGAATGGTGTAATAAATAAAACAAAGTCCTCACAGAGCCTGAGGGGATTAAAATCCCTTTGAGCTCCATGAGGCCTTTGTTCACAGCTGTTGCTGTCAACAAAGAGAACATTGGAATGTTGATGCTCCGGGTTTTACTGGCCAGTAAAAGTCCGAGCACTCTGTTGTCTGCAATGGAGATCCCAACATTCCAATGTTGTAATATCTGTTCAGTTAACCCCTTTAAGGACCAGAAAGGCAGCCAGGAAAGTAGAGAAAGAACAGTGAAAACAATTAGAATGATTAAAAACAGTTCTAAGACCTGCCAGGCTAGGTCATATGTGATCCAGAACACAAGCCACCCAAGATCTATTTTACCCTGATTGGGGCTTTTCAGTCAGGTGCAGCATGGTTCCAGGGGCGCAATGATTAAGGGACTCACGCCTGGCCACACTCTTCACCACTTATGTTATCACATCAAACACCGGGTGAGACGGCTGCCTTTGTCAAGCCTACACAGACCTAAAAAAAAAAAAATCACAAAAGTGTCAACAATGTTGGTGGGAATGTCATGCAGGAGAGCCAGGCAGAGAGTGTAAGACATAGAACTGCTGTTCTTGGTGTTCCAAGGAAAAGTCTGCTGCACCCATTGGCAGATATGTATCCATGGATGTAGTGGCTTAAAATGTAGGTAGTATTAGCTGTATAGAGGGCCAAACTGCCAGAAGTAAAAACTTGGTGACCCAAGGCACTAAGGCCCTGAGGCCCTGATTTATACTTTTTGGTGCAAAACTGCACCAATGCACATGACTCCTGTCTTAGAAAGGGCAGGAGGCATGCCCACCACCCCAATGGCCAGCGCAGGGGACTACCTACCACATGACTCCTGTCTTAGAAAAGGCAGGAGGCATGCCCACCACCCCAATGGTCAGCGCAGGGGACTAGGGTCACTTCAAGGCCCCCAATGGCACTTAAAAAAAATATATATTTACCTGTACTTACCTATACTTACCTAGAATGGGGTCCCCCATCCTCCACTGTCCCTCTGCTGTGGGTGGGGGTGTCTCTGGGGCCTGGGGAGGGCACCTGTGGGCTTATTCCATGGTGTTCCACAATGTAAATAGGTCCACAGGTCCCCTAACGCCTGCCCTGACCAAGGCAGGAAATAATGGTGCCAAGCAGGCTTTGCACCATTATTTGACCTCTCCTCCCCCGTGCGTGATTTTAGCACGGGGGATAAATATGGCGCTAAGGCCATAGAGTCATTTTTTACACAGGAATGCCTACTTTGCAGCTCATTGACGCAAAGTAGGTTTCCACGTCCAAAAAATGACTTTACCTCCATAAATTTGGTGCTAGACGGGTCTAGTGCCAAAGTATAAATATTGAGTTAGTAAAAATAGGACGCAAATTCGACGCAAAACAAGTAAAAATATGCCCCTAGGTTTCTTGCACTCCTTGTCTAAGCAAGCCACAGGAACAGCAATAGGGTTCTACTTTAATGACAATGTTTGATTAATCAGACACCACAGTGAAAGGTGGGAGACCACAAAGTTCATGTCACCTGGTGCAGGTCTACAGAGTCTAGAAAATTGCATGTGGAATGCCAGGCAAAAAGCTTTGACGTGCAGCCATGAATGAATTCAAGAGGGCCTCATTAAGTAAAAGCAAAGCTACACCATTGCTGTATAAAGCAGCACAATTTCCACCAGAATGTTAGATTTTTACTTTTGCAAAACATAAGGTCAATTCCAAGGGTTAGAAAGGCTTCTAAATAATCATCATGAAGGATAACACCAGCTTCAATGCAGGGTAGATAGCCACTTCGGGTGATGTATCTAGGTCACTGACTTTTTGTAATTCCAAACAGATGGTGGCATCAGTATTGTAAGATATCAGATGGTGACCAGCCCCTGAGCTATCATCCTTCACTTGGTCTTTTCTCCTCCAAAGTCAACATACAAATATGATTCGAAAATCTCCTCCAGTTGGGCAAATATCTGGGCAAGTGGAAGTGCTTTCAATAGAGTTAGTCATTAAAATTAGCTGTGACGTTTTCCTATGCAATGAATACTTTCAGCTATCGACTCCTTGGCAGGCACTTGGGTCAGCTCTGCGGCAAGCATCACCTCTGGTGTCAAAGAAAGGCCAGGCAAATAGGGAAAGCACCTTAACTTCACCATAGACACCAGAGACGAAGCTTGTGAGGCACGACATTGGGATTGCTGGAGTCACCAAACCCACATGAACAAATACCTCCCCGGAGGAAGTAGCCCACCTAATTGGACCATCATCCCAAAATGATCCAGCATTGATAGGGAATCAATGGTGGTCTGACTTATCAGTCGTCTAGCCATTGTATCAGAACACTGCAGTCTCATCTTTTTAAGCTCCAGGCGCAGAGGAGAAACTCACACAAAGTCGAGGTAGAAACCGCATCAGGAACAATGGTGAGACTTTGAATGGTTCCAGGAACAAGGCTATGTCCTCGCAGATGAAGACTGCTCCATTCTATGGCACATTTTGTATTTTTTGTGGGAATATTCCCTAGAAAAAAGCTTCATGTAGGGTGACTTGCTTGTGAGAGAGGAGTCTGCATTGGAGTCTCACTGTGGGCCTTGTACAAATATACCTTGGCCACTCACTCCCTGATGGTCTTCTGGTGCATGGATGCACAAGAGTGTCAGGCTGTGGCATTATGTCCTGAAACATACACCGTATACAGTAATTGTGGCTGTCCAAGACGACATCATCTTGTGGCAGCACATATAAGGCTTAAAACCCGAGGCTTTTTGATAAGACAGTTGACCTTGTCACTGTGGGAAGCTGCGAAATTTGTCAGTGACACAGAAAGCGATCTGGACTGTTTCGATGAGGCACAGAAAAACAGAAACTGACACCAGCATGTCACGTCTAGAGAGGCGGCTGGAGCTTTGCAGTGCCACCTTGTGGCACTGTTGAGGAAAACGTTTTCTGGCAAAATCTGAAGCCTGAATGGATTTGGAGAACATGGAGCCCACTCGTATTAGTAGCACTACTGCAAGAAGGAGGAGCGATTGTCTGAGTGTCAGTGGGTAGCTGGGGATATGAGTAGGAACTTTGCCCCATCTAGGTGCATCAATGCACATAACACACATCTTTCTGCAGCAGCCACATACTTTATCAGAAGCCATCAGTGCTCAATATATTTAAGATGTTTATGATGAACATCAATTTCAAAATATTACCCAGTTTAAGTAGGTTTCTTATTTGATAGGGATCCAAGGTTCCAGTCCAGGACATGGCCTGTGTGTTGTTACTTCTATTCTCAGATGTTCTCATTCTAGAAATTTCCTTTGCCAGCCAGCAGTCATGGGAGCCTCACATGACCTCTAAATTGTAGCTTTTAATCTTTTAATAATAAGTAATGTTGGATTTACAAAATCACAGTGTGCTCTTTCACTTTTTAGGTCTCGCCTAAAACAGCGCATGTGCTGCAGAGACATTTTGTTACCTTGCAGTGGGCTTACAGCCTATCTATTAGTTACTGTTGGTTGACTGCATTGTCATGCTCATTTGCTTGATGTTTAACTGATTAAAGATGATGTACATAACAACAAAACATTCTTATACATGAATGATAAATTTTTATACACAATGAAGTTGCATCACCGCTGTCAGATTCCCCTTTTGTGAAGTCTCCATCAACCCCACCTAGGTACGTGATCAGGCAGGCTCTGAGACACAGGCCTGAAGGTTAATGACTGACAAGTCACAGGTGGTATTACACTTAGTTTACATTCAAAGGCACAAAACAAGCAAACGTAGAGCAGATCCCACAGATAGGCAGCAACACTACAATGGTCCCTGGAGATTGGTCCCAATAAAGCACATACAGCAGGAGGAATACATGCATTATCAAAACACCATAAAGTTAGATGTCACACATAGTTAGGTACACTTAGCCAATCAGGACACAGCACACTCAGTGACCACGAGCCCCTCAGTCCGGACATCTGGACACATACTCATTGGCACACATTGTGGACTTGCCAGGTTGAGGCCAACCTGCTTTCCCATCTAGAATCTAAGACTCCATGACGAATGTTCACTTTTTACAACTTTATTACACCCAGGGAGATGTATAAAACCTGTGTTGATTCTATGTACTCCGAGAGATAGTCCTCAGATCCCGGTTCTGTAACTGCTCTCCTGGCAGTAACATTTCATTTACAAAAACGGTTTCCTGTTTTGCCAGACACCATTTGTCTTTTGTTTTTTAGGATAAATTCTCATTCGAGCAAAACATTTGGCGAGCAAGCCAGGAGCTTATTGATTCTTCAGACCCAATGGCAACCAAAGAAAGGGGACCCTGCCCGGACAGATTCACATTTGTGCAACAAAAAAGGTAAGTAGAGGCTGCAATTGAATGGAAGTTCTGCTGAATCCGCGGGGCAGATGTCCATCCTGAAGCTGTCATCACAAGGGTAAGAGACTACATCAGAGTCTTAGTCCTAGCATTTGGTGTGTGGAAAGCTAGCAAAAAGCATAATTTGTGGAAGTCACTTTCTTTATTGTCAGTGTCAGGAAGCGTGATCGCTTGGACCGCTGGGCATAACACAGCCGGGATGCTTGACCGCTGGGTGTAATACAGGGTTTTCGGGTTGCTGGCCGCTTGGACTGCTGGGCATGACACAGATGGTACGGATAGGCCTCTGGGTGAGACATGGGGCCAGCTCTCTGTTTTAAGAGGTGCCTTTGCATGGACCACTGGGCGTCATGCAGTCAGTACACATAGGCTCTGGGTGTGATATAAGGACCACATCTAATCTTATTACGCTATCGTGGTTTTCTCAGTGCCACTGGTTTCTTCACACTGGTGGTATTTGAAAGAAGTGAGAGGACCCCTGGGTGTGACATAGCGGGAATTCATGCACTAGAACCATTGTGATCCAGGAGATTAGGAATAGCTTGTGTTTTGCCAAGAAGGGTCTATGGACATTGAAGTAAGTCCCTTCTTTCTCCGCATAAATTATTGCAATCATTTTACCCCAAGCTGGTATGCACAAGATTATCAGGTTCCCCTGTCCCACTCAGCGCAGAGCTTCCCTTGGTCAAAGGATAAAATGCGCTAGTAGTGGGCAGGGCTAAGGTATTGCGGGCGGGCCATTCCCCTGATACTTTGGGACTTAGTCAGCATCTCCCCTGCCAGTTGAAATGTTGTTTTGATATTATGATGGTGGTAGACCAATATGACTGTTTGTCTTAAATGTTGATTGTTGGGTTTTTGCCAATGTTTAATATAAAAATGAAGATTTAGTGTTGATTCGCATAAATTGATGTTTGATGCCAAAGTAAGGCTTGCTATTTTGTTGCCAAATTCCACCTGTCGTGAATTAACAATTGCACTTTTCATAGAGAAGTGACTTCATGCATTTGTTGGTAAAATGTTTATTTTTGGTGCATGTGTGAATAACTTTGATCTCATTAGATTTGGGAATCCCCGTGAGTATATCTTTCCCCACCAGATTAAAGACAGTAAACCCCTTGTGTATATATTTCCCACTACTAGAGTGAACCAGTAATACCCTTGTACATATTTTACCATCACCCGAGTAAAATATATATATATGTATCAAAACAGAAAAGTTAGTAATATGGAAAAGAAAACCCCATAAAAATAAAAAGTTAGAACTTGAAGATCCCCTAAAAAACGCAAACCCAGAAGAGTAACTAGCCTCCTAAAAGACTACCCAAATTCTACCACAGGATTTCCTTCAGAAGACATGCAGATTAAGTTCCCCACTCAGGCCAAAAAGCTTAGGAAATTCTGCCAAGAGTTACACATATACACCAAATCACACACATTCCCCTGACCCAAAGAGGGGACATGCAACACCATCATCATCAATGAACATACACGAACACACATTCAAATGAAATGCACAGGGCAAACGAAGGCCAAAAGGGAAGCGTTGCTAGAACTGTGGCCATCTTTGAGGAAGTACAAGTCAACAGCATTGACCCATTGGCAGTAAGCAAGCCATCCGCAACTCCCCCTCTACATGTAGGCATGGGGGTACTCACCCCGATGCCTGCTATCTATGCTTTGGGATACACTAACCCACCAGTCAGGAGAGCTCAAGGGGCCCCTACCTCACAGCAGGCTATTAGGTCTAGGCATAGCGGATCAACAGACCCACAGCCCGACACTCCCTGCACCACCCCAATCCAGCACTAGAGCACCCTGAAGCTCGACAACTCTGTCCATCACGGTCGGTAGACCGAGCCTCAGCGGCATGAAGAGCACAGCCACCACTGGTTCCAGGGAATGAACACGAGTGAAGGGAAGAATTATAGCCATCTTGGATAGCAAGACAACTAGCGAGAGTGAGGGCAGAGGATACAGTTCTCCAAGATCTGCCGGTGAGGAGGGGGCCACAGGATATGCCAAGGAGACCACAGAGAGCGAGCATGAGAGCAGGTCCTGACTTAGAAGAAAAGTGCAGAGCTCTGAGTGAAGGAGGCAATCTAGATGGGAGTCAGAGGAAAGGCATAAACTGAGGAGGGATAGAGAGCTTGCACCCTGGAAGCCCAGTGAGAGATGGGTAGCGTGCCCTACACCTGATGAAAGCAGGAGTAGGTATGGAGCCCCAGTCACAGAAGAATCCAAGATAGTCGGAAGGGAAGCTTTTGACAGGGGTCCGGGTCTCATAAGAGCACCAGCAAAATAGAGGGGCTGACCAGGAGATTAGGGACCAAGGCAGCCTAGTGCAGACCCAGCTTAGACAGAGGTAGATCACAATGGCACCACTGAGTGCACAAGAGAAGAGCAACGAGAAGGATGTCCGCTGCTCCCCTTGAATGCACAAGATGCGTGAACATAGTAGCTCAGAAGGAAGGCAAAATATTCACCGACCCTTTTGCCACCTGCAGGCCCGCAGGACCAATAGGAGCAACCAATATGATAGATAGGTCCTGGCTGGAAGAGGGATCCTTCCAACCAGAAGACATAGCAATTGCAGAAGACTATTACCGGCACGGAGGGGGAGATCCCAATTGGAGTTTCCCTTACATGCAGGAGTGCCTGAGGAGATGGGAATGGTATGTAGAGGGAACACCAGAAAAAATGTCCAGAACGAGAATATGTACGTTACTACAGAAAGGCACTTCATGGACCATCTATGTACCATGGGCCCAGATGAATAAGGATGGGTTAAGAGCCAAGCTGCCACTGTTGTTGGATGGTGCCGTGAAATGGATCTTATGCTTTGAGAAAAATACCACAGGGATCACCCTAGCGGTAGGCAACATTAAGAGTCTGCTAAGCAGAATTATCAGTGAGCAGACCAATACAGTGCTGCCCGCGCTCACATCCCAACGGTCATGTTGACCAACTCAGAGCACAATGGGGCCGCATTCAGTTCATACAGGTCCTAGATATGGACAGTCCAGAGGGAAATATTCCCTGACCGCCCAGACATAGGTGGGTTGATGTTAGAAACAATGAAAGCTGGGGAGACCATAATAGACTTCCTAGACAGGATGAGAAAATGGTGGGGATAGATACAGGTCCTCAAATCATTCAGAACATCCTCAAGAGGGGCTGTCCACCAAAATACAGAGAGGGTTGGACAGCGTAGTGGGACTAGAAACTAAACCCTGGCGAGAAATACAAGCACACATACTGCACTTACACAGTAGGAAGTAAGAGAAGGATGAGGAGCAGGAGCAGGAACAGGCCCAGAGGGTCAACGCTAAGTTGATACAACATAAGCTAAGGAAGATCACCCTCCAGGGGGCCATGTTGGCTGCAAGTGTGCAAACGGCACCAGTTGTGAAGAGAACACCACTGCAGGATCCAAGAGGGTTTCAAAATGGCCACAATGATGTAAAGCAGGGTGGTTAGCAGCAACCAAACCCCTTACCTTGCTACTACTGCCATAGAATGTGCCATATTGCAGACAGATGCAGACTAAGGGCACACCACATGTAGAAGTCAAAGAGCCGAGGCCAGGCCCTTCAGATCATCTATCCACAGAAGCAGGCCCAGGGAAACATAATAGCATCTTATACTCAGCCGCATGGAATTGAGTCCCCTAGCACACCACCGCAGCAGGAGTCAGGTAATTGGACCAGCACATGGCATCAGGAGACGCAGCCGGAAAACCACTCTCAACAAGGACCGGGGCCACAGCTGCGGCAGGGAGGGGTGGCCGTTTGGGGAAGCAATGCCTTCGCACAGACACAGAACACAAATCTGCAGTACGCCTTAGCAGCCCCCCGTGCGGAGTATACATCATGGGTACACCTTTAAAACTCACCGCAATAGAATTCAAAGTAAAATACAAATAAGAATACTATTATGAATTTCAACATTTGTAGTTGGAGACATTCTGGATTGTTGCCTAGCTGTCGATCGGGAATCCTCACCTGTGTTCATCATTTGGGATGGCCGCCGGGGCCTAGGCCCCACTCTGCTGTTGGTCCCTCGGGTTGGGGCTAGCTAGCCACACCCCGCGAAGAGGGCAGTCTGATGGAGAGGGGAAGGGTGCCTCCCCAACTGCCTCTTAAAACACTGGCACCGCCGGTCCTCGAACCCATAAGCAAAGTGAGATGGGTTCTTATTACCAAATTAAAATGGGTCCCCATTTTCGGCCCCCAACCAGGACTGAAGTATCTTTTTCACCCCAAAGGCAGTAGTGCCTCCAACAGCCCCCAGCCAAATGGGGACCTCCATTTTTTGTTCCAAAACAAAGCTGTCCTCCAGTGTTGAGTGCCAGGTCCTTACTGCACTTGGGGTAGCGAGACCACATAATGCTGGCAATGCATGCATGAGTTCCAGCAAGGCACCACACAGCATTGAGAAAATAGATTAGGGGTTCACCAGGTCATCCAGCCACCCCAGTCCATCACCATAATGCAGCAAAAACTCAGAGTTCCTGGCCTTGCTCCAGACTCCTCACATTGTGAAGTCTTTTGTCTCCTCCTCACCCTCAGAGCTCCCCAATAGGAGTCAAGAACAGCAGGCCTAAAACGATGTGGTCCAAGGAAGAGAGGGGTGCTAGGGAGGGGAGTCCAAAACATCAGTACCAGTTCCGAACACAGTAGAACCTAGGAGTAAGCTCACACCCTCAACAGGTTTAGCAATAGGGCACACACACACAGCCTGATACTGCTCAAGGAGTTCAGAAGTCTAGGGAAACACCCAAGAACCAAACAAAGAAGCCCAAAGCTAGCCCAAAGAAAGTCTCGACTCACTTGGGAAGGTCATGTACTGCGCCACATGCTCGTACCAGAGGGGTGCACACGTGACATCAGGGCATGTTGCAATCACCAGCCAATGCCCAGTGTAAGGCGCATTATCTTCTATGTTGCCCCACACGTATAGGCTAGAAACACCAACCCGCACTGATGACACCCCTATGCACACACTAGGGCACCAAAGGGCTGGCAGACAGTACCAACTAAAAGTTAAAAACCTCTTGTTACATGAGAATAACCTGTAAAACGATTGAGGCTCAAGTGCCTCACCAAAATTCATGGAAAAGACAGAAATCTTTTAAGGATTAATTGGCGACATACAGATATGCAATGTTTTTCTCCTATGACCAAACATAGGTCTTGCCCAACAGGTCTGCAGTCGAGCCATTGAGTGCACCACCTCTACAGTGGACAGTTCCCTTCTCAGCAGCCACACCATAATTTCCAGCAAGATCAACGGCCACAACACATTCCAAGGACTTTTTTTGCATCCATACCCCAAACGGGATCTCTGTGAGAAAAAGCCTCTTTTTGACATGGTTGGTCCCCTCTTTTTGCCTAATGTATGATGCAGCCTAGAAATTGTAGCATCCCGGCCCCTGCCAACCAGTTCCCCTTTGCCAGAGAGCTTTTCCTAAAACTGTTGTGATGCATTAGCACAATTGGATACACCTTTAGCTATCACTATAGGTCCCTAGCAAAAGCGTACTTGGATACCAGGGCACGGGGTATTATGGGTAAGCCCCTGAGGGCATCAGCACAGATTGTGCCATAGTGAGTTAACAAAGCAGCCATTTTGATATATGTTTTGGACACTGGTCAACACGAGTGTCCCAGCTACATGATGAACACTCTGAACCCTGGGTTGTTTAGTATCAATCAACTCAGAATGAAAAATCCTAACTGGTACCATTATTGGATTTATCCCTAAATGTATCCAGGGGTCACCTTAAGAGGCGCCCCCTACAAAAGCTAACTACTCTGGCATGGTTGCTGACTAGTTCTATCCAACCTGCCACCTCCAGACACTTGGTGGAGAGCCCTGTCTCCCTGGTTTGTAGAACAATGTCCTTCCTGGGTGGAGGTGCTAACACCCCTCCCTCAGGAATGTGCACTGCCATGGCAGTGAGCTTCAAGGGGCTCACCACCTTTGAAACTCAACCCCCAGGCCTGCTGCTAGCAGCAGATGGTCAACCCTTTTGCAAACACCCACTTTTGGTGGGAGCAAAGGTGGGAAACTACACAAAGAGTAGGGGGGGAGTTCCCCACTTGGCATGCACAACCCCAAAGGTGTTGCCTGTGAGGTGGGCACTCCATTTCATTTTCTTCCATCTCAAATGGAAGGGAAGTAGCCAATCAGGGATAGAGAAGTGACCCTTCCCACAGGAGGTGGTCACTATAATGGGTGTAGCCACCCAAAGTTAAGTATCCTAACCACCAGGCTCCCCCTAAAGCACCCACTAAATTCAGTATTTAGTGGGCATTTCTAGACCAGATAATCAGATTTGAAGGACACAAAGAAGACAAGCACAAATAAGATCCAAGGCATGAGAACTGTGGACCTGCTGCACAAAGAAAAGGCGCCAAACCCTGCCTGCCGCACCCAGGAATGACTGTCGCCACTGAGGAGCTGGTGGACAACTGGACTGACCGCAAGAACCCCAGAGGACCTCCACGCTTCACCAGTTGCCCAAGAACTCCCTCCAGAATGGAGGTACCACTCTGCAACAAAGAAGAATCCAGCAACCCAGTGAGGGTCACTTCATTGACGGGCTACTAACTCCTGAACTGGAGGTCACAGCCAGACCTGACGAACACCAACAACTATGAGGACGAACTCTGAAAGTGTGCCAGGTTTGGTGGCACTGCGCCCTCCAGTAGCCGAACCATACCAATACCCTGGGTACTGGTCAGTTGACATTGGACACTGGGAAAACCAGCCCGCCCAGGGCTGAAAAAGTACTAGGCGGAAGCCCCAGTCGAGAGACTTCAGGAACACCCTGGACCTCCCACCAGAGTGCCCCTGTTGTCCTTCAAACAGCCCTTGAAGTTACTTACCTCCAGATCCAAAGGGCGTCTTTGTGCACAGCTCCTGGCTCACCAATTTGCTCTGCATCCTGTGCTCTGCAACAAAGAACCTGCTGTGCAGTTAGGGTTCTCACCCCTTGCAACCTCAATACCCCAAGGGGACCCCAAGGAACCACTTCTAAACTTACCAGCACAGACCTTTTCCAAGTGGTCCTCCGCAGTGGCCCCGCACCAGCTCCAGAGACTTTCCACTGCTGCTCCCACCAGTACCGAGAGCTGCCTGAACTTAACCAGCTGGGCCCACCAACAACCTGGACCAACCTGCAAAAGAAGAACTTGGTAAAGCAACTGTGTGATTGTATATGTATTTTTAAAGATGACATTCCATTGATTCCTTCGCACAAAAAGACTATTTTTATTAAACTTCAAAAATCCATACCTCAAAAAGTACTTAACCAATTTGGATAATTTTAGTATAAAAAATTATATAAAAATTTGAAGTATTTGTATAAATTGGTATTGAGTTATTCCTTGGAACGTGTGAGTTACATGATTGATACTGTGAGTACAACAAATGCTTTGCACCTCTCCAAATTGGCCTAACTGCACGACCAAGCTACCATAAAAATTAGAGCATTAGGGATCTATTGTTTACCTTGTAAAGCAATGTGTGGTTGTCTGGACCCCTGCATACTTTGCACATTAGAGGGCCAGCATCCTACAATCCTGTACCACACCTTGCCCCAAGGACTTTTCCAAACTGTTTTTCAACTGTTTCACCCTGTCACAGAGAAAACCACAACACATCTCAGTGGAAACACCTCAATAAACACGATGCCTAAGTTATGTGTCTTCTTGAGTTTATACATTCTCTGGTTGTTAGGGATGCAACCACATCCATGTAATTCCAACAAACAGTCTGATCTAATGGAGTCTATTCATGAGTTATCCCCCTTGAGCAGGAACCTCACTCATGTTACCTTTAATTGCACTGCACCCAACACTAGAATTTCACATGCACTACACAGAGCTCTTTTACACAACACATGGTATCAGCACATGACCGCTGTGGGCTTTTAGACATCAGCTGGGTCATGTTTTGCCTGTTCGCTGATACCACATGCAGTAGCTGCAGATAGATTGCCCTTATCTGAGAAATAGCCCCGAGAAAGCAAAATGCCTTCTCCATCTGCACCTGTCTAGCATTAGGGCTAAAATGCAACCTAATAGAGTAGTGACTCATAGGGTAGTAGTAAATCTGACATGTTATGAGACCAACCCTACAGCACTGTAAAGTCTTACCAAGACTAGTGATATCCAAACTGAGCTAGATAGGATGTGCAGGAAGGGAGCTATAGAGGAGGACACTGTTTGGCTCTGGGATTTTCACGAGAAGAGATTCTTGGAGGTAGCTAAACCACCTAACCAGTGCACAAACATGTCCGCCTCTGCTTCCATCTGTGGTCCCTGTGTGGCCCTCAGGGTGCCTGGAGCGGTCTTTGTTAACAACAAATGGACCCCAGACATGGAGTTTCAGTGCAAAGCCATCCAACTTGATTGCATGAAGGCAAATGGGTCTCGTGTGAAGGGGTCAGGGCGTTAAATCACAGTGTAAAAACCCCATGTCAGGTGACCTGGGACACTAAGGTAGAAAGGTACACCTGGATAGGAGGGAGGGGGCAACCCCTGATTGCACGGAAACTCATATTGTATTCCTTATGTTTCAGAGGCAAAGGAACAATTCCGCTGGGCATGAGCGAGAATTGTGGCACAATACTGCACATTCCAGACCTGGACACCAACTGGCAGCACAGCGATTTTGCTTATACTCAGCTCATCCCAGAATGGCGTGGCCTCTGCTCCCTCGTCACCATACACACCCCAACCCTAGTCATCCCCAGACACGATTTGTCTTGAGGAAGGAAGCAACACTGTTTATCAGACTCCAAGGAGAAGAGCTGCTGATTATTTTGGTTGGGCTCAGTACAAGGACATTCTTGAGGAATTAAGATTGTTCACTGACTCCCAAGTATCGGCAGGAGGTTCAATAGCCTTCTTCACCTTGCAGACAAAATCAAATGCCCACTGGTTGCAGAAAACATAGTGGGAGATTCTCAAAATTATGAACTCTACTGAGCCACTACCTTAATGTCATAAAGGAGGAACTAAGAGCCATTCGCCTCAAGGTGATGCAACATCGGTATGTTTTAGACTTGACAGCAATGGAGGGTGGGGTGTATGCCAAGATCGACGCATTCCGCTGCATCTTCATACCTGGCAATGATATGGACAATGGAGCTTTGACACTTGCCATGCAAACATTGAACTGACTGCAGAGAGACATGCGTGAGGAGGGAGGTGCCCCTGAGCAGGAGTGGTACACAAACTGGTTCTCCTGGCTTCCCCAGTGGCTGACCGGTTTGTGCATGTCACTGTGGCCTGTTTTTGTCATGTTACTGTTTTTGTGTGGTTTCCTACAGTCGGGGGTTTCCTGCTGTAAGAGCACAGTCCCCAAATTGGGTAGAGTAAAAGTAGCATGGAAGGTAGGACAACAAAGTATAGGCACTGTGACTGTCATAAATTGAGGGCTTGATGGTATAATTGAAAAATTGAACTAGAGGGGGAAATGTTGATGTTGGACTGGTTAAAGACGAGGCACAGAACAGAACATTCTTAAACACGAGCAATTCAAGTAAGATGCCACACATAGTTAGGTACTCCTAGCCAATCAGAACACAGCACACACAGTGACCAGGCGAAACTCAGGCCAGAAATCTGGACAAGTACTTGCTGGCCCACATTGTTTCCATGCCAGGTTGAGGCCCACCTGCTTTTTCTATCTAGAATAGTATCTAAGACTACATGACGAATGTTTGCTTTTTTCAACTTTATTGCACCCAGGGAAATGTATAAAACCAGCGTTGATTCTATATACTATAAGAGACAGTCCTCAGACACCGGTTCTGTAACTGCTGTCCCGGCCTTAATGTTTAATTAAACAAACTGTTCCTGTTTGGCCAGATGCCTCTGGTCTTGTATTGGCTTTACTTCGTCTTCTTGTGTTTGCCATCCCTGGAGCATGGCCAAATTACTTGTATTCTTCCACTGCCCACGTTTTGGGATCTAATCATTTTTTTTGTTTGTTTAAGCATGGCATGAGTGCATGTGCTTTCCCGTTGTTTCCTTAATGTCCTTAGCCTGCCCCCACCCACATGCATTGTGTTGCTCACTTTCACCCATGTGTTTGTTACCCACCCACTCACACGTTGCCCTCTTTTGCCAGTGAACTTGTGCCCAAACGTCACTTTCTCTTACCTGTGTGCTTCTGGGCCACGTACGCTCATGTTACCATCTCTCACCCATGTGATTTTGTGCCCTAATGTTGCTCTTGTTTATCCGCGAACTTTTGTGCTACCCCTTCATGTTGCTTTAGTTCATCCTTGTGCTTCTGTGATCCCACTTTCTCCTCCATGTGGTTTTCTGCTCTTGTTCATCCGTTGGAATCTCATCACCGCTCCACACTGCTGTATCTCGTCTGTGTGCTTCACTGCCATGCCCACTTTGGTCCACAACCTCAGCCACATTAACACTAAAAAAAGAAAACCTCAGCCACATTAACACTAAAAAAAGAAAACGTGTGCAATGACACTGCCACTGGGCTGTGTCATTTTGTCATAGCACACATGCATATTTAACATATGCACATGCCAATAAAATGGCACAGCCAGGTGATTGCATCACTGTGCTTATTTTTTTTATCTTTCCTTTACGCTATACAGTGGTTGCATCACTGTGCTTATTTCTTATTTTTTTTTTATCTTTCCTTTACGCTATACAGCTTCTGCTTGAAGGTATATAGCATGAAGGAAAGACATTGGCCGAGGCAATAGGTCTGAAAGGCAAGACCTATTGGCTTTGCCAATGCTTGCTGGTCATGGCATCAGCCTAAGATGTGTTTAGTATGTCTGGCAGGCAGTGATGCAAGAAGGTTCCTCACGTCTGACAAATACGGGGACAGCCCCAGACAAGTTCAGTTAGGTGTAGGAAAGTCAAATGCAGCAATTTAAACCAAGCAGATTTGGAAACCTTGGCAGGGAAAATACAAGATAGTGCCCCCCTCCATGATTAACCCGGGCTCTCACTTCACTACCCACACAGTATAACTTTGAGCCAATAACCGCACAGCTTCTCACTGTTGGAAGTAAGGGCCGCAGTTTAAGTATATTCACTCACAGACAGCCATAAATCAAGCCAAGTGAATTAAATGCCACCTCATATCAGGTTACTCAGAACTTTTGTCACATCAATCAACATAAATCAATCAGTGTCATCATAAATTGTCATACATGCATTGAGTCATGCCCCATTGCCTTGGCAAGTAAACCATTCAACCTTCAGGAGCTGGGGTTTTCCAGCTGCCAGCAAGGGTGAAGTGTGGTAACCCTTTCGGATCTTAGGCGTTGTAGTGAATCCTATCTTGTTTTAAATGGGAAACTGGAGCCGGCTTAGCCTTCTGGTTTGCAGACTTGGGCCCCCTTCACCAAGTGGGTTTTACCCTACTTAGCTTGCTCTGTTTTAGCGCAATTATTTAATTATATGTTTCCAAGCTGGCTGCATTGTTTCTAGTTAGGCCAATGTTTTAGTTTCACGTTATCAGTGCCACCACACTAAGGCGTCACTATCAAGCAACAAAGATAAACAAACTGTAAGTATTCACATTCGGTACTTTCCCTCTTTGCGCCTTCGAGGGAATTGTTTACATAAACTGCTGTCCCAAGTATGTCTTGTTATCTATTGTTTGTGAACAGACCTACGTCAGGGGTTCGAGCAGATCTGTATAAATGCACCTCACTTAGGCCGATAGTCAGAGGGATTCCGACCAGATGCCATTGCTGCTATTGATGCTGCACGTCGCCTTGATGCTGACCCAGTCTTCATGTCCTGAGTCTGAGCTAGAGACCTCATTCCAAGGTAACGAGGGTTGGGAGGCTCTTCTCATGGACATGGCATTGGCAGATTAGGTTTAACATACCTAGCTCTCTTTAGGTTAGAGATCAGGTTCATCATGCTAGGGTATTAGGACAAATTTCATATCTCATGTCACCTGATGTCATTGCAAGATGGTGGGGGTCTTTGTATTAATGACTCATGTTCACAATTCTGTTTCTTGCATTATTCATTATCCTTATCATTGCAGCCCATGCAACTTACCTTAGATTGCAGTTCTGTTTATAAAAACATATTGAGACTGCATCTCTTTCATTGCCTGTGTTTGATTGAGGCATGTAGTTCATGTGAGAAAGGGGTAATCTCCGTTTAACAACAGAACACTCCCTGAGATGTCACACTCTTGAGTCCATGCATAAAGGCTGCCACAAATCACCTTTTACTGTTTGGGTTTTTGGTGAGGTGCTGCTTGTGAGCCGGTAGGATTAGGACAACAGTTGCGACTTGTTGTAGGACTGGCATAGTCGCCTACAAACCTAAGTACTTTCATCCTTAAACCTGCAGTCTTGCCTACAGCAAGAGTCAAACTATGACATGGCACCACCAACAATGGTTTTTAGGCACTAATTTACGGATACCCTGACTATCACTGTCTCACATACAATGGGTACCATTATACAGAGATGTCCGTGGTTGTTCGAGCTCGAACCATTAAAAGGACTTTTCTCCCCACTTGGTGTTCAATCTCTTATACCCAGTACACAATATGGCTAAAGCCATAGAAATTCCTAAGAATACTAGACAAGCATTAACAGTACTTCTAGTAGCGCATGGCTTAAGAGAAGAGGGCAGGGATGTTACATTCATAGTAGAAGCTAATGAAGCTTATCAACCAAACATTTTATTCCTGGGTTCACTTTCCTGAGGAAGGCAAGACTACATTCACATTCCACACATACAGAATTGCAAATGTACTTCAACAGTACCAAGCATACCAGTATCATGAAATACCGCTCACTCATCAGGAGCATCAGAACTGGTTTAATGGCGCTCTACCACATGTAATACAACCTGCGAGATTAAGTCCCTTAGGTAATGACGGACCAATATGGCCTATGTTTGCCACATACACACCTCACCCACGTATGCAAAATATGCAGGCAACAGAACTGCACAATTTATACATTGAGATATTAACACTATATTGATGACTTGTTTAGTTCTTAATGCAAACTCTGAACACTACACCAGTGTGTCCAGCACCATCAGCACCTGCTGGATACCAATTGGCTACTACTGGGATATATCCACAAACAGTACACTCTATCACGGTAAAGTACCAACAGAACAAGAGAAAATCCCATTCTGGATAGCCCAAAAAACAAATCAGCTGGAAGTTGTGTTTTCCCCATACGGGACCACAGGAAAAACATGGAGGGGATACAGTCTTTGCTGCAATATACACTACCACACATGGTACCCAGACACTTGCCAATTTACCGGAAGTGTTAAAACAAATTCAGAATGAGCACAGGGCTGCCCCAGCCCTAGATTTGGGGATGAAATTAATGTGTAACTTTGATGCAGTCTCCTCAATCATACTCAGTAATATTAAAGGGGGAAGCGGTAGCTCTGGCTATACACCAGCGCCTCTGGGAGATTCCACACTTAGAACAGGAGAAACAGCTCCGCAAATTATTTCCGACACCTATACCAGTATAGGACGGGATAGTTTAGGAACCAAGCTGAAAAAGCTCAATACAGAGTACCACCCATAAGGAAAGTAATAAACAAGCATAGAAGGGTACTAAAAAGCGCTGGGAAAATCAAAAGCAATTTAAAGACATAAGAAGTCAGAGAGCAGATTCTCCACACCCGGAGAACTCCGACAGAAGATATACTCTCAGAAATAGGGAAAATATAAAAGCTTCTGACAGATATACTGATTCACACATCCCTCTCATTCCTTTCAGGACGCACCGGATAGACATAGCGAGAGAGGGGGCCGTCCTGATCGACATCCTGAATACGTGAAACAGAAGAAAGACTCAGCACAGTCTTCAGACAAAAAGGAAGGAAAGTCCTGCAACAAAAGACACTGTTTAAAAAGAAAAAGGTGGCAGCACTGTCAATTAAAAATGCCAGTACACTTGAGAACATTGCTGAGTCGTGGACAATGACACAGTTAGACAGCGCAGCAGAGGTCACAATGTGTCTCCAGAGTCTGAAAGATCATCTAGATGCGACAGCAACTAGCGATTACATTGCACTTGAGACTGAGGATAGGCGCGTTCTCCCACCCGACAGGGCTTATGATCTAAATATCTAAATTGAGGGAGACATAGAGCGCACTATTGGTGTGATATCCTGTTGGCCGAAAGGGATTGGCCACCTGAGCATATCCGTAAGCTCCCACATGGGGAAGATGTCAATTTGCCTTCTTTCTCTGATCTCGTTCCAGAAGCGGTAAAACAAGCCTACGCTGTCAACTGGGCTTTAGCGCCGGCACCTGCGTTATACTGCAACCATGTAGGTTGGGACAAGGACTCACCTTGTCATGTAACACCAATCAGGTCTATACCCCAGCCTCGACCACAATATCCTGTTAAACATGAAGCAAGAGCTCCAGTGAGGGAGATCCTCACTCAGCTCGAGTACCAGGGAGCAATTAAGCCCTGTGTCTATGCAATGAATAATCTGTTATTTCCCATTGCAAAACCAGACAATTCCTACGGTCATACACGTACATACGCTATACAAAATTCACATAGCACAGCACTAATAAGTAACATAGTGCGCAAACAATACAAAACAACATTGGACGTTTCCAAGTTTTTTCAGCCAGAACTTAGCACACGAAAGTCGGGACCCGAGTGCATTCTCATTTGGCTCACAAAAAGGCTTTTGTCGTTTTCCCCAATGCTACAAGAACAGCCCAGGGCTGTTCTCAGCCCGTGTAACATCAATCTTACATGATATTGATCCCAAGGCGGTGTCTTACGTGGGTGACATCTATCTCACAGATGATGACCTCAACATTCATATTGCCAGGGAGGATCGCATCATTTTAGGATTCGCAGCCCTTGGCTACAAAATTAATTTTAGAAAAACTAAAATAGCCTTTCTCAGCGTATTGTTCCTGGGATACAAGCTATCAAACATGGGCAAGAGCCTGGTCTCGCACTTTCTGGAGGAATGCGCTCAACTCCAACTACCAAATACAATTAAGAAACTACAGTCACTACTTGGTTTCTTCAATTTTGGCAGAAATTACATTCCTGACTATGCACAACGTATCAAGCCACTCTATGACTTAATGTGCCCTGATTTTTCTCAGAGACACTGTACAGTTGAACGTACATGCATCCTTAGGGAATTGCAACAGGACATGCTAGAAGGGAAACACTTGCACACACGTGACAACAAAACAAATTTAGTCATCAGAATAATTGCTGGTGCTATTTGGTTCTCTTATGTCACCTTCAACGAAGGTGACACAGTGCCCATTCCATGTAAATCACATTTATACTCCAATGCAGAACAACGTTTTGCACCCACAGAAAAAAAAATCGAACTGCAGTTCAGATGGCTGCCAGTAAGGACAGGCCACTTGCTCAAGGGAAATGCAGTATTGTCGTTACCCCAGTGACAGCCTTAGAGGCAGTCACCAAAGCAAGCGTTCCTAACGCTAAAGCATAATTCAGGCTGGATTCAGTGGACAACCTCCCTGACTGCCACCAATGTAGATTACATCTTTGATCCAAACTTCAGAAACAAGAATTTCTCGAATACGAACAGGAGTACCCGCTCCTCTAGATATTTTGCCACTTGACAGATACCATACTGTCATTTACACTGATGGTTCAACACAACCAGCTGAAGGTACCAACCATAAATACTCAGCCGCTTGCGTTGCCGTGAGCGGAGTGATGAAGGATGGAGTCTTCTACCCTCACAATACCTACACGCAGACCTTAGGGGACTGCACAGCTCAGCTGGCTGAACTCAAAGCACCTATCTTAGCGCTAGAACACACAGAGCCAGGATTGCTGACTTTGATTGTGTGTGAGTCATACTACTACGTCCAGTCCTACAATGATTATCTTAATCATTGGCGACTGAACAGGTTTAGAGACTCCAAAGGGAACACCATAAAACACAGAACTCTGTGGGGGAGAGTGGCTTATCTCAAGTATAAGCTACCTTGTGTCCATGTAGTACATACATTGGGCCGCCAACATATAGGAGTACACGTTATCGGCAGCACTTTGGCTTATGAAGCGGCCACATATGCAGTAGCTATGGCTTCTGTGGCTGCAGTGACTCGTTCGCAGACAAGATTGGTTAATGAAATCCTGACTGCCGTGAAAGCTTCGGCTGAAGTCAAGTCTCTTCAAAAAGAATACCCGACAAAATACTCTTACAATATCAGTGCACAGAATGTTGCCTATGCAACAATTCCTGGGGTTGGAGATCGAGCAATCCGCAACCAAGAGCAGAGATTAGATCTCATTAAAGCAGCACATGAGGGTGTCGCATCTGCTCATGCTGGTATTTTGGCCACAGTTACACTTAAAGAAACACTTCTAGTGGCCAGGTCTATACAAATAGACAAAGCAATACGTCCTTTGTTGTAACATTTGCCAGCAGATTAAGGGCTCCAACATCAAACTCCCACCGCGGACATCACTCTTAGTGTCCAACAGGCCACTACAACACTACAATGTGTGTACCTGGACCATTGCAGTCCCCTTCAACCTGATGGTGCCTACAAATACATCTTAGTCGCAGTATATTCTTCAAGATTCCTGTGGGTATGGCCTCTGTGGTCAGCTGAGGCAAACTGTTATAAAAGACTTGCTGATCTTTATTGGTACATATGCAGTTGCAGCATTCCATTCAGACGAGGGCTCTGCCTTTGCCTCTAAGGCATTCAGGGACACCATGGGGACAATGGGTGTTGAACTCCATCACTCCTCACCATACCATCCCAAGGGGAATTTGGTCGTGGAAAGGAGGAATCGTGATCTAAAGCAGTCCTTAACAGCTACAGTATTAGGTTCTGGCCGCAGCTGGCTTCATCACCTATATGGGGTCCAGAGAGCATTGAATAATCTGCCAGGACAGTCCTTGCGGGGGACGCACACCCTATGATGTTCCCTTTGGAATACATATGTATGTCCCAGATCTAGATGGCCCTGGTTTGATGGCAGCAGATACACCTTTTGACATACATGAATGCCACACAGTTTTACAGGAGCTTCAGCAAATTTGTGATGATAAATCATCCGCCAGTGCTGCCACTTTAGGAATAAGGGATTTACCAACTACTTCTACTGGCTGGATTCCTAAAGTTGGTGATCTGGTTCATGAGAAGATCACTGTGAAGAAGGAATTCGGCCCATCCTACACAGCACCGGTCCCAGTCCTGGGAATACAAGGTAACAGAACTCTCATCTTACCACAGCTGCCAGGCTCCAAAGCTAACAGATTCATTTCCATTGACGACATCAAATTTCACCATGTGGCCGATCCTGAACAGTAGACTCAGAGGTCCCTTGGGTAGTTCCTCGTCCCCTCTCACTATGCAACAGGACATACCTCTTCAAAGCAGAAATAACAACATTACTTCTGACTACACAAGCATGTCCAATGATGCTACAAGTACGTCCTCAACTGTGGGGAGAGCAGAAAATGAGCTCTTGCTGATTCCAGTTACCACTTCAATTGCAACAGCTGTCAAAGATTTGGCTGTTTTCTACACCAACACAACACAAACTGACAACATTGTCTACAATGAGCCTCCACGCGAAGTGGCTCCATCCACTGGTAATGCACCTGCTCCTCCTGTATTTGCAGAGACTGCTTCTGGTTACTTCATCGACAGATTACTTTTGTTCAGATTCATCCACTCCTGCAATTGAGAATGTTTCAAAGACACATACGCTGTATTTATGGCTTACAAATAACAATTTAATTCACCCATTGAACTATTTATGGTTCAGCTTGACAATTTTTGCATTATGTCTATGGATTGGTTTTGTGACTGCTTTTTTCTTTCTTATAAATGGTCATTACCTTCCTGACCGCTCCTCTGTTGAGCCTGTGGATGAAGTATTAACTCCATATGATTCCTGAACGTTTCAGCTGTACCAATTCCTGATGGGACTGTGTGGGATAAAGTTCCATTTGATATATATATGGGCCTACTGAGGTCATTCAAATTCCATATGTCTTCAAAATTTATATGACTGATGTAATTATACTTGGTGTTGTATCTGATGATTGGGATGTCCAGACAGTTGATTTAATGTTAATTGAAATGGAGGACTATTCTGTATTTGAAAGTGATGATGTATACACCAAACCAAGGAATTATGGAGAAATGTTCAGCTATAACAACTGGGGACATTTCTAACTGTACCGTGTAACTAGAAATAGACCAGTATTTTACTATACACAGTGGGAACACTGTTCAACACCACCTGTGGGGAGCCCAAAACATTATTCAGATAAATTACTTATTTTTCTGGGCATAACAAACGCAGAGTCATATTATTTCAAGGTACTGCCTTCCAAAACTAGGAAAACTTTGCTAACTAATACAAAGCTGATTTATTTGGATCCCTTTGTTTCCTGTCTTGCAGTTGAAGGTTACGAATACAAGATGAACACTATTGATTTAAAGAGTGTATGGGGAACACAAGATTGGCAAATACAAGGTAGGGAAGCTTTATTTAGAACATGCCTTATTCCCATGCAAATAATCTTTTTGAATGACACCATTCAGCAGACAAAGTGTCTAGGGTTAGCAAAAATGAAAGAAAGAAATGTGCCCATTATCCCCACACCTGTAAAGTTTAATAATTGGCAATCCTTCCTGAATGTCACAGAGGAAGAACTAGATGCAAAATTTCATGCTGGTACCTGTAACTCTTCACTCTCCAGTCCTGGTGGGTGGTTAATTTGGCCAATAGACACAAATGGGTGTCAGGCACGTTTTGTGAATTCCTCAGGGGTTTTCAAGATTAGCCGGCCAGCCCCTCGCTTTGTCTCGGGTCAACAAGCGGGTATAGTTACAACATACAGTGTGGGTAAACTGTGCCAACAGTGGGTACAGACTAACACATTAGCCACAGTAAAGGAACATCTTAACACTCTTTCTGAAGATATAGACTTGCAGGACTTCTTATTAGGTCCTAAAAAGCCATGCTCTAAAAGATTCATTCATGCCATATATAATGAGATCTAGAAGCTTTCTCAGCTGGAAGCTGCTGCGGGTTTAAGGCAAATAGACAAGGAAAACTTAGAAAAGGTTTTAGCAGTTGTCGACAACGGCATGAACACTCCAACAGGATTTATTCCCTGATAAACATAGTATTGCTTGCAATAGAAATTATTCAGACAGATGTCCCTTTTATATCGTGGGAAAAGTCACCTGCGTTCCATCATGCAGTTAGGTTGGACATTACAGACTCTGAAAAACAGTTGAGTTTCATGGAAGTATATTAACAGTAGTGACTTGTTTGCAGCTTTTAATTTATCCAAGGAACAACAAACAATGGCAAAAAGGGAAGCAAGTTGCACCATGCTTCACACAGAAAAGTTAAAGAAGTTGCCTTTCACAGTTGCATAGAGTACAGCAACAGTGTGACTCCTACATGGCATAATAAATCTGCCCATTTCCACTTTTCGTTTTTCAAAGTGCCTGAAACATCTTGCAGTGGGAAGATACGAGCGGCTAGGAGTTAGATATATTAAAGAAGAGTGGGAGTTGCCCTTTGAATACAATTGTTTGAATGGCGAAACAGAGGTCTTTCTCAGCGGAAGCGGTGTCCCTTAACGGCCTTTGCAATGCGGGGTTGGAACGTGGCCTGTTTTCTGAAGGGTACTCCCGTCCCTATGATTCAACCAGCATTTCATGTACTTTCAAATGGAAGTTATGTGGTGCTGAGAGACCAAAGCTGTTGCAGTATGCAACCAGGAATTGCCTATGCAATTTCAGTCTCTAAGGACGTTACATGTTGCGGACATGTTTTATTCCCCCCTCTCCACACAAGAGATAAAGGTATCAGGAATGTGGCCTCACATTGATACTGCTAATGTAAATTATAACAAATTGAGCAGAGAAAAACAAGTTGCATTGACATCTGCGAGAGAGATGTATGCTCTCCAGTATCAAGATCATCAGTCGAGATACAATCCCTATTAAATATCAACTTCCCCCAACCACTTTGGAGAGCTGGTACCAAGAATTTTCAATTCTTCAAGCACTACGGGGATTGTCCATTTCTTTAAAGCTGTTGGATCTGGTTTTGTGTCCATCTTCCAGACTGTCTTCGGAGTCATTCTGTCGGCCATCCATTCACTCTTTTCAAGTGTGTTGGCGGCTTTTGTAATTTGGGCGTTAATAGGCGGAATACTGTTGCTGCTACATCTGAATCGCAGTGGTTGTGCCTTTCCAGCTAAGTGGAGTATGGAACCTCTACCACCCGCTCAACTGTGCCATGAATGCATGGTTCAGTTCTTCAATACACCATTGCTGGAAGAGCTGGAGCGTGATTGGTCATTGTCATTCGATCAATCCTTTTGTGTGTGCAGCCAGTCTTTTGCCGCATGTGGTGCCTCTTCAAACAATTGCCTACAGTGTGTCTTGCTGTTACTCCAGTGCCTCCTGTGGACCAAGAACTGCTGATGTTCCCGATGAGGGCTCATTCACAGTCGGACCCCTTGAGACGAAGGCTGATTCACGAGGCCACTTATGAGCCGTCCTTGGAGAACAATCTGGCTCTTTTTGGCGCTGTGGAGAGTGCAACTCCTGCAGGTGGACCTGCACAAGAAACTACTACGCACTAATGCTCCGTGGATCCATCAGCCTATCCTTTCACTGATCTCACATCTGACGATGTGGCCTCTTTCCGGAGGTCCTTTCCATTCAATGGCTTCGAAGATGCTCTTCAAGTTCATGACTACTGTTAAATAGATTTGATGATTGGCTTATCTTACCAAATTCAAAGTTAGCATTTATTGCACTTACTTACCCTGCTGTGCTTATCGTAGTCGACATTATGGGCCAGATGTAGCAAAGGGGGTTTTCCCATTCTGTCAATGGGAAAATCTGTTCGTACATATGGCCCTATGTCTCTTTGTATGTTTTTAATCTATTTTTTAACATGATTTTAGATATATATTTTTAGCTACTTTTTATGATTTTAGCTTGTTTTTAGTCCAGAGCACCTTTTAGCATAGAATTAATTTACCTTCAGTGGCATCTTCTTATGGCACCATACTTGTTACGGCAATGGGGAGGGTGTAGTGAATCCTATCTTGTTTTAAATGGGAAAAATAAGTTAGCTTAGCCTTCTAGCTGGCAGACCTGTGCCCCTGTCACCTAGTGTCTTGTACCCTATTTAGCTCGCTCTGTTTTAGTGCAATTATTTAATTATATGTTTCGAAGATGGCTGCATTGTTTTTAGTTAGGCCAGTGTTTTAGTTTCACCTTATTAGTGCTACCGCGCTAATGCGTCACTATCAAGCGACAAAGATAAATAAACTGTACATATTCACATTAGGTACGTTCCCTCTTCGTGGGAATTGTTTACATAAATTGCCGTCCCAAGCATGTATTGTTTTCTATTGTTTGGGAACCGATATCCGTCAGGGGTCTGAGCAGATCTGTATAAATGCCCCTCACTTAGATAGTCAGAGGGATTCCGACCAGATGCCATCGCTGCTGCACGTCTCCTTGATGCTGACCCAATCTTCGTGCCCCTATGGAGTCTGAGCTAGAGACCTCATTCCAAAGTAACGAGGGTTGGGAGTTTCTTCTCATGGACATGGCATAGGCATATTAGGTTTAACATACCTAGCTCTCTTTAGGTTACAGATCAGGTTCATCATGCTACGGTATTAGGACATATTTCTTGCATTATTCATTATCTTTGTCATTGCAGCCCATGCAACTTACCTTAGATTGCAGTTCTGTTAATGAAGCCTATTGAAAACTTGACTGAATCTCCTTCATTGCCTGTTTTGATCGAGACATGTTGTTCATGTGAGAAAGGGTTAGTCTCCGTTTAACCACAACACTCCCTGCGATGTCACACTCTTGAGTATATGTTTAAAGGCTGCCACATATCACCTTTTACTGTTTGGGTTTTTGGTGAGGTGCTACTTGTGAGCCGGGAGGGTTAGGACGACAGTTGCGACTTGTTGTAGGACTGGCATAGTCGCCTACAAACAGAAGTACTGTCATCCTTAAATCAGCAGTCTTGCCTACAGCAAGAGTCAAACTATGACAGATTAACTCTCTACCTTGTGTATCTTCTGAGTCCTGCCACCCAGTGAACGTGGGCTGCGAATACTAAGCTCCATGTACTCCCGATTAGCTAACTAACCCTGCTGTGAGGCATCCCAAGGTAATTCCATTATATCAGCTACCCCTCTGTGACTGAGTGTGGCTTTAGGCTGATCCATGTGGAAAATGACACACTGACTGTGAGGACTACCCCGGTTAGCTCCCCCAAAATCATTTTTTTTTTTTTTGAGCAGTCTGACATGGTCATGACTCTCCAAAGGGTAGCCCAAAATTATTAGTGTTCTGCTTCAGACAGGTGCACCCCATCCTTGTCATACAACTGCGGGCACTTCAGGTTGATCAGTCTGTGTATGATGCTTTCCCATCTGTTAGCCTTGCAGAACTTGCATAATGCCACATTGTTTCCTCCTTGATTTGTCCATGGCCCCCTTGGATAAAGGCTCCACTCAAGTGGTGCCAGGGGATGACTTCCAACCACATAACCATTGTCATTCCAAATAGCTTTGCTGCTTCATTTAGCCACTTCCTTATGCAGGTCAACAGTTATTTTCTCCCTAACTTATGCAAGATCATTACCTGCTAGATGAATTATCAGTATATCTGGTAGGTGCTTCCCCGATCCTTAGTTCTTCAGCATATCCATCAACTATTCCCATCTCATCCTGGACAGGCCCATCCATTTTATGTCCATGTTGCGTGGTCATCCACCCTTTTCTCCCAGCCCAACGGACCACCATAGGTGCAGCCTTTGCATGTACGATTGACTAATCACTCAAACTGTCCACCGGCCACCATGTGTCGAGGCAACCACTAAAAGTCTATGCCAAGTATGTTCAGGTCAGAAACTCTGATGCAGCCGGGTTTGAAGAGGTAATGGAGGGGGGAAGGAGGGTGACCAGGGTTTGGTGCGGTGGATGGTAAAACATGTCTTGTTGTGTACGAGCGTGGTGTGTCAGTTTAAAGGAGATGCGCTCTCACATAGGCCTGGTATGCCTCTGACTGCCATTGTCCTCCTAACATTATCCCGCTTTCTTGTTAACTGTGCTGTGCAGCGGACATTGCTGCACCTATCCTGAAGGAATGCCTGCTAAATTTCTCTGCCGTCATTCCTCTTTTTGGCAGGGTTCGGCATAGCACTGCCGAGAACTGAAAATTGCTCAGTAAACTCCCATCCTCATGCCTAAATAAGGGGCCTCCTCCTGCAGGGTACAGAACCAAATACCTCCTCAATATGCATACTGGGCAGCATGCCAGATCTGACGGGCATGACAACTGTAGCCATGCCCCTTCCCTGCCTGGTCGGTTTTAGATAGCCTGAGGAGTACTGCAAGCTGATTTACTTCTTTCCTTAAGTCCTCTAACTCAGAGCATGCAGTGCAAGCCTGCACCTTTGATGGACTCACCAGCTCGCTCAACCTGAAAATGATAAAGTATGGCAGTGCAAACGGAAACGGAAACAATGTTATCTTAAAGTGTCCGTTAGCGACTGTCTCAGCTGATAATAGATGCTTACCCAGGCGCTATAAATCTATTGGGAGTTTTTTTTTATCGTTCCTATCTCTTTCCAAGCACTGTTTTCCTTTCATGGACGCATTAACGTAGGGTAAATCAGTGGGGTCCCTGCCGGTCACCAGTTTTGTGAAATGCGCTAAACCGGCTAGTTGGGCCAGGACCATCGACTACTACTTCTTGGCCTTGAAAGACCACTTCCGAAAGTATTTCACTGCCCTGCTTCATAGCTTCACTATTTGTGCATATGTCACATAACACTTTGCAGACCCTGGCGCAAATGCACGATTAATCAGGTAAAATAGGTCTGGCCGGCAAGCTGCCACAGATCATCTGGGAGTGGGATCATCTCTTTGTCTGCCTCCAGGGCTAGTGCCCTGAACCTGTCCACTTGAAGTGAGAGAGAGCAGTGGGTAGAGCGTTGTGTAACCCCTGCATGTGTCTTGCCCTAATCTCAAGGTTGTGCTGGAGTTGCAGCCTCACATCTGCCTCAGCTGGATAGTATCAACCATCCCTTTATTGTCTGACCATAATGTTATCTTCTTATTCCGCAGCCGCTCACACCAAATTCTCAAGGCCAACAGCATGAGAAACAATTCTAGGAAGGTTATGTTATTGAAAAGCCCTGTGTCTGCCCACTCATGGGGCCATACATTGACATTCGCACAGCAAGGCCTCCCATGAATTGCCCGGAATCGTGGCTACCAGCTGCATCTGTGGATAGTGCCAGTTGTCTCGCTGTCACCCAGCCTTCAAACCAGATCATTGTGCCATTAACTTCTACCAGGACTGTCCTCCACATCGCTAGGTCCTGTTTCACTGTGGCCCCCACCCTAACATGGTGGTGTTTCATTTTGATGCGTGAGACACCTAGCAGGTACCCATCCTGCCAGGATCACCTTTGCTTCAATGTTCAGCTTCCCTATTTATTCCTTAATCTCTTTCAAAGTTGCTTTGTCTTTCTTCATCATGGCATCTATGTCCTTTATGAATGCTACCACCTCTTTCTCTGGGATCCATGATGCACCTGTGACTGAGTCAAGCTCTGATCCCATGAATACCAATTTTGTGGCTGGACCTACTCTCTTCTCCACTGCTAGATGTGACCCCAGTGCTTTGGCCAACTGTGTAAATGCTGCTAAGGTGCTCCCGCACTCATCCGTCCCTGGCTTCTCTACAAAATGATAGTCTAGATAGTGCAGTTTACACCCATTGTGGTACTGTGTGTAGCTCCAAAAAGTGCTGAATCACATGAAATAGGAGCAAGTTATAGAGCAACCCATGGTCATAGCCTTCTCGAAGTGTCTATCCATCAAGCTAGAAGCGCCAACAGGTAGAAGCTCTCTGGGTGTACTGGAAGTAGCCTGACCGCCGATTCTATATCTGCTTTCACCATCAATGTCCCTACCTGCTTTTACCAAGACTATGACTTTGTCTATGGTTGCCTACCCCACGGCACACTGGTCTGGGTAAATCCTATCATTCACTGACTTTCCCTCTCGGAAGGACAAATGGTGTATTAGCCTGAATTGCCCCAGCTCCTTCTTGGGTACCACGCTGAGTGAGGATATTACTAAGCCCAGAAATAAAGAGTACTGGAGGGGGCCTTCAACATACTCTAGCTTCACCTCTTTCTCAGTCTTCTGACATACCACTGAAGGGTGTTTGCTGGCTGATTTAAGATTCCTCACTGAGTGCTGATCTCACCCCTGAAGGGTATTTTAAAACCCTGCTCAAACATGGACATTGAGTCACCAAAATGTCAGGGGTTACAGAAGTGACACCACACACCATTTGAACATGGACAACATCACAGGAAGTGAAATCAAATACTTAACCAGGAGGCAGAGATGTAAGCGGTCACATGGCCTTTGGCCCTTGATAACAACATAGGAAGTGATAACACTGAAAATGAAAAAATAAACATTGCAAAGGTTCAAAATTATTAAAATTAACAAAAAAGTTGTGAAATCTGGTATCGGTAAATTTGAGTTATCAAGGATACCCAACTTTCACTGAATGGCAAGACATCTTGATGCACCCTGGACAACAACCTCACCCTCAAGGAACACATTGCCAAAAACAAAGATGGCCTTTTACCAGCTCTTACTTCTAAAGGAACTAAAGCTGTTTCATAAAGTAACTGAGATATTGTAACTCCTTGCACTCTTGCATCTAGATACTGGTAACATACTGTTCTATGGCCTTACAGACTCCACCACGGCACCCATTAAGGGCATCCTACATGCCGCAGCATGCCTCATCTTGAGCTTAAAGAAATCTGATCACATAACCCACATCCTCATGGAACTCCACTGGCTCCCATTGCGAGCCCATATTAGCTTCTTCATTGAGAAAGCCATCTCAACCAACATACAGTTATCTTTGAAACAAGTTCACTATCTCTAGTGGTTCTCGCCACTCACACAGCAAGAACACTATCAAACTGCAGTCTAAGAAGTGTAAGAAAATACAAAATCTCCTTGGTATAGCGGGACACTAGAAATAGGGCCCAATCTTGAGCCTGTTTATGTCCTGACCATGTGTGCAGAGTAGAGGCTTCTCACTTCAACATAGTGGATCATGAAGAAAAGACAGCATGTGATTCAATCAACAAATGACTGTTTGTTGTTTTTACTTTCTTATTAATCATTTCACCCATTGATGATAATTGTCTAAGAGGTAAGTTGGTCCCAATGAATTCCTAGACACCTGCTTCATGTAGGGTCCATTAGGCACAAACATGTCGGCCACTTTCATGGGTTGAATTAATCCACATTTGTTTTTACCCCCTACCCACTGAGGACGTGAATACATCATCAACTAGGAGATAGATTTATCCTATCTATACCTCTGCACTCTTTTGCACACATACACCTTTAACCAGTATGACCCCCCACCCCCCTTTTAGATTATACTGAAAGAGCCACCCTCAGCCAAGGATAGTAGCCCACACCACTGTTTTCCACAGATAGAAGTGTGTGGATGGTAAAGCATGCTACCGTCGGGTGCATGAAGGCCTACATCCTTTACAATAGAGTACTTGCTATCTACAAGTATACAGTTTCAGCCTGTTAATAGTCTGTACAACCATTGCCAGTGCCATTATTTGAGAACATTAATACAAAATGTTATCACTTCATTAGAACAGATACAACTATTATGATGGAAATTTGTGGATGCTGTTGATTTGTCATAGATAATCCCAGCCTAACTTTCTCATAGATGATTCCAGCCGACATGTGTTTCATCCTATTTAGGTACTTCCTCAAGGCTGATTAAAAATACAACAAATAAATCTATGTTAAAAACACACTCTTTATTTCTAATTGACAATTTAAAATCTCCTTTTAAGAAAACATTTATAGTCCTATAGTGAGTTAAAATACCATCCAGGCACACCCCATGAACCCTATGTGCCCTGTTTCCCAAACCAATGTAAATTTACTATTTGTAAAATGTGCATTTGTTAGATCTTAAGAACGAACCTGAACGAATGAAGGTAGTAAGAAATATAATTCCTTCACCAACACCCGATCATCCGTTTGGAGTGAAAAAAAGAAGAGAAGAATGACCCTGAACATTGAAAACTAATCCCAAAATTGATGAATAGATGTTAAATATAGATAAGGAAAAATGTGCGAGAAGGAGTACCGTGTAGAAACCCACAGTTTTTGTGAAAGCATGAGTACATAACAAATCATAGCAGACACTGCTTCACCTAAGTCCAGGTAATTACTACTTCTCAAAAGTGGATGATAACCACTAGAGAAGATAAACAAGGATACATAAGAACTCAGAGATTATGGTATGGTCTGAAACATCCCTTCAACTAATAAAACCTGAAGTGACCACAAAATAAACTAACCTTGCGCTTTAACAAGAGTGAAGGATGTCTACTTCCCGGTCCAATATGTGATGATTGATTTCAAATTTAAGAGAATAAACGTATTACCCAATCCAAAGGCAATATGTAGTTCATTATTCATAATTGAAGGACCTAAGAAATAAAAAGTATGCATAAGAATCTGGGCTTATATCACTAAAAAGGCTGAAGAACAAATCACTTCAAATGAATGTATACATCAGGAAAAAAATATAATAAAACCTAACCTACCCGTTCAGTGTAATCATG
Source organism: Pleurodeles waltl (assembly GCF_031143425.1). Taxonomy (NCBI): domain Eukaryota; kingdom Metazoa; phylum Chordata; class Amphibia; order Caudata; family Salamandridae; genus Pleurodeles; species Pleurodeles waltl. The sequence continues at coordinate 888,919,197 of NC_090448.1, read as the reverse complement.
GTAACAAGAAGTCCGTACGCAGATAAGGACCATGATAAGACCTTCAAATAATCTGTAAGAAAATAACTGTAAAGCAAAACTAATTTTTATGTACCTAGATATGCCATCCTGTGTGATTTTGTACATTCAATCGTAATTCCTTAATGGTATGTGTGTAATTGGGAAAGCATTCCTTAAGGTATGATGTCCTCAAGCGCCACGCTAAAGAATATAATTTCTAAAATAAAGACATATATCTCAGAAACGGAGTAAAAAAAACAAACTGTTAGGATCAAGTACTGTATGCGATTTCCTTTGGTCCTTCCAACCCAAAACTGAAGGACCATCGACTGCAACATACAGCTTGTATGTGGCTCTTCAGTTTTTAAGCTCAAATACAAGTAACCTGTATCCTAACATGTCTATCTTTTCACCAGTGAAGCTTTCCCGATTCACATCTAACCAATGACACCTACAAAATTGCTTTCCCACACACTGCAAGCAATGATGGTGAAGGGGGAACCAGAGTCTGCTGCCACCTGTAAAGGAATACCTCCAAAATTAATAATACATAACGGCTTGTTGCTATCATTACATTTGATATTTTACACAGCATTCTTCTTTTTGCACACTTTGGTGGTACACAGCACTTCAGAATCTTCTTCTACATCATTCTCCGACAAATCTGAATCACTTTTCATTAAACAAGCGACTCAGTTTTTCATTTTCTTACACACTACAGCAAAGTTCCCTACAGTGCAGCACTTTAGGCATTATGCTGGACACCTTTCTGACCTGACATTGTGTGCACTGCTACCACAAGAGTAGCAAGTAAATGTTGCGGTCTTCTTCGTTGGTGGTGCTATCCTTGCTTGAGCCGTTGTTAAAACTGGCCGTTCATACATGGTCTTTGACTGCATGTTGTTATTTCCTAATTTCCCTTCTGAGATTTTATTAACAGGACTGCTTCTTTGAGGAGATTCAGATAGATGTGCCAACACTGTAAGTTCAGCCGTCTTTACCAAGACTATAATGTTAAATTTAAGTTAATTCAATCCAAAGGTTATCTTGGATTCCTTTGTTTTTTGTACCTATGGCAATTTGATCCTGCATCATCTCATTGTGCAAACCACCAAATGTGCATGTCACTGCAAGAATTTTGAGATTGGAAACATATTCCTCAAAGATTTGTTCTGTTGTTGCTTCCTTGTTCTAAAAAAAAAAAAAAAAAAAAAAAAAAAATGTTTGTCTAGTAACTGCAACACAGTGGGATAGAATGTTCATCCAAGTCTAAAAGAGTACACTTGAATACATTAACATTACCATCTCTCGCCATTTTATGCATTTGGTTATATACTTAGAGACCCTGGCAATGCATTAAAAATTATTTTCTTTCTTTCTTTTTGGTGACAATGCATTATCATGATCTTCCAGTGAGTGTGCCAATACAATTTAAAAAAAAACACTCCTTCCTCTCTGCCCACTTGATAATAGGTTCACCAGGATTGGTTAAAAATTCTGTTGGTGTGCTTAGCGTAATGTCAGCACTTCTGGTGCTGGAGCTGGCAGAGTTGGCTTCCATTATAATTGCTCCCAAAAACTGATAGAAGGAAAAGCTACGCACCAGACAGACACTAGTTTAAATAAGGATGTATCTAAGTATGAAGTAGGTAAACTGCAACTGTCCCCTTTATGATGCAAGGCAACCCAAATAAACAGTACATAAAAGAAAAAACAGGATAACGTTTACTTTTTTTTCAGTGTCCGAGTACTGTGTAAGCATTGTACTGAGCAGGAATTAGGAGACGATTCGGTGGTGCAGCGTGAGGCAACCCAAAACAGAGGTTGGGGCCAAAACATGCAGCATCGCTCAAATCCCATGTCGGGAGCTGCTGAAATGCAAACAATTACCTGCTGAAGAATGAGGAACCAAGATGGAGGCGCGTAAGGTCAGGCACCATGACCTGGTGATGCAAGCTTAGACCAGAGTCCGGTGTGCAGTGTGCGGTACAGTGGGAGAAGACACACCAGAAACAATGATGCCGGTCAGGAATGCGCTCAGTGAGTGTGCCGGAAATCAGGCACGTTGTCCAAACTGGACTGCAGACACGCGATGGAGACATTTATAAGCATGGGGTTCCCTTTGAGAGCATGCTGTTGGCCATGCAACGGTGACTTGAAAGTAAGCTGTCAGCAATGGGCAAGAATGCAAGCATACCAGCGATGAATATAGTCCAAAAAAAAAAAACAGCCTCACTGTTACATCGCTGCAATCAGCCATACTGTTAAGAATTAATTAATTCCGGCACAACAAAGGAATTCTCAAAATTCTTCCTAGTCGTTACTTGTAATGGACACAGGACCATGTAAATCATTGAACAGTCTCAAAATCCACTGGGTCCAGAACTTAAACGTCTAATCACCAAAATTGTGTCCTAACACCCTTGGTAAATCCAAAGAAAGTAATTTCAATCTTCTGCAAATTGCAATCTTCCAGTAACCATACTCCAAAAGGAGCTCCCAATACAAGAAATCCCTATATTCCATCCACCAACACTGATACCTAGAATTTGGAATACAAATCAAATAACTAATGCATTCTGAACGGAATGTGCTACACATGCATACATATGCTACAGGACCCTCCATGTACTTTGCGGGGGGTGGAATCACTCAAGTTTCGTTACTCCACTGGGGCCGTGGTAATAAGGTGGACTGCAATCCTTGGTTGCTGATCTTCGGGGGGGGCGGATCGTGTCACCATTGTGGCTATCCCCAGCTTGGTTCTGGTCCTGTTTGCGAGCGTGAAGATTTGCAACGTGCCATGCTGGGGCCCCAGGGTGCCAATGTCTTCTTGGCCCTAATATTGTCTCTGCACCGCAACTTTTCTGCGCGCTACGCTGGTTCTCCTCTTCGGGACACAGTCACTGACACACTGATTTACTTAGTGCAAAAGGCCTTTTTTTTTTAGGACAGGATTGCAAGTTATACATAAACATTGTATATACTGAACTTCAAACTCTTAACTTTAAAACCCCCCACCCTTTGAACTTATCCCCATTCCTCTTTTCCCTTCATTCTTTCACTTTGCCGCCATTCACTCATCTTCCACTTCAATTCACCTACACGTTCCCACTTTTTCTTTCAGCCCCTGCTTTCTTCAGACATCCCCCATGCTATCATCCTTTACCTGCTTTTTTCTCCCACCTGGAAGGGTGGCCAGGCCCGCATCTGACTCTCCACCCTCCCCCATTTACTGCCACTCAGCACACACCTGTTAGGCATTTTGCTGCCCCACCAGCGAACCAACTGCAACATTGCAACCTTATACCACTTCTTTGAGCCACATCTTTTCACCCAACAAATCCCCCACGGTCAAGCGCGGCTCCGTCAAATAGAATGCATTACCCAGTTCCAAAAGATGCACACCGTCCGAAACAGACCTGCTTCCCCTTCTGTAATGTCTTCATGTTTCAACACTTTAATTCCATGTGCCCAGCAAAAAAAAAACTAATTGCCCTGTTGAGCTTCCTTTGAGCCCTTTCAATAGCCCCATGCTTCACAGCCCCTCTCCACTTGGCGTCTAGGCACAAACTCAGTCCAGACTACGCAGTTACCGTGCAAATGAACTTCAGATCCCATTGCATATGTTGCAGTAAGATGAGCCCGGAAAAGCTTTACCAGATTATTTTCCCATAGGTGCAATATCAGTAGATCTGGGCAACCCCAGTTTGGCATCATGGATGTTAAAAAAAGAAAAAAGAAGGGAAGCAGGTTACGCCTCCTCATGCCGCTTTTCCCCCACCATACAACTTTGTGACGGCAACTCGGCTGCCCAAAGATCATCCATAGATCTGCCACTCTGCATACTTCACTGCCCAATGGGACAAATGAGTGGCCTATCATCCTAGTGACCATTTTTTAAACTCCTGGGGCCCTCTACAGAACCTGCTAAAAGAATAAATGTCAACAGGATTGCCAAACACTTGCAATACCTCATTGTTACCTTTCCCCCCACCCCCCTAACTCAAAGCCACACATATCGCTCACAGCAGCTAGATCTCCACCAACAATCCATTTAATCTGAGCCCAGTCACATCCCAACTATGCAGCCACGGTAGCTGCACCTATTCTGAAAGAATGAGTCCCATAGCACTGTGCCCTTCTCTCTAGGCATCACAGCGCTGCCCGCAACACTGCCAACAATTGAAAAGCAGTTACCTTCTTGCCATTGACATGCCTAAAAACTCCATCTTCGCCGGTATGCACCTGTGCCTGGAAAACTCTTCACTCCATTACCGGACAAGGCGCTGCATTTCCCCCCCCCCCCCCCCCCCCCCCCCCTTTCTCCAACCAAACCCACTTTCCTCGTCCCATCTGATCAGTCTTAGACGCCAGCAGCCATATGCCTATGTGTTCCCCGCTCAAGCAAACATCAGCCTCTCTCACTCCTACCTTTTTCCCCACTTTCAAAAGCTCTGACACACGAAAAGCAACCAAAAAACATCCACAGCATGCACAAACAAAGCCAGCTCACGCGCATCCGAACAACAAACCGGCAACACATGTAACAGCTCTAGCAACAGCTCCAAGGTGATGGGTTCCCTTGCCTCCTTCCCTACACTCCCCCTTAGTCCTACCCCACCGTTTCAACATTCTCCCCGGAATATCGTCTTTAGCTGTGTCCCAACCAAAAAACAATTTTTCCATAAAATAAAACAACTGTCAACTTGCCCCCAATCGTGGTGGACGACAAACCTTGCTTGATTAAGAATATCACAAAACGCAGTGTACGAGACTGCAGCACTGACTCATTCTGTACCAAAAAATTCCCTTCAAATTTTTCAAAACTCTAAAACTCCAACCATGCCAGATGGTCATTTTTTCAAGTGGATTCCGCAAGGGACATCTCTACCAACTCAATGATCATCACCCCCCCCCCCCCCCCCCCACTCCCTCCCCCACTCCCAAATATCGGACGGGAACCCTGTCTTGTGCCGCTCTACCAAACTGCAAAAACTGTGCCACTGAACGAGACAGGGAACCTGCAATAGCATTGTTTACCCCCAGAATGTGCACAGCTTTAAAGATAACATTCAGTGACAAACATCTGAGCATGAAACATCTCAATAAGCGCAACACCCTCACATCCTTTGCCCTCTGCCTGTTCACTAGTTCCACCACCATCATGTTGTCCACGTGAAAAACACCACCGTCCTGTTAGCCAGTTCGTCCCCGCAAACCGTCGAAGTCACCGACAGCGATAAAAAAATCCAAAAAAGCGATACTCCTCCCTTGTTGCAACCAACGTGCCGGCCACTGTTCCGCGCACCACCTTCCATCCCAAAAAAGACCGAAACCAGCAGCTCTGCAGCATCCGAAAATATTTGTACCTGCCAGACCATATCTTCCCTACGAAACATCATGGAAACCCCATTAAACTTAGTCAAAAAAGTTTCCCCAAGTCGGACATCATCTTCTAAGCCCATCGACACTTGAATCCTGTGATGCGGAGGGGAAACGCCTGACATGGCAAGCCCAAGGTGCCTGCAAGAAGTCCTACCCCCTTTTACGACCCTGCATGCAAAATTAAGGTAGCCCAACAGCTGCGGCGCCTTGCATAATTCAATCTTATGCACAGATTGAAACGGTCTAAAAAATTCAAAAATCTCTTCAACCTTCCCGTGTGGCAGACAAGCTACCAGGCTCACCGGGTCCAGCTCCATTCCCCAAAAAGTCAATACGCAACTGGGACCCTCAATCTTCATGGGAGCCAACGGAACACCCATTCCCCCAGCCAATTTCTCAAAACCTGCCAATGCCTGTCTACAAGAGTCAGAGACAGCCTTACCCACAAACAAAAAATCATCCAGATAATGAGTCACCTCCCGATGTCCACACACTTTCACAAAAAAACCCTGTAGGAATGTACTAAACGTCTCAAAAAGTGCACATGAGATGGCGCAGCCCATCGGGCGGACTCTGTCCTCAAAAATCGCCCCATCCATCTGCATACCCAACCTGAAATCCTCCGGATGAATGGGCAAAAGCCTGAAAGCTGCCTTGATGTCACATTTTGCTAACTGGGACCCCCTACCACATCCCTGAACAAGCCAGATGGCACCGTCAATGGACGCATAAACCACCCGTGTATCTTCCGGTGCAATAAAATAATTCACTGATGCTCCCTCTGGCAATGACAAATGATGGATGGGATGAAACTTCTCTGCCGCTTTTTTGGGGGCCACACCCAGAGGTGAGATCATCAAGTCAGCCATAGGCCACTCGAAAAAGGGGCCCGAAATTCTACCTTCAGCAACTTCCTTTTCCAATTTGTCTGCCACCACCAGAGTCATATCTTTGTCCAACCGCAAATTGTCTGCCCATCTCTTGTGTCTCAGCCCGTGGTAACCTATTAGAAACCCTTCTAGAAAACCTCATTCCAGCTTGTTTGCCCTGTCCCTTTCTGGGTACATGTGCAGCCATGGCAGCAATACCGCCAGATTAAATGGCGTAGGCGCCCTTTGGTGCAGGAGCGCCTTGCATCCCTGTACCCCTAGCCGCTATCCACTATTCCGCTGGGCTATTGAGTGAGAAAAATTGTGTGACCGGATGCTTGCCTCCAGATTTAGAGCACTCATGTTTGAACTTACAGGGATGTCTGGAGCAGAAACCCTTATTGAAGTTGCCCCTGTGGTAGGAATCTGGGGTCGCAGTCACATCCCCGCCCCTGCTAGGGCGGGACAGAATTGAAAAGGCTTGTAGATCACTGGGAGACACTAGCAGTATAAGTGGAGGCTGCCGAATGCGAGGAAGCCATCCACTGCATCCAAAGCTCAGAGTCTACGTCTCCCCCCCCAAGGCTTATCCAGATTCACACTCACCGTTGCCCGAAACTCCTCATCATAACTGAGCCAGGTAAAAAACCCAAAATGCATTAGTGCCTTCCTTATGATGTCCATATATTTGAAGAGCGCGATGGCCCTGTCAGGAAACTTCTCAATATATACTAGCATATATCAGAAAAGCAGATGGTCCATTATCCATGGTAATTGGCACCCAGGGTCGCCTAACTAACTCCCGTTCTTCCTCTTTTGAACCCTCTTTTGCTTTTATGTCCCTCTGCAACAATTTGAAAACATCAACATACTCATGGTGCTAAATCGTTGCTTTCATTTTGTCCTCAACATGCAAACCCAAGGTCACCGCCAAACCCATATACGGAAGCCTCTTCTTATGCCCCTCCCCCTCCTTGTTCGTTGTTACTGTGTTAACACTTTCACCAGTACCAGCAGCTTACTGTCCCCTACCTGTGTCGCACTAGACACAGGTGCTTCGTGAATGGAATGATCACATACCCCAATGGACTTGTGTGTTTTGGACACAGCTGTACTGTGACCACTACCCCATACCGACCACCATTCACCCTTACCTTGAACTTTGAGCACTGCCCTGTGTTCTGCCGTCAGCACCTAGCGACCTCGCTCCTCTTTGCGTGCCATCCCCTGCGACGCTCTATCATCTGCTGTCACATGTAAGACAGAAATAGAAGAGGGGGTTGCGCCACTCTTGCGCCCTTCCCCCCTTTCTCTCTGCTCACCTCCACTTCACAAATCTCCCCCTCTTCCCATTCATCAGACTCCTCCTCGTAATCCAATTCCACAACAACTCCTCGTCCATTGCACACACTTCGCCAGCACCTTTCTTGTCCATTACCACACTCCATTCTTCCTGCTCACGGCCTGTGTGGTGCCTATCACCTTTGTGGCCAGCACAGTCCTGCGCTTCAGAGAAGGCCGCGAAAGACCCCTCTAGTGCTTCAGACCAACGTGCGGAGACCGTGTTGCACCCTGTTGGTGTCACCTTCCTGCTGCCAGCCTCTTTCGCTGGCTTGTTCTCTCCGCGCCACTCATGGCCATGTGCGCAACTTGTGCCCATTCCGCTGGTGGACCCCTCAGCCGCATGAGCCTCTTGCCTACCATCTTTCTCGTTTGGGACCCATACCCAACAGCCTAAACCCTCCCGTGGTGATGTGCTAGACGCCGTCCCCTGTCTACCCACCTTTCTCTTCGGCTGCCACCCCCCCCTCCAGGGGCCACTTCCCTGTCCCTGCACAGCTGGGCCCACCTCTCCTCTGTCTCCACCACTGCCTTCCTTTGCTCATGGATCCCTGCCTCAATGTCTACAGAGGGCCAATCCTGAGGCGTTTCTGGGCCTAACACTGCCCTAGGGACATCCAGATTCAGGGCCCCGCTTGGGCCACCCTACCCAGGCACTCCACCCAACCTTATGTCTTGGGTTATCCTGGGGACATGCCTGCCCCATCCAGACCCCTTCTTTCTTGCAGGGGCCCCACTTGGCCCCTTCTGTGCAGGGCCACCTGTCAATGCACCACTGTCTATTGGGGGGGGGGGGGGGGGGGGAGGTCCCACGCCACTAGGGCAAGCCCCAAAGCCAGCATCACTCCTGGGAGCCTGCCCTTGCTCCTGCTTGGCAGGATCCAAAACCGCCATTATGGCATCCCCGGTAGGAGGCCCCGCCCCACCTCCCTCCACATGTCCTATTATGGGCCTCGTGGGGCAACAGGCATCATAAATCACCAGGGGGGCGGACACTCCACGTCCTCTCCCCCAGTCAAACTCCTCTTTTTGGGCCCTTCAGGGGAGGTGCAGGCCGCAATTGCGGCTGTGACCCCTCCAGATGCCCCACGCACAGGCCGCGACAACCCTACCCTGGCCTGGCCAAGGTCACCAGGCCTAAGTAGATCAGCGCAGCCAGCTTCGTCAATGAGGCAAATCGCAGCTCACACCGCCGCAGCATCGGGCCTTGGGCCATGCCGCACGAAGCAAACTTGCCTACCTGAAACATTCCCCTGGGGACCAGCCACAAAGTTCCTACCGCATACACAGGCTGGCACGGAAGAAGCCGGTCATCCCTCTCTTCCCCGCCCTATATAAACCATTCTTATCCCTTCCCCAATCCCGTCCCTTTCCATCACTTCCTCCTCACGAATGATCCCGTGGAGAGACTAGACTGTCTGCTCTCTGCGGCACCCTCCATTGTCAACTCCTTTCACCCAGTTTGTTGCTTATATCAGGGTCATACGCCCACCCCTTGATCAGTACTGAGGTCACCCCCAGGACATTGGCTGAGTGTTTGCACCATTGGGTTTGATGTTGGCACCATGGCCTCGAAGCTAGTATGTAAAAAAAAAAAAAAAAAAAAAAAAAAAAAAAAGGTGAGGGTGGTTAGGACAATGGGCCCCTCATCGCTCTGTTTCAACCGAATCTTCAGCTAGGTTAACGCTCTGCCCCCTTTATGTCCTCTGCGAGCGGGCCTCTGCCGTTCCTTATCCAGGTCGAGGCACCACCTGGCTTTCAAGCAATTCAAATTGACTTGCAGCATTCTTCAGAGTGCATCGTATGTTATGAGCTTCCTACCTCCATGTAATAACAGTGTACGCAGCACTGCATGTCTTGCAGCTTAGGCATCTCGCACCCTCACATCAGTAGCCAATTAGTTTAAATTGTCCCACTGGCATGCAGTTTATAGCACAAACTCGCCCCAAACTTACTACAGAGCATTAAAATCGCACCAGTTAAGCACACAAGGTCAAGCTCCTTTTTTAGGTACGAGGAGATTAAGCGCTTAGCCTAGAATCGCAGGATTTTGAGCGGATGCCAAGACTCAAACGCTCTTTCCCATTTTCAAAGTCAGCAACTCTGGTCGTAATGCCACATCATCAAAGTGTTGCAACAGATTATTATCTTATTATATCATCCTCACATGCTATCCTCTCCCCTGTGCGGATGGATGTGTGTGCCAGTGCAGTAAGCTCACAAAAGATGGGGACGCACCACAGCAGTAATTCAGGTGTACAAAGCGTTTTCACCTTATTCAGCTTGAGGTGCCACATTCCATCACTGCAGCAGCCCCAATAATCAAGGCTCCGTGCAGCTCAGCTCGATGCCCCTCGACAATGAGGACCCAAACTATCACCATGCGGTCTCAGCCAGCTAGCCATAGCCACTCAGCTGCCCCTTAGTCATGGCCAAACAAGTACAGTGCCTCCAAGGACGACAATTAGTCATCCATCTATTTGAAGTAGCAGCTTTGTAAGGGCCACTCTGTCGCTCTCGCCCCCAGATCACATCTCCTAAAATCATGCACAAGTCTTTGGAAATGTTTCTAGGGCAGCTCACATGCGCGTGAACACAACACAAAACCTAGGCAGTATAACCATCTCTGACAGAACCATTCTGCCCATCACCGAGTACGACACACTTCCGAAAGGAAACCATGCTTGTGAATGAGGATATTATTCGCATAGTGCTAGATCTGACATGTCCCCAAGCTCTCTCTACATTCCAGAGTATTAGTGGTAAAAGGCAAAATTTGTCGGTGTACACAACCAGAGCCACATCATGACGTATGTATCCAGTTTGTCCATCACTGGTTCGATGCCACGGATATCTCCCAGATACAACAGAATGTCGTCAACATATAAGAAGATGGCATTTAATCTTCCTGCACTTATTCTCTATTTGCGTCCTTTCTGGGTAATATGGTAACATTTCAATCTTCAGGATGAATAATAGTGGGGAAAAAGGGCACTACATGGAATGGCATGGCCAAGATGGCAGTCGACCAGGTCAATTGGCCCAAATCTCTGCTCCAGCCAGTGATAATTCAACCTGCTATCAGCACCATTAGGGGGCCAAAAGAAAATTCCAATCGTCAAACCATAAAAAGCCTAAGTTAACAGCCAGCGATGAACTGTAGTCAGACTCACAACGTTCGACAACATTCAAGCAGACACACTAAGATGAGCAATCACACGGCAGCCCCAAGCGAGCAGAGGAGAGTGAAGAGTTTTTTTTTTTTATATATATTAAATGTTTTTTCATTAATTCGACATTAACAAACATACAAATACTTGTAACTATGTTTTATTCTAGTTATATTGACCATAGTTAATGTAGGCCTGTTCTCAAATGGAATGCTCGAATTGGTTGCATAATCTGTAAAACACCTACAGAGTACAGGCTGGTCCACGTATCACATTTTGTTGCAGAAAATGTAAGTTTGAAGGACGCGGAGAAAAGCTGCATTATGGAAGATCCTGGGACGCTAAAGGAGCCAGAAGTTGCATTATTTCACTTTAACCTGATTGAATCCTATGATGAGAAGCGTGTTGCGTGTAGCAAATGGTAGAATTGTGTGATTTAAGATAGTGCAGAGTAGATTATAGCTCAGACATGCCTTCTTTTTCCGATGTACATCTTAATCAATCAATCAGTCAGGGAATTTCTAAAGCACACTACTCACCCGTGAGGGTCTCAAGGCGCGGGCCATTATTGCTCTAACAGCCAAGTCTTGCGATATCTCCTGAAGGAAAGGAGATCCTTGGTCTGACGCAGGTGGGTTGGAGGAGTGTTCCATGTCTTGGTGGCGAGGTGCAAGAATGATCTGCCGCCAGTCGTTCTGCGGATGCGTGGGACGGTAGCGAGGGCAAGGTCGGCAGAGCAAAGCCGTCAGGTCAGGGTGTAGAAGGAGAGGCGTCTGTTGAGGTATTCTGGTCCGTGTTGTGCAGTGCCTTGCGAGCATGAGTGAGGACTTTGAAGGGGATTCTCTTGTTGACAGAGCCAATGCAGGTCTCTCAGGTGTGCCGTGATGTGGCAGTGGTGGAAGATGTCCAGGATGAGGTGTGCGGTGGCATTCTGGATGCGTTGCAGTCTTTTCTAGAGTTTGGCCGTGGTTCCTGCGTAAAGGGCATTGCCGTAGACCAGTTTGCTGCTTACGAAGGCTTGGGTGACTGTTCTTCTGGTTTCAGTAGGGATCCATTTGTAGATCCTCCAAAGCATGCGGAGGGTGCTGAACCAGGAGGAGACTTTGGCGTTGACTTGCAGGCTCATAGATAGTGAAGAGTCCATGATGAATCCCAGGTTGTGTGTGTGGTCGGTGGGTGTCGGTGTGGTTTCCAGTGTGGCAGGCCACCAGGAGTTGTCCCATGCAGAGAGAACGGACTCAAAATCTCACCCTTTGAGGGAACTTTATGCTAGTTTGTCCACTTTCTTGTATTATTTTGATTTGAACTTCATATTAATTGATGAATTCATATATTGATTGATAGTAACTTGATGTTGCCTTTTGTAAACTTTCAACCTACACTAAACCATTATGGTTTGAAACCTTAAACAGTGTGTTTTCATTGAGGAGCGCAATGTTTCAAATTATTTAAATGTATTGATTTGAACACCCTTAGTTTTGAATTGCGATTCATCCGTTTTTTTTTATATATTTGTTTTGTTGTTGCAAAAATGGTACATAAGTCAATACTGTCAACTGTGTAATAAAACTGTGTAACTTGTGCTATCTAGTATGATCAGTGTCTCCCCAAATTACCAGGAGGGCCATCTCTGGACATAGCTCCAGGGGAATGCCCGTGATGTCCTCCGATGTCTGTCCACCTCCCTCCAGAACAACTCAATCCTGGGGAGGTCCCATAGTGTGTCCCCCTCCCCACCCTGCAAAGTAGGGTACTAGTGTAGTAGACCCGATGAAATATTTTAAGCTGGATTACCCTGAGCGAAGCAGGTGTGGCCAACTCCGCTGGGAACAAAAGTACCCCCCCCCCCCCCCAAGTCAGCCTCCTCTTGGTCCCCACAGTCCCGGTTAGACCTGCCATCCTTGGCCTAGTCTCCCCTGTCTATTTGCCTCTGCTTCCCATGTTTTGACTGTGTGCTGGACTGTTTTTGCTGGTTTAGTTACTCAGGGCACTTTACCACTGCTAACCAGAGCTAACGTGCTAGTGTTCCCTGGTAAATTGTGTGTGTAATTGGCTTTTCCATGATTGACATATTAGATTTACTAGTAAGTCCCTAGTTAAGTGCACTAGAGGTGCACCGGGCCTTTAAATCAAATGCTACTTGTGGGCCTGCTGCACTGGTTGTGCGACCCACATGAGTAGCCCTGTAAACATGGCTCAGACCTCCACTGCAGTGTCTGTGTGTGCAGTTTTAACTTCCAATTCGACCTGGCAAGTGTACCCACTTGCCATGGCCAAACGTTCCCTTTTTATACATGTAAGGCACCCCTAAGGTAGGCCCTAGGTAGCCCCATGGGCGGGGGGGCAGTGTATGGTAAAGGTGGGACATGTACTGATGTGTTTTAACAGTGAAATACTGCCAAATTCGTTTTTCACTGTTGAAAGGCCTATCTCTCTCATAGGTTAACATGGGGACTTGCTTTTAAATAGTTTCCCTTTGGGAGCAGATAGGGATCTGGAGTTTGGGGTCTCTGTACTCACAATTTAAAAATACATATTTTTGGTAAATTTGGTTTTAGAAAGTGGTCATTTTCTTGCTTAAACCATTCTGTGACTATGCATGCTTGTATATTCCCTGTCTGGGTCAGAGTGACAGTTGGGCTGTTCGTGAATCTCCACTAGACTGTGACAAAAAGGGAGCTGAGGTGTAGCCTGCATATCCTGATGGGCCATCCGGGATAGAAAGGAGGGAGGAGTGGTCACTTACACCTGAATGGGCTGTGCTTGCCCTCACACAATGCAGTCCCCAACCTCCTGGTGTGTGTGTCTGGCCAGGCCTGGGCAAGGCAGGATCATGTGAGCAACAGAGACTCTCCTTTGAAGTTTGCCCACTTCAAAAGCAGAAAGGGGGTAGAAGCAGTGGACCCAGAACCCCGGATTTTCAGATTACTTCTGGAACCAAGAGGAACCTCTGCCAAGGAGAAGAGGTGAAGGAGTACTGCCCCTTTACCTGCAAGTGTGCTTTGGTGGGTTGGCCTGCAGTTGCTGCTTCTGCCTGAAAGAGGACAGAGATTCGACTTTGTGTTATATTCCTGGTTGTGAAGTGTCTCGAAGGGCTTGGACTGAGCTTGCCTCCTGTTTTGAAGTCTCAGGGCCATCAAAGACTTCCCACATCTGGATTCTCTGCTGAGACTCCTGCCCTGCCAAGTGGTGCCCTATCCAGTCCATGAGGCCTTGAAAGGTGAAGCTGGTAGAACAAGGACTGAAATCCACACACAGGAAGCCATGCAGGGTACCATTTAGATGCATCACCTGCAACACGGCTGTAAACACGACACCCCACCCTCACGGTTGAAATCAAAGCAGCACCTGCACTATGGCTGGAGAAACGACAAAACCCACTTGCGGCTGCTAAAATCGATGCAAACCCTACACAGCGTGGTTTTTCACCAAAGTGAGGCTGGATTTCGCACGCATGATTGCTGGGCATCAAAATCAACCTGAACCTGCACAGATCAAAGGTGCCCCATCTGGAAATCGACACATCACTCTCTTGCCAGAGAGAAAAACAATGCATCACTAGCCCGGCCAGAGAATAAACGATGCACGGCCCCACTTGCAAGTAAGGAATCGACCATCGCTGACCTTTTTGATGCACATGTGGCTTTATTTTTTACGCAAGCTAGGTACTTTGTGTAACAACAAGGTTTCCATTGTTTCCTATGGAGTAAGATTCTATTTTGAAAATTCATAACTTGTGTATGTTAGATTTTTGTTGTTTTGGTCTTGTTTGATTTAGAGAAATATTGGGTAGTTTTCAAAAATGGTGTGGTGTCCATTTCATAGTGTTTTCAATGTATTAGTGCTAGTACAAATACTTTACACATTGCCTTAGAGATAAGCCTGACTACGCGTGCCAAGCTACTATCTTAAGTGTGTATCGCCATTGCCCTGACTAGAGTGAGTCCCTGCTTGCACAGAGAGCAAACTGGCTGCTAAACAGAGACCCCCATTTCTAACAGTCCCTCTCATTTCTTCCAAAAAGAGCAACCAGGGGGGTTTGTGTGTTCCCCATTAATGTATCGTATGTAAGTAATATTAATTTCTCCAGTACCGCAGCATCTAATAGTCTCATCTGCAGTGGGGAATCTTCCTATGGTACCTCTCCAGGGGTACTAGGGCACAGGGCTGCTGTTAGCTGTGCGTAAAGCAGTCACTGTTTATTGGACATTGGGTATTCCTTTTGTAGGTGTAAGAAGCGTACCTCCTGGTTGGCATCCAAGAGTAGACATCCATAAAACATCCCAACCTCTGAACCTTCACAGGGTTGGGAAGCTGCGTGCCCTCCCAGAGGGGTGTCTTTGGGGGAAGGGGGCGGGGGGGATCAGACAATTAGCCCCCCCCCCACCCCCCCCCAATTTCTCTTGTCAATTTCCTCCAGGTCTGGATAACTACCTCTGTTGCAGGCAGATTGCAGGACCCACCCTCCCACCATAAAG
The DNA here is from genome assembly GCF_031143425.1 of Pleurodeles waltl. NCBI lineage: Eukaryota > Metazoa > Chordata > Amphibia > Caudata > Salamandridae > Pleurodeles > Pleurodeles waltl. The sequence continues at coordinate 888,903,951 of NC_090448.1, read as the reverse complement.
CTGGTGTAGATCGCTGCGACTGCCCATGGAGTTGCCATCGGCCCAAAACCCCAGATTCTCCCAGGAGGCAAATCCCAGAGGTTAACCAAACAGACTTGTGCAGCCTCATAATATTTACAAATATTCGGGATGGCTCACCCCCCCCCCCCCCCACCCCACTCGTATTTAGATCTCTGCAGTGTACAGAGGGCCACCCTCAGCTGCCTACATTAGTGTACGGACAAGAGCCTCCACTGTGGTGAAGAGGTGTCTGAGATATGGTATGGGGCGTTTTGGAGGACACAGCGGGTGAGAGCAACCATCTTAAACATCGCTGCCTTCCCCATCAAGGATATTAGTAAGGCCCGCCAGTGTTTGACATCCTTCTCGAAACTTCAGAAGGGTGGGGGGGGGGGGGGGTCAAATTAGCATCTTTGTGGGGGGTTGATTATTTAAAGGAACCAATGGCAGTGTTTGGTTCGGTTCCCATGTGCCAGGGGGGAGACAAATTACTTATCCCAGTTCACCACAAACCATGAGACTTCTCCTTAGACCAGAAAAATATCTCCCAGGCATTGGATCGATGAAGGTACCTGTGTTAAGTACAAGATGTTGTCAGCATATAGAGAAATACACTCCTCTCTACCGGACAGCCATCCCCTGATATGTGTGTCTATTTATATCCAGTTAGCTAATCCCTCAATGGCTAACGGAAATATTATCGGTGACAGGGGTCAGTCCTGCCTTGTTCCTCTGTGCAATTCAAATTCTCGAAGGTGTACCCATTAGCCCTGACCTTCTCACAAGGGGTATCATATAGGAGCCTGACCCACCTCCTAAATTTAGGGCCAATACCATCAGATTTTTTTTTAAACACATTTCATTAGCATTTTCCAAAGAAAAATCTTGGCAGTTATTTAGTGCACACTAATTTACTGTGAAAGCATGATATTTACGCTCTCCGACATGTATTCTGTACAAAGAATTCCATTCTTGGAGTATTCTGAGCATTACTTCCGTCACTGTCACACAAGCACTCCCTATCTGTATGGTTGCCTAATTCAAAAGAGCGATATGGATCAATCCATCTGATAAAAAAAAAAAAAAAAATCACTCCCTTATCTCACCCACCCTCTTGATGGGTGAAATTGTCCAAAGATCATGTGTGTCACATCTCGGTAGCCTGTCCACCCGTTGTCTTTCTTAGGTTATGGAGTGATTTGAAGAAGAGGTTACTTAAGTACTCATATTATGGGAAGCTGGCTTGGCTGGGTCACGCACTTGACTGTACAATTATATGGCAATTGTGTTTTCAGTATGTGGTTGTCCCTATTAAAGGGGTGGGGGGGCATATCTATTGAAGGATCCTCTACTGATCGCAGGTCATTCTTTAGACCCTCCTATGCTCAAGCTGCCTCCAGTGAGCTCCCCTCCCTCCATCAGCATCGCTAAGGAGATTGATACTCTCATTCTGTCCAGCGAACTAGCCCATGTGGCCAAATTGTGACTCATCAGATAATACTCTATGGGCCCCAAAATCTACACAAAGGAAAGCACTAACAAGGGGAAGATGCTGATGCTGGAATGACGACAGGAGGAAAAAGGGCTCCGACTGTAGCACTTTGCCCCAGAGTGGATTAGACTGCAGCTTGAGCCTGGTGGCAGTCAGACCCAAGAACAGAGTGTTATGCAAGCACAATCAGCATGGAGGAAGCATAACAATGCAGGAACAGGAATCAATCAGAAAATGAGGGACAACACCCATGGAGGAAGAACCACCAGAGCAAGAACATGTTTAGTCAGCATAGTGAAGGGGGGGATCGGAACTACAGAGACTGGACTTGGCAAGGTTTATGCAGGCCTGAACGAGAGTGCGACAGGGGCCAGTGCAATGCCCACGGACTCCTGCTAAGGACAGGCGATACCCCAGTTAGCCATAAGCAGAGAACAGTTCTCATGGTAACATTTAGGAATTATTAGGGGACGGTGACCGGAGGAGAAGACAGCTGGTCCTGGTTTGAACCTTGAAAACGACACCTTCAGGTGGTAAAGAGTTCTCAGAGGCGCATTGAGTCTATATATAAAAAAATAAAAAAATGGCAAATCCCATTTAAACCACAGTGCAACGCCCGACTCACCCCACCTCCCAAAAAAAATAACAGTAGCTGAAAGGAGAGGTAGAAAGGCAGCAGTAGTTCAGAGAGACCACAGGCAGGGTAGCACAACTGCTGCCAAACGAACAGATGTTTGCAGTAGAAAACGTTCAGTGAAAGGCAGGTTAGCAGGGGCTCCCTGCCACTGAATGAAAATGTTCCTTAGAAGGTGCAGGAAGCGTCACTTAATTCCCCAACGGACATTTATCACACAACCACCTGTTGCGCTGGAACATGGCTTGTGAACTCATGAGTGCATAGCCACTGCAGGCGAACTGGGAGATGGGAAGTCACTCCAAGTGGGCCAAAGCGAAGCTAGTAAACCACCAACAGCAGCGAAGGGGGAAAGCATTCTCTTGGTCGAATAGTGGGGAACAGAGGTGCGCCCCAGGGTAACACACACTAATAATACCCCAACGTAGCTGAAGGGAGTTCTCCGTGCTCAATTCACACCAATAGCAGCGAGATGCAGAAGAATTGGCACAGTGGTCCGAACTCAACAACACAGTTATGCCTGGAAGAGCAAGAAAAGAACCAAATGTGTAAGGCCTAATGAAGAAACTAAAGTTAAAATAGTCGCTCAGAAGCCTGAAATGACCACTGCAGCACATTCCATACAGTGTATTTGCTACGCAGTCAGGTAATGGAACACCCTTGACAAGACAGTCTGAGCGACCCGTTTTATGACCTGAAGGATAACTTAATATCATTGAAGCGTGAACTAAAACAGGACCACAAAAATGTTAAAAGAAAAGCTAAATGAGCTAGCTGAGCGAGTACTCTCTCTCAAGGAGATTTGTAATTTGGGGAAGAGCAATAATTCCTGAGACAAGATCTGTTGTCCCCCGGTAGTATAACATAGCTCTTCAGACACATGGAGGAACTAGAAACTAGATAATGCAGAAAAAATGTCCAGATGAGGTGTGTTACAAGGGGAATGGTTGGATCCGACAATACAGTAAGAATTTAAGAGCTCTAATAGACTAGTCAGTTTCTGAAGAGATTCTACTGGATAGAATACATGGAACATTTAGGTCCAATTACGCTGGCATCCAATATCCATATGTACACTCAAAAGAGTGCACTTTTACTACCAAATGGGAGAAATCTTTGGCCCAACAGAAAAAGGACTTCACATATAACAGACCCTTAGTGCTAATCCTTCAAGACCTCTTAACAATAACAAAACAAGAACGCAGAATCTTTCTTCCAGGACTTAAAATCTGGAAGTAAAAGAACACAGCATTTGGGACAGGGCAAACATTTCTGTCTAGTATTTAGATAGGAAGAACACAAAGGTCAAGAAGCCACACTAGAGCAAGCCACCAACTTTCTGCACAGCAACACAACGAATGAAGCAGACTCACCAGTCCGTCAGGAGGAAGAAAACCTGTAGCAGCCCCCTCAAGGAGTTGGTGGATGGAGAAAATTTGTAAACAAGAGGCCCAGATCTGGGCGACATCCCACAGCAGCCGATATGGAGAAAGAGCATTAGGCAGTAATCAATAAGCTTAAGGACTTCAATACGTTCATACAGCCTCCCAATCAGCTGTAGGTGAGAAGCTGTAAACAAGACACAAAAAAGCGACAGTTGAAGCCAACAAAATGGAAGAGCTACAGACAAATTAAGAAAATGGGATGGTGTCCAAGTTGTGAGAGGTAATGGGTTACAGAGCCTCTTGGGAACCTCAAAAACTGGTTGGAGATCATACTCTGAACAAATGAGGCAATTGGTAGCCTATCCTGGGGAAGGGGAGTTGTGGAAGGTTACATTTTTGCAGGGTGTGGGAAGGTTGAAAGCATAGCAAGTCTAGAGGCCCATCCACTAGGACTATCTGAATACAGTAAGGATGATTACTCCACCAAATATGGAGAGTAAAGCCACAAAAAATAATAAACTACTCACTTGGATTGTTCAGGGGTTAAGACAGCATGGCCAAGACAGCAAAGGTACTTGCTTATAGGAAAAAAAGAGGAGTGCAAATTGCATTTCATAAAGGGACTTATTTTACACTCTCACAGGAGAAGGCACTATTTAAACCCAGGAGAAGCCAGGTCTAATTTACAGAGTTCTTAGATTTTGCACACTGGGTGCTCATCTGGACTAAGCCTAGGATCCCATTCAAGATAATGGGAATAATTAAAGATAAGGAAGGTAGATATTACACTAGGAGACAAATGGGAATGATATCGCTCTGGAAAGCATATATAGCCCAAATACAGTCCTAGCTAGATTGCTAGAAGCACTACCAAAGCAGATAGCCAAGTTTATTCAATAACCACTAATAGGTTTTATTTGCGTGGTTAAAGATAAATCACCCTCCACTGACCGACTCACTAACAGCTAAAGGTACTAAATCACTAGAAACGTATCTCAGTGGGGCCTGAATTAAATCTGGCTGGCGAATCACCAGCACGTCCATAATTAGTCATTCTATCCGGGGACATATGACCTCTATATGCATTTATGAGCTCACACACACACACACACTGATGTGGGGTAGAAATTGAACATTAAAGTTGAAAACTGAGTCACTCGATGACCTGCTCTTTAAGCAAACAATCGTGCAGGATATACAGTACTTTGCAGAAAACAAAGGCACTTCGATGTCAGTGTTGATGGAATGATGCGCCTTCAGAATGCATTGAATAAAGACATCCTGATGCATTAGATTAACCCTACTGAAAAGACCTTGAAAAGCAGGAGCTAACAGAGCGAACTAGAAAATATGCATCCCTTGAACTCGAAAATATAGAGGCATCTTGCTGCAGAAAAGGAAAAACTGTCAGGATTAGATTAAAAACGTTGTGCTTTAACTATAAAATTTACCTAGTGAACGAGAAAAAAGTGGGGAGCTTGCTTGCCTGGCTACTTAAACCACACGAGAGGCACCCCAATATTAGGAATTCGAAAAGCGCAGGATAACCTTGTACATTCGCAGAACAAAATAAACTGTCTCAGAGGAACATTATAACTCCCCTTTACGCAAAAGACAATGGAAATAAAGGTCCGGACCGTCGACAGTACACAGAAGGGGCGGATTTGAAAGTGGTACAATCTGAGGAAGCTGTAGTATTAGGCAAGGGAATTACAGTGCATGAGATTAAGTCAGCGCTAGAGGGGGATAGCTAGAGGGGGATACCTAGAGGGGAATCGCCATGCTGCTTTAGGCTTGTTGTTGTGTTCTATGCCGGTGCAGGCAGAGCTGTCTAAGTATATAAGGCAGTTGCGTCACCTACCACTTGCACCTGACAGACGCATTGGCACTGTCCTTGTATAAAGTGTAGAAATGCAGAAGAGGTATCCATATACTGACTTCTGTCGATTCTTACTGTTGACTATAAAATACTGAGCGCCATCTTGGACACAAGACTGCTACCCTCAATGGAATTACTAATTCCCCCAGACCAATGCAGGTTTATACCAGGCAGAAATATTGCCCAGAAGTTCTGGAAAGTGATTGAAATATGATCTCACAGTACTGCAGCATACTAGATTGTTATTAAATGCTGGAAAAACCTTTGACTCAGGTGATGGGGTGGATGGATCAAATTGCAGTACACAGAGCCCACATTCGGATATTTGAAGCCTATGGGATGGAGAGGGAACAGGCAAGAATGCCATGCCTTCTCTCTTTTGTTGGCCTTATAATCAATCAAGCAAACATTTATAGGGCGCTGCAAATCACCCATGAGGGTCTTGAGGCGCCAGAGCTGTACTTTGCTGTGTGGAGGTAGAATCATTCAAACATCCAGGTCTTTACTTTCTTCGGAGTTGCTGGAGTGACAGTGCGGTCCTGAGGTGCAGGGGAATGTTGTTCCAAGCTTTGTCTGCCAGCGTTCTCCACTGTTGGTTCGAAGGATCAGTAGGGTACCTGCGAGGGAAAGGGAAGCTGATTGGCGGTATCTGGTTGGTTGGTGGAAGGTCACACGTTTGTTGACGTATGCTAGTTCTTCACTGTGCAGGGTCTTGTAGGAGTGGGTCAGCATCTTGTAGTGGCATCTCTTCTGAATCGGAAGCCAGTGTAGTTTCTTGAGCTGGGGTATGATGCGGGTCCTTCAGGGGAGGTCAAGTACAAGTCTTTTTGGTGCGTTCTGCATTGTCTGGAGTCTCTTCAGAAAGAGTGCTATGATTCTTACATACAGTGTTTCCACAGTCCAGTCTGCTGGTGATGAAGGTCTGCGTGACAGACCCTCTGGTGCTTGATGAGAGCCACCCGAAGATCGTGCGGAGCATGCGAAAGGTGTGGAAGCAGGCGGATGAGGCTGCATCAACTTGGTTTTTCATGGAAAGCTTGCTATCCAGGATGATGCAGAGGTTGCTGGCATGGTCTGTTGGGGAGGGAGGTGTGCCGAGCTCTGGCAACCATCAGGTTTCAGTCCATGGCGAGGTGTTCTTCCCAAAGATGTTTTCAGTGCTGCGTTTGAGACAGTTGTCCTTCCTCCAGTGCCCTATGTTCATTATGCATCTGTGGAAGTTAGCCTTTGTGGTGGAGGGATCTTCAGATAGTGAGAGGATGAGCTGTGTGTCGTCTGTGTAGGAAATGTTGAGTCTGTGTGATCTGGCGGGGACGGCCAGGAGGGTCATATAGGTGTTGAAGAGGGTCATGCTGACAGATGCTCCTTGGGAGATTCCACAGATGGTTTCCCTTGGGTCTGAGGTGAACTATGGGAGATGGATCCTTTAGGTTCTGCTGGTGAGATACGAGATGATCTATTTGAGGGCTTTTCCTTAATCCCGAAGTGGTGGAGTCTGTTAATCAGATGTGATGCAAGACAGTGCCCACAGAGCCAGAGGTCCAGGAGGGCGAGGGCTGCCCTTTTCCCCACAGCCCAGGAGGGCTCTGATGTCATCCAGGGCTGCAATCAGGGCTTTCTCTGTAGTGTGGCTAGCTCGAAATCTGGACTGGGAGAGGTCCAGGAGGTTGTGGTCTTCTAGGTGTTGGGCGAGTTGCTGGTTGATCGCTTTCTCAAGGACGTTTGCTGAATAGGAGAGCAGAGAAATGGTCTGGGAGTTCAATTCGGCTGGGTCAGCAGAAGGTTTTTTTCAAGTGGTTCAATTACAGGTGAACCACTGGCCTCGAGATCAGAAGAGGGACCAATAGAGCGGTATTATGCTGGCAAATACAGAACATCACCTGTCACTCTTATGCGGACAACATGATGGTGTTCCTACACGATCAAAACACTGATTCGGGAAAGCTATAAATGCTCTAACCAGATCTGGTGACTTTTCTGGTCTTTAGTTTAGTGGTTTCCAACTTGTGGTCCGCGAAGCCTCCTCAGGGGGTCCGTCACTGCTTAAAAAATTAAATAATATTAATAGATTAAGTCCCCAACTTTCAGTAATGACTCAGTGGGGGATGCCCGGTTTCCAATAACGATTCTGTGGGGATCCAGAGTTCCAATAATGATAAAGTGGAGGTCCACAGAAGTCAAAAGCTTGGGAACCAGTGCTTTAGATGAAATGGAAGACGTTTATTGCCTATTTAGTGTGACATACTGTAGAGGTAGAAAAAAAAAACACACACCTTGGTTGAGGTCAAGCAGGAACTTATTACCATACACTACTTGTGAGTACAATTATATCACACTGAAAGACTTGTTAGATGGAAATATAACAGAAATAGCAGCAATGTGGAGCAGTGCAGAGTTCTAGAAGATGCTTCCAAAGTCAGTGATGAGAAGAATTGCTGTAGTAAAGATGGCAGCATTTTCTAGGCTGCCATAATTCTTTACATTATCAATAGTGATTGCACGGGGGTGGTTTCTGGAGATACACCCATTGCAACCAAAGATTATGGGACTATCTAATCTTCAACGTCCTACACTGGAGGGGAGAATTACTTTTCCTGACATCTTATTTATTACTTTGCAGCACAACTGCAGTGGCTAATAAGGTAGGTGTCCAACAGAGCTTCAGATAGGCTGGATAAGGCAGACCAAACACCACCACTGCTAGAACCGGGAAATATTTTACTGTGGCTTGAGGATGGGGTTACTGGTTCGCAGAGACTAATAAGAATACTAAAAACACTCTTAAGCTAGATAACTCCACAGAACACAAATGTGTCCCGTTTGCACCTGACCCGCCACTTGAATGTCTGCAGATACATCACTGAGATGGGAGCTGGAAGGAACAGAGTAGAAGGACAGGGAAGTTGGAAGAGTTGTGGACCTGTACAGGGAGAGACATAGGTTGAATACAGTGAATTGGCAGAAGAGGCCCTTTTGGGTGAATAGCACCTTGAGACCTTTACGGGTGAGTAGTTGTGCTTTATAAACCGTGATCTGATTTGAAGAGTATGACATCCCCCAGGAGAAGTCCTACTTTTTCAGGAAGTTATAGGAGCAATAAAGCAAATGTAAAAGGCTGGAAATAGCTAGCCCCCAGCACACAAGGGGCCAAACAGGAAAATGTTACTTACCCAAGTAAGCATCTGTTCATGGCATTCAGTGCTGTAGATTCACATGCTGTGCATACTCCTGACATCTAGTGTTGGTTCTGGAGTGGTGAAATTAGTTTTTCTTTGAAGAAGTAATTTGAGTCACAGGATCGAGTGACTCCTCCTCTCAGTGATAGTACACATGGGTATTAGCTTCTTTGTTAGATTATTTTCCCCACAGGTGGGTGAGAAAACGAGTGTCCAACTGCGTATGTACTAATATACACAAATATAATTTAACAGCAATGGCCACAGGCGCCCGGGAGGACGCATGTGAATCTATAGAATTACATGTCACGAACAGATGCTTACTGGGTAACATTTCCCGTTCAATGGCATGTGTGGCTGTAGATACACATGCTTGCAGCTGACTGGAAAAGTTTTTGTAGCACAGCTTGACCTACACTGGCTTGCTGACATGTTAGTACATCCACACAGTAATGTTTTGTGAATGTGTGTGGTGTTGACCATGTTGTTGCCTTACAAATGTCAGCTATAGGGATATTTCCAAGCAAAGTCATAGGGGCACGTTTTATCCAAGTAGAATGTGGTCTTTGAGTAACATGTGATGGTCTCTCTGCTTTACCATAACAGGTCTGTATGCATTTAACTATCCATCTAGCTATGTCAGTTTGGATATTGGACTGCCTTTGTGAGATGGTGAAAAGGCTACAAAGAGCTGTTTAGTTTTCCTAAACATTTTAGTTCTGTCAATGTAAAACATGTGTGCTCTTAATATCTAGAGTGTGGAAAGCTCTTTCAGCAAAAGAGTCAGGATACGGGAAGAAGACCGGTAGCTCAATGGATTGGTTTATAGGGAATTGTAAAACCACTTTAGGAAGAAACTTTGGGTTTTTAGGAAGGACCATCTTGTCTCTATGAATCTGAAAGAAAGGTTCTTCCAGGGTTAGTGCCTGGAGCTCACTGACGTGCCGGAGTGATGTGATGGCAACTAAAAAAAAAATAAAAAAACAAAGAAAAAAAAAACTACCTTCTAAGAAAGATACTGAAGAGTACACGAATGAAGTGTCTCAAAAGGAGGGCCCATGAGCCTGGTAAGCACAATGCTGAGGCTCCGGGATGGTGCAGAGGGCACCCCGGGTGGAATAACCCTTTTAAGGCCTTTCTTGAAAGCATTAATGACTTGGATTGTAACAAAGAACTATGTTATCTGTTCTGTAGATATGCAGCTATAGCTGCGAGATGTAGGCAAATGGAAGTGTAAGGTAGATTTGCTTTTTGTAAATGGAGCAGATAACAAATGATCTCTTGAACAGCATCTTTTATGGGGTCAATTTATTTGGGTTGACAGTAGTAAACAAAGCGTTTCGCGAGGGGCTGAGTCCCTAGTCTTAAAACAGCTTCTTGATTTTCTAGACACCCTGCAATCAACCTCCTACCTAATAATAGCTGGGGATGTAAACTGCACCTTTGAACCCTCTGTGATACTAACTGGTCTCACAGAGGATGAAGATGAAACATGGGGGATTGCACAGTTGACTAGTGACAACAACTGTGTTAATTCTCGTGTAGCTACCCAATTGGCATCCCTCTGTTTGAAACATGGCCTCAGGGCATGCAATGGCCGAATGCCCTCTGACCTGGATACTGCACCCACTTTTAAACGTGGTTCAATCACAAGCGTAATTGATTACTTTCTAGTGGATGTGAGACTGTGGCCCTTTCTGAATGATATGAAGGTGGACGCTAGAACCGAAAGCGACCACTATCCCTTGCTACTCTATGTCATGTGATGTTTTTGGTAGGACTTCGAACCAACAAACTACTATGGTCCCTATTCCTACCATGAACATCACATCTACGAAGGACAGGTGGCCAAAGGTCCAGTCAAACCCTTACATGCTACGCGAGATTTATCAGGCCTTCATAGATATTCTTGCTCCATATAGTGACCACGACTCCAATGATATACCCTTCTTATCTATACATGAAAATATGATCACAAGATTACAACGCACATTCTATAGGAAGGTTGGGGCAAGACATCAAGGAGCTAATTCCAATACATGGTTTGACGAGTCCTGCCACATGGCTAAGAAAGGATTAAAAGGTGCCCTCTTGAACGGTTCCCACGGGGAAATACTATTAGCTAGACGTACTTACAAAGAATCCATCACCCGAGCAAAAAAAACCTGGGAAGACACAACTTGGCAGAGTTTACTGGATGCTACTCAATCCAACAATAATAAATTGTTCTGGGAATTGTTAGGCAAACGAGAGAAAGAGGGCAGGATTGGTGTGAGAAGCCACATACAGCCAGAAAAATGGGTGGACCATTTCTCCGGCCTATACAGGAAAATTGAGACCCCCATAATCTTAGCTACAGGGGAAGCAGACCAAGATCTTCCTTCTACCCCTGACGAGCATAATGGCCCAGCTCCTCCTGTAGGGGGCACACATGTTTTTAAGAGCCACACCTGCTTTACTACTAAAGAAACAGCTAATGCTATTAGTTCTTTAAAACTTGGGAAAGCTCCAGGCCCAGACAAAATTCCAGGGGGATCTCTACTCGTCGAACCAATAGTCTGGACTTGGTACATCAATACACTCTCTAATAAAATTGCCGAAGGGGGGCAGATCCCCATGACATGGAAGGGTGCAGAAATTATCCCCATCCATAAAAACGGTGACGTAAACCTTCCGACAAATTACAGACCAATCAGTTTAATCGATAACATCCAAAAAATATTTGCCAAACAAGTTCTAGGTAGATTAACCAATTGGGCCAAAGATCAGAATATCCTTTCCCCTCTCCAAGCTGGATTTCGACCAAGGATCAGTACAGTAGACCAGGTCTTTAGACTGGCCATTCTGTACTGGAAGTATACAGCCCTGGCCAAACAACCATTATACATTGCCTTTGTCGATTTGAGATCAGCATTTGATCTGGTCCCGAGGGAAAAGTTGTGGGAGGTGTTAAAAAAGATAGGGACTCCGGCCAGCCTAATCCAACTTTTAAAGCGGTTGCACGAGGACACATATGCGCAGGTGAGATGGGGGAACCTAGGTGAACTAACGGACAAAATCCCCATAAATAGGGGTGTTCGCCAGGGTTGTGTGTTGGCACCTTTTTTATTTTCTATCTTTATTAATGAGGTTGTACAGGTTTTAATGACGTGCCATAATGATGCCCCCCACCCTATGTGCTCAAAATATTCTAATCCTTCTTTTTGCTGACGATTCTATTCTTATTTCTAAATCTCCCATGGGCCTTCAAACTCTTATCAATAGATTTAACTCCTTTTGTCGAGACTACGGCCTAGAGCTAAACCATAAAAAGACCAAGCTAATGGCGTTCGGCTCTGGAGTGCGGAAGAAATGCACTATCCATTCAGAAGGGAACCTCTTGGATAAGGTTTCCTCCATTGACTACTTGGGCGTAAGGATTGCTGATAATTTAAACTGGGGAGAACAGATCAACAAAAGTGTGGGCCGCCTGCAGCATGGTGCGGCATCAATCCTGCGCTTCTACAGGGGTATGACAGCAAAAACTGTCTCCCCGGCAATTAAGATCTACATCGCCAGAGCACAGGGTGCCGCCGCATATGGAGCAGAGGTCTGGGGTTTTGCGGACTGTAACAGGCTCACCATTAGTGAGAACAGTTTTGCGAGGTCATTGTGTGCTTGTCCTCCTAGTACTCCACTGATACCACTGTTCTTAGACTTGGGCCTGAGACGCATAGCCGATCTAATTATCTTAAGACCATTATTATATTGGATAAGACTATGGACCAACCCCGAACTAGACGTTTATAAGACCTCACTCCATGACCTGCTAATGTGTCCCAATTCAACCTCCATTCCTTGGGTCAAACATGTATCCAGTTGGTTTAACAAACTCGGCCTCAGCCACTTTTGGGAGGAACCCCATAAACTAGAAAAGGCTTACTCCATTGTGCTGAAACGCATATATTGGTCCTATGTATGTAATGACCATATTACCCACAGAACCTATGGCACCTTAACAAATCACTTCACAGATTTTAAGTGGTATCCACAATTTGAACCATACCGAGACAACATCCCTGACATCTTTGGTAAAAGCTTATATGCCAGATTCCGTTTCGGGTCACTGCCGTTGAAGACATTGATGTGCAGATGGGGTACAAAAACAGAAACAAGTACATGCCCAGCTTGTGGTGTAAAATCAGAAACGGTTGAACATTTTATGTTTTTTTGCCCTGTATACTCCCTTCCCAGGTCTAAGTGGATCTGTCATATTTGCCGCGATATGGGGATAAGAGATTGTGCCTCTGCTTTGAGGATTTTAAAAAGTCACCATTCCACAGTTTTAATACTTGCTGTTAGTAAATATTTATTAGCAGCATGGCGAATACGCAATTCCATTGTAAAGACTGTTTTAATCTAGAGCCTTACTTTTATTCTTTTACTCTTACAAGAACTGTAGGAAGGGGGTTGGAACCGTATTATGTGTACTATGCGTACTGAGAACTTAATTAGACTATGCTTTTAGGAATCCATGCTCCACAATAACTTTTATCTATGCTCTATAATATTATTATTATTGGTTTTATATTTATTCTTATTATTGTATATTCGCTTTGATGATTGATTGATCGAATAAAGCATGTGTTAAACTCAAAGCGTTTCCATCTTGCAGTATAAAATGCTCTAGTTGTGGGTTTACAGGCCTCCCTGAGAATATCAATACCTGCCACAGGTAATCCTAAATAACCAAACTACGACCTCACAGGAGCCATATCGCAAGGTTGAATGACTTGGTGCCTGGATGTCTGATTTGGACCTGATTTTGATTTTGAGGGAGAAGGTCTGGCCTGTTAGAAAGCTTCTTGTGGGGAACTACTAATAGGTCTAGAAGTGTGGTGAAATACAGTTGGCGCACCCAAGTGGGAGCTACAAGGAATATGGTAAGCAACATTTGCATGAATCAGAAAAGGAATGAGAGGAAGAGGTGGAAAAGCATAAGCAAATATGCCCTTGGCTCGACGGTGTGGATACCTGGAGTAGAGACCTTGGGCATTTTGCATTTTCTGCTGTGGCAAAGTAGGGTTGAAGAACTTGTGGGTGGAGGTCCCATTCATGGGATTATTGCTGCATCCTGCTGAGTAATTCTGCAAAGTCATTGTCTTTCCCTGAAAGATATTCTGCCACCAGGTGGATGTGGTGGTAGAGAGCCCATTTTCATACTGTCTGAGAGAGTTGTGACAATTGGAACAACCGTGTCCCCCCATTTCTGTACATAATACATGGCTGTCATGCAGTCCCTGAGGACTAAGAAACCCTGTGAGATAGGTGATACAGAAATTCTTTCAGGGCTAAAAACACTGCCTTAAGCTCAGAGTAGCTAATGTGTAGTGATGGATATTCCCGAGGCCCTGTACCATGAGTTCTTGAAGGTGAGCCCCCCCCCCAACCAGTCAGTGATGCATCTGAGGTCAGAATGAACTGAGGCACAGGGTCCAGAAACAATTTCCCTTTCAAGAGGTCAGTGATGTTCCACCATTGCATAGAACTGTGAGTATGGTGGTCTAACAGAACCAGATGTTCTAGGAGACCCTGTGACTGACACTACTGCGACCAACACTGCTATAGGGGAAAGCATGTGTAGTCTGGCATGGGGAACAATGGTAATGCAAAATGCCACCATCCCTAATAGTCTCAAAATGGTACTGACTGTGTACGTATGGTTCTCCTAAAATTGAGGGAGAAGGGACTGAAAGTTCTGAACATGGGCTGGGTTGGGGTATGCTAACCCTAACTCTGCATTGAGAATGGCTCCTAGATACGGCTGCACATGAAGAGGTTAAAGGTGGGACTTGGAGAAGTTCAGAGTAAGACCCAGAGTGTGAAGGAGATTCAATGTCAACAGGGTGTGATATTGGCACTGTTGTAAGGTGGCAGTGGTGGCCCGGCACCAACTAGAAGGGACCTTTTAATAGTCTTGGGGTGAGCAGGAGGGGTGACTGTATTCACAGGTTGCGCCAAGGTGATTTAGTGGCTCTCAATATCTGACTATTTCAGAGTGGCAGGAGTCCTGGATGGAAAGGGCGTCCCCTTCCTGTGCAGGTCCCTCCCCAAAGAAGTCCAGGGTGTCACCTGGAGTCTTGTGTGCCACTTCCAACTGACATGCCCTTAGCTCCTGAAGCGTTTTCTTCCATCTGAATGATCTACATGCATCACAAGTCGCCTCTTGATGATCAGGCGAGAGGCAAAGGTTAATCACCAGATGTTCATCGGTGTGTAGAAATTCAGCGTGGCACCGAGGGCAGAAAAAGAATGGTGCCTGTTCTATCAGGCTGGCATATCTGTTGGTGCAGTGTGGTAAGGTAGGCCCGAGATGGGCAAGGGTGCACGGTCGGTAGCCGGACCAACGATTTGAGGCAAGTGCCAAGGTGGAAAAGCACAATTTTGAACAGGAGCGAGTCGAAGATGGAGCAAAGACACACATGTCCAAACTGGACAGTGGAGAGAAAATCGAACAAAAGAGTCTATGCCCATGCACACCATCACTGAGAGGAGGAATCACTTGATCCCATGATTCAAAACACTTCTTCAAAGAAATACAACTTGCACCACTCCGGATTCAACAGTAGATGTCAGTAGTATAAAGAGAAAGTGTATCTACCGCCACACAAGCCACTGAACTAAAAGAAATTGCCAATGACAAAGTGGTTCAACTTTATATTGAGTTCAAGACTACACTAAGACTTGCGGGAGATACGGGCAGAAGATATACTTAGGCCACTTACTGAAGAGGACTAGAAAAGCATGCTAAGAAATGCCCAGAGGGTGTCTTGTAAAGCCCACCTGAGTTACCTATTTTATCATATAAATGGGATGTATATCTTCCTCAGAAGGATTACTAATTATTACCCAAAAGTGAAAGCAAAATATCCTAGGTGTGGGGACGAGGAGGCTGCACATTTACACATGGTATGGCAATTACCCAGTATAAAGAGTTACTGGGAAAAGACAACGCGTTTCATCAATTGAAAGACAGGGAAATATTGTATACTATCACTATAAACTCTCCCTAAAGGGAAGAAGGTAACCAAAAGATTCATAGATTTGGCCTTGGGATTCAATAGTAGCAGAGATGGGCATGCCTTAACGCATAAGATCTGATACAACAGGGTGAACGACACCCCTTATGGACTTCCATCCAGCAGGTAGTGCACTAATAGAAAAGTACCTAGCACTGACCTCCTCACCCCCTCCCTCCCCGCCCCAAGAATCCAGGGGGAGTCGAGCAGGTGAAGAAATCGTAAGAGAAAGCTTGCAGTAGGCTTTGAAGATTACCCCTGCCTGGAAACTAGACATTGACTTACGAGTAAATAAGAGAAACCTAGATTGGTTGCTTGTTACATTCATTAGTTCCTACGGTTTATCTTTAATTGGTAGTAGGATTGAAAAACAGATGTGCAATGGCACAGACAAGATTATACTTACTTACGCCTACTACCCCTCCTGGGGTATAGGCCATCGACCAGGACTCTCCAGCTATCTCTGTCCTGGGCTTTTTTGTCAGTCTGACTCTCTGTGTAATTCATCTTGCACTCCACTTCGAGGCCTCAACACCACACGAGTTTTGGCCTTCTGCTTTTCCTTTTCCCTAGGGGTTCCAGGTCAGGTCTTGCCTGGTGGTGTTTGATGCGGACTTGCAGAGGGCGAGACATTTCGAGCTCCAGTGTCTTTTCAGGATTTCTTCATGAGCAGGGAGTTGGAACGTTTGATGCCATAGGTCATTGTTGCTGATGGCGTGGATAAAGGATTGGGAAGATTTTCCTCAGACAGGTGTTGATGAAAACAAACAAGAGTATAGTGAATAGATAACTGTAGGTTCAGAAGCAGATTCAAGAACCAACATTTTCTGCTTAATGGGGCTTGATAAGACTCTCACAAACATTCTAGAGAATGCTGTGAGAATTTATTGAAATAAGATGAATGTAAAGCATAGCAGAAATTCATGCTTATTGTCTTAACATCTGTCCCACGTTTGCAAACCCAATTTGTTTGAAAAAATTGGGGGAGGAGTAATTGGAAGCGTTTGTTACAATGCTTTGACCAAAGTATCTGTGAGGCTTTGGCAATAACAACACACCACCTTCCAGAGTAAATGGTGGCAAGGCCCCCCGCTCTCTTTCCTACAAACAATTGCAGAGATAGCACACCCTTAATGAGTCAATGAGCCATGAAACCAACTGAAGGCCACATCCCCCTGTTTTTTTACCATTAGGTGCTTATTTGCACTCTTCACTTCCAAGTGAGTGATATGTGCATCCAGTAACTGTTCTACAGAATACATGCTAAGTTCTGCCAACTGGGCATAGCAACAGTCAACCAAGGTCAATGTAAAAGCATTCTGAATACAAAAGGGAGTAGCAAAAACAAAGAATACAGTTAATATACTAGGGTGTTGTTATGTTCCACCAGCGGAAGTGATCAACAAATGTAGGTTATTGCCCTAAGCCAGTGAAGCAGAAATCTGGCAGATTTGTTTTCCCAATTTTGAGATGTACTCGTAGTAATCAAACACTGTCAGCCTATCCAACTGCTCAGCTCTAACATGCAAAAATGACAGCAGAGCTACTGAGTCCTCAACAGTCACATTTCGAGTTACCTTGCTTTTTCTTTCAATTTGATAATTTCCCTTTTCATTGCCATCTATACCCCATGCAATATTTTAATACACATACCTTGTATTAAGACTCAGAAGGCTTCCCATTCTATGTACATTATTGTTTTGGAGATATTATGCAGTATATTCCTTGTGCCATATCTCTGTATCCAACATGAGTGAGAGCAGCTATCTAGGCAGGATACATGTAACAAGCCTTTTCCAGATTATTAAATTTACTGTTTCTCTTTTTTCAGTTAAAACCAATTATAACCGATAAAACACCAAAGGGAATATTTATTTTTCTGTAGAAATCAGAATGCAATGGATTTTGCGTCACTTTTGCTACTTTTCTACCTTCTGGTGTCAAACAGGGTATATGCAAACCTTCCCTAA
Organism: Pleurodeles waltl; assembly: GCF_031143425.1. Taxonomy (NCBI): domain Eukaryota; kingdom Metazoa; phylum Chordata; class Amphibia; order Caudata; family Salamandridae; genus Pleurodeles; species Pleurodeles waltl. The sequence goes on along the minus strand of NC_090448.1, from coordinate 888,886,357 downwards.
TCTCTAAGCACTTTTCCGTGACGGGTGTCCCAGCTATGACCCACTTTGGCAGTACTAGGTCACTTAATATACCCTTGTGAACATCTCAAGGACCGTGGGCTCCTAGGGCGTACTTCAACTCTTTTTTTGAGAGCATGGGGTCACATCATATGGCTTCAGCTCAGTGCAAGTTTTTGTGTAGGGGCCAGCAGGTTCGCTGGTGTCTTCAGAGTAGTGTCTCAGTTCAAGGCAAGGAAAGCCTGTATGATTCCATTCTCCTTCATTGGTTTATGGGGTTTTATAAAGCACTTGATTAATCTGAAGCAATCTCCGAGGGACACCATTCTTTCAAGAATTATGGAATGATGGCCTTAGGGCATATTTTCAGGGACACTTCCAAGAGTTCAGAAAGCTCAGCCTCCCCATTTCTTATAACTGAAGCAGAGCACAAAAAAACTGGACTCATATGCAGATCTAGGATTTTGAGTTGAGGCATAAAAAAAAGGTTTCCTAGTGAAGACTTGAGGGGCTGGGTTGCTGTTGACTTTGTACAGGATACTTTAAAGAAAATCAATTTTAATTGCCAGCAACATGTAGTTGTTTAATATGGCTGGCTACTGTTTTAAATATTTGTGCAGTGGGTTTATGGGTTATTAGGGAATACTAGATAGATTGAACTGAAACAGTCAAACCAGGATTGTACAGATGCATTGGTGATTATAATGATGTGTACAAAGGAAGCAAAGGGAAATGCATCTCAAGAGGCGATTAAGACAAAAATGCAAGATGGGTTGACTTGGGGGTTGGGCGGGGTGGGGGGGTTTGATGGACAAATTTCAAGTCAGTATCGAAAACAATCCCAAGGTACGAACCAACGTCACTGAGTTGGGATTATCAGCTTTGGGTAGGGTCTCTGTTTTGGAAGGGTTTAACTTCTAGGTAATTCATTTGCACCCAGACACTGAAATCAGAATGGAGGGCTTAACTGAGGGACAGGTGTAGTTTCCCCACTTAAATTAATGAGGATTTGCATATTGTCAGCATATAGGTAAATAACTGGGTTAAAGCTGTTAAGACGTTGAACATATAATTGGAAATAGGAAGCAATAAAAAAGAACCCTATGGGGGTCCCCATTGGAGCAGGGTAACCAGAAAAGAGGAAGGGGCTACATGGACTTGCTGGGTTATGTCACTGCTGAAGGTTTTGAGTCCGGGAAGAGCTGGATCGTTTTTTTCTGGAAGTAAGAAAGTTGATGGCATGACAGAGCATTGGTTTCTGATTAAGGCAAAAAAAAAAAAAATCACTGTGCATAGAGATGCCTCAAGAATCAATGTCCCAGCAACACTAAAATAAGTGAGAAACAAATTCAATGGGAGGAAACATATAAACCTTTCGGAACATGTGTCATTAGTAACAACTTAAAAACTTAAAAGTAGGCTGGCTAGGGAGACACATGAGGGGCAAACAGGGCAGCCAAATTACCCTTAACAGTAGCCACTGCTAGGCCTATCAGGGCAAGAGACTGTGCAAACCATAATACATTATAAAGGTGGGACTGAAATGGGTTCAGACCTTCCAACTCGCGCTACTGAGCAAACCTATTTCAGCAACCCCCATAAGTGGGTTTCTTGGCAGCCAAGTTGATGTCCTCAAAATCAGGTGGCAAGCAGTTCTCCTAGTGGCACCTCAAAATTTCAATGCAAGCCACTGCAACATTTCAGGGTCTAGCCACCTTGCTGCGAGAACAAGCCCGCCCCGTGCAGTAGAGAAAGAAAGGTATCAAGTGCAGAGTTTTAAAAGATCGTTCTAACAAATCCTCTTCAACAAGTCTGGGACAACCAGGGTCAGCTGTGCTCTGTCTTTCCATACCTTCAATAGGACTGGTGATGGAAACTGGTTTGGGAAAAATTTGTTAAGCAGGCCCTGCGACTAAAGGTATGTCAAAGAAACAATTCAGAGGGAAGGATATGGGGCAAAACTGACAGCAATTCCTCTTCTGGGCAGTGGTGAAGAGATCCAGACATGGACACCTCAATTTGGAAAGAAGAATATTTATGTCACTTAAGGATAAAGATCTCACTCATGGCTGTGTAAGAGATGGCTAAATCCATCGCCCCTCAGAGAGGAGACTCGTAATGTGTGCTGCTACTGGCAAACTACCCCCTTGCTTGGTTGGCCACAAAAGTTGAATCTCCTCTTAACGCAAGACTCCACAATGCCTAGACTGTGGTGGTATTCTCCAAAATAACTTAAATAGTGTCCAGTGTGATGAAAGAAAGATAAGCCTTCATGGCAAGATATGCTTCCAGGACCTCCAACACATTTATATCAAAGTTCTGCTCTGATGAGGACCGAAGGCTCCTGGCTATGATAGATGCTTCAGCCCAAAATGAAGGTGTCCAAATACGGTAGCCTACAAAACTGTAAGACAGAAGGGATGACCAACCAAAAAATTGATAGGAGGGACACATCTACCAGTGCATATCAGACAGGATATATTTGAAAATCTGCACTAAATCTGAGAGAGTACCCCAATGATGGAAGCATTGTTTCCTTAAGCACCCCTAAAGGGCTCCTGTTCGCCATCTGGCATGTGTAAGGAACAGGAAATATGAGGCCACCAGACCTAAATATGATTGTATTTGAATGTCGTATTTTAATATGGACTGTGGGCTCAACTCATACGAGTCGTCATAATAAAACACCATCCCAAATAATGCTTAAGCTTAAATCAGCAATCTTAACGCTCTAGGACCCGGTCCACATATAATTAACCACACACCACAGGTTGCAACACCAAAAAAAACAAAACAAAAAAAAAAAAAAAAGCCACATGCGTAATCATAATTTTACAACATTAAATTTCTTCGTATAAAATACAAAAAAAAGTACCTATAAAAGAATGGCACATTCTCTCTACCAATTAATGTTTTTGCTTACTGCTATTTCTTTTCCTCGGGATACATAAAATTACCTAACCCATTACACTAATATCTTTAATATTCAACAGTCACAATTGACTGGAAAGTGACTGGCGTAAAAAAAATAAAAAACGTCATTATGGTTAGATTACAGCAGACAATGTTAATGGTGGGGAGTTCACTGTGCCACTGTTCTAAACTATAAAATGCCCCACCACTCCTGCCTTTTCTCAATGATAAAATGAAAGCAGCATGGTGCTAAATGTACAATAAAAGTCTACACACCAGCATAAATTGAATGTATTTGGGGTACAGTTTGTGAAAAGAAGGATTTGCTAGATCAGGAGGGATTCTGCTGGGGCCACGGGACCTCCCTAATCACTCCCTCATAACATCACTGCCTACCAAAACCCCTATTTACAGTGTGTTTATATTACACTTTAATGTGCTTGGCAGGATTAATGCAGTTTTCAGATTTCATCATGAATCACTGTAAAACTGAGATAACAGATTAAACCAAGGTTACTGCCTTGTGTTAAGGATTATTCCACACATGTATGTTCTATACAAGCCATTTATTTTGAAATGCCAACTATATGTAGGGTAAAGTCAATGTTACATGCTTTCTGGTAACAGTAGAAAAATAGAACCAGTGAAAACATTTGTACAACTGCAATGGTACTCAAAAGAGAAATGTATTGTTTTACAATGCATTACACAAGACTTGAATTCAAGTTTGGAAGTACCTAAATAAAAATACTATTTTTTTAAAAAAAACACTATATACAATTGAAGCGTAAACAAATCTTACAAAGTACTAGTTATGCAGGTTGTAGAAAACACTTGCATAGGACGGGAAATCAGTTCTTATAAGATTTTTCTTTCTGAGCCATTAGCACTGAAGGCACTTGACTTTTTTTTATTTTTACCAGCAACAGCACATTACAGGAAACTAAATATAAAACTTTTTGAATAGACCACTTAAGACCGACAAACTACATAAACCAAACAGCATTTTTCTTTTCGTCCATAATGTGTAGTCCTCTGTTGTGACAGGGGCAATGTACATTTTGGTGAGGACTACCAAACATGTACAGTATAAAAAATAGTTTAATTTCCAAAGTGACTAAACCTGAAACAAAAAAATAAACATGCCCATTCTAAACACTACAATAAATAGATATGAGTCCCAAAATTGAAAATTAAATACATGACAAGGTAACAATATTGAATTTTCAATTTAGGCTACCAAAATATGATTTTTTCATTTAATTTGTTAAAAAGTCAAATTAATTTTTGTAAACTGTTTGAATTGAATAGAAGGTCAAACATGCAACAAGAAGTCTTCATATTAGACAAAAGTAAATAAAACATTGCACAGCACTGGCTGAAAAGATCAAAACATAAGTGCAGGTGTTTCCTTCTTAAAAGTGCTAGAACAGTTAGATTAAATGCAAAGCAGAAAGGGCCAACAAGGTAAAGAGAGAAGAAAAAAAAATTAAATAGCAAAAACCTCTGAAGTTGTTAGACTCAGTCAAATGCACCAAGCTTTGTTCTAGCAAAGGACAAAACTTTTCAAGCTCCACTGTTAATGGATTCATGCATCCAGATTACAATTTGCTTTCAAATTAAAATCCCAACGCCTTTATTGTCTTAAACTGCAGGACATAAATGGTGCTTTTACCCTCTCAGGAGAGTGGTGAAAACTAGTCACTTAAGCATGCAGTATCTTTTAGTGAGGAAAGTAGACTGCTAAAGAGTAGAATAAATAACGAAAGAGCATCAAGCTCCAAAACTGCAGCTGCAGTTGCACTCCTTTTTCTGCATATCCAAATCACAATGTTAAAACAGACTGTTCACATTTTACTTGCCTCATTTACTGAGAGTTGAATCAACTTTCCAGCATCTGCAAGGCATCGCATCAACTCAGCATACACAGCGGCACTACACACAAAGTGCAGAATAAAAATTTGAGAGATGCATGCACTTATGAATGTTGATATCTTTGTAGCGTCTTCTACCCAGACAACGCCACCATGCACGTAAAGACTGAAACAATCATATATACCCTGTGTATTAAGGGTCTGGTCATCCAATTTTATATGAACGTACTACCACACCATTTGGGTTAGTGTAATGAATCCAATAGGAAAGCAAGAAAAGTGGCTTGATAACTATCACAGCATGCCACTAAAACAAGCATAACAGTAGCCAAAAAAAATGCAGAACTGTGTTTAGTAGCAAGATTAATAATAAAATCTCACAATGAAAACCAGATTTGTTGCATGTTCTACCAAACCTGCTATTCACTTATATTCATGAAAATACTGAAGTAAAATGACTGTATATGCAAGCTGTGACAACGAATCTGTTAAGCAGAAAAAAAATGTTTTTCATTGGTATTAAAAATAGACAGACTGACAACTGACCAGCCAAACATTTCTGCCACATGACGTTTAGGAGTGATTAACTGTTTGAGATGCCGTTTGGCTTGGTACTGTTGACGGAAGAATTTTTCAAACTTTGTACGTACTAATTTAAATGTGTTTTCGTTACATCTAAATCCGATCATTCACTCTGACATTCCCTAACAATTGGCATTTAACATTTTTTACAGCATAAAAAAAACTTTGTTCTAAGAACACAAAGCATCTTCCTACTTAAAAATAAAAAACAAAACTTCAATTTAATTCATCACCTGCTTCAATTCTGTAAATCTAAAACCAGTTCACAAGAATGGTAAATTGATTTAAAGTGAATGCAACCATATACATGCAATACACATTTTACGGGAAGGGTTATAGTTATGTAGTAACAGGCTTAAAAGGGATACAACATGAACACTCTTCCAACAAAAATATGAAACATAGTTCCATCAAGATCCTACATCTAAAGTAGTTCATACACTGTTGCTGAGTACCATTAAAAAATTAAATTGACAGCTCAGTGAGAGATCGTTTTACAGACCAAGTAAGATGAGAATCAAGATGTAGGGATTGGAGGGGAAAAACACTAATGTATAAGGCAAAGAATGGTGCATCAAGCACACACATATAGATTATGTCTAACAGAGTGAGCTTTTTAACTGATTTGTTGTGTATTTATCACTGAACATTTCCAGCTGGCACCACTTGCACTCGGAATTGTGAAAAATAAAATAAGAAAATCACTAACAGAAAAAACAGAAATGGTGTAGATTGTCTGAACAATTTGATTGTCTTAGGAATGCATGCAGTTTCTATTTTTAACTTTTCAGGCTCTTTGCCTTAAATACATTGGTGTACTATGGAGACCTGGCTGTTTTGTGTGTGCCCAATAAGTAACCAGTCCACTTGTTATTTAAAAAAACAAAAAAAAAAAACAGATGTGCTCATTAGCCAGATATACAAGTACGTTAGATCTACCCTACTAACCACACTATCTATATTACCAGTTTGTATTCCAATTTACAGTTTAGTTCCTATACCAACCAAGTGACAGCAAGAATGTTTTACCTCAGAGTTAATATAACCCTTTTTATACAAAATGACATTTACAAAGGGACAGTTTCACAAGGGATAGGATGTGTGATGAATATGGTGTCTTAAAATGTGAACCCCAACAACTTTTTAAAGATTTTAAACAAAATGTCAAAACATGGTCATGGCAATGAATGCACATACCTAATCGGTGGAGGTGAGAAGAAACACTTACTCTATGCAATTAATTATTAAACATTAGCAGAGGATACCCAAATATTTTTAAGTCGTTCACAGATCAAAGATACATTCCAAAGAAACTGTCACAATACTTCTCAGGTGAATCTCTCAATCACAGCTAGACAATTACACTTAATCATAACACATTACATAAAACACACCCCACTGACTTAATATGTTAAGAAAGCCTGGAAGTTCTGTGAAGACTTGTAAGATTTAAGATTTATACAGTACCGCAGGTGTTTGCAAAAGAATAAATGCTTCAGAATCTCATACCAGATTCAACAAAAAATTCTGATAATACAGTTCAAAGCAACTGGGAGTACTTGGGAGATGCCATCAATCAAACCTTCCAAAATGCAATTTCGATTTGCGCAAATGTTCAGATTGTTTTTGATATGTAGCTACACCCCCTAGCACCTACTGAGGGAGGTAATTTGGACTAAAATGTGAAAATAATAATATATATATTTATATTTTTCATTACACAGTTATATACATGGCCTTTAGCATCGGATTTGGACTTCACAATTATTCAAAACATTGACTAGTAATCTCAAACACATAAAAGCAAAGGTTGTTAATCATCACATAAAGGTGGCTATGCTTTATTTTCTTTAAAGTAAAGCCAGCTGCTGAACGATAAGGGTGCTCATCCTTTAGTATTTTAAAGGACAATTTAGCATTTGTGGACGACTTCAGCAATGACCTAAAATTCTCAATTTCCATGCAGCACTTAATATATGTATGCCTCAGAGTATAATGGATTCTTACTGAAGTGAGGCACATTACCTGTTAAATGGGCATAATGAAATCGGTTGTAAAATTTACTTCTCCCTTTCCTTTACTGCCTCTGTGAAAGTGGTTCAAGAAACCTCCACATATAAAACATAGGGTAGAAGAGATTACTATTGTTTTGTATAAATAATTTTCCAAATGGAATATACTCTATGTCATCCTTCCAGCAACAAACAAAACAGTTATAAACATTACTGAATACACAGAGAATCCTAATTGGATGCATATTCTTTAGAAGTGTGAGTTTTACAAATCAGTGGTGAAAAACCTAACCACAACAGCTTTTATAACAGCACAAACATGTCCGAAGTGTGACTGATTAAAATAAAATATTAGTTTCTTAAGATCAGAAACAAAACAACTTTTTGAGGTAACAAGGGGGTAAGTTTAGCTGACACTTATGGTACATTTAGTGTAAAATACATGTAGCAAAGAAATGTAGCAAAAGCTGGCAATTATCAACCGATCACATATAATACTATGGTTTCTAATAATTGAGCACCAATAAAAATTATTCCTTTTTAAAAATGCTTCACATGTGAAACGCACATTGAAAGTCACATGGAATACTGAATTCTGATGCAACTCATGACTTTGGCGTTTCATTTCAGTACCTGTGCCAAACATCTTTTTTACATTCTATGTAAATGTGTGCTTTCAAAAAATCTGGTTTTATGTAATTTCAAACTAAGACTGATGGAGGAATACTCTCCTCCTTCCACAAAAAAATGAATTGAGAGGTCTCTGTATTAATGTTACCCTTGAATCCTATTTTCTGCGTGTAAACTAAATTTAGAGTTAGTTCTATTAATGAAGCAATGCTCCTCAGGCTATACATGCAAAGGGTGCCAGTGGCCATGGCAAGATGACATAGCTCATGAAAATATTGTTTTACAAGTTAGTTATTCCCTCACAATTTCTGCTTAATGGTCTTCTATTTTCATATTGTCAGTTATTAGTAGTCACTTGCAAAGGTATCCTACAGAAAAAAACAGTTCACTTTCTTTCATCAATGTCTTGGTCACCGGGTCAGAAATTTCAGTGAAAGACACAGTGAATTGTCACAGTATGGTTTGGCCATTAACACTGAACACCAAATCTCAATCATACAGTAGCAACATGGAAACTTACATCCTTTAGAATGTCAAAGCCCTTTGTGAACACATTACACACTGGACGTAGTTCATCATAAGTGGGTCACAACTTATCCTATGAAATATTTTATGATACATGAGCCTTACTGTGCTTCTTTTTAAATATCATGAGGTTTTGCACTTATAGGTTACTGATAAACTACTTGGAAGACCTCTGCCAGCAAAGACTCAACAAACTGAAAAACTGAAGGTAATACTAATTATAAGTATATGTTTACACTACCTTCTTGTGGTATACTTGGTAGGGAGAAAATTACAACAAACCTGTCTCCAAAATGTTAATGTTTGGTTACACAAGCCACAAACGTTTGTAGAAAATAGTCTGGTCCTGAATGCAAACAATAGTGCTTCTCATAGCACGTTCTATATGTGCATGAATATTTTGCCATTCACAATTCGGTAACCAGTTTTGTGGAGTAGGATGCATCATGTACCACACTACCATGTTACTGTTTAATCAAAGGTTATCTAAACCTTGGTAATCTGCTTAATGGGGAATTGACTGGAGGCTGGGAGGATGACGTGAGGATATGTACTTCAGCCAGTGCTCTTAAAAAATAAAATAAAAACTACAACCCTCTTTTAGGGTTATTTTTTTTTAAAGTAACACTCTAAAGTTGGAAAAAAAGCCTAAATCCTGATATTTTGACAATGCCCACTCACAACCCCTTATATTATTGCTAACAGGATCGTCCCTATGCAGATTCTGCATGTCACATGTAAATAGTAAACAAAGTGTAAGTCATGGACGGAGGAAGAGATTTTTTCGGATTTACAAAAATATGGTAGAACAGTCTTACCTTTTAAAAAGCACAGTGAATATCATACTCTGGTACTGCCCAATAACTTGTAAATGCATTGCAAAGGCATGTGAGGTATACTTTCCTAATTGCCATTGCACAAGGTGAGGCAAGTGGTCAAGTATTAGGGGTAGCTTAAAATATGCATTTTCCCTATTGTTTGTTGATTGAATAAACTAGTGTAAGCATGTTTCTGGGGGTCACTAGATCCACTTCAAAACAATGGCATTTTTCAAATGGTGTACTTAGTAATTTGCCAACAAAACCTGTCACTTGGCTTCAAAATGAAACTGCAGGTTTAGTGATCAACGTATCCTGCTCAAAAGAATTGTTATTCAAATCAAAGAAATTGCGTGAGTGGAGATTCTCATGCCAAACTTATGAATGTTCCTCAACTGTGGCTCATGATAAGTTCAAAAGAGACCAGTGTTGCAATTTAATCAAGTGACAACTATAATGTGTAAAAATTAACCATCTAAATGATCATTCAAATACACAATCACTGTCAATCATGCAAAGTATACAACATTAGATTAGTTTTATGGGGAGAATGTGTTGAGCTCTGATCTTTGGGCATATTTTGTTAAGAAATGCACTGTATTTAATAAAGGGAATATTTCATGTATTGAGCAACCCACTGCAGAGATGGAACATGGAAGATAAAATGCCAAAGTGTAGGCCTTAAATGGTACATCATATGTATTTATACTGCGCTGGATAACAGATGTCAAATCAGTTTTAAAGCACATATTTGTAGAAATGTATATTAATACTAAGGGAGATAAATATATGGGCAGAAAGAATAAAGGTTCCAGCAATATATTTTTGCAAAAGGCTCTGCCAATTATTATGCTCATTAAAAAAAACTCAAAGGCAGTATCAAAATAAACTGAGAGCATGCTATCCCTAACCAAACATGTATATACAGAAATGTGATTCTAATGAATTAAAAACAGTTATCTGCTGGCAGGTTTGCATTTGTCTAGTCAGACTAAAAGCTGCAACAAATCAGACACTCCACTTTTAGGCACAGAGATAACTTGTAGAGGTTGCTTTCAAAGGGCTGATTTTTTATAGAGGAAATCTGGTTTGTTTGGAGATCTTCTTTCTCTGCTAACAGCCTCCTCCCTTTCCATGTCTGTGTTTCTCTGTAGTCCGTGATCTAAAGATTCACTGTCTGCTAGTCTTCTACTCGGCCTCTCATCTTGAATCTCAGAGCTGTACGCAGTGTGAGAAGGTCTGTTTGAGGTTAAGCCATATGTCAAGTCAGTTTCCATTTTCGTTCTTCCCCTTACATGAGGACCACCACTTCCTGCATTCTCTTGGGCAGCCAGTGCCAAATCCAACCTTTGAGGAGGCTGTTCTAAGACATCAAGGTGCATTGGTTCATTCTTTTGTCTGTGCGGATGCCCATCATGTGAAAGCATATAATCTCTCCTAGAGTCTTCAAACTTTTTAGGAGAAATTTGATTAGGTAGGTATGCCGACTTTAAACCACTTGATGATGGCTTACTGTGGCTGTGCAAGTCTGGGCCAAAGTATATGCTTTGTGAAGGCGATGAATGTCTGTTGGGTGCAGGAGTAGAAGGCCTGCAAGCAGTGTTTGAGAAATCATAAAAATCAGGATACTCCTTCTGGCTGTCATGAATATCCATTTTTTGTTCGAACATATGTTTCTTACGAGAGTTGTGCAGGTGTCTGCTTTGAATGATTGGCATGTGTTGTGGAGGCCCTAGTACCATCTCTGAAACAGGCTGGTTAAGATCTGTGTTGATTGTGAGTTCTGGAAGCCTTCTGTCCTTTAGGGACATAGAGGACACTCCAATTGCAATATCTGGCATAAGCTCGTTCAGAACAGGTTCACCGCACTATTAAAAAAAGAGAAGAGAACAGGATTTTAAGAGCCACTCTCCTTGGAGTTTTACACTTGCACAAACGCTGCAATATACTTGATATGTTCCACTTTTATTTCAATATAGACATGTTTATTATAATGCTGTATCTCACTAAATGTTTTACTGTCTTCATTCTAGATATGAGGAACAATTTACAAACGTTCCATCATAAGTAATCTGCTCCTTATCACTAATTGCAAAATATAATTTACTAGAAGAGAGTTTGCCACAGGGATAACCATGTGACCAGCTTTCATCACCCAACTTAAATTCTGTCCACTTAATTCACACAAAACAACAAGCTATGAGACAACTCTACTGTCCGAATCCCGAGAGCTTTGTCCTATATGTAATACACTGGCAAATAAAAGTAAAAGCTGCTTACTTGTAACATTTAATGTCAGAACCCCTTTAATAGGGCCACAAGCCACGCAGGAGCTACTGAGGCCCAACCATGGTGGTTGAGGCCTTTTACTCCTGATGTCTTGGGCCCAAAACTACTATGGATCCTAAGCAACTGGGTCAAGTACCCTTATGTACTTGACTCAGGTACCTGTGGATGAGTAGTCAAAGGCTCACTCTGGAAGGGGAGTGTAGATACAGGGAAGTGAACACGATTCCAAACTAGAAGTGCACAGTCTAATACCTACTTTTGTAAGAAAAAAATGTATTTTATTTCTAATTCATGAGCAATAACACAATCCCCTTGAGGTCAGGGTTCTAATAGTTGTCAAGTAAATTCCTGTCTCACCCTCTTCCTTATAATGTGGTTACGGTTATCCCAATTCACTGGTGGCCACATCCAGGGAATGCTCACTAATAAGCTGCACTCAAGAGATCCCCTATAACCCCCCAAGCTTTAGTCAAAGTGTCTAGGGTGCCACAGCACCATTAGCAGTAAGTCCCCCAGCACCCCACAGGCCCAGTTCAAGACTTACTTCCAGCAGTATGGAAGTGTTCAGTGAGTTCCCACTTCACGGGCACCCACATATCCAGATTCTGCTTGCCAAGAAGTATCGCTGTCCGCTGTGTACACATCAGTACCCAGCAGGCGCAGGTTCTCTCCCGCAAGCAGCAGTGCCGGCTTGTTCCAGTCATTGGAGCTGCTCCCGCTCCTCGAAGATGTTAAGTCACCATTTCCATCCTGGGGGATTGTGTGTGATGGGGCTGAGTATTTGACGTCTCAGACAGTGTCCTTGACAGTCCTCAAGGAATCAGCCAGGTGCAGGCCTTGTTGTGCAGACTTGGCCTAGCGGTCACAGGTGCAATCTTCCGTCGCAGTAACAATCCAAACATCTGGAAATGTAAGCACCAGTAGTCCTTGGGACAAAGAGAGTGTTCAAAGATAATCCCAGCCAAGACTCAGACTTCTCTGCTTCACTCGCCCTCACCAAGGCAGCCCCTCCTGACATGCGTTATCTGAGATTATTGCGGTAACAACTCATTGCTTCTGGAATATGGGATCACTGCAATAAAGTGGTGCGAGCCTGGCTCTTCCCTTACAGCGCTCACGATACAGCTCAGGTCACGGCGGCCCTCTCTTGGCATACGGGGGTCGGATCAGCACATGAAAAATGACCCAATCCATGCACAGCCTTTTTCTCACCCAGGTAGTCCCTCTAGGTAGGGCTCCCACTGGACTTCACTCCCTTCAATGCCCTTCTCTTCCCTCACAGGCGACACAGGTCTTGGCAAGCAGGCAGGTGCTGGTGCTTCAAGGCAGGTGGTCTTGGTTTCCAATTGTTCCGTGAACAAGGCTACGGCTGAAACGCGTTGGGTGGAAGAACATTTTCGACTCTCTTTAATATATTTTGAACTGTCCGTCTGGTGTCTTGATTTTTGTCCAACTGGGTGAAACAATTTGCAAAAAAATAAAATATATATATATATATATATATATATATATATATATATATATATATATATATATAATAAAGCTATACTCTAAACAACATATCGTCTGTTAACCCCATCCTTACTTCTCTCCCTTTACTCTTCTTTTCTATCTTTTTTTTTTTTTTTTTTTTACATGAAGAGCATTGGATCCGTATTCAAAAGTAACAAGACAAACAATGTGCATACCTTATCTAGGATGGAGGGATGAAAGGGATGGCTCACCTTCACTTGAAGAGGTTCCTGACGACTGCCTGACCCACTGCTACCTCTCCTTGAGATAGTGCTTCCAAGCAGTAATGCTGTGTAAATGTATGGCAGCTTTTCCATGTTGCTGCTCTGCAAATGTCTTGCAGAGGAACCCCTGCAAACAGTGCTGCTGAGGAAGAAACTGCCCGTGTAGAGTGAGCACCGTCCGATGAATGCAGTGATGTGCCCGCTGCTTGATGGCAGAAACGAATGGCTGAGGATATCCATCTGGCTATACTCTGCTTGGAGAGCAGTTGACCTCGTCTGGGTGCACTGTAAGCTACGAACAATTGTTTGGAGCGGCGGAAGGGCTTCGTCCAATCCAGGTAGAATTTAACACCTCTCTTAATGTCTAAGGAGTGTAACGCTCTTACCGCAGGAGTAGATGGATGTGGAAAAAAGGTTTTAAAAACTAAGGGCTCGTTCATGTGGAAATCCGAAGGGACCTTCGGTATGAAATGCGGGTTTGTGCGAAGTAGTAGTGTAGGGAAATGCCTCCTTGGCATGGTTGACCCCTGACTTTTTGCATTTGCTGATGCTATGTTTACAATTGAAAGTGTGCTGAGGCCTGCTAACCAGGCCCCAGCACCAGTGTTCTTTCCCTAACCTGTACTTTTGTATCCACAATTGGCAGACCCTGGCATCCAGATAAGTCCCTTGTAACTGGTACTTCTAGTACCAAGGGCCCTGATGCCAAGGAAGGTCTCTAAGGGCTGCAGCATGTCTTATGCCACCCTGGAGACCTCTCACTCAGCACAGACACACTGCTTGCCAGCTTGTGTGTGCTAGTGAGGACAAAACGAGTAAGTCGACATGGCACTCCCCTCAGGGTGCCATGCCAGCCTCTCACTGCCTATGCAGTATAGGCAAGACACCCCTCTAGCAGGCCTTACAGCCCTAAGGCAGGGTGCACTATACCATAGGTGAGGGTACCAGTGCATGAGCATGGTACCCCTACAGTGTCTAAACAAAACCTTAGACATTGTAAGTGCAGGGTAGCCATAAGAGTATATGGTCTGGGAGTCTGTCAAACACGAACTCCACAGCACCATAATGGCTACACTGAAAACTGGGAAGTTTGGTATCAAACTTCTCAGCACAATAAATGCACACTGATGCCAGTGTACATTTTATTGTAAAATACACCACAGAGGGCACCTTAGAGGTGCCCCCTGAAACTTAACCGACTGTCTGTGTAGGCTGACTAGTTCCAGCAGCCTGCCACACTAGAGACATGTTGCTGGCCCCATGGGGAGAGTGCCTTTGTCACTCTGAGGCCAGTAACAAAGCCTGCACTGGGTGGAGATGCAAACACCTCCCCCAGGCAGGAGCTGTGACACCTGGCGGTGAGCCTCAAAGGCTCACCCCTTTGTCACAGCCCAGCAGGGCACTCCAGCTTAGTGGAGTTGCCCGCCCCCTCCGGCCACGGCCCCCACTTTTGGCGGCAAGGCTGGAGGGAACAAAGAAAGCAACAAGGAGGAGTCACTGGCCAGTCAGGACAGCCCCTAAGGTGTCCTGAGCTGAAGTGACTAACTTTTAGAAATCCTCCATCTTGCAGATGGAGGATTCCCCCAATAGGGTTAGGATTGTGACCCCCTCCCCTTGGGAGGAGGCACAAAGAGGGTGTACCCACCCTCAGGGCTAGTAGCCATTGGCTACTAACCCCCCAGACCTAAACACACCCTTAAATTTAGTATTTAAGGGCTACCCTGAACCCTAGAAAATTAGATTCCTGCAACAACAAGAAGAAGGACTGCCTAGCTGAAAACCCCTGCAGAGGAAGACCAGAAGACAACAACTGCCTTGGCTCCAGAAACTCACCGGCCTGTCTCCTGCCTTCCAAAGAACTCTGCTCCAGCGACGCCTTCCAAAGGGACCAGCGACCTCTGCATCCTCTGAGGACTGCCCTGCTTCGACGACAAGAAACTCCAGAGGACAGCGGACCTGCTCCAAAAAGACTGCAACTTTGTTTCAAGAAGCAGCTTTAAAGAACCCTGCAACTCCCCGCAAGAAGCGTGAGACTTGCAACACTGCACCCGGCGACCCCGACTCGGCTGGTGGAGAACCAACACCTCAGGGAGGACCCCCGGACTACTCTACGACTGTGAGTACCAAAACCTGTCCCCCCTGAGCCCCCACAGCGCCGCCTGCAGAGGGAATCCCGAGGCTTCCCCTGACCGCGACTCTCTGAAACCTAAGTCCCGACGCCTGGAAAAGACCCTGGACCCGCAGCCCCCAGGACCTGAAGGACTGGACTTTCACTGCAGAAGTGACCCCCAGGAGTCCCTCTCCCTTGCCCAAGTGGAGGTTTCCCCGAGGAAGCCCCCCCTTGCCTGCCTGCAGCGCTGAAGAGATCCCTTGATCTCTCATAGACTAACATTGAAAACCCGACACTTGTTTCTACACTGCACCCGGCCGCCCCCGCGCTGCTGAGGGTGAAATTTCTGTGTGGGCTTGTGTCCCCCCCGGTGCCCTACAAAACCCCCCTGGTCTGCCCTCCGAAGACGCGGGTACTTACCTGCAAGCAGACCGGAACCGGGGCACCCCCTTCTCTCCATTATAGCCTATGCGTTTTGGGCACCACTTTGAACTCTGCACCTGACCGGCCCTGAGCTGCTGGTGTGGTAACTTTGGGGTTGCTCTGAACCCCCAACGGTGGGCTACCTTGGACCAAGAACTGAACCCTGTAAGTGTCTTACTTACCTGGTAAAACTAACAAAAACTTACCTCCCCCAGGAACTGTGAAAATTGCACTAAGTGTCCACTTTTAAAACAGCTATTTGTGAATAACTTGAAAAGTATACATGCAATTGAAATGATTCAAAGTTCCTAATGTACTTACCTGCAATACCTTTCAAACAAGATATTACCTGTTAAATTTGAACCTGTGGTTCTTAAAATAAACTAAGAAAAGATATTTTTCTATAACAAAACCTATTGGCTGGATTTGTCTCTGAGTGTGTGTACCTCATTTATTGTCTATGTGTATGTACAACAAATGCTTAACACTACTCCTTGGATAAGCCTACTGCTCGACCACACTACCACAAAATAGAGCATTAGTATTATCTATTTTTACCACTATTTTACCTCTAAGGGGAACCCTTGGACTCTGTGCATGCTATTCCTTACTTTGAAATAGCACATACAGAGCCAACTTCCTACATTGGTGGATCAGCGGTGGGGTACAAGACTTTGCATTTGCTGGACTACTCAGCCAATACCTGATCACACGACAAATTCCAAAATTGTCATTAGAATTTGATTTTTGCAATTTGAAAAGTTTTCTAAATTCTTAAAAGTCCTGCTAGGGCCTTGTGTTAGATCCTGGTTAGCATTTCTTTTAGAGTTTAAAAGTTTGTAAAAGTTTGAATTAGAACCTAGAACTAGTTGTAGATTCTTAAAAAGTATTCCAACTTTTAGAAGCAAAATGTCTAGCACAGATGTGACTGTGGTGGAACTCGACACCACACCTTACCTCCATCTACAGATGAGAGCTAAGGTCACTCTGTAAACTAAAGAAAATAACAATAGGCCCCAAACCTACCAAAATACAGCTCCAGGAGCTTTTGGCAGAGTTTGAAAAGGCCAACCCCTCTGAGGGTGGCAACTCAGAGGATGAAGATAGTGACTTGGAGGGAAATTCCCCCCCTCCAGTCCTACTTAGGGAGAGCAGGGCTACTCAAGCCCTGACTCCACAAATAATAGTCAGAGATGCTGGTTCCCTCACAGGAGGGACCAACAACTCTGAAATCACTGAAGATAGCTCCAGTGAAGAGGACATCCAGTTAGCCAGGATGGCCAAAAAATTGGCTTTGGAAAGACAGATCCTAGCCATAGAGAGGGAAAGACAAGAGATGGGCCTAGGACCCATCAATGGTGGCAGCAACATAAATAGGGTCAGAGATTCTCCTGACATGTTGAAAATCCCTAAAGGGATTGTAACTAAATATGAAGACGGTGATGACATCACCAAATGGTTCACAGCTTTTGAGAGGGCTTGTGTAACCAGAAAAGTGAACAGATCTCACTGGGGTGCTCTCCTTTGGGAAATGTTCACAGGAAAGTGTAGGGATAGACTCCTCACACTCTCTGGAAAAGATGCAGAATCTTATGACCTCATGAAGGGTACCCTGATTGAGGGCTTTGGATTCTCCACTGAGGAGTATAGGATTAGATTCAGGGGGGCTCAAAAATCCTCGAGCCAGACCTGGGTTGACTTTGTAGACTACTCAGTAAAAACACTAGATGGTTGGATTCAAGGCAGTGGTGTAAGTAATTATGATGGGCTGTACAATTTATTTGTGAAAGAACACCTGTTAAGTAATTGTTTCAATGATAAACTGCATCAGCATCTGGTAGACCTAGGACCAATTTCTCCCCAAGAATTGGGAAAGAAGGCGGACCATTGGGTCAAGACTAGGGTGTCCAAAACTTCCACAGGGGGTGACCAAAAGAAAGGGGTCACAAAACCTCCCCAGGGGAAGGGTGGTGAGACAGCCAAAACTAAAAATAGTAAAGAGTCTTCTACAGGCCCCCAAAAACCTGCACAGGAGGGTGGGCCCAGAGCCTCTTCACAAAACAATCCTGGGTACAAGGGTAAAAACTTTGATCCCAAGAAGGCCTGGTGTCGAAACTGTAGTCAGTCTGGACACCAAACTGGAGACAAGGCCTGTCCCAAGAAAAGTTCCACTCCAAACTCCAATCCAGGTAACACTGGAATGGCTAGTCTCCAAGTGGGATCAACAGTGTGCCCAGAGCAAATCAGGGTCCACACTGAAGCTACTCTAGTCTCTGAGGGTGGGGTGGATTTAGCCACACTAGCTGCCTGGCCTCCTAACATGCAAAAATACAGGCAGCAGCTCTTTATTAATGGGACAAGTGTAGAGGGCCTGAGGGATACAGGTGCCAGTGTCACCATGGTGACAGAGAAACTGGTTTCCCCTGGCCAATACCTGACTGGAAAAACCTATACAGTCACCAATGCTGACAATCAAACTAAAGCACATCCCATGGCAATGGTAACTTTAGAATGGGGAGGGGTCAATGGCCTGAAACAGGTGGTGGTCTCCTCAAACATCCCAGTAGACTGTCTGCTTGGAAATGACCTGGAGTCCTCAGCATGGGCTGAGGTAGAACTAAAAACCCATGCAGCCATGCTGGGTATCCCTGAACTGGTGTGTGTAAAAACAAGAGCACAATGCAAGGCACAGGGTGAAAAAGTAGAGCTGGAGTCTGGAAAAATGGCCCAGCCTACCAAGAGAAAAGGAAAGTCAGTTGGGAAACCAACAGCAACACAGTCAGAAAAAGAGAACCTCTCTTCTCAGGAAGAAGTTCTGCCCTCTGAGGGAACTGAGCCTTTGGAGCTTGAACCTTATCAGGTTGAGCTCTTAGGCCCAGGGGGACCCTCAAGGGAGGAGCTGTGTAAGGGACAAGAAACCTGTCCCTCTCTTGAAGGCCTTAGGCAGCAAGCTGCTGAAGAGTCCAAGGGCAAGAAAAATGGAACACATAGGGTCTATTGGGAAGATGGACTCCTGTACACTGAGGCCAGAGACCCCAAACCTGGTGCCACTAGGAGAGTGGTAGTGCCTCAGTCGTTCAGAGAGTTTATTCTGACCTTAGCCCATGATATTCCCCTTGCTGGGCATTTGGGACAAACCAAGACGTGGGAGAGGTTAGTCAACCACTTCTACTGGCCCAATATGTCCCAGAAGGTTAAGGAGTTTTGCCTCTCCTGCCCCACCTGTCAATCCAGTGGTAAGACAGGTGGGCACCCAAAGGCCCCCCTCATTCCACTTCCAGTGGTGGGGGTCCCCTTTGAAAGAGTGGGTGTGGACATAGTTGGTCCACTAGAACCTCCCACAGCCTCAGGAAATATGTACATCCTAGTAGTAGTGGATCATGCTACTAGGTATCCTGAAGCTATTCCCCTTAGGTCGACTACTGCCCCTGCAGTAGCCAAGGCCCTCATTGGTATCTTTACCAGAGTGGGTTTCCCTAAGGAGGTGGTGTCTGACAGAGGTACCAACTTCATGTCAGCATACCTAAAACACATGTGGAATGAGTGTGGAGTGACTTACAAATTCACTACACCATACCATCCACAAACTAATGGCTTAGTTGAGAGATTCAACAAGACATTAAAAGGCATGATCATGGGGCTCCCAGAAAAACTCAAAAGGAGATGGGATGTCCTCTTGCCATGTCTGCTTTTTGCTTACAGAGAGGTGCCACAGAAGGGAGTAGGATTCTCACCCTTTGAACTTCTGTTTGGTCACCCTGTAAGGGGACCACTTGCTCTTGTTAAAGAAGGCTGGGAGAGACCTCTTCATGAGCCTAAACAAGACATAGTGGACTATGTACTTGGCCTTCGCTCTAGAATGGCAGAGTACATGGAAAAGGCAACCAAAAACCTTGAGGCCAGCCAACAGCTCCAGAAGTTTTGGTATGACCAAAAGGCTGCACTGGTTGAGTTCCAACCAGGGCAGAAAGTCTGGGTTCTGGAGCCTGTGGCTCCCAGGGCACTCCAGGACAAATGGAGTGGCCCTTACCCAGTGCTAGAAAGGAAGAGTCAGGTCACCTACCTGGTGGACCTGGGCACAAGCAGGAGCCCCAAGAGGGTGATCCATGTGAACCGCCTTAAGCTCTTCCATGATAGGGCTGATGTGAATCTGTTGATGGTAACAGATGAGGATCAGGAGGCAGAGAGTGAACCTCTCCCTGATCTTCTGTCATCAGACCCAAAAGATGGCTCAGTAGATGGAGTGATCTACTCAGACACCCTCTCTGGCCAACAGCAAGCTGATTGTAGGAGAGTCCTACAACAGTTTCCTGAACTCTTCTCCTTAACCCCTGGTCAGACACACCTGTGTACCCATGATGTGGACACAGGAGACAGCATGCCTGTCAAAAACAAAATCTTTAGACAGTCTGACCATGTTAAGGAAAGCATCAAGGTGGAAGTCCACAAGATGCTGGAATTGGGAGTAATTGAGCGCTCTGACAGCCCCTGGGCTAGCCCAGTGGTCTTAGTCCCCAAACCTCACACCAAAGATGGAAAGAAAGAGATGAGGTTTTGTGTGGACTACAGAGGGCTCAATTCTGTCACCAAGACAGATGCTCATCCAATTCCTAGAGCTGATGAGCTCATAGATAAATTAGGTGCTGCCAAATTCTTAAGTACCTTTGACTTGACAGCAGGGTACTGGCAAATAAAAATGGCACCTGAAGCAAAAGAGAAAACAGCATTCTCCACACCTGATGGGCATTATCAGTTTACTGTTATGCCCTTTGGTTTAAAGAATGCCCCTGCCACCTTCCAAAGGTTGGTGAATCAAGTCCTTGCTGGCTTGGAGTCCTTTAGCACAGCTTATCTTGATGATATTGCTGTCTTTAGCTCCACCTGGCAGGATCACCTGGTCCACCTGAAGAAGGTTTTGAAGGCTCTGCAATCTGCAGGCCTCTCTATCAAGGCATCCAAATGCCAGATAGGGCAGGGAACTGTGGTTTACTTGGGCCACCTCGTAGGTGGAGGCCAAGTTCAGCCACTCCAACCCAAGATCCAGACTATTCTGGACTGGGTAGCTCCAAAAACCCAGACTCAAGTCAGGGCATTCCTTGGCTTGACTGGGTATTACAGGAGGTTTGTGAAGGGATATGGATCCATTGTGACAGCCCTCACTGAACTCACCTCCAAGAAAATGCCCAAGAAAGTGAACTGGACTGTGGAATGCCAACAGGCCTTTGACACCCTGAAACAAGCAATGTGCTCAGCACCAGTTCTAAAAGCTCCAGATTATTCTAAGCAGTCCATTGTGCAGACAGATGCCTCTGAACATGGGATAGGGGCAGTTTTGTCCCAAACAAATGATGATGGCCTTGACCAGCCTGTTGCTTTCATTAGCAGGAGGTTACTCCCCAGGGAGCAGCGTTGGAGTGCCATTGAGAGGGAGGCCTTTGCTGTGGTTTGGTCCCTGAAGAAGCTGAGACCATACCTCTTTGGGACTCACTTCCTAGTTCAAACTGACCACAGACCTCTCAAATGGCTGATGCAAATGAAAGGTGAAAATCCTAAACTGTTGAGGTGGTCCATCTCCCTACAGGGAATGGACTTTATAGTGGAACACAGACCTGGGACTGCCCATGCCAATGCAGATGGCCTTTCCAGGTTCTTCCACTTAGAAAATGAAGACTCTCTTGGGAAAGGTTAGTCTCATCCTCTTTCGTTTGGGGGGGGGGGGGGGTTGTGTAAGGAAATGCCTCCTTGGCATGGTTGCCCCCTGATTTTTTGCCTTTGCTGATGCTATGTTTACAATTGAAAGTGTGCTGAGGCCTGCTAACCAGGCCCCAGCACCAGTGTTCTTTCCCTAACCTGTACTTTTGTATCCACAATTGGCAGACCCTGGCATCCAGATAAGTCCCTTGTAACTGGTACTTCTAGTACCAAGGGCCCTGATGCCAAGGAAGGTCTCTAAGGGCTGCAGCATGTCTTATGCCACCCTGGAGACCTCTCACTCAGCACAGACACACTGCTTGCCAGCTTGTGTGTGCTAGTGAGGACAAAACGTGTAAGTCGACATGGCACTCCCCTCAGGGTGCCATGCCAGCCTCTCACTGCCTATGCAGTATAGGTAAGACACCCCTCTAGCAGGCCTTACAGCCCTAAGGCAGGGTGCACTATACCATAGGTGAGGGTACCAGTGCATGAGCATGGTACCCCTACAGTGTCTAAACAAAACCTTAGACATTGTAAGTGCAGGGTAGCCATAAGAGTATATGGTCTGGGAGTCTGTCAAACACGAACTCCACAGCACCATAATGGCTACACTGAAAACTGGGAAGTTTGGTATCAAACTTCTCAGCACAATAAATGCACACTGATGCCAGTGTACATTTTATTGTAAAATACACCACAGAGGGCACCTTAGAGGTGCCCCCTGAAACTTAACCGACTGTCTGTGTAGGCTGACTAGTTCCAGCAGCCTGCCACACTAGAGACATGTTGCTGGCCCCATGGGGAGAGTGCCTTTGTCACTCTGAGGCCAGTAACAAAGCCTGCACTGGGTGGAGATGCTAACACCTCCCCCAGGCAGGAGCTGTGACACCTGGCGGTGAGCCTCAAAGGCTCACCCCTTTGTCACAGCCCAGCAGGGCACTCCAGCTTAGTGGAGTTGCCCGCCCCCTCCGGCCACGGCCCCCACTTTTGGCGGCAAGGCTGGAGGGAACAAAGAAAGCAACAAGGAGGAGTCACTGGCCAGTCAGGACAGCCCCTAAGGTGTCCTGAGCTGAAGTGACTAACTTTTAGAAATCCTCCATCTTGCAGATGGAGGATTCCCCCAATAGGGTTAGGATTGTGACCCCCTCCCCTTGGGAGGAGGCACAAAGAGGGTGTACCCACCCTCAGGGCTAGTAGCCATTGGCTACTAACCCCCCAGACCTAAACACGCCCTTAAATTTAGTATTTAAGGGCTACCCTGAACCCTAGAAAATTAGATTCCTGCAACAACAAGAAGAAGGACTGCCTAGCTGAAAACCCCTGCAGAGGAAGACCAGAAGACAACAACTGCCTTGGCTCCAGAAACTCACCAGCCTGTCTCCTGCCTTCCAAAGAACTCTGCTCCAGCGACGCCTTCCAAAGGGACCAGCGACCTCTGCATCCTCTGAGGACTGCCCTGCTTCGATGACGACAAGAAACTCCCGAGGACAGCGGACCTGCTCCAAAAAGACTGCAACTTTGTTTCAAGAAGCAGCTTTAAAGAACCCTGCAACTCCCCGCAAGAAGCGTGAGACTTGCAACACTGCACCCGGCGACCCCGACTCGGCTGGTGGAGAACCAACACCTCAGGGAGGACCCCCGGACTACTCTACGACTGTGAGTACCAAAACCTGTCCCCCCCTGAGCCCCCACAGCGCCGCCTGCAGAGGGAATCCCGAGGCTTCCCCTGACCGCGACTCTCTGAAACCTAAGTCCCGACGCCTGGAAAAGACCCTGCACCCGCAGCCCCCAGGACCTGAAGGACCGGACTTTCACTGCAGAAGTGACCCCCAGGAGTCCCTCTCCCTTGCCCAAGTGGAGGTTTCCCCGAGGAAGCCCCCCCTTGCCTGCCTGCAGCGCTGAAGAGATCCCTTGATCTCTCATAGACTAACATTGAAAACCCAACGCTTGTTTCTACACTGCACCCGGCCGCCCCCGCGCTGCTGAGGGTGAAATTTCTGTGTGGGCTTGTGTCCCCCCCGGTGCCCTACAAAACCCCCCTGGTCTGCCCTCCGAAGACGCGGGTACTTACCTGCAAGCAGACCGGAACCGGGGCACCCCCTTCTCTCCATTATAGCCTATGCGTTTTGGGCACCACTTTGAACTCTGCACCTGACCGGCCCTGAGCTGCTGGTGTGGTAACTTTGGGGTTGCTCTGAACCCCCAACGGTGGGCTACCTTGGACCAAGAACTGAACCCTGTAAGTGTCTTACTTACCTGGTAAAACTAACAAAAACTTACCTCCCCCAGGAACTGTGAAAATTGCACTAAGTGTCCACTTTTAAAACAGCTATTTGTGAATAACTTGAAAAGTATACATGCAATTGAAATGATTCAAAGTTCCTAATGTACTTACCTGCAATACCTTTCAAACAAGATATTACCTGTTAAATTTGAACCTGTGGTTCTTAAAATAAACTAAGAAAATATATTTTTCTATAACAAAACCTATTGGCTGGATTTGTCTCGGAGTGTGTGTACCTCATTTATTGTCTATGTGTATGTACAACAAATGCTTAACACTACTCCTTGGATAAGCCTACTGCTCGACCACACTACCACAAAATAGAGCATTAGTATTATCTATTTTTACCACTATTTTACCTCTAAGGGGAACCCTTGGACTCTGTGCATGCTATTCCTTACTTTGAAATAGCACATACAGAGCCAACTTCCTACAAGTAGTTTGTCTTGTTTGATCTGCAAGAATGGCTCCTGTATGGAGAAGGCCTGTATTTCACTGACCCGTCTGACTGATGTGAGAGCCACCAGTAAAGCAACCTTCCAAGAAAGGTATTTCATAGAAGCACGATGGATTGGTTCGAATGGATGCTTCATTAACTGTGCTAGAACAATGTTCAGGTTCCACAAGGGAGGAGGAGGTCTGAATGGAGGAAAAACCCTGAAAAGTCCTTTAAAAAACCGTTTGATTAATCTAGATGAATACAGCGAAGGTGAAGAGTCTGAACGTCTGTATGATGCTATTGCAGCCAGATGCACCTTTATGGATGAATGCACCAGGCCTGATTGCGCTTAATGCAATAAGTAAGGCAATAATTGTTCCAGTGGTGAGGACAGTGGATCAATTTGCCGCTGGTGGCACCAGAAACAAAATCTTCTCCATTTGCAAGAATAAGCCTTATTAGTGTTATCTGCTCTAGCTCTGGACAAAATGTCCCTACATTCCTGTGGGATATTCAGATGTGCGAACTCCCTGTGCTCAGGAGCCATGCTGACAATTGCATTGAGTGAGGATCTGGGTGCAATAGTTGCCCTTTGTTCATTGTTAGTAAGTGCAGAGACGGTTTGAGCGGAATGTGAGGCTTCATTTTTAGAAGATGCAGCTCTGCGAACCAGTGTTGGCGAGGCCAGTACGGAGCAATCAATATCAGGGTGCACAGCTCTGTTCTCATCTTGGGATCAGTGGAATTGGAGGAAAGGCGTAAGCAAAGAGGCCTGACCAAGCTATGGAAAACGCATTCCCCCAAGATCCCTTTTGGAGATGCCAGCTTGCGAAGTACTGGCATTCCATTTGATGGCGAACAGGTCGATTCTGGGCGTTCCCCACTGGGAAAAGATGTAATCCACTGCGGACTGGTCTAGCTCCCATTCGTGGCAGCTTGATCTTTGTCTGCTGAGTGAGTCTGCTATCTTGTTCTCTATCCCCGGCAGATGCACCGCTGTGAGTCTGATGCCTTGCTGCGAGGCCCAATTCCAAATCTTTTGGGCTTCACTGGAGAGGGTGAGAGACCTCGTGCCTCATTGTTTGAGGAGGTAATGCACTGTAGTGGTATTGTCTGTTCTTATTACTACGTCTGACCCCGCTAACTTCGGAAGAAAAGCCTGCAAAGCGAGATAAACTGCTCTGAGTTCTAGCAGGTTGATGTGCATCGCCCTCAACTCGAGTGGCCACTTGCCACTTATTTGAAGATCTTGCAAAACGGCTCCCCAGCCCTCCAGAGAGGCGTCTGTAGTGACAGTCCACGGAGCTGGACAATGTAGAAAGGAAAGGCCGACAGACAGATGATGCTTTTGAGACCACCATGTCAGAGCTTTGACTATTGCTGGGGTTATGCTTATCCGATCTTCGAAGCTTCCCGAAACCTGAAGCCATTGAAGATTGAGTTGCTCCTGGAGCGGTCACATTTTTAGTCTGTAGAGGGGAACCAGAGGTATGCATGATGACATCATGCCCAACAAGGATTTGAAAAGGCGAACTGAAGCAGAGTTTCCTCCCTGTATTGACTTTGCTAGACTCAGTAACTTCTGTTGTCTCTCTACTGTGGGACACGCCATGGTGGATTGAGTGTCCAGGTTTGCCCCTAAAAAGGTGATACTGCGTGATGGTAGAGGTTTGGACTTCTCCCAGTTGATGGTGAGGCCTAAACTGTTGAGTAAGGAAATGCACCTTCTTGTTGATCTGCGCGGTCCTGCGTAGGTGTTTGCTTTTATCAGCCAATCGTTGAGGTATGGAAATATCTGGTGTTTTCTCCTCCTGATGAAAGCTGCGATTGGCGCTAGACGTCTGGTAAATATCCTGGGAGCTGACTTCAGGCCAAAAGGAAGGAGACAAAATTGAAAATGGCTTCTGGCTACCATGAATCTCAGGTACTGTCTGTGGGTAGGGTAGATGGGAATGTGGAAATAGGAGTCTTTTAGGTCTAGTGTGGACATTAAATCTCCCTGTTTCAGTCGCAGGAGGACATCCTGTAGGCTTATCATGCGGAACGACTGCTTTTTTAAGTAGATGTTTTATTCTCTTAGGTCGAGGATCGGCCTCCAGTCTTTCCACTTCTTGCGAACGAGGAAGAACCTGGAATAAAACCCCTTTCCTCGCTGTGACCGAGGTACTTTCTCTAAAGCTCCTTTGAGGAGCATCTTTCTGATCTATCTCTTTAGTTGTTCTGGATACCTTGATGGACTCCTGCGAGGAGGATTGGAGGGAGGTATTTGGATAAACTCCAGAGTGTGGCCCTGTTTCACTAATTGGAGGACCCACTTGTCTGATGTGATGACTTCCCATTGCTTGGGAAACAGGGATATCCTTCCGCCTAGAACCAGAGGAGGAGGGTTGGATGTCGCCGGCGCCTTGGATGTATCAGGCTCTACGAGCCGAGTCCTTAGCAGGGCGAGTTGAGCATCTCCTAGTGCCAGATCTACCATAAGCTGCTTGTGGTGGTTGGCTTTGCTGGGTAATATTGACGAAACTGCTGACTAGAGGAATGATAGGTTGAGTATCTATATTGCTGATAGCCTCCTCTATATGAAGGCAGTCCACGCCCTCTAGCTCGAAAGGACGGCTTCCGAAACTGGAGAGTCCCTAGCGATCTTGCTGTATCCTTGTCAGATTTGATAGATTGTAAGGCCTCATCAATATGTTTACCAAATAATGCTTGGCCATCAAAAGGTAGGTCTAAAATCTTATTCTGTACCTCAGGCCGGAATGATGTAGCCTTTAGCCAGCCTTGTCTCCCAAGTACAGCCACACCTGCAAGCTGGCGGAATGCAGTTGTGGCTATGTCCATTGCACATTATATGAGCTCAGCTGATGTGCGCTGACCTTCCTGTAACGTCTTCCTTGCCTCTGATCTTCCATCCTCTGGCAAATGGTCAATATGCGGAGCGATGTCTGCCCAGAGCTGTCTATCATAC
The DNA here is from genome assembly GCF_031143425.1 of Pleurodeles waltl. Taxonomy (NCBI): domain Eukaryota; kingdom Metazoa; phylum Chordata; class Amphibia; order Caudata; family Salamandridae; genus Pleurodeles; species Pleurodeles waltl. The sequence continues at coordinate 888,859,063 of NC_090448.1, read as the reverse complement.
CTGGCTAACACTGAGAGGGAGTTAGCCGCTCTTATTACTAGGCTTGCCATCGACGAGAACCTCTTTCCAATATTGTCTAGCCGTCTACTTTCTTTGTCTGGAGGTGCAGAAATCGGGGCAGATGGATTCTTGTAATTTCTCTGTGCCACCTGGCCCACCACTGAGTCAGGATGAGGTTGACCAATTAGACATGCTGGGGCATCGTCTGGTGCCTTGTATTTTTTATCTAGTCGTGGCAGTACTGCTGTGACAGTAGCGGGGTTGTGCATCAATTTTAACCCTTCTTCCCATAAGTAGCGGACCATTGGAATAGAGCGCACAGATTTCTGGAACGGCTCTTTAAAATCATATAAGAAGCAATCTGTTTGCTTGGACGGCATTGGCAAGGTGAAACGTTTAGCTGCTCTCTCCAGGAGATTATGAAATCCCCCAATGTCGTCTGGAGGGGATTCTACCTGACTGTGAAGGAGATTTAGGAGCAGGAATAATGTATTAATTCCACTCCGAATGAGTGTCAAAGGGCTCCCCTTCTTCCTGATCCCCCTTCTGACATGTCAGTGTCCTGAGGTAAAGTCATATCCAGTGTGGTCACATTTGTTAGTGGCAATGAGGTCGGTCTCTGACGTGGAATGGTAACCCCGGAGACTGGCAACAGCAGAGGTTGCTCCTCATGAGGAGGAAAGCGCCTACTGTAATCAGCCAACATCGCCCGGAGGTCAGATAGCAACGAGGTTGGAATGAATGCCCCTTCCTGATATTGTTGATCTCCTCCATAGCACTGAGGGTCATAAGTTTCCTCAAATTCGTCTTCTTCCTGATATTGGACGTTCAATTGAGAGGGGCTATGGGCTGCTCCAAATGGACCCTCGTCATCTGACTGTTCATCCCCCTCTAACAAATGAACTGGTAGGAGAGGGGTCACCTTACTAGGCGAGGTGTGCTTTGGAGTAAGTCTTTGTTTTTTATATTGTTTTTCCCTTGTCGACGGCGCAGATATAGTCTTCGTCGATGGTGGAGTCGTTGATGACGAACGCATGGAGATCTTGATCTTCGACAGCCTTACCTAAGAGTCTACCGTCGACGAGGCGGTCGACGATGGTAAAGCAGATACCGTTGTTACTGTTGTCAACGATGATGAAGTGTAGATCTTCGTCAACAATGACGTCGTCGACGTTGCTCTCGTCGACGGTGGGGCAGTCGTTGACGACGATGTCGTCGTCATAACGGTCGTCGACAGTGGAACGATGGAAGTTGTCGATGGTGGGAAAACACTCACCGACGGTCTCGTCGTCGATGAGTCCCTCGCCAACGGTACATTCTTAGCTGCCCAAGTAGATGAAGGCCTTTTGAACGGCACAGATGGTGGGACAGAGGATGATTTCTTATGCCTTTCAGAACTGCTAGCATGACCTCTCTCCCCTTTCCTGGAAGATTTATGAGGTGAAGTAGAGGGGCTGCGGCCCTTTATAAGACCCTGAGGCAGTCTTTTTGTGGGCTTTTCTTAGTTGTTGGGAAGGAGATCTTGTGTCTGATCTCGGCCTTTTTGATGACTTTTTGGATGTTGAAGAGTCATCACTATCAGAAGCAGAGACTGGATTATCTCTGTATTTAAGTTTCTGCAGCCAAATTAATAATCTGCCTTCTCTATCCTTAAGACTTTTAGAGGAAAAAGTTCAACAAACCTTACAGTCCTTGGCTGAGTGGTCTGGATAGAGGCAGTATATGCAATCCTGATGAGGGTCTTCAGAATGTAGTCTTTTCTTACCACAAGTTTAGCAATTTCTGAATAAACCCTTCTTATCCTTGTCAGACATGTTGTAGGTGTTAACCTCAATCAGTCAAAACAAGGTTTAGCAGAGAAAAAATGGCTTCAAGGTAATCCAAAGGTGTGAAGAAAGAGCAGAGCTCTGAGGAGATTCCCTAGCACGACGTGCGGTAGAAAATCTGAGGTGCTGGAGCTTCTCTCAGGAGGATTCTAGAGGGTGGTGTCGTCTGATTGGTGGATGCTCAAGTTTGGTCCTTTTCTTAAAATGACTATGAAAGACTATTAAATTGAAGAGGCCTAGGGCCCTTGTATTAATATGTTTCTACACTACTTTTGTAATTGTACCGGGGGCTCCCATCTCGATGACGAGGAATGATTCAAGCATGTCAATCTATGAAAGTTCCAATACTGGAGTAAGTTACTTATCTGTAAGAACATTTCTTCATCACTGTTATTCTTCATAGATTTATGTGCTTGAATCTTTAACTGTCAAGCTGGAGTTCTCCACAGGGGTATTTCAATAGCCATACCACGGGATTGCCATAGAAAATAACCCAAACATGTACCTAAGTAGTACAATCATCTTATTACATGTAGGGGTCTGGCTTTCTCTATAGTGCATTAAAACGAAGTACACTGTGCAGAGAGTCCAGTGGATCCGGTAATGCTGTTGTCTCATTTATTGCCTCTGAGTACAATCACTCAAAGAATAAATCCGAGATCAATTGAGAAAATTAACCCTTCTTTTTATATATGTATCAAACCCAAGAACTTCGTAATTAGGTAAATAGTTTTTCAAGCATAAATACTTTTTCGATTAAAAAATCAACACTTCTCAGAGTTCTGCGAGGTTAACCTATGGAGAAAAACAATGTTCAGCAAACAGAGGGTTAACAATGAATTACAAAGCCAATCTCAGGGAGTTAAGGTAAGTACCGGGCACTGATCAGAACCACACCAGCAGGTCACTCTGGGACAGCAGTAAGCCATCTGGTGACCAATGGTTTCCAAACGGATGTTGGTCCTCATGAAGACAGGCTGCAAGCTCTGGCTTAGGAGCCAGTTGGGGACCACAAGCAGGTAGGTAGTATACCTGGGTTGCTCTGGGATGTAGGTGCACCTTTGGTCCTTTTCTCTGGGACCCTAGGCTGACAGTAGAAAGGGTATTCTTTGGTGTCTAATTTTTTCATCTGGAAGCACTCACAGTCAGGGGGTCCCTCGTGTTAAGGCTGCAGGCATCATCGGTGAGGCAGCAGGGGGGGGGACCCATGGTGGACTCGAGCTCAGGGGAGCCGGGGGATGTTGTTGGCATCAGTGACCCATCTCAGATGGGGTCAGGGGCGACGGGTGCAGTGGTTGCTGGAGGTGTTGGGTTTTCTCTCACCACAAGGCTACAGAGGGGGGCCCTTCATGCAGAGGCTGAAGGCAACTTAGAGGAGTCCAAAAGGGGTGAAACCTGAGTGGACTGACTCTAGGCAGCGGGGGAACTGGGCTGGTACCGCTGGTTGGTTTCATCTCGGGTTGTGGTCGTGGGGTAGAGAGGTTACTTCGGCTGTTGGGTCCTTGCTGTTCCAGGTGCTGAAGAGTCCTTTCTCACAGCTCACAGAAGTCTGAGTCTTTGCAGAAGGTAGACAGTCCTCCTGGGTTTCTTTGGGGCTCAGTTGCAGGACGAGTCATCTTTTGGGCAGAGTCAGTTGAGGTCAGCAGGCAGGCTGGTTCCAAGTCAGCTGCTGCTTTTTTTCCTCTTCTACAGGTGCAACTTTTTTGTTCTTTACTTCATAGGTAGTTAGGATCTGAGCCCAAGGGTTCAGGGGTCGTGCCACTCAAATACTCAATTTAGTGGTGTTACAGAGAGTGCCAGGCAGTAGCCAATGGGCTGACTACCTTTAGGGTGACTACATCCTTCTTATGACCATTTCCGCTTGGAAGTGGACATAACCCTAATCCTAGTGGCCTAATTCCGTCAAAACAATATGGAGGAATTTAAAAAGTAGTGTCACTTCAGCTAGTCCCCCTTAGGGGTGGGACTGGCATGAAATGGGCAAACCTCCTAATCTGCCTAATTTTCCCACCTGTGCTGCAGCCAAAAGTGGGAAGTGGGGTTAGGATGGGCAGGGGGTTGGGGAGAGGGGGTGGGGGGTGGAGAAGGAAGTAAAGCCATGATCTCCACCATCTGGAGATGCCGGGGTTGCATTACAAAGGCGGCTAGGCCTTGGAAACTCACAGCCCTGGAATGGCCATCCTGCCTGGGTGAAGTTATAATACTCTCACACAGTGCAGGCTTTTGTTTTGGCTCTCACCTTGGAGGGTGGGGAGGATGGGCCGGAAAAGCACATGTGCTGGCCGAACTGATCAGGACCAGTCAACCTACTAGTAGCTGGTAGGTTTTCAGTAGGTGCCTCCAAGGTGCCCTCTGGGTGCAGTTGTTAATAAATCCCTTATTGACATCAGTTAGGGTTTATTATTGTGAGATGTTTGATTCGAAACATCCCTATATTCAGAGAAGCCATCATGTAGCTGGGAAACTCGTAGTGACCAGTGTCCAGCACATGCATTTAAAATGGCCACCCTGGTCCTTTCTATGTCTGAGAATCGACAAAGACATAGCAGGTGTAAATCTGCTAATGCAGAGAAGCCCTCACGGCATATCTGCTAATGCAGATATGCCCTCACATGTAATATAATGCGCCCTGCCTTAGGGCTGGAAGGCCTGCTAAAGGGGTGACTAAAATATTACATGCAGTGTTAGGGGACATGGCACACAAGCTGTGGGTAAATGGCACGCAGACATTGTTTGGGGACATGGCACACAGGCTTGTCACTGAGTCTCTTGGAACATGACCCAGAGAGATCGCTGTTGGATGACTTTAGCGGATAAGCCCCTCACTAGAGTATGCTTGGCCCCTGCAATGTGGGGGGTGCAACCCTGGGGTTGCTGAGGGCCTGCTTGGAGAGCTCTGCTCTGACATTCAGCGGTGCCTTTTGACTTTATATATTCCACACCCCTCCGCCCTGGGATTGCGGCAGACTTAACAGCACTGACCCAAGGCCACACAGTAAAACTGGGGGAACACTTATTATGTCAGAACTTTGGAGTGTGTACTGGGATTTGGATCAGCTAGAAGAAGCAGGACACTGAAACGACCCCTCGGAGCAACTACCGGTGCTACCCACTAACAGGGACATGATGGTGAAGGCCAGGTTTACCAAGAGCCTGGCCCTGAGCCCGGGTGACGGCTCAGGTCTGCCAGCACCCTCTGACCACAATCTATGTGCTTTAAGCCATCTCGAGGCCACACTCTGCAGTCACTCCACCCAATTAAAAAAAGTGCTGCATACAATCCTAGATACTAAAACCACACTGGAATTCAAAATTGATATGGTCTTTCAGGGTGTGAACCTGCTTCGAGCAGACCATCAGAAGCTGACAGAATGGGTGAACAACGCAGTCTTCCCTCCCTTCATGCAGCCCCTGCTGCAAGACTTCCAAACTCAACTGAAGTACATGGAAGAGGGGGTGGCCTCCCTCCACTGTAGGGTGGAAAACATGGAAGGCCGCTCGACACGCAACAACCTTCGCCTCTTGGGTTTGCATACCAGGAAGCCTGCCATCTCCGGGGGTTCGCCCACGACTGATAATTGCTTACCTATAGGGGCAGGGACTTGATAGTTCAGCTGTTCAGGATAAAAGGTCCCTGGCGTTTTGAAGGTGGTGTTATCACTATCTACCCGGACTTTAACATGGCAGTGCAATGCCTTTGTAATTCCTACGCTGCAGTCAAGCCAACGCCTTGGAGAGGTGCACCTGAAATATACTTTAACTTGCAGAGCCTAAAGTAATTTACAGCGAAACCTCCCATTCTTCTCATTCCCTGAAGATATATGGTCTTGGCTCCATGATAAAGGATTGGGGGGCACCTGTCTGAGGATCAGACAGCTGGTGAGTGGCTGACATCCCGATCCAGGCACAGGAGGCGAAGGATTATCCGCAATCATCCCACCGAAGAGCAGGTAGCCAGAGAACAAGCAGAGACAGTGCACCATGGCAAGAACCCTTCTGGAGCCCTGTGGCCGGACTGTAATTCGGACACTGGCACAGACACCAGAAAATCTGGAGTCTCGATGGATGCGATATCTTGGCCCACAGGACTGACACCACAACTGGCCACTACATGGGGAGCCCTCTGGGTCTTGAGGGAGGAATTGTGGACCCTTGAACGATAGGGTGCACCTCCTCAAGACTTAAGAGGCTAAGAAGCCTGTTGAGATTGAGCAGCTTCGACAACTGCAACAAAGGCACACACAGAGAAATAGCGATGTGGCTGGCGAGGCATGATTACAAACCAACTCGTTCTCCTACATGCTGAGGGAGATCTCTCAGGAAAGCTCTTGGCATGGCTGGTAAAGGGGGATCAGCAGCGCCCAAAAATAACAGCCACTGGACTGGGAGATTGTTCGAAATGGGGTCTTTGGTTGGCAGTCCGGTTACCCCCGTCCAAGCAAGGACCTCTCTCTAGTCAGGGTAAGTCACGCACAATCCAAATAACCAAATGATCCTGTGCCCACCCTCTGGTAGCTTGGCAATGAGCAGTCAGGCTTAACTTTGAAGGCAATGTGTAAAGTATTTGTGCAATAAATCATGCATTAACAAAGTAGAACACCTCAAAAATTCACCACACACTGTTTAGAAAAACATATAACATTTATCTGATAAGATGCAGGTCAAAAAGATTAAGATGCAATTAGTGTATGTTGAAATATCACTGTAAAAAAGATATAAAGTGTCTTTAGTCTCTTAAAAAACAAGTGTCTCTTGCAAGCTCAATGTACCTGGTTTGCCTTCAAATTCTCTGCAAGGGACTGCAGAGGAGATGCGTGGAAAACGGGGAGGTGTACGTCAATTTTTCCGGCGCACACAGATGGTGTAGTTGAGTTTTCACGCAGGGCAGACCTTGCGTCGATTTCCGGCGCAGACACTGGAATCCTCTTCGAATTGCGGGGTTTTTGGACGCCCCGGGGACGATGCATTGAAATCCAGTGCTTGCAGGACGAAGTCACAGGAGATGCGTTGATCCGGTGGGCGTTGGGTGGAAATTTCTACTGCACAGCAGGCGCTGCATGGATTCCTCTCAGGAAGTCGGGCTGGCTCGGCTTTGCGTCAATACAGTGGGCTGTGCATTGAATTTCCGGTTGCTACGCTGGCGCTGCGAAGTCGGGCTGTCTCGTTTCGGTTGGGCGTGCAGTGATTTTCTCACCGCAATGCAGGCTGTGCGTTGTTTCTTGCAGGGAGTTCTCTTGCAGGAATGAAGTCTTTGTGGTCCTGAGAATTCAGGGAACAGGAGGCAAGCTCTATCCAAGCCCTTAGAGAGCACTTCTCAGCACAGCCAAAGAGCAACAAGGCAGCAGGGCAACAACAAGGCAGCAGTTCTGCTTAGAAAAGCAGTCAGGTGAGTCCTGGGCAGGTTGTAGGTTCTGGTTCTCTTCTCCAGGAAGTGTCTTGTCCAGAAGTGTCTGAGTTGGCAGGGGCAGAGGCCCTGTTTAAATACCCAAATGTGCCTTTGAAGTGGGGGCGACTTCAAAGAGTGGCCTAGAAGTGCACAAGGTCCCCTTTCAGTTCCATCCTGTATGCCAGGGTCCCAGTAGGGGGTGTGGCAGTCCTTTGTGTGAGGGCAAGCTACTGTCCTTTGACATGTAAGTGTCGGGCCCTCCACGCTCCCAGCCCAGGAAGACCCTTTCAATATGCAGATGTATGCAAGTGTGACTGAGCATCCTGTGTTTGGGGTTTGTCTGAGTGAATGCACAAGGGAGGTGTCAACTAAACCTAGCCAGACGTGGATTGTAAGTCACAGAAGGATTTAAGTGCTGAGAAATGCTCACTTTCTAGAAGTGGCTTTTCTAAAATAGTAACATTAAACCTAACTTTACCAGTCAGCAGGATTTTGTATTACCATTCTGGCCATACTAAATATGACCTGGTTACTCCTTTCAGATCAGAAACTACCACTCAAACAGTATATGAGGGTAGCCCTAATGTTACCCTATGAAAGGAGCAGGCCTCACAATAGTGCAAAACGAATTTAGGAGGTTTACACTATGAGGAAATGCAAACTACACAGGTACATGCCCTGCCTTTTATCTACACAGCACCGGGCCTTATGGGTTACCTAGGTCCCACCTTAGGGGTGACCTATATGTAGAAAAAGAGGAGTTTTGGGCTTGGCAAGTACGTTTAAATGCCATGTCGAATTGGCAGTGAAACTGCACACACAGACCTTGCAATGGCAGGCCTGCGACATGGTTAAGGGGCTAGTTAAGTGGGTGGCACAATCAGTGCTGCAGGCCCACTAGTAGCATTTAATCTACAAGTCATGTGCACATATAGTGCACTTTACTAGGGACTCTAAGTAAATTAAATAAGCCGATTGGGTATGATCCAAGGTCACCATGTTTTAAGGGAGAGCATATGCACTTTAGCACTGGTTAGCAGTGGTAAAGTGCGCAGTCCTAAAACCAGCAAAAACAGTGTCCAGAAAGTGGAGGGAGGTTGGCAAAAAGTTAGGGGTGACCACCCTAAGACTGTCAGGTCTAACAGAGATGGTACAATGGTTAACAAGCAGGCTGCCATCAACACTACCTTCCAGGAGTATTATTCAACACTAAATGCAGCTGAAGGTACTCCGCCCCTGGACCATGTACTGGGATTCCCTGGTGGGGGCTCCCGCTGGCCAGACTGATCCCACTCTAAAGAGGTCCTAGACAAGCCTCTCCAATTTCAAGAAATACAGGTAGCTAATACTTAAATTGGTGGAAATAAAATGCTAGAACAGATGGTGTTTCCATTAAGTATTATGACTCCTTTAGTGCGCACCTCTCAGCGACTCCTAGAGGTGTGTAATGAAGCTAGGGCATTGGGCAAGCTGCTGAGCTTGCTCTGTGAAACAGAAATTGTGGTCCTTCCTAAGAATGGGCCGTGACCCCCTAAATGTCTATTCTTACCACCCGCTACATCTCTTATATTTAGGTTGTAAGATACTACTCCCCATAATCTGTACCATAGGTACATGAGGACCAGTCTTGGTTTATACCCAAGCGCAACACCTTCCTAAACATTGACAAACTACTGCACCTAATGAAAGCTACCTCAGCTGAGGCAAGCTGGCAGGTAGCTGCATTGCTTGATACAGATAATGCACTGGACACATTGGGGAGTGACCTATTGGCATCCCTGCACGGCATGGGTACAGGACCAGGATACCTAACAGGATCCGCACCCTGTATAACAGCCCACGGGCGCAGGTCTGGACGGACCAGCTGCAGACAATTTTGCCATACAGAGAAGCACCAGGCTAAGATGCCCTTTCGCTCCACTGAACTTTGCCATGGAGCCCCTGGCTTGTAACCAACGCTTGCATGCGCGGCAAGGGGGATACTGCCGCATGGCGAGTATCATTGTTTCACTCTATGCGGAAGATGCCCTTGTTTACACTCCTCACTCCCGGCACTAATGGCGGCTCTGGAGGATTTTGGAACCATGTTGGACTTCAGAGTGAATTGGACCAAGTCTAGCCTATTTTGCCCCTGTCCCCAATCCCAGAGCCCGCAAGACAACATTGCCAGGATTTAGGCTCAAATGGTTCTATGATACTTTCAAGTACCTGTTAGTCCAGATATACCATGCAGGTTGGGACCTCAAGGAGGGCAATGTGGACAAGACACTGGGCTCGATCCACAAACCCCCTTCTGGCAATTCCTGTCCCCACTGGGACGTATGGCAATATCCAAGACACTCATATTACCTTGTCTCCTGTACTGCTTTGCTGCACTGTTGCTCTCACTCCCCCAGATGATTCTTCTGGGAGATACATGGCATTTTGCTGGAACCGATATAGGGATCAAGCAGGCAATGGGTGGTGTTCTCCATAATTCAGCAGCCTCTGCTCAAAGACTGTCTTGGAGCCCCCTACTACGAACTGTACTATGCAGCAGCAGAGATGCAACGGTGATGCAATGGTTAGACATGGCAGTTTGCCCTGAGATGACGACCATCCACGAGATTCTTGGAGAGACCCAGATGTACACATGATTATCGGCCCGAAGTCCACAACAGGAGACACATCAGGTGGTGGAAGGGGACCCCATATACCATATTCCTCTGCTCATCTTGGTGTGGCAGCTACCAGAACTCTTTGAGAGGTGGCCCGGAGATTGGACTAGGCACTTTGGAGGAAGGCAGAAATCGACCACTTTGGGGCCTTATTCCATGCCGAAGCCTTCACGTCCTTCCTGGTGGCACATTAGAAGAGAGTTGTAGAATTATGTTTTTTTGCTGCCAGGATGACTACAGAATCTGGGTGCTGAGCAGAGAGAGTGGGTCCTGCTATGGAGGTCTGTATTTCTTTTGAAGCCTCGATGGAGCAGATTTAGCTGGAGTAAGGAACAAGTCTATTGTTGGTTCCAACACACATGGAACTAAAGGAAAGAAAGGCTCGCACAGTGATCATTGGTGAGCATCTTGAACATGACCGATGTGGATGGTGTTGGAACAGATATAGGGATGTTTAACTTTGCAGCTCCTCTCACCAGCACCTTCTGGAAGGTAGTGATGTGATATCCATTTGAGAAATCCATGGTTGTGGAGAGCCCGACAGCGTTAGAGAGTTATCTCCCTGCCATGGAAGAGGAGGTGGAATAGTAGGTCAAATGATGTCTCCATCATGTAAGTGACCTAGATACAGACTTAGGCATATGATGATGATGATGAGCATCTGGAGAATGGTCAAGATGAGGAGCTGTGGCGATGTGTAGAGTGGCGTGAATGATGGTGAGTTCTTGAATGCGACTGGTGCGGTGAAACTCTAGACCTCAGAAGAGGGGCTTTCATAGGTTGAGGGTGAGGAATTGGCATTGGTGGAAGTGGTGCCAGAGAAGGAGGCGGTGGAGGAGGCAATTAGGAGAGTCTGGCAGCACTTTCAGAAGAGAGAGAGTACACTCTGGAGTTTTCAGTAAGGAGAAAATGACATGAGTCTTCCCTGATTTCTTTGATTTTTCTGCTTTCCTAGATGCTCTTGATGTCGACACACTCCTCGATGTCGACACACTCCTATGTCTCAACACTGACTTTCTTCTCAGTCTTGACGTCGACACACTCCTCAACGTCAAACTGTGTGCCTCGCTAGTATAGTCACCTTTGAAGTCAGCCTATCCTGTTTCAATGTCGATCTTTGCCTACACTTCGATGTCACCCCAGCACTCTATGGAGAACACACTGGAGCTGTACCTTGTCTCGACGTCGATACTATTTACCTGGAAAAATGTTGTTTTTGGACTATACTTCTTTTTTTAGACCTCCCATGTCTGGAGCCATCAGAGGAAGGTAAAATAGCCCTGGTAAAGAACTGTCCCTCGCCTGATGTCCCACCTTGGAGGTGAATTTCCTCCCTTTCCCTCAGGGCACACCTGGAGAACTTCCTGCTGGCATTTGTCAGGAACATGGCCCTCAGGAATGCAGATATCATGAGGGTCTGACTTGGACTTTCTCCCACAGGCAAGACATTTGTAAAAAAAGATGGCATTTTATTTGATTAAATACCACAAATTTATGTCAGAAAAAGACAGAAAATGAAAGGAACAGTTAAAAACGGTTGAATGAAACAGTTATCACAAATATCTATGAGGGATATTTGAAGAGAAAAAGCCAAAAAGGCCGAGCTCAGTGCTCCAAGATTCAGTCACCAGGAGCCAGAAAAAAAGAACAGAACCAACAGCCACCTGCTGGGTATGATGGGATACTGGTGGCCCCTGGATGCTTAAAGGCAAAGACGCTGTTTTTACACTCACATTATGGCAGCCTACAGGGCTACACTCCCCTATCCTTCATCTCTCCACTTTAACAAAAAAGGGTTTGTGAAGGAGTTTTAAGCTTTCTACAAAGTGTTTGGCTTTAGAAAAACATGTACATGGGTTGCTTTACCCTTTTTTTAAGTACAATCTGAAGAATTTGGCCATTGAAGCCTTTTTTATAGGCTGCATAATGTTCTTATCTCAAGTGTTTCTACAGGCCTTCCTGAAGTAAAGCGAATACCTACACTTAAGACATACTATGGAAAAGTGCTCTGGGATCCCTGTACATGAGCGGAACTATCTGGAGCTTATGACTATCAATGGAGATCCCCTGAGAAAGTAAAATGAAGGAGACTGGAATATTTCCGAGAGTGAATGAGATTTTCGAAAGGTGAGTCTGGCCAGAGTTCACTAATGTTAAAGGATACTGGTAAATTTCCAACCTAATTGGTTGGTTCTGGATATTTGTGTCCAGATAATTCTCCAAGACCAAGACCAGTAGAGAGATTGAATAACATTTCAAGAGGTTATGTTAGTGATTTTTGAAGGACATTCACCATGGTCCAAAGTGGATTTGGGTGAGTCAGACAAAAACTCAGTAAAGAACAAGAGAACACTGCATTGAGGCTGAAGTAAGGAATCTTGGTGAATGAAGTAAAATGAACAATTAAAAAATCTAGACTATTACTACCATATCAGCTTGTGTGAATTAGGGGGAAGCGGATTTTAGAAATCTGTGTTACATTGTTTGACACGTGCTTTGAATAACTGTTCTTCACCTTCTTGCAGAGGGATTAGACCTCAAACAACACTAATCCCCTATTGCATGTACAAACACAGGTGCAGGTCTCGCAGTTCCATTCTCCCCATTCTCAAGTAGGCAAGTCCCATTATCACTGAATGTATCACTACAAACATCTGCAGGGAAAGAGAAGCCTCTGAACTTACCATCTGCCATATTTTGTCAACAGGATCTACTCACTCCAGTCCTCTATACAATTCTCTCCCCAACATTTTTGCAGTATGCTGGTGATTAAACCTTGACAGCAGCTGCATCAAACTTCTAACATGGTGTGGGATTCTTTTTTGTGGTGTGCGTCACTTCATTACTGTTGGAAGTGTTGCACAAATACTTTAAACATTGCCTCCAAGTTAAGCCTGACTGCTCTGTGCCAAGCTACCAAAGGCTTGTGCACAGGTCAATTTAGGGTTGGCTTGTGCCTAACCCAGACAATGGTAGTGGTTGCTGCTTGACTAGGGTTCATACCCAATCAACGAAAAACCCAATTTCTTACCATAGCACTCCCCCCATTGCCACTCTTTTTACTGCTAGATCAATTGATCTGCTCTCCTTATACAGAAAAGAAGCAAACATGACCAAATGTCTGGATGATTTGGAACTGTGTAATGTGGTAAAAGTGTATTAAAAAGCATTTTACAATAAAACGCATCTTCTCTCCTTGGGTGTGGATCTTGGCAACTTAAATTTCTCCAAGGCAGTCATGAGCTTTACCTTTAAAATTATCAGGAAACAGTTCTCTGTGAGAATTTCTTTAACAAAATAATTTCCTTCCATCCTTCAACTACTATGGCAACTCAAAGATGTCCCTCATCAAAGCACACTATGTATGACTCCCAAGAATTGTCACAGGACTTATTTTGCTGCTGCTTGACCCATCTATGGCTTTTTCGCTCAAAATCTGGGGATTGTTGTAGAAATGGTAAAGACTGTGCAGTGCCCAAAAGCACTTCTTTACTGCATTTCAGAATTTTTAGGGGGCCATGGCTTTTCAATAATTGCCTCTTAAATAATCTTCCCTCAGGGACTGCTGTATTGTGGGTGAAAATGGATAAGTTACTTACCTGTAAATCCTAGTTCTCTTCCAGGGGTATCCTCATCAAAGTCATAAACATTGAATATTCCCGCCCTTGTGCGGGGACCCCGGAGCATATATATAAAATACATACATATTATCATGTGTAAAACAGCAATGCAGGCTATAATCATAAATAGGCTAAAATGCTTTATTTCTATGCAAGTTTTTATTTTATTTTTTTATTATAAAATCACAATAGATCATAAATATCTACCTAAGCCCCCAAAAACTGGACTTAGGGAAGTAAACAGCAGTAAATAGCAGAGAAAAATAGAAAAAAACTACATTGAAAAACAATGAAGCATTCTTAGCCAATAGGCTGCATGCAGGTTAACACAGGAGAACCATAAAAACGTTGGCACCGTGCCTTTAAGACCCTGAGCACCTCCAGTATCCCACCATGCCTCAGGGGTGAAGGGAAGGTGACAGTTGGTTCACAGTTAGGTCAGTACTTTTTTACGGTGACAATCTGTGTAACTGATCAGAAAAATAATCTGTCCTGCACTTCCAGGAGACTTGAGTCCGGGGAGGAGGGTGGGTTGTTTATGACTTTGATGAGGATACCCCTGGAAGAGAACTAGGATTTACAGGTAAGTAACTTATCCTTCTCTTCCAGGGGATCCTCATCAATAGTCATAAACATTGAATAGATTAGCAAGCCCATCCCTAAACTCTGCGGACTGTCTGAAAGAAGTGCAGGAAAAGATATATATTCATGCAAATAGATTTCTAAGAGAGGCCTGCCCCACCTGGGCATCCGCTCTTGCATCCGAGTCTAAACAGTAATGCTTAGTAAAGGTATGCACAGACTTCCATGTAGCAGCCTTACAAATCTCGGAAATTGGTACATTGTTAAGGAGGGCAGCAGTAGCCGCTTTTCCCCTTGTGGAATGCGCTTTTGGCCTAGCCAGTAATCTCTTATTAGCCTGTTGGTAAGAGTTAACAATACAAGACACAATCCATCTTGATATCGTTCGTTTAGACGATGCCTCTCCTGTTCTTAAATGACCATAATTTAGAAACAAATGGTTAGAATGTCTAATCGGTTTTGTTTTGTCCAAATAGAATTTCAGCACTCTTTTCAAGTCTAAAGAGTGCAATGCTTTCTCAGCCGGAGTCTCCGGCTTGGGAAAGAAAGTCGGTAAAGATATAGTCTGATTGATATGGAATTCTGACACCACCTTCGGAAGGAAAGATGGGTGAGTTCGCAGAACCACTCTATTATCGTGAAAAACCGTGTACGGTTCTCTGCAAGACAGAGCCTGAATTTCGCTGACCCTCCTCGCTGAAGTAATGGCCACCAAAAAAGCCGTCTTCCACGTAAGGTGCTGTAAAGAGGCCTTGTGGATAGGTTCAAAAGGAGGGCCCATAAGTTTTGACAGGACTACATTCAGTTCCCATGGAGGAGAAGGTCTCCGAATGGGAGGAAAAACCTTTTTCAAGCCTTCTAAAAAATCCTTGACTACAGGTATCGTAAAGAAGGATTCCTGAGAAGGCGACTTACGATACGCTGTAATTGCAGACAAATGAACCTTAATAGAAGATACCTGCAGACCAGACTTCGCCAGATGAAGTAAATAGGACAGTATGACGTCCTCCTGAGCTCGTATGGGATTTATACCTTGTTGAGAGCACCAGATGTAAAATCTCTTCCACTTAAAAGCGTAAGAACGCCGCGTGGAAGGTCGTTTTGACTCTTTCAAGATGCTCATGCACTCCTGTGAGAGTCCTAGGTGCCCATACTGTAGGAATTCAGGAGCCATGCTGTCAAGCTCAGAGAGGGAAGGTTGGGATGTAGGATTCTGCCTTCCATTCTGCTCAGGAGATCCGGTCTGCACGGCAACCTCCTGTGAGGTCTTTCCGATAAGTTGAGTAGGTCCGTGTACCAGAATTGGCGGGGCCATTGTGGCGCTATCAGAATCATTCTGGTTCTGGAGTTGTAAAATTTGTTGATTACTGCCGGTATGAGGGGAATCGGTGGAAAGGCGTAGAGAAATGTCCCTGCCCAGTTGATCAACAGGGCATTCCCTTGAGATCCCGGACGGCAGAACCTGGATGCGAAGTCTGGGCATTTCTTGTTTGTTTCGTCTGCAAAGAGATCCAACTGAGGTCGACCCCATTGACCGAAGATGTCCTCGACGACTTCGTCGTGTAGCACCCAGTCGTGCGCGTCTTCCAGATGTCTGCTCAGGAAATCTGCCTCTACGTTTTGCTGACCTGGCAGGTGTACCGCTGTGATAGACATTCCCCTGGCCAGGAGCCAATGCCATATCGTTTGGGATTCTCGAGACAGAGGTAGTGATCTTGTTCCCCCCTGTTTGTTCAGGTAATACATTGTGGTTGTATTGTCTGTCTGAATTAGGATAGATTTCCCCTGAACCAATGGAGAGAAAGATTTGAGAGCCAGATGGACTGCTCTGAGTTCCAGTAGATTTATGTGATAGTTCTTTTCCTTGTCGGACCACAGACCCTGAGCTTGGAAGGAACCCAGATGAGCACCCCAACCCTGAAGAGACGCATCCGTTACCAGAGTGTCGACTGGAATTGTCTGGTGAAACGGAGAACCTATCGACAGGTGAGGTCTGTGCATCCACCATTGTAGTGATTGAAAAGCCACTGCTGGTAGTCGAACTCTGTCCTCCCAGTGACCAGTCTTTTGGCTCCAATTGTTCTCTAATGCCTCCTGAAGGGGCCTCATGCGTAGCCTGGCATTCGGGACAATGAAGATGCATGAAGCCATGGAGCCCAGAAGCGATGTCACCTGACGAGCTGTAGGTGCATCGGCTGTTAATAGTTGTTGACACTTCCTGTGGATTGATAAAAGTCGTTCCTCCGAAGGATACACTCTTTGGAGCTCTGTGTTTAGTATCGCTCCCAGGTAGTGGAGGTTTTGTGTTGGAATCAAGGTTGACTTGTTGTGGTTGATTTGAAGACCTAGAGACTCGAAAGTTCTTAGAACGATATCTCGATGTTTTCTCGCCTGATCCGGAGATGAGGCCTTCACTAGCCAGTCGTCCAGGTAGGGGTAGACGAATATTTTTTGTCTTCGAAGGTGTGCCGCTACCACTGCTACACATTTTGAAAAGACTCTGGGTGCAGACTTCAGGCCGAATGGAAGGACTCTGAATTGGTAGTGCTGTGACGCTATCTGGAAACGTAAAAATTTCCGATGTTTGGTTGCTATTGGGATGTGAAAATATGCATCCTGTAGGTCGATGGAGCACATCCAGTCTCCCCGATGCAGTTGCGGGACAATCTGGTGAAGGGCTAGCATCCTGAACTTTTGTTTTCTTATGTACTTGTTCAGGAGCCGTAAGTCCAGAATTGGCCTGAAGAGGCCCTGTTGACCTTTTTTCGCCACCAGAAAGTAACGGGAGTACACCCCTTTTCCTTTTTGTGCCGGAGGAACCTTTTCTACAGCTTTCTTTTGTAGGAGTGCGAGAACTTCCTTGCGTAGCAGGCTGAGATGAGAAGGAAAACACCTTGCTGGCGGCAAGTGTGGAGGAGGTTTTTTGAAAAGGAGAGAATAGCCATGTTCGACAATATTGAGCACCCATTTGTCTTTTGTGATTGAGTGCCACTCGCGAAGATGATGCGTAACACTTCCCCCCCACCGGAGTGGTGCACAGTGCTGAGGGAAGCAATGCCTCATTGCTTTGATGGTGTCTTTGCTGTAGACTGTTGAGGTCTACTTGACCCTCGGTCTCTTGTGGGTCTACGTGCCTGAAACAGGGGACGTCCCTGTCGTTGTTGTGGCCTCTGAGACCAGTGAGGGGTTTGAACCCTCTGCTGGAATGGTCGTCTGTCATACGGCCTGTACCTCCGCCTGAAGTCTTTTTTACGTTCCAGGCCCACTGCCCTCATCGTGTCGACTTCCGTTTTCATTCGGGCCATCTCTTCATCCGCGTGGGTACCGAACAACGAACTCCCGCTGAATGGGAGGTTCAAAATGCGCTGCTGTGCTTCCTGTCTCAGCCCCGTGAGCCGTAGCCAGGAAGACCTCCTAGCGCAGATTCCGTGCGCATACCCATGCGCAGCCAAATCCGCCCCGTCCGCCGCCGCGCTGATGACCTGGTTAGATACTAGGCCCCCTTCCTGCAAGATTTCCTGGAAGTCCTGTCTATCTTCCCTGGGCAACTTTTCTGTAAATCTGTGGAGTGAGTCCCACAGAGAGCGGTCATATCTGCCCAGAAGTGCTGAGGCGCTGGAGACCTTCATAGCAGATGCCGCCGTACCGCACATCTTTCTCCCCAGAGAGTCTAGGTGTCTGCTCTCCTTATCCGGGGGGACTGTGGAAGATGATGCCACAGAGTGTGTTTTTCTGGCTGCGGCTAAGATCACAGAGTCCGGTGGCGGATCCTTCCGCAGGAATAAAGGATCTTGTTCCGGAGCTTTGTATTTCTTTTGAATCCTAGCCGGGGCAGACTTGAGAGTGGCTGGAGACAGAAAAGTGTCCATAGTCGGTTGCAGCAAACCCGGTACTAGTGGCAGCAGTTTTCTCGAGACTGATCTGTGTTGTAGGGTCTCAAAGATAACTGAGGATGAGGTGGCCGGCTCCGGTACCTCAATATTTAGCTTCTGCGCTCCCCTTAGAAGAACCTCATTAAAAGTGGTAATATCATCCACCGGGGAAATCCTAGCAGGTGGAGAATCTGTGAGTGTGGGGGAGTAGCGCCCAACAGACGATCCTGAAGAAGACCAAGAAGGTGATCTTCTGCGTGGTGTTCGTGACCTGGTTCTCCTTCGGGAACGGGACCTGCTCCGAGAGGCTGTAGCAGAGTGTGCAGGTCTTGTGGTCGGCTGACGAGAAGCAGAACGAGCCCGTCCTGCTCTAGCTGTAGGCGATGGCGTTCTCGGTAATGAGGCAGTAGGAGAATACATCCTAGAGTATTGTGAATCCGGGGATGCTGCCGGTCTATTCAGGCTCTCTAACCATCTGGGTGATAGAGTGATGGGAGAAACATGCCCCGATGCTCTGGAATGGGATGATGCACTCCTTATAGAGACCACCGGTGAGGGAGCTTTGTCCGCTGGCTCTACTGCCTGTGACACAGCTGAAGGTTGCGTCGACGTCGATTGTATCCTCGACGTCGAAGGTTGCGATGGCTGGTCTGTTCTCGACGTCGAAGGTCTTGACGTCGGAGGTCTTGCCGTCGAGTGTCTTGATGCCGATCGCCTATCGCGGGACCTGGACCTACTCGCCGTCGTGTGTCTCGACGTTGAGTGGCGAGTGGTCGACGGCGGATGTTCATGCCGTCGAGGTGTTTTTGGTGTCGTGTCCTTCGACGCCAAGGGGTGAGACGTTCTCGACGGCGAACGAGAGCGCCGGAGATGGCTCGACGCCGAACGGCGGCCTGCCGTCGACGGAGATGTACCCCTGTGTCCATGCTTCGACGTTTTGTCCCTCGACGTCGGTCTGGTCGCCGTCGACGGCGATCTATGCCGGTGAGACGGTGGTGCCGATGACGTCGATGGAGAACAAACAGGCACAATCCTACCTGTCGACGTCGATCGGGCCATTCCTTCTGCTGTAGGTCTGGGAAGTGAAGAGGATGTTGACTTTTTCCTCTCCTGAAGCCCATGTAGCCTGATCTTCTCTATTTATGATTATAGCCTGCATTGCTGTTTTACACATGATAATATGTATGTATTTTATATATATGCTCCGGGGTCCCCGCACAAGGGCGGGAATATTCAATGTTTATGACTTTGATGAGGATCCCCTGGAAGAGAACTTGTTTATCTTCCTTCTGCACAAGACTGGTTTTATGTCAAGCGTGAGGGTTTCAGGAAACTAGAGATTTTTATGAAGTATAGTCTGCTTGACAAGTTCTTTGATACTACAAGTCAATGCTTATCTTGGGCTCTAAACCATCTCTCTTCAGGTGTCACAGACTTTGAGGCCTACTGAACAAGTTACTTACCTTCGGTAATGCCTATTCTGGTAGAGACATAGTATAGTTGCAGATTCCTTACCTTTAAATTTCCCTCAGGCGTCAGACAGGATCTGGAAAGTTTCTGAGCAGTACCCCTGCATGACTTTAGGTGGCGTTGACTGGCTTTGTGTCACTCATCGGCTTTGTATATGACGATTGTGGGTCCTACATAGGTGCGCTGTCAGTTTCTTTCCACAACTATATAATCCAGAACAGCAGAGCCATAAAGAACACCGACTACTGGACTAAGGTCCTTAGGGGGGGGGGGGGGGGTGTCTGCAGAGCAGGGAAAATTGGAGGGTCCATAAAGAATCTGCAACTAGAATATGTTTCAACCAGATAAGGCATTACCAAAGTTAAGTAACTTTTTCATCTGATAGAGACTTCTAGTAACAGATCCCTTACCTCTGAATAGATACCCAATCAATATCGTCCCCTGAGGTGGGTCTGCAAACCAACATCATTCAAGAAAGTCCTGCAGACCGAATGGACAAAGTAACTTTCCCTCCGGACCCGATTGTCCAGCCAATGTTTGGTAAATGTGTGCAAGGATGCCCACATTGCCGCCTGACATATCGAGGACTGAAATTCTGCGAGCTAACGCAGTGGTCGCAGCTTTAGCCAGAGTAAAATGAGTGCGCAAGCCACAGCAGGTTGCGTTCTGGCCACTAACAGATCTTAATGTAGAGTATTACTTGTTAATATTGAAAAAGTCGATGTACACAAGGATACAGTCATATACAAAAATGAAATTGCATCACTAGTGTCAAATTCACCTGTCATGAACTCTCCATCAACCCCGACACAGAAATACATGGTCTGGCAGGCTCTGAGTCCTAGGCCTGAGGTTACTGACAGGTCACGGGCGGTCACATGTAGCTGGTAGACAAACGGGTGAACGGGAAACTCAGATCAATCCCACAGATAGGCACAGCTACACCACAATGGTCCCAGGAGATTTGCCCCAATAAAACCACATATGGGCGGAGGGTTGTGCGCATTCCCAAAACACCATAAAGTCAAAGCCACATGAAGTTAGGAACACTCAGCCAATGAGAACACAGCACACACAATGACACACAGTAATCACACGCCTCTCATGCCAGACATCAATACACATTATCAGTTGGCCCACATTGTGTCCACGAAAGGTCGAGGTCTACCTGCATTTGTTATCAACACCTTATTCACGACTCCAATGGCCCACATTTCTTACCTAAAAAGGAATGCTGAAATTGTTTTTTTGTGCTCAGCAAAATGTATAAAACATCGCACAGATCGATTGTACTTTGAGAGAGTCCTCTCAGTTTCTGTAACGGTTCACCCGGCTGTAGTGTTTAATTAAAACAACTGCTCCTATTTAACCAAATGCCTCTTGTCTTGTTTTTATTTTCATGATAAATGGTTGAGGACAGTTAAAATCTGAGCCAGAGTGAGCATTTTGAAGTTCTCCTTCTTGAGGAAGAGATTTGGGGATCAAAGGTCTAGGACAGGCAGAGGCCCTTGTCGGGTACCAGGAAGTAGCGGGAATAGCAACCACAACCTACTTCTGGCACAGGAACCCTCTCTATGCTAAGAAAGTTGTAACTTCCTAACGGAGAAGGGATGAGTGATCCTCTGTCAGCTAGTCGTAGGATGGTGGCATGGATGGAGGGGTAGCGTCAAAGGGGAGGGAATAGCCCTTTGAGACTATCTGCAAAACCCACATTTCTGACATAATGGATTGCATGCACGCAGAGAATGGACAGCATGCAATCTGTTGCAGACATCCCCCGATGACAGGAACCGCAGGGCTTAAACCCGGTCTTCATTGATGCACCAGGAGTTAAACTCAAAACAAATCTCTGTATCACAGCTAGCTGACACAGGAAGAAAAGAACTGTCAGCGTGCCGGGATGGTGCTTATATAAGACCAATGCAAAAACAATGACATCACAACCGGCGCCAATGCCACTGATGGCAGAGCTGATCAACACCACTTAGCGCACAGGGGTACTGCTCAGAAAATTCTCTGGACCCAGTCTGATGCCAGAGGAGAATTCAAAAGTAAGGTATCTGCGACTAGAAGTATAAATAGATGCTTTTTGCTACTGAGGCTACAATGTGTGAACGTCCTTCCTTTCAGCGGTGACTCTTGAGTAGGCTCTCTGTACAGAGTAGTTTATGCGCCTTATGAAGTTCACCGGGCACATATGTCATCTTTTAGTTTTGTCTGGTATTTCCTTCTTTTAGAAACAAAGAGTGAGTGTGATAACATGAAAGACTTTTTACAACCGCCTGTGTCTCTCCCCGAGTCATTCTGTTCAGTAGTATTATATTAGTCGCACAGCTCGGTATCACATTTGCGCTCCTTAAGGGCTGCCCTGGAAACATCACTCTTTTCTGTTCTTGTCTTTAAATTATTATGTCTTGTACAAAATGCAATATATGGGCAGAGGCACACCCCTCGAGCCTGTAGCTTTCACAAGCATGTTCATTCTCACTACCTCAGATCTGTGGATAAATCACTCCTAAAATGTCCTAAGGTAAAATGCACTACAACTGATAAAAGGGCACTTTCAGTGGTGCTGCTTCGAAACTGAACTCTATTAATGCCAAGATTTGTTTAAAAACTGACCTAAATTTTTGAAAAGCTTTAAAAAAACAAGCTGGTTCCCATGATAAATCTTTGACTGATCAAAAACTTCTCTAGCTGATACCTGCCATCTTAAGAGACTAGTGCTCTCTTTTCCTTTTAGACAAAAGTGACAGAAATAAAAGAATTCCTAAGGTTCTCACAGCGCCAAGATGACCTAAGGGTGAATGCTGCCATTAACAAAATACTCATAACATGAGCCCCCCTTATAATCACAAAGCTGATTTATAACATTACTTCAGATAACACTTAAGTTGTCACACTGAATGTTTGACTTGTACTGATTTTAAGGAAAGCAAAAATTAGAGACCCCATGCAATTGAATTGTGCCAGATTCACATGTAACTTGGGGCAGAGATGAAAAGGAGTGTTTCCATAATGCGCCACAGTTTGAGTCATTCTCATGAGACTTAATGTCTTGGTTAGTAGATCTTTTGACGTGACTAATAGCATAAAGTCTTCTAAGCTCCAAAGGAAGCCCTTAATTTCTGCCGCTGAGTGTGACATGGCTTCTACACTGAACAAAGGATTTCAGCTCAGAATTAGGGGGAAATAGAGGTGGAGATGGTATACCACTGTATTGAAGATTCTAGGATAGTGACCAGGAGTGATTCTGCACACGCAATATTCTGAAGCAAAGGCTTTGAAGAAAGACAAATTGTAGTACTGCAAACCCAACACTAGATGACAAGCAAAGACTAAGCATGTGATCTACAATAACATACTGCAACGCTAAAATTAGGAGGAACTTGTTCTGTCTTCATCATGGAATTTTAATGACATGGTGAATGTGTGCTATATCAAGCCTGGGGGTAGGTGAAAAATTCTGCTCAGTCAGTGGATTTCTGCCGACTCTGCACTCCTCTTGGAGCGCTGGGTTCTGGCAAATCTCCAACAACTGAAGTGTGGCAGTGTGTTTTTCTTACAAGCAGGTGCATACCTTAGCTTGATTTTTGGGCGCTACAATGCTTCCTGGTGAGATTTCTCAACGTAAGACGTCACAGTAGTTCGTGTTGGGAAAGCTGAAGCCGAACATCTACTCAAGCAGCAGAAAGCAGCTGCACCATCTGGTGCGCCGCCTGGTGCCAATCGGATGGATTTTACAGCACAGAAGATGCTTCCAATGCTAAAAATCAGCAGAACAGCATGACGTGCCCAATTCCGCCTGCTCGTGGAACTCTACAAAATCACATGGAGTTTCTGTGTAACTCCGCAGAGTGAAACTCTGCAAGTTCCACCCAGGCCTAATCAAGCTTCCTCGACATTAACAAAACAGAATAGGGTAGCAAGTTATCCTTACCTTAAAAAATTGATCAAGGCCATGGTACAAATTCTTATGTAAATAAAATAATAGTAAGTGATCAACAGAGTATATGTCCTGGAGTCCAAGCCCAAACAAAAATGTTCAACACAAGTATGGACAGACTCCCAAGGTAACAGCTGCACAAATGCCAGCTTTCTGGTAACAGCTGTACAAATGTCAAATGCTTTCCCTCTTGCAGACTGGGCACCAAGCTTATCAAATCAAGGCCTTTTAGCTTCCTTGCAAAATGTAACAATATATGAAATTACCCACCTGGCTTTAGTCTGTTTAAAAGGGACTAGACCTAGGTGAAAAGCTCCTTTGTTTACAAAAAGCGGTTTGTGTTTTACAGGTTTCTGTGAAATTTTCTATATAATGTAGTATTGCTCTTTTAAAATCAAGGGTGTGTAAAGACTTGTCTGCAGAAGATGTAGGATTCAGGAAAAAGTTTGTCTTAATGTGGAATTTCTAAAATACTTTAGGTAGGAAAAAGGATTAAGTACTTAAGAATACTTTCTTTCAACAGAAAACTGTTAGTCTCTTGGCACAGAGGTTCATGTTCAAGGGCTCTTTCGACTGATGGCACCACGAAGCAACATTCCCAAAAATGTGTTGCCAATCAACCTTGAGCATTGACTCAAAAGATGGAACAAATAAATTAGAAAGGATAAATTACCCTTCTTTTTTTTATCATCCCACTTGATTCATTTAAGTCTCATAAAAGAGACAATAATGTCAATACACATTATAAAGATCTTGCAGTTTGGTCAGGCTAACCAGCCTTGAGAAAACGACTTATCCGTGGTTTGTGTGTGTGTCAAACTACCGAAATGGAAACTGATTTGATTCATGGACTTTATGATAAATAAAAATCATTTTGATATTAGGAAATCAGCATAATTGAGACTTCATAACTATAATCACATCCTGAGTGTTGAGGTATGTCTGGTACATTACTCACAAGTGCAACCGTAGGGTAACCGGTGATGTAGGAGCTGTGGTGCTGGGCAATTGTCTTGATTAACTACTTTTGCATATGTTTAAACATGAACGTATAATATATGCACACAAACAACTGCAGAGATGCAAATATAAAGACGACTTCAATCTTTGGTCAAGAGAACGGATCACTCCTCTTCACATGACACCTAGCAAATGCATTTGGCTGACAAAAACAAATAAATATAGCACATTAACTCTCTGAACTGTGGTAATTTTATTAGATAGGCAAGGTTGGGGTAACATGGATTGTAAGCTTATGACAAGCTGTATCTGAAAAACTCTTACCGCCTGTTGCTCAGCTGCCATTGCTGCTGCGGCTGCTGCTACAGTCTGTCTCCCCATTCCTGTAGTATTAGTGCAATCAGGTGGTGCAACTTTGGCACCAGATAAGTAAACAGGCGGGTTGGATTTTGGAACAGTTCGGGTATGAAACAACGAATGATTGCAGGGATATGAAAAAGAACGTGAGGGGTGCTGCGTAGGCACCCGTTGCTTCCAACCTACCCGGAACTGGCTATGTATAGGGGTGGCTGGTGGGTGGTAAGGAGGAGGAGGAGGGGGCAATGGTGGGTGAAAGGCCACATAAGAGTCTATATCTGTAAACATGGTTTCTGTAGCAGGGGTGCTGTTCACTCTACATCGTCCGGACTGACGTACAGGCAGAAGTGGGCTTTCATCTCCAAACCGTTCATCTGGAAAAAACTTATGGGGGTTCTAAAAAGGAGACAAGACCAACAACACTTTAGTACAACTCATTCAACAACCACACATTTCATTAAAATAGATTTTCATTCCCAATTATTAAGAGAGGATTTATTGACTGAAGATAGAATGCAGTAACAAATACAATTTGTATCTTCTATGATATGGGCTTCTATATATAATCGTCTATAACTCTATACACTTGTCTAGAAACATAATAAGAACACTTGCTTCACTAGTCTTAGTGTTGCAAGTTGTAACGCTAATCCACTGAAGGAACGCTTAAGAATTGCACAGATATCAGAATTGTACAATTCAGAATCTCAAGAAAGCAAGTGGCACTAATCATCCTACTTTCATTCTTAAGAGTCTAAAGCATGTGACTGACAGCACACCTTCACGGTTCTGATGCTAGGCTAACATTGTCCTCGACAACAAGCAATGCTATCATGGTTAACAGTATCAACATTTTGAGCTGCAGTTGATTAGGCTATCGAGAACACCAGTTCCTTACGATGCAATGGATGACCGGGGTCTTAATAAACCCAAACCAGGATTAAATCTGCATATGCTTTAAATAACACAACTAGAAGCTGATCAATAAGAAAATTGTTAAAAACGGACATGTCCGTGGTTAAGAAAAAACAATAGTTTGATTTCCTAATGGTGTTTCAATAATTTTACAGATTAGCACCTTTTTTATTTTAAATTCAAGAAATGTGTAACAGCCTCATTAAATTCATGAACAATGGCCAGTTCTTCATTGGTTTCTACTAGACTGTGCAGAGAGACAAACGGAAGCAAAGCTCAAATCTTTGTGCAATACCTTGCAAAGCACACGGCATCACAGGAAACGGGCTCAATGATTTACAAAGTGCAAAACATTTTGTAACTCCTCTCCAGTAGAATAAGTTCACTTTCAGAGCAATGTCTTGTTCAATCAATAATTTACCTGCAGAAGTTCAGCAGCAGCATCTGAGAGAGAAAACTCTCGCAAAACACGAATCTGAATTTCGTAGCTAACAGTGGCTCCTTCTCCACAGTTAAGCGCATATGCTCGTTGCACTTGTTCTGTGTGGCGAAGTTCCTGTAAACGTTTGACCATCTCTTTGACAACACTAAGATGAGGAACTGCAGAAAGAAAAAATATTAACTGAGACAAAAGAAGAAAGACTCTGTAGAAGGAAATGAATTGTAATTGTAGATCGCCATTATGGCAATACGCATCATTGTTGACTGCAGATAAATCATTAAAATCAAATTGCATTTATATATCCTCTTTCCATACCACATGAAAAACCTAAAATACTTTTCGGTTGTGGGGTAACTTGCTACTTTGTTGTTTATATTTATACAGCACTTCAGAACTCTAGCAAATTCACAGTTTGCCAATTTTCATCAGGGTGCTCTGGGTGGGTAGTGTATGGCTGAACGTGTGCTGGTTGTGGCTTAGCCTATACAGAGGGAAAATGGCTTGAAAATCAGAGGCAGGGTACAACTGCATAAGTATGGATGGCACGGAGCACTGCAAGCATAGAGGAAGCTGAACACAAATGAGGGAAACTAACTATATTGTGTAGTCAATAGAATATAATCCTATGTTGAGCGAAATGGAACTCTGGAATCCAACTATATATTTTCAGGTGTGTCCAGTAGCACTGAGGGAATAAAGCTACGGTGCTCAGCTCGATCTCTAGATAGTACTTTGGGTTTGTTTTCTAATTTAATTAATTCCAAGTCACAAAGCTTGATATCATGCTTTTGACTATGTTGCGCAATGATCGATTAAACTCCTACATTTTAATTGCTTTTTTGAAGTCTTGTTGGTTTCCGATTAATGGTATTTCCATGGGTAAGGAGGTAAGGTGTTCCGCACATTTATAGAGAGGAGTTGCCACCTATTTGGGTTTGTCTGTAGAAGGATGATTAACAGAAGTGCCGTTGTTGAACTAATGTGTTTATTTTGGGAGAAACGTTTGAATCTGGATTGGATAGTCCTGTGCGCAACTCACAGTTTTGAAGGAGATTCTTCAACTGACAATGTAACACTTTGAAGGTAGGGGTGATATGGTCTTTTTGGTTCAGCCTAAAAAAGTATCTGGCAGCACCATTTTAGTTGGAGTTTGCTGAGTAAGAGCACAATAAGCCCCTTGTATTAGTACAGTCCAGGTGTAACACCACTGAAGCAACTGATAAGTAGGGGAAGAGCTCCCTTATTATTCCAACTGTGTGAAGATACCACTTGCCAAGTGTTCATCCAAATTTCATGTGATAGTTTGAAGTCCATAATGACTTCCAAGTTTATTACTTCTGTTGATGTTTTGCATGCAAGCCCAATCTCCTTAAGTAAAGCTCAATTTGGACAATGTGTTGTCCATGTTTCAAAAGTAGTAACTCCACTGTTGAAAGACTCGGCTTCAGATATGATTTTAACATAGTTGTTTACAGCCTGCATGCCTTCGTTGGGGCCACATGTTCTAACTTTGAACAGGTTCCCAACAGAAGAATAACGTTGATGTCCTGGGCAAAGATGTAACAAGTAAGCTTAAGAAGATAAGCACAAGGAAGGAGTAGAGTTATGTATGCAATGAAGGGAATGGGGCCAATCTTTGAGCTTTGCAGGGCAAACCTTCGCAAGAAAGGTGCTGAAGGAAATTGAGGAAGTGACAGGATTTGAGTTCTGTGCGGTATTGACCATATTTAGGGGCACAAGTCAACACATGATCCACTGATATTATTAGTTCCCTTGTTTCTTTCATGGAAAGTGGTTTATAGAAACAGATGAATGCTAATGTGGTCAAAATTTGGCATGACTGGTTGAGTGATGAGCTTACTGACTTACTGTAAAAGGGTCTAAAAAACATTTGGTTTTCTTTGTGGGTGTTCTGCCACATTATTGCAGAATTGAGAGTGATTTAAGCGGCCAGTTCCTATATCTAGTGGTGGTGCCGCAGAGACTTTGAAAGTAGTGCGATTTTTGCTTTTTAATTGCTGCTTTGCATATTCTGTTTAACTTCAGTATTAGGTTTCTTTCAGATCGTAAGATTTCCTTCACTGTCTTTCTAGGATTATGATTTTCTTTTTTGTAGGCTTTGTTCAGATTAAACCAGCCCATCCTTGTCATGACTGCCTTTGTTTTGAAGCTTGAAGGGGTGCCACTTGGTTAAACACAAAGAAACCTCAAAGACACTATTGGCTGACAGATATGAAGGTAATAAGTGGTCACACCATCAGAAATTTTGTCTGGAAAGTGTCAACCCTGAAATTTCTATGGTCTGATCCATGGCCTTTTTACTGCGGAGATTAATGTAATGATATGGCCTACACAATATGTGTAGGCCTGTGGCATGGTGGTCGACAGGTTTGCAAACCAACCAGGGGATGAGGCCTTTTAAAATGCTTAGGATTATGGGGGCAATTAACATCCTATAGTGACTCTAAGAGTGCACACAAATGATGGTTTTGTGAAGGTTGGTCATGGTTTAGGAGAAATATTGCAGTGAAAGTCCTAAGTGGTCAACACTGAATGAGTAAAGGACTCACATTCAGTTTTGAATGGTGTTCTACCATGGTAGTTGCTAGTAATATTTTGTACTCTACAGCTAGTCCCCCACCACGTCTACTATTTGATACATTTAAGGGTATGGTCAAGTGTTCACTGGGAATATCTTAGTGTAGAATGTCTGTCTCCCGTTCAAGTTTCTATGATGAAACGGACGTCTGGATAGATTTACTAAATAGGTTGTGTAAGTGGATGCAATATTTCGA
The DNA here is from genome assembly GCF_031143425.1 of Pleurodeles waltl. NCBI lineage: Eukaryota > Metazoa > Chordata > Amphibia > Caudata > Salamandridae > Pleurodeles > Pleurodeles waltl. The sequence goes on along the minus strand of NC_090448.1, from coordinate 888,830,235 downwards.
TAAATATCTACAGTTGGTCAGGATGCATGACAAGTGATTTTATGACTACAAAGTTAAATGGTCTCATTTGGCTTTGGTTTAGTAGATGGTTGCTCTGAGCAAGGGAAATCACTTGAACTCTTTTGAAGATTAGGCTACCTTGTTTGTGTTGCCATATAGCAGCAGAGATGAAGATGCAACAGTTCCAGTCGCTCTGAGGGTTCCTCTGTCTCTTGCTCTGTAGGATGTTGTGGGTTGTTTGGCTCTAGTAATGGTGTCTGAGCAGGTCCTTCGGTAGTTATGCATTTTCCTTGTCTAAGGGTGTCCTGAGGGGGAGGAATCAGAGCTAGGCTTTCAATGTTAGTTGACCCATGGTGTGTTGTTGTTAGAGATGCTTCTTCTGGCTTGTTTGGTGACAAATTCTGCAAGTCTGGTGTTGAGGCCTATTCAACAGTTGCAGCAAAAAGACTGCGTAGGAATTTTATGGTGTTAGGGGCAGGAGAAAGTTGAGAAGTGAGCCTCTTAGTAGCTTTAACAGTGGTTAGATAAGTAGGAGGTGTCTGATGGCTAGCTATTAGTAAGAGCTGTAAGAAACTGCGAATAAGAGAAGGCGTGCAATTTGAAAATGATAATCATAATAAAAAGACAGTGAGCCTGAGATGATATTTTAGAGGCACCCTTAGGTGGATGATGATGTGACTGTTGTTGAGAAATATGTTTTCCCTTTCTTTTGCAATATAGTTATCTGCGCCAACGACCACATTACCTACAGTAATGGAGATGAGCTCCACATAGAAGCCGGAATGCTGCTACCCTAGGAACTGACCACAGAACCCACAGGTACACCCAGAAGGTATGGTGCTACCCTACAGAAAGGCAATAGAAACACCAGTAGGGACTGTATCGTGTACACAGGAGAAATGCATTGTTGTACTGAAAGGACACAGAATTCACCGTATTCTGTGTAAATGGTCCTTAGAAGAGACCAACCACAGAAACCATGCTAGGGGTACAGTGAAGGGTGTTGTGAACTATGGAGTTTCTTCAGTGAAAGTGTGTTTGTTTTAGTGCTAGATCCTGTGGGATTAAGTAAGCAGCCTGATTCAACATCTGAGGTGAAGTGCTGAAGGGTAGGGGTTCATGCAAGCTCAAAGCTCTAACAGGCCAAACAGGGAAGAAACCTTTGGCCTTCTGCAGTTAATCAGTGCACAGGGCTGGATGTCCTGGATGGAGAGACTAAACAGAAGGCATGAATGATCACAGGACTAACCCAGAAGAGTTGAAGTTGACAAACACAGGACTGGACTGGTGTGCTGGAAGGTCAGGCAATTCACCAAATGTTTCTGCCTGTTCTTTGGTGCTTAGAGTAATCTGCCTCGCCAAAATTGTCAGACCTTTTTGAAAAGGATTGTGCCATCCTGTTGTGGGCCCACCATCTGACTCTGAGATGGTGCAGTCTTGCTGTGAAACACCAAAAAAACATTGGCAGTTGCTCCTGAAGTGTTACAGCAAGAGGCAAATAATAAAGATGAAATAGGAATGGGCCAATGTGTATTTAGACTGACATTTGGGCATCCTTTGAAAGGCATCTGTTCCATTAACTTCGTTCTTCGAAGAGTAGGCTAGAGCACGCCGTTGACCTACAGGCCAGAGAAGCCCAATCAGTTGAGGATGACAGATCGGAGGAATGGGACCGACACGGATAGCTGAGAAAGCATGGAAAAGTCTTCCCGCTACCAGGTAGAAGGCAATGGACATCAAGGCCATGACAGTAACAAACAAACTTGTCAAAACTGGAAGTGCAGTGAATTGTGACCGAACCCAATGACAGTGAAAAACAATCTAACAATTGTGTTGGTGTCAATGCGCTTCCAAGTCAGGAGAAGGCACCACAGAGACCTTGTAATTTCAAAGACTTATTTGAAGATAATCAAGCTGCAACCATCCAAGCCCAACAGTAGATGGCAGGAGTATGCAGAGCATTTGTATCTACAACTACACAAGCCAAAAACAGAACGATACCGAAAGTACGTAACTTGTTCTTCAGATGGATGCTTATAATCTCAGATATCTCACCTTTAGAATAGATACGCAAGCAGTACCTCCCTAGTTGAAGGGTCTGTGAAGTGGGCTCTGACTAGAAGTCCTGCAGGACCAAACGGACAAAACGCCCTTCCCGTCGAACCAGACTGTTAAGGCAGCAGTGCTTTGTGAGCGTGTTTACTTGACCTGTGTGATGGCTTCACTGATTACAAGAGCAGGCACGCCAATGCAGTGGCGGGAAGCCTTGGCCGTTGTGAAAAGGGCCCTCAGTCCTTTCTTTTTTGGGAAAATGCATAGCTGATCCTAATGCAAATGGCTAAACAAATTCCTAAAGTCATTTCCAGCAATTCCTTACCTTTCTCTGACAGAGAACCCCCCCAAAAAAATCTGATCACCCACCTGGTCTTTTGTGCAATCGATGTGAAGGATAAAAGCTTGTATGAGGTCCAAGCAATGGAGTCTCTCCCCTCCTCTTTCGAGGGTTGAGGTGTGACAAAAAACGAGAGGCTGACATATTGCACAACTTGAAAAGGAGTCACGACTTTTGTTAAAAAGCCTGCCCTGGTGTTGTGATCACTATTCCAGCTTTTCTATTTCCATCCTTTGGTTCCATCAGACACTATTATTACTACCACTTGTTCTCAGACTGTCTCTTTTATAGAAGGTATGAAGTTTACAAGAGGTGCAGAAATGTTGGCATCATGTCTGCTTGCTGGATAAGATAAAATTTGTTGTTGTTTATGATGCTGGTTACCTCCAATGTGATAACTAAGATGACACTTGTCATCGGCTGTTAAATCCCGTTGAAGCTTTAGTGTCTTGCATTTGTTTTTATAACACAAGATTAAAAATAAAATCTACTATAAAAACAAAATTATCTAACCATACTTGAGGGACTGTGCGCTAGAACGGTCACGCCATAGGTCACGTCAGTTTGCAGCATCAACCAGCCTCATTCGGAGGACAGAGTGAAGAAATGGCACTTCCGTCCAGCGCTGTTTATTTTACAGTCCCGGCCAAGATGCAAAAAGAGAATAGCCAGCTTGCTATTTCATAATAGGAATCAATCTAAAAAATTCAAGCACATGCTTTCTATTGATTGCTTTAGCTAATGTTTAGCATAGCGCATAGGAAAAGCCTGAGTATGTCAGGATGTTATAAACTCAATAACCATATTAGAAATGGTTCTGCTGTTCACTGATCATGACATGTTTGGCTGCATTCATTTTTCGATTCTGTGTAGTTACCATTCATATTTTATCTTCTAGACTAGGATTTAAAAATAAACATCTCAAAATATATGTCCTGCTTCTTAGTGGTATTCTTATTGAGTTCTTTGTTATTTACAAAAGACTGTTTGGATTGACCCTGCGCCCCGGAACTGATCTTGTGGGACTGACTGTTCCCAGTAAACCATTCCTACACAGTACTGCTCAGTTGATTGTATAAGGGTGCAGTCCTACAACATTTCCAATTAATACTGGTACATTGGCTAAGTCCTTGCGCCAGGGGGTTAGAAATTAATTTCCTGTGGTTCAAGGGGTGACTGAGGAAAGCTGAAGTGATCATGACGTACAAGACAGTCCGTGTCAGAAGACGCAACGAGCAGTTGAGCATCAGCTCGAAAAGAAATATACAAAGAAAAAGTAGGAACAAATTAAGTTCCCACTGTTGCATCACAAAACGTTTGTGAGGGAACATGTGTCAAACCTTTAATAAACCGCATCACAAGATGTGATTAGAACAAGATCATTTAGTCCAGTAAATGCAGGAAAGACGAAAGGTTCATTAAATAACCTTTAACAGTACCCATTACAAGGCCTTGGTGTGTCAAAAACAAAACAAAATATCCGACAGCTTGGCTTACAAAGGTCTATCCTGAAGGCTCCGCACCTGGCCATAAATTTGTCCCAATGTCCAGCATAAATAAACTTCGGGGAAGGGCACCTGGCAGTCACAATGACTTCTACAACTTTGGTTGGCAAGTCAAATGCAGTCAACTGCCACTGCTCAATTGTCACACATGGAGGTGTAGACTGCGCAGGTTCTGGATGAAGAACCCTGCCCTGCTGCGCAACAGAAGATCTTCCAAAGTGGAAGGCTGCTTGGAGGGCAGATGCACATGCTTATATGTTCAGAGTACCATACTTTCCAAGCCCAATTCAGAGCCACTATGACTATTTGGGGTCAGTCATTCCTGATCTTCTTCAGAACTCTGGAGAGGCAGAGGTAGGAAGGCATACAGGAGTCCTATGGTGCACCACTGTAGCAATGCACCTCCTCGGGTGGGCATTCGCAGGCACTCCATTGTGCAAAGGTCTGGATACTGCACTTCCTCTCCTGGTGGTGAAAAGATCTAGCCAGGGTTCTCCCCATTGTCAAAAGATACTCTGTGCCATTTTGGGGATAACCGCCATTTGTGATCTGCCAGGTACCTCCAGCTGAGCTTATCCACAGTGGCGTTCAATGAACTTGCCAGGTGATTGACAATCACGGGAATGCCCTGACGTACCAACTACCTCCACAGGAGCAGAACCTCAAGGCAAACAACCCAATACCACACATTGCCCAGTTGGTTCCGGCTGCAGTACCACAAGGAGGTGGTGTTGTCTGTGGAAACCTGCACCAGCCTCACTTGATAGACAAAAAGAATGCCTTCAATGCCACGCAATTGGTGTACAACCCCCACTACATTGATATGGAGACAGTACTCTGACAGAGGCGAGAGTCCTCAGATCTCCTCCTCCCAAAGATGGCCTCTTGAACCCAACAGTGACACAGTCACCACTGTCAGCTCTGCATGGAGAAGGCAGAGGGGGATTCTGCTGGTTAGGGTGTGAGAATTCAGATCCAATGGCACAGACAGAATATGCTTTGTGTGAAAACTGACAAACCGAATGCAGGAGGCCAACAGACCAAGAAGCCTCAGAGCTGCTCTCACCAAGATCAATGACCAAAGCTAAAACATCCAGATCATAGCCCAAATGTCCTGGACTTGTTCGAATGGAGGAAATGCACCATGTTAAAGACAAATCTGATAAAAGAAGCCTCTGAAGAAGTCAAGTGTGACTTCTGCTTGTTCATCGAGAAGCCAATGACGTCAGCAGGTCTGGAGGTGGTCTATTTCTAACTATGTTGAGCAAGCATTCAACAGCCAGTCATCAAGGTATGGGGAAATCTAGAATCCCCAATTTCCGGAGCTGGGTGGTAACAGCTGCCATCACTTTTATGAACACCAGAGGGGGCGTTGGTAACCTTGGGAAAGGATCACAGCAAATTGAAAATGCTCCTGGCCAACCGTGAACTTCAGGAAACTTCTGTGGGACTGCAGGACAGATACAAAAAAGTATGTGTCCTGCAGCTCTAAAGATACCACCCAGTCGCCCGCATCCATCTAAGAAGCTGCCAAGTGCCACAATGTTGTCAGGAAGGGGGGGGCACTACTAAAACAGAACAAAGGTCTCCATGTTTCTTCAGCATGAGAAAATAGCAGGAGTAACAACTGGTCCCTATTTTTGAGTCTGTCACACTCTTGATGGCCCCTTTGTGTAGCAAAACTTGCACCTCTAAGTAAAAATGATAGGTTCTCCTCGAACAGCTGCTCTTATGTGAGTTAGAAAGAAACAGAAGGGCATAGCCCAGCTGGAAGATTTGGAGGACCCATGTGTCAGATGTGATGCATTGCCACCCTAAGAGAGAATGTATGGAACTGGCTCCCAAAGGGTTGTGTGCCCCTAGGTGAAAATTAAAGCAGCTCAGAGGCTGATGTTGCAAGAGTGGGGCATTGGGAAGTTCAGTGCATCTGGGAAAGTGCGTTTTGCCTCCTTGATCACTGTCCTGAACAGAAAAAATATATATATAAAAAAGGCCTGGGGTGATTGTGTATATGCTAAACATTTGACGCAGCCTTGGAAGGACTGAAACTGAGGAGTAAGAAAGGTTTGGCAGGGTCGCTTTTCATGCCGCACTCCAAGGCAGAATCAGCTTTTTCACCAAATAGGCTGAATTAGTTAAATGACATTCAAAATAGATGCCTGTATATCCTCTAGAAAGGACTGGATCATAATCACACATGGCGACAGAGTACTAACACTACTGTTGACTATTCGCCCCAAACAATCAGTAGTATCCAGACCAACTCAAATCACAGATTTGACTGCATTCACACCATCTTGAATAGTCTGAGAAAGGAGGTCCTTTACGCTTTCTGGACTGCTGGAAATCTATTGATGGCCATGTCATAGAGGGTGCATGTATAACAGCCAAGCAGGCAAAGTGTTTTGACTGACCGGAGGGTTATGCTGTCTAAAGAGAATATAACATTTCCAAACGCTTCAATCCTTTTCAAGAGGTGGAGGGAAATAAATTAGGATTCATCTTGCTGGCAGAAGCTTTGACTCCAAAACTCTAGGATTCTTACTACGAAAATCAGGATTACCCGGCCACTTGCCAGTTCACCAGCGTGTAAGAGCACGGCTTGAATCAAGAGTTCATGAGAGTGTTAGAAAGGACGTTGTTGAAGGGGAATAAGGGTTCAGAAGCAGCAAGTGCAGTTTGTAGAACTTTAGTAAGAACGCTTTAAGCTCAGCTGAAGGTAGTTGTAGGTCCAGGGCAAAAAAAGCACCGTCTTCCGTTAGCAGCCCAAAGGGAAGAGTGGGGTTGGGGTGGAAGAAATCAATCCAATATCAGTGGGAAGTATAAAACTCCCTGTTCTCCTTTAGCCATGCATCAACTGCCATCATAATGTGAGGATAAATAATCCTATCATCACTACTGTGAACTCCCAGTGGTGACAAACTATGATCAGAAATGGAACCAAAAGCTGATGGAGCCTCCGAGGACGGCTTTGTGGTACTGGGTGGGTTTTGTCTCAATCCAGCTGTGCCAGATAGGGGTTACATTGCAACCCGGTCAGGGTTAGGACTGATTCAGCTCATGGTTGGATAGCAGAGTCTGCAGGAGACAATCTACCGGTGTTGATCAAAGATGGGCCAGTGAAGGCCTTGCAGACGTAATGGAATTCATCACAGGTGTGGGATAAGAACCAGAGGTGGGTCCAGGAGCCCAGACAGCACCAAGGATGGATCTGCTGGCGGTAACTTGACATGAGGTTCACAACGATCACTGTTTTTCAGAGGTGCACCAGAGGGAGCCAGAAGAGTGCCAAAAACAGGTAACATTGCTTCCTTATAATCTGCTGCGGCCCTGCAGTTTGCTAGGGAAGAACATTGAGCACATAAGGATTAACTGTGGGAATTGTTCCTGAATTGTAGATGAGGAGCAAGACTGATTGGTACCTTGACACCCTTGAGGCTTATCTTTAGATAGAAAATGGTGGGATAGGGTTGAGTCCCACTTCTGCGCCTTGTGTTTTCTGTTTGACCTGGACATCGACTTAACAGATGACTTCGATTGCAAAGATGACCTGCCATGGAATTAGCCTCGAGAGCGGAAAGGGGTCCGCACCCTCAGACTGGAGCTCGATGATGTAGCTTCACTTTACGGTCCCTGATAGTCTGCAGGTGCCCGAGGACACATCCATAACAACTTGCAGTCCTGCCCAGAGCCAAAACAGTAAAGGCAAAACTCCTGCAGGTCTGTCACAGACATCTGTATAAGACAAAACAAAAAATGGTGGTCGATGCTCAATGTTCGCACATCCGCGTTCAGATGTCTGACAAGTAGATTCAAGTTCAATATAGTTGTTGTGGGTGCCAACCTGGTAGGACACCCAACCACCACGGGTGTTGGTGCACTGATGAAAATAAATAAATCTGTGCCCGAGCAAAATCAGCCTGTAGATAGAGTATAGTCTGCAAACAGCTGTTTGCAGACTATACTCTATCTACAGGCTGTTTACAGACTATACTCTACCTACAAGGAATACAATTCTCATCAACCTCTACACACTGTTTGGACTTTGGACTCAACTTTCCACTTTGGAATTAATTCTCGGACTGCTTATAGTGAGCCCTGGTATTCTTTCATTCTGTCACAGACATGTGTTTGACAGTCACAGCATGGAATTAATTCAGTAGTTTAAGGTGGGGACATTGTTGCCTTGCACAATGAAATTGAATTCTGAGAAACTAGTCAAACCCACAAAAAGGGAGCACAGCTCTGTATTCTCATATAAAGGTGCAGAAAGAAGGTGACGTCAGCATGCAGTGGTGGTGGTGCTTATAGGTGGCACTGCTTCATAACTTCTAGGGCAGCACAAACTTAAAACATAGCCGCACTATGCCAACAAGCGAAATGTGGGAGCATGCTAGGAAATCTTATTGATTCAGTCTGGCTCCAGGGAACTATCCTAAGGTGAGCAATGTGCCTTTATAAGTATCCATCAGAATGTGGTGGATTCTAAAGTTAATCAAGGGTTATGGAATTCCCTGGAGGGAACCAATAAAATAGTCAAAATGTATCAAAATTATTTTTGGGGGAAATGGGAAAACTGCTCTGCAAGAAAGTATGATTTTTTTAAACTACTAAAATGGTATCAACAAATGTTTGCTGTGCTAAAATCACCATCTTCTAGATTTCATGAACAACCAGAGTGGAAAAACGTTTTTCACTGTTTTTGCGATTGTCTGTGCCAGTCTATTTTTCATATTTTTGTGATTTCTACCTCATTGCAGTGTGTAGTGGGAACAGGAATGAAATCCAGGGATGAACCTGCATAGCTATACATGCCTTAAAAGTAGACAAAACCTCAAAATCATTTGTATACATCGCTCATAGTTTTCCCAAAGCAACCAATTGTTGACATCAAAAATAACAGAAAAAAAAGGAAAAACAAAATAAGTTTATCTTAAATTCTTTGCTCCTAAGGCCGATTTACAAAGGTAATATACAGTTACGTCACTCAGACCCTTCTAATTCAAGAAATATATAGTATTTGTTGGTTGTCCAAAAACAAGCAATTCCCAGAGCCAGCAACTGGGCTCCAACATATGATACATCATTGTGTACTGACCATGCAGCACTTCATATGGTAAAACCTAATGAATGAAAAATGAGCATGAAGGAAACCTATGCATTTTTGTTTTAAATGTGTCCAGGGTACTATGTTTAGAAATAGTGGTTATTGGCACAACTCTGAATCTGGGGTTATCTAGACTATCATGTAATTCAAATAACATTTTGCAAAATATTTTCTCACTTGAACACCAGCTAAATTTATAAGCAAAAATGAAGAGAAAGACGATAACATATTTTACTACTCTGTACTACTACACTACAACCGATAAAAAGTCTCCCACACTTGTGTGGCCAGCCCTAGTGCTTAGGACATGATAAACCCAATGGCATAGTGGTGAGTGAGCTGAGTGCCTTAAGAGATGAGCCACTCCCGCTTGCTGCTGGTGGATCAGCATCCACACCTGCTTGGGATGACACACAGGCAGGGCAGGGACAGGCGCGAACTGAAGCGAGGCACTGGACAGCCCCAGATGGAATGCTCTGGTACCTGCATCCAGCTGCCCAGATTGCAGAGAAAGTCCAAGTGTGCCTTTGAAAACAGGTGCAGATTAACTGTCCCCCTGCTCGATCCTCCATGCCAGCGGGTAGGAATCGGCAGGTCCGCCAGTGCTACTGCAGGGAAAAAAAGAGGTACCACAAAACCCTCCCGCTCCCCACCCACCCACAAAAAATAAATTAAAAAAAAAACACATAGCGGTGCATGGGAGCCACACTTTGGACAGCAGAATTCATTGGTGATGCGCGTGGTGTGCCCAAATACACCAGATCACCAGATCACTGTAAAGCCCAATGGAGAAAGATGAACCTCCCAAGCTGACCTCCACACAAACTAATCTGGGTAAATACACCAGGGTGGTGGTGCTCCCGGCGATGGAGGAATAAGCTGCAAGCTCACAGACCCCAGAACCAATGCTAAAGGATATTATGAAGGCAATTCAGGAGATGATGAATTCATTAGAGTCTAAGGTGGAGTGTGTGGCTGTGAACCTGAGGGCAGTGAGCGCATATCTGCAGAAGGTAAAAGACAGGGTCTTGCAGGTGGAGAAACAAGCGTCAGGGACAAACCAAGAGATGATGGACCTGTGCAAGGGCGTGAAACAACTACTCCGATGCATGGCAGCACTGAAAGCACCAGTGGAAGATGCCAAAGGGAGCATAAGCAGGAACAACATATGCCAGGTGGGCCAGAGTGAGTAATTGGAGAGTTAAATGGAGCAATTGATCTATACGGAACTGAAACCACAAGGACTTACTTATGCCTACTATCCCTCCTTGGGTATAGGCCATCAACTAGGACTCTCCATCTAACTCTCATAGGCTTTTTCTTTCATTTTGACTCCATTTGTTGCTGATGGTGTTTGGCTAGCAGGTTTGGACGATTTTCCACAGGCAGGTGTTAATGAAGGTCTTGACTTTCTTTGTGGTGGTCACCGTTGTCCTTAAAGTTTCTGTTCCGTACAGAAGGAGCGATTTTATGTTGGAGCTAAAAGCTTAATCTTGGTTTATAGCCTTAAGTCCTTAGAGCTCCTCATCTTTAGCTGAACGAAGGCAGCCCTTGCATTGCTGGTCCTTGCCGTGACGGACCAAATATTACAAGACAAAGTGTTCCAGCAGGAAACGAAGGATGCCATTAGTTCCTATTTTAAGCAAAACGCGAACACCGCAGGCACATTTAGGTTAGAATGGGAAGCCATGAAGGTGGTGGTGGTTCGGGCGTGGCTGTGGCAGATATTTACTCAAGGAAAAGGGTGCTAGATGACCAAACTTCTGAGGCTGAAATGGACCTTGCAGAACAGTAGCATGGAGCACAGCGGGCACCTCCCCCACGACTGACACAACTTATGGACAATCATACTCAACTGAAAACTAGAGGAAACAGCTACAACATGTAGAATTTAGACAAGTATTGCACTGGGAAGGGGAAAAGGCAAGTAGACAATTAGCCTGGCTGCTCAAAAGAGAGAGCGTCCGTGACCAGAACAGCAATACAGGATGAAACTGGAGTCATCGTGCACACATATGAACAAATTAATAATGTGTTTCTAGCCAACTACAAACATCTATACGCTACTTCCCCACCCCCTAAACAACACAACACCCCTGCCATGGCACAACGTGCCTTTTAACTGGACGAGAATCAAGCACTTCAGTTAGAAGCACCCATAACACTGCAATAAATTAAAGGGGCTATAAAACAACTAAATACATCCAAAACACCAGGCTTGTACGGATTGCCAATGAGTTATCAGATGCTCACTGATCTGCTGGTAGATAAGCTGCTTCAGGTGCACTAGGAAGCAAAAGATATTGGAAGCTGCTCATGTCCATGAGGGACGACACTATCATCTTCCTCTTGAAACCAGGTGGAGACCCACATGATTGCAAATCATACCGCCCCCTATCCATGCTAAACAGTGACAATAAATTATTGGGGGAACTTTCTTGCCATACGTGTGAAAAAGATAATGGGAATACTGGAACACCCAGACCAAAAAGGTTTTATTCCAGGCAGGCGGACAGCTTCAAATATCCAAAGCTTACCCAGTGTATTTGGGGCAGTAGGGAGTGTGGACCAGGCTGTGTTAGTCGTGTCCCTTGACACGTAAAAAGTATTTAATACATTACCTATTTGAGACACAAATTGATGAACTTCGGACCAAAGTGCATAAAGACAGTATCTGCTATATACTAACCCACTGGCAGGAGTCCACACTAACCACATGATTTCGGAGTGGGATCTGGGCAGAGGAACCAGACAGGGCTGCCCAATGATGCAGTCTGGCCTCTAAATTGACAGGTAGTAGTCTGTAATATTCCCCTTGGGAAGGCTGAGTCGAGTATGATAAAACTACTCCCTAAATTGGACACAACCTGTGAGCTAACCTTCTTTAAATGTTTAGGGATTCAGCAAATCATCTTACTGGGAATGAGGGTCCCAATTTGAAATGCCTGACACAGAAAAAGTTTGACTTTACCCTACTGTTGGCCAGGTGTTAGCTGGCAGTTCATTGGCTTAGTGCCAAGGCCTCAACGGTAGAGGGGTGGTTAAAAGATGTTGCTGAATAGAACGTCACCAAAGATGTTCAGATGAAACTTGTCAGAATTGACCCGAAACTCACAAATGGCCTATAACTTTGGTACGAACAGCTCAGGGCACTGAGATTCCCCCTAGATGAACGCCTGGCCGTGAGGGGAAGGGATGATGGGCCACACGTGCTTCAAGCTCAATCAGAAATAAATGATAAAATGCAGTGTGGGTGATGGGAAACCTGTTTTCCACACTGCTAGTTAAAGACTGTGTCACACTTTTACACCCTGACCTTTTATTTCTATAAACAGGAACAATTAATTAGTTGTTCATTTTTAAGACTTACGATATTGAGACTTTATGTTTATTATTGGGAGGAGTTCTGTTTAAGATTAGACAGTTACATTTGCGCTACACAGAAGTGCTAAATCCTTGGCTGCTACAAGATAATGTACTGTGCAGGTGTGTTAATAGATGTGATATTGGAAAAAATGCACAAAAACATAGTGAGCAGAGATAGGCATTCATAGCATGTCTGAGATAAAAATAGGTAGTAGTGGAATAAGCCCTGCACTTTCTCATAAAAGAAAATCCGATAGTATGGTGGGAAGTCTCAACAATCAAACAATTCTAACTGCTGCTGCTCAGGTAAAAATACCCTACTACCCAGAGATAGTATCTTACTGATCCACAAGAGGCCAATACAGATTATTGAACAACAGGTACCCTCCGCACAAGTCAGTGATTCAGTAAATCAAAAAACAATCCCATTCCAGTAAGGATGTGAGGAAGATTATGTAAAATAGAGATTCTTTTACTAACAATTCATAGTGATCTTCGATAGCCGACATGAGTTTCGTCACAAATGTGACTCTTTCAAGACTGCAAAAAATACATGAGAAAATCACATTGTAATAAGCAAATGATGACATAGGTATAAGTCAATCCAAAAGGCAATTATTTGCACATGACTCCCAAGCTGATCTGAGCGAAGAAAAGAAAAAGGATAGTGCATCCATTGCGTCACTGAGTAATTCCATGCAGAAATAAGATAAGTAACATTGAGCCAGTGCTGGTCAAACAAGGAATAAATATAGCATAGTGCCTTAAAACAAAAAGTATATACACGGACACAGTGATCCAAATGGACAGCAAAGTGATAACACCCACAGTAAGGAAATAACCAAACATGTGGTGACCAATCAAGTCAGATGCAAAAGTTTCAAAGAAGCAGAATACAGGGACTAGGCATAATTTCTAGTTAAAATGTTCAAGCATAATATGAATTAGATAAAGACAAGTAAAATGCCAATATATTAACCAAGACTGGTGCTTTAAAAAAATGCACAGAATAGGCAAAAACACTTCTTTTGTGGAACACAATCGTATGCTTGAAGATAAAAAACACCGATTGTCGGAAAACTGCAACTAGACTTAATATCATTTCATCAGCTGCAAACATAGAAATGAATGGGCAACATAGAATAATATATCACCTCATTAATGAAACTCCCCTAGCTAAACAGAGTTGATTCTCCAAAAGGCAATAAGTGATTATCCATGAGGCTTTTTCTGGGAAGCCCAAAAAATGCTAAATTATGCTGTGAGCGTCCTTCAGCCCCCTGAATGCTTTCTTCCAACACTTGAAGTTTCTAGTAGCCTGCTCAATATTCCACAGCATTGAAAGGTCGGTCATAAGCATTTGTACAATGTGGTGTGATGCCATGGTCTGATCAGAAGGTTTTCCAGTCTTTCCTCAAAATAATTTCCACTGCTAGTGTATCAATGTTATTCTCTAGCACTTGTCTTGAGTTAGTTTTTGCTCTGAGGTGGTTGATGCTGGTGCAGTTATTTGGATGTCATCTAAGGTCTGCGTGTCCATGACTTGAGAGCCCAACAGGCCTAAGTGGCAGGAGGTATTGCATGTTGCATTATTTTACTTGACTATGTGGGTTCGTCACTTTATGCTTCCCCATGTTCGTAACGTGACAGCAGTCATCCTGCTGCAGTTTTCCACGTTTGGCTTCCTTCTCTAGGGGATTTGTCATGGTTTAGCAGGCCACTGAACTTCTCTTAGTGTGTGGTGCTGAGATTGGTATCCTGATACTTTCAGGTGGGAAGGGAAGATTCCCCACCTCTCAGAAATGAGCAGAAATATGATTTCAGGTGTTAACTGTGGGTTGCCTCGCTCATTAAACTTCTCCAGATACGCCAGCAGATTTGCAGGCTACACAGTATCGGGGGAGCGAGCAAGAATTTCCGGTATTAGCACTGCAAGGGTTAAAGTGGTACCCTACTGTGGACTTTCCTGCACCAAATAATGGCTATCATCAGTATATGACAGCCAGACCCCCCACCACTCCGTCCATCAGAATCTCCGACCCCACAAGAAGCCATCACTCTCCTCCTAACCCCAGAGCACGGCAACTCATGTTGGGGTGGTGAGCAAATCTTACCAGTAGTTTTGCACCCACACCACACGCCTCTCCACGGTCTGACAAGCAAAGGGCTCAAAGCAGCACCAAAGGCAGCCACCAAGTCCTACTGGCAATCCACATCAGGGACATCTATTCAGTTCACCGTCGCAGGGCTACACAATTTGAGGGGCACAAGCACTCCCCACGGCATCGGGAGGAGACTAGACAGACCAGCAGCACTCATCTCACAATTACGGACCAGCCACACTGGGTACATTAAAAGCAGAACAGCTCAGTTCTGGGCTGGGCTGCTTTTCAAAAGGCAGGTCATAAGACCCGATATCTCTTCAGTACATTCAATGTAATAGCTGATCTGTATTTTAGAGTCCAGCTGGTATAGTCTCTCCTCTTTGGTGGGATTGGAGGGTAAAAGGTCGAAAGGATAGTCCTGGCAGAAAAATTCAGATGGAAAGAGGTGACACTGAGGAAAAAAGCCTACTTAATTTTGGGGACAAGATGGTCCACGAATATGGTTGGCGGATGCCTATTGTTTGCAACTCACTGACACACCTCACCGATAGGATAGCAGTAAGAAAAAACGTTTTAAATGTCAAAAACAACAGCTGCCAACCGTGAAGGGGCTCAAACAGAGAACCCATCAGGAAAGGCAAAGTTAAGACCTCTGTGAAATTTCATCAGTGAAGTAATCTGAAGAGGGATTGTTGTGAGGTTACTTCAGCTATTACACAGGGACATTATTTTAGCCTAGGACTGCAGCTTCTGTCTTTTCACTCCGATGCATGCATTTTTTTTCCTATATTATTTTTAGCAGAAGCCTTATTTTAGAGGAGATGTTTTAATTTTTTTTATCAGCTTGTCGTTTTACAAAGACTTTTGTTATTCTTTTCTCTGCATGACATTTTCATTCTGTGCTACATTCAAGGTTGTATGCAATAGGTTACAAATTATCTCCTGTACAAAGAGTTCATGTCACCAACTCCTATACAGAAATATACGTGTTGTCACGTCAGGGTAGTTTTCTCAGAACACCAGATGTTTTATTACAAAACACCAACCAGCTGCCATCAAACAATGCATGTTGCATTTGCAAGTTTCTGCTGAGACCTGATGCAGTCTCTCCCTCCATGTGGGAGAATTCACAGTACACCAACAGACTGCTTACTTACCTTCAATCATAGGGATGGGGTTCTCCCAGGGGGCCTGATGGGCAGAATTAGGGCTTACACTGCCATGCTCTTGTAGAGAACCTTAGTAGTGCAGGTAGAGATTTTAGAACCATTGTTGTGGCAGCATGGTGAGACTTTTCCTATGTTTCACTTTCCTTGTCACTGCCTTGCTTTTATTATGTTTTATCATACCCATAATAAGGGTAAATGCCTTTTTACATACAATGAAGTTGATTCAATAAAACGCATTGAACCTAATCTGCTTCTGTTTTGCCTTTGTATGTGCGAGACACATGTGATTGAGAGAAAGGGGTAAGATCTGTTTCACTTCGATTTCCCTGAGAAATCAAGATGACATGCTAAGGACTGCCACAAATTCCCTTTTACTCTCGGGTATTGGTGAGGTGATGCTAGCTGGCCAAAAAGTTTAGGCCGACAGCTGTTACACGGCACAGAATCACTCAGTCCCCCGCACCCAGTGGTGCTGCAGCCCACATCCAGCAGTCCTGTTACTATAACGAAAGTCTTTATGACAGGATGACAAAGTCCGGAAGGCCGCTATAAGTCAAACAGGCTATGATGCACACCTTGATGGTGCCCACTGTACAGCCCTGCAGAGCAAGCAAAAGCACAAAAAGATGGACTTCATTAAGGAAGGACCTTGAAGTGGATCCCATCGTGCTCTGCACATCACAAAACAAATGTATTTCATCTGCCAGAATAGATTGGTAGAGGGGCAATGACCAGATAGGATCACATTAGCCTCCTCGGGTAGCAGTTGGAAGCAGCTCAAGTATCCCCCCCTCAATCTCTAGACCTGATGTTGTAGGCTCTGGAGGTTGGCGGGCAGAACTTTCCTCTCCAGCTCCAAAAGGATGTCCACCTTGAGAGGAAGACTGAGATTGATGCACATGCGCAGGGTGGTCTGCATACCAAACCCCTCTCATCTTGTCAAGAGTGATGAAAATGTCTTGTGCTGAATCTTGGCAAATCTTCCTCAGAACCCAAGGAAACAAACGTATGGAAGGAAACATGTAATGAACTGTAAAGCTCCACATCATTCGGAATGCTTTCCCCAAGGCTCCCAGCAGCATATACTGGAGGGCACAGAACGTTAGACAATGGGAGCTGTTCTGAGTGGCAAAAAAGGTCGCGGAGGGCTGCAGCGCAGAGCGCCTATGATTTTTACTACCTCTGGATGGAAACACACTTGTGGTTTCAGGATGATGGGGACGGAAGCTGTCAGCTCCTGTGTTCAAAGAACTTGCCAGATGGATGTCAACTAGCCAAATCTCATGCTGGTGCACCCAATCTACAGTATGATTTTGACAAAGAAGATGAGATGAAATTATTATTCATGTGGGCGATTACCCACCTCAAGGGATAATCACACCCTTGTCAGCGTGAACCCTCAAAGTCACTAAATTAACCTGAGCTTAACTCATCTGGTCACTTTGGCACAGAGAAAATAGTCTTAACCTAGGGCAAAGTGTAGAGTATTTGTGCAGTACCAAAAGAGTAATAAAGTTAAAATGCAAAACAATAAGAACAACAGAATTAGAAAAAAATAAAACACAAAACAGAACACCACCAAAACGACAAATCCAACACAAGGAACCAGAGATATGATTTTTTAAAGATTTAAGTAAGAATTGCACCAGCACACTGACTATGAAAGTAAATGGTCATGGAAGACCTGAACCTATGAGCAACTTTGAGGCTGACCGCGATGGAGTAAGGGTCAGATATATCAATCAGGGTCATCCGTCCTTTGTTAATTACAAATAGCACCACATGCCCTCAGCCACACCTAAACCCTAAAAATAACCTTACCAACCACTACTCCTACCCATACCTAAACTCTTTAAAAAAGTCCTCTCTCCTTACCTACCCCATAAAACAAATAAAAACAAAAGAAAAACCTTACCACCCTATGCCCTTATTTAACCCCAAAAAACCCTTACAACCAATACCCTTACCAACCCCTAAACCCTAATAACAGCTTTACAACCCAATATCCCTACTCAACTAAACTCTCAAATAAATATATATATATATCTATATACACACACACACACATATATAAATACACACATATAGTTACATTAATTACTCTTAACATGCATGGTAAAGGCAATGTGTGGTAAAAACATGGTTGTAAAGGATGTTTCCCACCCATACTAATCACCTGGTCAGACTACACCCTTGTGATCATCAGCTTGGGTATCCAACACCACAGCAGAAACACCATTGCCAAATTTTCACAACAGGATTGGAACAAATCTCAAACATCCTGCTTTTCCAAAATCCTACACCATTGGTGTTGTCAAACAACGATATCCCCAAATCAATCTCCCAACATCAAGGGCTACATCACGCCTCTGCCGACACCCTACTTCCTTTCAAAGGCAGCAAAGCCAAAAGAACTCAAGCTCACTAAACACCACTGCAAGCAATTTGAATGCAGAGGGAGACAATCAGAGCCATCACACACACATACACATACACACACACATACACACACACACACACACACACACACACACACACACACACTCTAAGCTCACAGACTGCATCGAAAGCAGCACAAACAGCGCCAAGGAAATCTTTGCCATAGTAAGGGCAAGTTACTTCCCTTTGGTAACGTCTTATCTGGTAAAGAGTCTAGTTGCAGATTCTTTACCTTGTGAATTTCTTGTGGCGTCAGTCTGGATATGGAGATTTTTCTCAAACAGTACCCCTGCATGCCATTAAGTGGCACCGATCGGCTCTGCGTCCATCTTCTGCATCATCCACGCCAGATATGATGTTGCAGGTTGTAAGGAAATGCCTCCTTAGCATGGTTACCCCCTAACTTTTTGCCTTTGCTGATGCTAAGTTTTGATTTGAAAGTGTGCTGGGACCCTGCTAACCAGCCCACAGTACCGGTGTTCTTTCCCTAAACTGTACCTTTGTCTCCACAATTGGCACAACCTTGGCACTCGGGGAAGTCCCTTGTAACTGGTACCCCTGGGACCAAGGGCTTGATGCAGGGAAGGTCTCTAAGGACTACAGCATGTCTTATGCCACCCTGGAGACCCCTCACTCAGCACATGCACACTGCCTCACAGCTTGTGTGTGCTGGTGGGGAGAAAAAGACTAAGTCGACATGGCACTCCCCTCAGAGTGCCATGCCAACCTCACACTGCCTGTGGCATAGGTAAGTCACCCCTCTAGCAGGCCTTACAGCCCTGAGGCAGGGTGCACTATACCACAGGTGAGGGCATATGTGCATGAGCACTGTGCCCCTACAGTGTCTAAGCAAAACCTTAGACATTGTAAGTGCAGGATAGCCATAAGAGTACATAGTCTGGGAGTTTGTCAAACACGAACTCCACAGTTCCATAATAGCTACACTGCAAACTGGGAAGTTTGGTATCAACCTTCTCAGCACAATAAATGCACACTGATGCCAATGTGCAGTTTATTGTAACATACACCTTAGAGATGCCCCATGAATACCAATCCAACTTCTAGTGTAGGCTGACCAGATTCTGCCATCCTGCCACACACCAGACATGTTGCTGGCCACATGGGGAGAGTGCCTTTGTCACTCTGTGGCCAGGAACAAAGCCTGTACTGGGTGGAGGTGCTTCTCACCCTCCCCCTGCAGGAACTATAACACCTGGCGGTGAGCCTTAAAGGCTCACCCCTTTTGTTACAGCGACCCAGGGAATCCAAGCTAGTGGAGATACCCACTCCTCCGGCCACTGCCCCCACTTTTGGCAGCAAGGCTGGAGGAGATAATGAGAAAAACAAGGAGGAGTCACCCACCAGTCAGGACAGCCCCTAAGGTGTCCTGAGCTGGGGTGACCCCTGCCTTTAGAAATCCTCCATCTTGAGTTTGGAGGATTCCCGCAATAGGATTAGGGATGTACCCCCCTCCCCACAGGGAGGAGGCACAAAGACGGTGTAGCCACCCTCAAGGACAGTAGCCATTGGCTACTGCCCTCCCAGACTTAAACACACCCCTAAATTCAGTATTTAGGGGCACCCCAGATCCCAGGAAATCAGATTGTGTGTACAACAAATGCTTAACACTACCCTCTGATAAGCCTACTGCTCGACCAGACTACTACAAAATAGATCATTAGATTTATCTAATTTTGCTACTATCCTACCTCTAAGGGGAACCCTTGGACTCTGTGCACACTATTTCTTACTTTGAAATAGTTTATACAGAGCCAGCCTCCTACACAGGTCCTATATAGGCACCATTCCGGCTCACTGATGTCAGTTTCTTTTCACAACTTTTCACACCAGAAGCGCAGAGCTGTGGAGAACACCAACACCCGGTGCATCAAAACCATGGTCCTGAAAGGAGTTCCGGTCCCTAGAAATCAGTTCTTAGAGCGGAGAGGATGGGTGGGTCGGTAAGGTGTCTGCAACTAGAATAGGTCTCTAACAGATAAGGCATTGTTGAAGGTAAGTAACATGTTCCTATGATAGAGACCTCTAGCTGCAGATTCCTTGCCTTGTGAATAGATACCCAAGCAGTGCCATTCCCAGAGGTGGGTCAGTGAACCAAGATCAAACTAGTACGTCCTGCAGGACCGAACCGGCAAAGTACCCGCCCCTATGGACCGGGCTATCCAGGTAGCAGTGTTTAGAGTGCACGTGCAAGGATGCCCACATTCCCACTTGACAGATATCAAGGACTGGAACTTGGTGTGCTAATGCAGTGTTGCAGCTGTTGCCCTGGTAGAATGAGCACACCTACCTAGAGGTGACTGCTTCTTGGCCAGTTAGCAGCAGATTTTAATACAGAGGACAACCCATCATGAGATGGTCTTCTTCTGCACTGCCTGACCTTTCTTCGCACCCACATAACTGACAGTTTTTCACCCACCCGGAACTCTTCTGTACGATCGAGTTAGAACACCAATGCTCTTTTTGGCTCCAGGCAGTGGAGTCTCTCCTCTTTCTTATAAGAACGTAATGGTGTGTAAAAAGTAGGCAAGTATCTGATCACCTGCACTACCTTCCCTTTGAGAGAGAGACGGGAAAGAAATGCTTTCAATGCTAGTCTGATCGCCTGGAGCGTCTACATGTTGATATGGAGTCCGGACTCTGATGGAGACCAGACTCCTCTGATCTCCACCTCTACAAGGCTGCAGCCATTGGCGAACTTCAGGTCCCACTGCAGAATCTGGCTGTGCCATCTGGCATTTGTCACTAGCAGGATCCAGCAGGCCATGAGGACCAGCAGGCTCAGTGTCACCGAAATCCAGGAGAGAGGCTAAAACATCAATATCATCGCCGGAATAACCTGGACTCGCTGCTCAGGAGGATAAGTCCAAAACTGCACTGTGTCCTGAAGAGTTTCGATGAAAGGAAGCATCTAAGAGGGAGTGAGGTGTGACTTTGGCATGTTTATAGTGAACCTGAACAAAAGCAGGAGGGCCGCTGTAGTCTGGAGGTGGGTTGTGACAGCCTGGGGTGAGCCCGCCTTCAACAACCAGTTGTTGAGGTAGGGATAACAAAACCCTGACCTGCGCAGATTGAGAGAACGAAGGTCTAGGATAGGGTGGAGGCCCTTGTCCTTTTTGGGCACCAGAAAGTAGTGTGAATAACAACCACAACCTAATTCTGGCACAGGGACCATGTCTACGGCTCCCATTGTCAACTTCCTCTTGGAGAAGTGCCAAGTGATGATCCGTCATCCAATCGTAGGATGGTGGGCATGAATAGAGGGGTAGTCTTGAAGGAGAGGCAGTAGCCCTTTTGGACTATCTACAAAACCCACTTATCTGATGTGATGGACTGCCAGCGTAGCAGGTGATGGTGGATGGTGCCTTCGTCTGGTCCCGGGTGTGGAAGTGTCAGACTAGGAAGGTCAGAACGATGGCTACCTGAGCCACAAGGATGGTGGGTCCCACATCCCTGGCCATGCAGAGGCTTGGCAGCATGCGTGGCACAGAGGCTGGAGGGGAACAGATGTGGTTGGACGCCCCTTCAATAGCTATGAAAGGAGAGAAAGCAGAGTGAGGTGGATGAGGGGCCAAAGACCTGGCCACAGCACAAAAATACTTGAAACACTTGAGCGCCGAGTCTGCTTTCTCTCTGAAGAGACGGGTGCCATTAAAGGGCATGTCCATAAGATTAGCTTGGCCATCCCCCCCAAAAGTCAAATACCCTCAACCAGGCGTGGTGCTTAAGGGCCACTGTCAATGCAACCGCTCTGCCCAGTGAGTCAGTCCTGTCCAGTTCACTTCGGATCGTGAACTTTGCTGTGTCTCTTCCATCAGCAACTGCTTGGGAAAGTACAGCCCAGACCTCCGGGGCATGTGTCAGCACTTGAGCAACCATACCCCACAGCGTGTGGCAATAACTGCTCAAAAGGCATGCTGTGTTCATGGACCACAATGCCAGGCTGGCGGAAGAAAACATCATCTACCAAAGTTTGTCCAGCCTCTTGAATTCACTACCCAAGGGTGCAGAAGAGAATGCATCCTGTGTAGTGGAGGCTTGGATAACCAAGCTCTCATGGGTGGGGTGTTGCATTAGGAAACCTGGGACACCTGGTGCAGGGTAATGGCAGAGGTTAATAGTCCTGTTCACAGGAGACCCTGTGCTGGGTTTGGACCAAGTA
This sequence comes from Pleurodeles waltl, assembly GCF_031143425.1. Lineage (NCBI taxonomy): Eukaryota > Metazoa > Chordata > Amphibia > Caudata > Salamandridae > Pleurodeles > Pleurodeles waltl. The sequence goes on along the minus strand of NC_090448.1, from coordinate 888,807,972 downwards.
GACCAGAAGGACCTCTGTAAGGCATTTGTTAAAGGGAACCACAGGTTCAGAGGAAGAAGCTCCAGACTGAAGCACCTCTCTTAGGATATTAGTCCTGACTGCCACCGAAGGCAGCTCAAGGTCCAGGACCTGGGCTGCTCTATGTAACACCAATGAATAGGAAGCACCCTTCGCCATAGCCACGGCAGGGTGAGAGACCATGCAAGTGTCTGCGGAGGTATCAAGTCCATTGGCTTCATCCAGGTTCATGGTGTGTTGGAGGTGGCATTCTGAAGGGTTCAGAGACCCCTCCCGTTCCTCACCATAATCTAGCCCATAATAATAAGGCTCAGGATCTGACATAGGGGGTACAGTCCCTGCTGGCATTCGTGCAGACGTCCTACAACGCCCATTTGACGCTATGCTGCATTTGGCAATGAGTTAGTGGGGCGAGGGGTGCGCACTGGGGTACGGGCAGAGCCAGAAGCACTGATGTCAGAACCAGAGCCAGGAAAGGTCAAAGTGGTATGACCGGTGCCAGTTCCGATCCATGAACGGATCCATGGGTGCCTCTTGGAGCAGAGGCCGAAGCAGTCGGCAAGGAACCTAAATGGGCCCATTCCATCTCCACATGGCCCAAAGGTGCTCTAGCGGAGGCAGACTGCACAAAGATCAGGCGAATGGCCTGATATAACTCAAACTGGGGGGGATAGCAAAGTCACCCCAGACGCAGGCTTTGCAGATGGAGGCCTCAATCAACGATGCTGCCTTTCCCTTGTCTCATAGGAGGGGTGAAGTCGAAGAAAGTTTTGAATTCTTCGACTTCTTAAGCCTTGACTTACCTGAATGTCCTGAGGACTAACTGGGATGAAGATGATGGGGAGCTCCGCAACCGATCCCGAAACCTTCCTCTCGACCGAGACTTATGCAGAGCCAAGCGCAGTGCCGGCATCAGCTTTAGGGATCACTCACTCAAAGGCTTCAGATTCATGGCCCAGCACTGGGAGCACAACTTCAGGTCACACTTGCACTCCAGACACCAAAGGCTCACAGGCACTGCCCAATGATAGGAATCGCAGGGCTTGAACCCGGTCTGCCTAGAGGACTTCCTCAATGCACCAGAAGTTATACAACTCCCCCCCAAAAAAAAAAACTTCAACAAAAAGTTGAAAAAGGCCAGTCACAAATTGACTGAGGGGTAGCTCTCTTCAGATCTGCCAGATCCGGTGCGGACGATGCCAACAACAGACACGGTGCCAAACGACACCACCAGCGGAAGTTCACAAGGTAAGGAATCTGCAACTAGAGGTCTCTACCAGATAGACTTCAACTCTCCGACAACAAGCTCCACCAGCATAACCCCCACTCAAGACCTCTGCACCCAGCTGTCCCGATTCTACAACATCACCAGCACCTCCAACAACTTCAGGCCCCAATATGACCCACCATTACAGCCCTCCTGCTCATCTCAACACACCCAGATGATTACCCAAACCACCTTGACCACCATCACCAATCAAGAACCGCAACAACCATGCAATCTACACACTTCAGTACACCCTTAGTCCTAGGCCCTCATCAAGTGTTCATCAAAGGACTGACCCCATCAGTGTAGCCCTCACCCTGATCCTGTAATACTCAATCCTCACTGCCACCTGCCTGGATGCACAGGAACATGTCACAGTACTCCTTCTAAAGAGCCCCTCAAGCAGGCCTAAAGATGGTAGCCAAATACCAGCCTATTCCCCTGCTGCCCTACCTGGCAAAAGTCATGGAAAGGATGACAGGCAAAAGTAATGGAAAAGATCATTAACAGATTCCTAGCCACCCCCCTCACTGACAACCACCTCCTTGACACCTTTCAATCCGGATTCAAACCCAGCCACAATACTACACTGTGTGCCACAGTAGACCGCCATTCAGACAAGGGCATCTGTTAACACATTTCACAGTGATCAAAATGCCATCTTAGGGGATTTCATGGATTAAAGGTTTGCTTGGGACTTAATAGGATGTACGTGTAGGTTTAGGAACTTGTCGCTTGCTTTGTAAGACAGTTAATTGACTCTTGAGGATGGTACACTTGGGAGGTGCAGACAACCCGTGCCTGCTAACAATATAATTTGAAAAAAACACAGTTATGTCCAGTGATGCAGTTTAATAGTCTGGCATGTCCTTTTATGTCACCTTCAAAGTGAGACCTTCTTCAACATTTATTTTCTTGCATTTGGTTAAACCATTGCCCACTTTGTGGTGTTGCTATTAAAATGTAAAGTAAAGCTGAGTGGCTGCCCTTGCATCAGTTATCTTTAAGTACGATCCTGGGTGACTCACTCATCACAGCACCTACCAATGCGCCTGGAAAGAACGCACAGTACTCTCCCTCAAGAAATCATCCGCAGACCCAAAGGCACTAACCAACTACAAGCCTGTCCCTGTTACACCACCCTGAATAAGTCATGGAAAAGATGCTAAACACCTAGTCATCCAGCTCAACGACAACCACCTCCTCCACATCACTCAATCTGGAATTAGGGCCAACCACAGTGCACAGATCACCTTCATCACCACCACAGATGACAATCCGGATGATCATGGACAGAGGTGCATTGGCAGGCCTCATCTTATTAGACATTTCCGCAGTCTAGGGCACTGTCTCCCAACCCATTACTGTCTAACGACCGCATGAAGCAGGCCTCCAAGTATCCGCACATTGCTAGATCTGCTCCTTCCTGCCAGGCTGCACCACGCCAGTCAGCCTTGCCCCCTTGACCACACTCAGCCCCACCTTCTTCAATGCCTACATGAGCCAACTCACCAGCATCATCTGCAGGCAAGGAATTAATATCATATCCTACATTGATGACACCTACTCATACTTTCCCTCTCCAACAAGATACAAAACACCCAGCTCAATTTCTGCACCTGCATGACCAAAGTCACCAAATGGATGAAAACCAACTGCTTCAAGCTCAACACAGACAAGACGGATGTAGTAATCTTTGAAAGACACCTTACTCTGGGACTTCATCTGGTGGCCTGTCGAACTCAGAACCACACCCTTCAGGCAACGCATGCAAAGAACCTCAACATATTAGTTGACAACCAACGCAACTTGACTTGTGAAGTGAATCCAGTCTCCATCTTCTACTTCCACAGAAGTCACCCAGAACCTGCCATCACGCACACACATTACCCAGCAGCTCCCACTGACTCCCAGTCTACAAACAAGCACTCTTCAAACTCTACACACACACACACTACACAGCCCTGAACAAGACTGGCCGTACATATGTAAAAACTGCATAAACGTCTACAAACCTCTAGGACATATCCGCTTAGACTAACTTGTGGACACCACCCACCCCCTTGAAGATGTAGAACAAATAGTTTCTTACCTGTATGTGTAGTTTTGCAGCTTGAAGAATTTTCTGGATTCATGTGCTGTGCATTATTCTGTCACCTAGTGGTTGGGTCTGGAATTCTCCACTCCTTTGTAGTTCTTCCTCTAGTTCTAATTTTGTTTTTGTTTTTTGCTGGGTGTTGACTGATCCCTCATTTGGTGCTTGCTGTGACACTGTATGCCCTTCCTCAGAAGCTCACACCTTTGGTCATCTTCAGATTCTTTTTTTTTCCCTTCTGGATCTCTTCTATTTTTCCCCCCCTTTCTTCCATCTTCCGGGTGGAGGTGGGTGGGTCGCTTGTGAATCCAGAAAATTCTTCAAGCTGCAAAACTACGCCTACAGGTAAGAAACCATTCATTTGCAGCAGGAGTCTTTGCTGGATTGACATGCTGTTTATGGAGCATTTTTTCTGTGAATTTTGAGGTGGTTGGGTTTAAGATGGACTTACATTTGCGAACAGATATGCTGTAGTGAATCCTAGTTTGCTTTAATGGGATAACAGGAGTTAGCTTAGCCTTTGGCTTGCAGACTCGTGCCCCCGTCACCTAGTGACTTTTAACCTACTTAGCTTGCTCTGTCTTAGCCCATTAATTCATCTAAGATGGCTGCCTTGTTTATAGTTAGTCCATTTGTTATGCTTTGCATCATCAGTGCCACAGCGCTAAGGCGTCAAGATCAAGCAACAAAGACAAACAAACAGTAGGTGTTCACACTTAAGGATTTTCCCTCTTTATACTTTCGAGGGAATTGTTTATATTAATAGCCGTCCCAAGCATGTCTGTTATCTATTGTTTGGGAACACACCTCCGTCAGGGGTCCTGGTAGATCTGTATAAATACATCGCACTTTCAACAGATAATCAGAGGGATTCCGACCAGAAGGCATCGCCGCCATAGCTGATATCAATGCTGCACGTCGTCTTGACGCTGACTCAGTCTTCGCATCCCTGCGGAGTCTGCGCTAGAGACCTCATTTCAAGGTAACGAGGGTTGGGGGCTCCTCTCATGGACATGGCATTGGCAGATTAGGTTCACAAACCCAACTCTCCTTAAGGTAGGAGGTTAGGCCTATCATATTAGGGTATTAGGGCATGTTACACCTCTTAGGTCTTTACATTATTTTGCAAGATGGTGGGGGTCTTTGTAATAATGACTCTCGTCTTCACAATTCTGTTTCTTGGACTGTTCATTATTCTAATCATTGCAGCCCATGCAACATATCGCAAACTGCAATTATGTTAAATAAAAACTATTGAAACTTCACTGTATCTTTGTTATTGCCTGTGTTTGAATGAGACATAATGTATCCGTGAGAAAGGGGTAATCTCTGTTTAACCACGACACTCCCTGAGATGTCTTACTCTTGAGTCCATGCGTAAAGGCTGCCACAAATCGCCTTTTACTATTGTGTTTTTGGTGAGGTGCCGCTAGTGAGCTGGTAAGGTTGGGACGACAGTTGCGACTTGTTGTAGGATAGGCATAGTCACCTACAGACAAAAGTACTGTCATCCTTAAACCAGCAGTCTTGCCTAGCGCAAAAGTCCAAACTACGACAATGTCAACAATTTTTGCCTCACTTGAGCTTCCTTGTTTATTTGAATGACTATGCAGTAGTGTTTTGTGGATGTCTGAAGGGACAACCACATTACCACCATAGATATATATCGTAAAGATGTATTTGCTAGAGATGCAATGATTGCTCCTTTTTTCTTTGATGAATGATGAGCTTTTGGGGTTTAGTTTAGCCTCTTCCCTGCACTTGTGTGGCACAATTGAATAGTTTGTGTGATATCTCTGGCAATTGTGCGCTTAGGTACAAGCTTCCCCCATATTGTTTTCCAGCAAAGGAGACAGGTAATTGCTTAGTCTTCCTGCCTGACTAAGCTTGTCCTTTCAATGTAGTACATTACAGTGCGTCTAATGTGTGCAACACCTTTTGCTTGATTTTTTGTGTTATGGAAAAAACTAGGCATCTGTATAGATTGGTTAAGTGGAATAGTGAAACTACCTTGGGTAAAAACTGTGGATCTGTGTAGGAAGTTGGCTCTGTATGCACTATTTCAAAGTAAGGAATAGTATGCACAGAGTCCAAGGGTTCCCCTTAGAGGTAAGATAGTGGCAAAAAGAGATAATACTAGTGCTCTATTTTGTGGTAGTGTGGTGGAGCAGTAGGCTTATCAAAGGAGTAGTGTTAAGCATTTGTTGTACATACACACAGGCAATAAATGAGGAACACACACTAAGACAATTCCAGGCCAATAGGTTTTTGTATAGAAAAATATATTTTCTTAGTTTATTTTAAGAACCACAGGTTCAAATTCTACATGTAATATCTCATTTGAAAGGTATTGCAGGTAAGTACTTTAGGAACTTTAAAAATCACAATAGCATATATACTTTTTACATAAAACACATATAGCTATTTCAAAAGTGGACACAGTGCAATTTTCACAGTTCCTAGGGGAGGTAAGTTATTGTTAGTTCTTGCAGGTAAGTAAACCACCTACATGGTTCAAATTGGGGTCCAAGGTAGCCCACCGTTGGGGGTTCAGAGCAACCCCACAGTTACCACACCAGCAGCTCAGGGCCGGTCAGGTGCAGAGTTCAAAGTGGTGCCCAAAACACACAGGCTTCAATGGAGAAGGGGGTGCCCCGGTTCCAGGATGCCAGCAGGTAAGTACCCGCGTCTTCGGAGGGCAGACCGGGGGGGGGGGGGGGGACACAAGTCAATACAAAAAGTACACCCTCAGCAGCACGGGGCGGCTGGGTGCAGTGTGCAAACACACGTCGGGTTTTCAATAAGTTTCAATGAGAGACCAAGGGGTCTCTTCAGCGATGCAGGCAGGCAAGGGGGGGGGGGGCTCCTCGGGGTAGCCACCACCTGGGCAAGGGAGAGGGCCTCCTGGGGGTCACTCCTGCACTGGAGTTCCGATCCTTCAGGTCTTGGGGGCTGCGGGTGCAGGGTCTTTTCCAGGCATCGGGATTTTAGAGTCAGGCAGTCGCAGTCAGGAGGAGCCTGGGGATTCCCTCTGCAGGCGTCGCTGTGGGGGCTCAGGGGGGACAACTTTGGTTACTCACAGTCTCGGAGTCACCGGAGGGTCCTCCCTGAGGTGTTGTTTCTCCACCAGTCGAGTCGGGGTCGCCGGGTGCAGTGTTGCAAGTCTCACGCTTCTGGCAGGGATTGCAGGGGCCTTTAAAGCTGCTCCTCTGGAAACAAAGTTGCAGTCTTTGTTGAACAGGGCCGCTGTTCTCGGGAGTTTCTTGGTCTTTTTAGAGCAGGGCAGTCCTCTGAGGATTCAGAGGTCGCTGGCCCTGGGGAAAGCGTCGCTGGAGCAGTTTTCTTCCGAAGGGGGGAGACAGGCCGGTAGGGCTGGGGCCAAAGCAGTTGGTGTCTCCGTCTTCTCTGCAGGGTTTTTCAGCTCAGCAGTCCTCTTCTTAAGTTGCAGGAATCTGATTTCCTAGGTTCAGGGGAGCCCCTAAATACAGGATTTAGGGGAGTGTTTAGGTCAGGGAGGGCAGTAGCCAATGGCTACTAGCCCTGAGGGTGGCTACACCCTCTTTGTGCCTCCTCCCAAGGGGAGGGGGGTCACATTCCTATCCCTATATGGAGGATTCCTAAAAGTCAGAGTCCCTTCAGCTCTGGTTGCCTTAGGGGCTGTCCTGACTGGCCAGTGACGACTCCTTGTTTTTCTCATTATCTCCTCCGGCCTTGCCGCCAAAAGTGGGGCCGTGGCCGGAGGGGGCGGGCAACTCCACTAGCTGGAATGCCCTGTGGTGCTGGAACAAAGGGGGTGAGCCTTTGAGGCTCACCGCCAGGTGTTACAGCTCCTGCCTGGGGGAGGTGATAGCATCTCCACCCAGTGCAGGCTTTGTTACTAGCCACAGAGTGACAAAGGCACTCTCCCCATGTGGCCAGCAACATGTCTCGAGTGTGGCAGGCTGCTAAAACCAGTCGGCCTACACAGGTAGTTGGTTAAGATTTCAGGGGGCACCTCTAAGGTGCTCTCTGGGGTGTATTTCACAATAAAATGTACACTGGCATTAATTGTGCTGAGAAGTTTGATACCAAACTTCCCAGTTTTCAGTGTGGCCATTATGGTGCTGTGGAGTTCGTGTTTGACAGACTCCCAGACCATATACTCTTATGGCTACCCTGCACTTATAATGTCTAAGGTTTGGCTTAGACACTGTAGGGGCACAGTGCTCATGCACTGGTGCCCTCACCTATTGTATAGTGCACCCTGCCTTAGGGCTGTAAGGCCTGCTAGAGGGGTGACTTATCTATACTGCATAGGCAGTGTGAGGTTGGCATGGCACCCTGAGGGGAGTGCCATGTCGACTTGCTCGTTTTGTCTTTACCAGCACACACAAGCTGGCAAGCAGTGTGTCTGTGCTGAGTGAGGGGTCCCCAGGGTGGCATAAGATATGCTGCAGCCCTTAGAGACCTTCCCTGGCATCAGGGCCCTTGGTACCAGGGGTACCAGTTACAAGGGACTTATCTGGATGCCAGGGTGTGCCAATTGTGAAAACAAAAGTACAGGTTAGGGAAAGAACACTGGTGCTGGGGCCTGGTTAGCAGGCCTCAGCACACTTTCAATTCAAAACATAGCATCAGCAAAGGCAAAAGGTCAGGGGGTAACCATGCCAAGGAGGCATTTCCTTACAATCTGTCTTTATTACAATTCTGTCTTTGTGGATTTGTAAAGATGGTTCTTGAGTTGTGAGTGTCTATATTTCAGACACCCTGCAAACAGATGTTATGGATATCAGGGAAGCTGTTTTTAGCATAAGCATCTTTTGTGTGGCTTTGTGTAATGGCTCAAAGGGGGGCTTCATTAGCTGCGTTAGTACCACATTTAGATTCCTGTTGAGTGCTGGTATCTTTCTTTTGTGCTGCAGTTCTCTTTGCTCCTTCCAAGATCCGTATTATTACAAGAGCTGTGAATAAGCTTCTTCCATGTGACGTCTTGTGTAGACCACTATCGCAGCTCAGTGAACTTTCAAAGCAGCATGTGTCAACGGGTAGCCCAGCAGATGTGTTAAATATTTCAATACTGTTGTGTCCTTAGTGCTTTTCTTTAGTAAGCCCCTCTTAGACACCATAGCGAATAACGTTTCCATTTAGCAATGTAGCAATTACTTGTTGTTGGCTTTCCTGCTTCTTTAAGCACAGCCATTATGTTTTGTGGTAGTTTCAGATGGCTGAATTGTAGGAATTTAAGAGCCCTGCTGCCAGGCTCAAACACTCAGGTTCCGAGTGTAGCACCCTTCATATGTCCATTGACAACAGATCTTGATGACTTGGTAGTTTTAGGATGTTCCTTTGTGCATTTTCTATCAGCTCTGAAAACCATGACTGCCTTGCTCACTGAGGAGCAATTAGTATAAGAGTCATCTTGCTTCTCCGGCATTTGTTGATCACGCTGTGTAACAGCAGTGTTGGGGGAAAAGCGTATGCAAATCTCCCTGACCAGTCTACTGACGGGGCATTCCCTAGGGATTGATGGTATGGTAGGCTGGATGCAAAGTGTCAGCATTTTGCGGTCCTTGGGGTTGTGACTATATCTATTACTGGAGTTCCCCAAATCCTGAAGATTTTGTGCAGTACTCTTTGACTGAGTTCGCATTTGTGGGAGCATGATACTTGTCTGCTGAGCTTGTCTGCTTTCACATGGTCTTTGCCTGGCAGGTGAACTGCTGTTATCTCCATTTTCCTCTGTATTGCCCACCTCCTGTGCTAGAATCAATAAGGCAAGGGATTGAGTTCCTCCTTGTTTGTTGATGTAAAACACCGTAGTTGTATTGTCTGTCTGAATCAGAGTTGTCTTCCTCATCGCTCTTTCTGAAAGGCTTTTAAGGCTAGGAACGCGGTCTTTAGTTCCAGAGATTGGTATGTTGTACCAAATCCTGTTCCTTCCAGACTACTCTCATATTGAGGGAGCCCATGGGAGCTTCCCAACCCATATGTGGGGCACCTGTTGCAACAGTCGCTGTTGGTCGAGCAAAGTTTCTATCTTGTTAAATGTGCTCTTTTACACCACGCTATCTCCTCCTGCACTTTGAGTGACAACCACTAGATCTTCAACTCCCTCGTGCTTGTGACCATTGGTATAGAATTAATTCCTGAATCGGTCTCTCATGTAGTCTCGCATATCAAAGGGGTTCCCTAGCAATTGCCCCACAGCCAGACCTTACCCCTTCTGGTAAAGGTGAGTTTCTCATAGTAGAGAATTAATTCTCTTTTCGCTGGGATATACCTTCCCTTGGATTAAGTTGATCCTTGGGGGTGATGTGTCTGTTTATTGAGGATCCCAAATTGAACAAGGTTTTTAAGACCTGCTGTATACGATCTCTGCATCTGCTGTGGGAATTTGCTCTTACTAACCAATCATTCAGGTAGGGATAACGATTAATTATAACTCCAACTTCACTACTGAACTGAATTTTTCATAACTAGTGAAAATAGCTGTTTACTTTTTTTCTGCTCTTTTTTTTTTTTACTCTGTTTCTCTACATAGGACAGTTTGGACAGTCAAAAATAGATTTTGGGTGCTAGTCACTGTAAGGACATTAGTATTAAATGTTACATGTCCTACTTTTAAAAAGCACGCACCCAGCCTTATGGGCCAGACGGCCAACATATGAAGAAACTTAATATTTAAAATATAGGTTTTGATCTGTCAAAAGAATTAAGTTTGAAAGGTTGAATTGCAGTTTTTACACTACTACAATCGGACTTCAATGGTCGGCCTGAAGGCATGTTTTATAATGTCAATGTAGTGGATGGCACAATGGGAGCTACATTTAGCTTAGAGGTCCTGGGTACATTTTATATCATTTACCAGAGACTAATAGCTAAGTTCAATATGCCAAATAGGCCATGTTTAAAGGAGCACATGCCCTATACCACTGGTTAGCAGAGTTAAAGTGCACAGAGTTCTAAAGTCAGCAAAAATACAAAGTCCAGCCAAAGGTGAAAATTATTGCGGGAACGAGAGGGCAGATTTCCTACACCACTCCTCCCTGCTTGTTGACTTATGACAATGTGGTGATACTGCCATAATGATCTCTACAGACTGACCGCAAAGGGAAGGGACGAAGGCCTTCAACTGAGGGCAATTAAGGTGGAACTTGAAGCAGGTTGATTTCCAGAAACTGCTTTTCCTAAACCCTACAGTACCCTCAGATGAACATCACACTAGTGTATGGCTGCATCTGTCATCACCATAGCCACTGCTGTTGATTAAAAGGACATCCCTCCATCGACCACAAAGACACATCTACTGCAGGGTCACAAGAGATCACGGTAGTTGGGAGTTATGTATGACATTTTATGATAATTATTCTTTATTTTTATTTTTTTGCTTCTCCTTCTCTAGGCAGATGTTTGGCAAGGAGCTTTGTTGAAAATAAAGTTGTGGCAGAGTTTTCCTTGAGATGTGTGAAATGCCTCTTATGCCATACGGCTTTCTAAATATTCATTTGCTAATCCCAATGCCTCTTATGCCATACGGCTTTCTAAATATTTGTTTGCTAATCCCAAATAGATATTTTACCAAACTTCAAAGCTTAGTTAAACTGATATTGCCAGGCAATAGATGGATGATAAAGATACTTCCATTGGTTGAAAAATATACTGGAGAACAGAATTAGAATTCTATCATTTAGTGCTGTGGTTTGCTATTAAATGAAATAATTTGCATACTGTGATCGAGAAACTGCTAGCCAAACCAGATCCACATTTTACGAACTATCTGGGCAAAACTGATGCTGCCCAAAAAGGAGGGAAGTGTATTTGTGAATGAAGTGAAGACTGGAAAAATTGTTTGGTACATGTAAGGTCACATACGGGTATCGGTTACCTGTGACCCTACTTCATTAACATTAGAATTGTACTTGGGCAAGACTAAGCACTTTAGAAAGAAGTCTTACTCATTTGTCAACTATGACTATAAAAACCAGTGTGACTAGCTTCAGGCAATACATTTCCTGATGGACTGTCAAATGCATAGTCCTATGTTACAAGCTGGATAACCAATCTTTAGAAAGAAAACTGACAGTTCAATTGACAAAGGGTAAGGCAGATACGATTTCATGGTTATCTAACATCCCCATATCAGAATTTTTCAAGCTGCAAATTAAGTTCACACTTTCACAAGGCACTACCATTTAGACTCCGAAGTCTAAAAAGATTAAACAGTTGATCAGGCTACCTTGAAAAACCTGTTCTTACAAACTATTCAGACGGTTATTTTTTTAAATGTTAATATTTTTCTGGTATCTTCAAGCCATCGAATATTGGCATGAGCCTGCTACTCCATTCTAATGTTTATGAACATCAATGAAGGGAAGGAAAGAAAATGGTTACTTACCAGTAGGAGTAGTTTTGCAGCCTGAAGAGTTTACTTGATTCACACGCTTTGCATTATTCCGCCATCTAGTGGTTGGGCCTGGAATTGTCCTTTCTTCCTTTTTTATTTTTCCTTGTGGGCGCCACCGACCACCATTACGTGGTATGCCCTTCCCATGTATGATGTCAGACGACACCCCAGGTGTTGCTGTGCATAGTGGTCTTCTGTATCTTGGAATTTTCATTTTCTTGGTTTCCCTCTCCTGTTCCTGCCTGGTTTCATTATCTCCCACTTCTGGGTCAGCAGGTGGGTCCACATGTGAATCCAGAACACTCCTCAGGTTGCAAAATCACTCCCACCAGTAAGTAACCATTTTGTTTTACCGCAGAAATCCTTTTCTGGTTTCACATGCTTTGTATTAGATTATGTAGGAGTATCCCTTCCCTTGGGTTGGTAGGGACGAAGAGAGGGAGAGTTTGCAAACGGGTGCTGTAGTACTTTCTGTCCCAATTCTGCCTCCTTGTTCATTTGAACAGCCACACAGTAATGCTTTATAAATGTGTGTGGGGATTACCATGTTGCTACTGACTTAGATCGTCTTCATGGGTACATTTGCTAGGAACGCCAACGTTGAGCTCTTTTTTGTTATGTGTGCTCTTGGGCAGGATGGTAGCTTTATCCCATCCCCGAGAAGCAGTTTTGTATTGTTTCTATAATCCATCCAGAGATTGTTACCTTTTTTACTGGCGACCGTTTGGTTGCTTTTGCAAAGGATACAAACAACTTATTTCATTTATGGAACTATCTGGTTTCCTGCAGGTCATATTAAAGCTCTTTGTACATCCAATGTATGTTGAGGTCTTTTAATTTGTGTTTGCGGTTCCTTGAAAAACTCTTGTAGCTGTATACTTTGGCATGAAAACTGATTACTATCTTAGGTAGGAACTGAGGGTTGGTCCGGAGAACCACCTTGTCTTTGGCCAAGTACTGCTGGTTCTGGATGATACTCTCCCCTTTGCATGGTTAGCAGACTCTACTTTGCTTTGATCTTGATCATATGTCCCCTCGACATCTGTAGCAGTTCTGAGTACCAGGTTTGTCTGGCCCTCTGAGGGGCTATCAGGAGGAGGTGCATCCCTGGTTGTATGGCTTTGTGTATTGAGGGGATTGATGGAAAAGCGAAAACAAATCTCCCGGACCAGTTCAGTTACACGGCATTCCCTTCTGACTGGTGATGTGGAAACCTGAAGGTGATGTGGAAACCTGAAGGTGAAGTTTTGGCATACTGTGTTTTCTACTGTTGCGAACAGATCTGTTATTGGTCTTCCACAGACCTTCAATATCCTTTCCAGTGTTTGTTTCATCTCCCAGTTGTGTGAGCTCTTTTCCTGTCCGCTCAGTTTGTCCAACTACGTGTTTTCCTTTCCTGGTAAGTGAACAGTGTAGAGATTGATCTTCTTTGAAATTGTCCATTGCCAAATATCTAGAGCTGGCTTGCTCAAGGTGTACGACTTTGTGCCTCCATTTGTTCAGGTAAAACACAGTTGTTTTGATGTCTGCGTGTTTTGAAGGCCTTCAGGGATCGAAAACGGTCTTCTTCTCCAGGAAGTTGATGTGTTTCAACGCATTGGAGTTGTTACACTGTCCCTGTGTTTTCAGGTTTCCCATGTGTCCCCTTGTGGGATGCACCTGTTGCTATGGTCACTGTTGGGGTTGGTGGTTGAATGGTATCCCCCAAGGTCACTTGTTCCAATTACCACCATTGTGCTTCCTTCAGTATCCTTGCTGTGACAACCACCAGATCCTCCCAACTCCGTGTGGCTTGTGACTATTTGTTGCATATCCATTCTTGGAAGGGCCGCATGTGCAGTCTTACATGTGTTACGAGTAGTATGCATGACGCCATCATGCACATCAGCTTCATGACTGTCCTCACTGTCATAGACTGTCCCATCCAGTATAAGTGAACGTGTTCTGCCATTGCCACTATCCTCTTTGGGACAGAGTATGCTTGTGCTGTCCTTGAGTTTAGGATTGCTCCCAGGAAGACCTTTCTCCTGATCGGTTTGTGGTGACTATTTCTTGTGGTTTATGGAGAAACAACCGTTCTAGAGATGATCACTGTTTGAATGTCTCTATGGCATTTGTTTTGTTTTTGCCCTTACTAGCCCGTTGTCTAGGTAAGGGTATACATGTATTCCTTCTCTTCTTAAATAGGCTGCTAATGCAACAAGACATGTTGTAAAGACATGTGGTGCTGACTTTATGCCGAATGGTAGCACCGTGAAATGGTAGTGTACTGTGTCTAGTATGAATCTAAGGCACTTCCTGCATCCTCGATTCATTGGGATGTGCATGTAGGCATCCTTGAGATCTAGGGTAGCCATGTAGTCCCCTTATTTTATAAATGGATTGATTCCTTGAAGTGTTGTCATTTTGAAATGTGGAGTACAAATTTGTTTAGGAACGGAGGTCAAGGATCGGCCTCAGAGTTAGGTCTTGTTTTAGAACTAGAAAGTATGAAGAGTACTTTCCATTATTTCTCTCCTTAGGTGGTACTCTTTGTATAGAATTATTTTGTAAGAGTTCTTTCCCCCACCTTAATTGAATGATTTACTCTCCTCTGCATGTATTTAGTTTCTGGGGTTTTGAGGTGGTTCCTTGATTAATTCTATGTAGTATCTGTGACATATCACGTTTAAAATCCATTTGTCTGATGTTTTTTCTTCCCAATCCTGTGAATTGCTTTATTTGGAATCCTGCCGGTGTTATGTGGGGGTCAGGATTGTGGGGCGAGTCACTTGCTTGTTGTTCCTTCCCCTCTGAGGGTTTCGCCTCTTCTCTTTCCTTGGGCCCAAAAGGGCTGCCTGGCCAAGTGCTACCATTTCTGGTACGTCGATTGATGCATGGCTTGCTAGGGGCTGCCTTGAGCCTGTTACTAAATACCCGGTGGGCACATGATCTGCCTGTTGGTCTTCAGGTTGTGCTTCCTTCCCTTGTAAACAAGACTCTGAATTGTAAGGCTCCCAGGGTCTTGGCTGTCTATCTGCTGTTCTTCTTTATCAGCTGTAAGGACTAATCAGCTGCTTGGCTCAACAGAGTGTCTCCTGTAAATGGCATGTTGATTATGTAGGCTTACACCTCTGGCTTAACTGATACTCTTTAACCAGGCATGCCTTCTTAGTGTGGTGCCAGTATACATCTGCCTACTGGCAGTATCTCCTGCATCCAAGGCAGACTTCAGGCATGTACTGGCAATATTTCGCCCCTCCTGCATAGATCTGGTCCTCTTGTTGTATTCCTCTGGAAGGAGTTTCACAAGGGACTCGATCTTGTCCCACTGTTGGTGGCCACGTCTGTTCAACAATGCATTTGAATTCACAATTCGCCACTGTGCTGCGGACTCCCTCTCCATTTTCCTTCCCACATTGTTGAGTTTCTTGCTCTCTTTTTCAGGTGGAGGACCTGCTGATGTGGGAGCATTGTTGTATTTTTTTTGTTGTGGAGACAACTATAGAGCCTATTGGTGCATTTCTCTGCATATACCTTGGGTCGAGGATTTGTACTTTCTCAACCCTTAGCGCCACTACATTTGCAGTGGCAGGTTCTCCAAACGCCTCCTCCCCTGTTCCAGGATGCTGAGCAACACTGGCAAATCAGATTGCCCTTTTGAGCTGGTATTATAGTTTCAGAAGAAAACAAGAGTCTCCCTGTTCTTTCAGTTGTACACCATAGGAGTTAGCAGCTCTTTTGATGAGACTGTTGTACATGGAGAGGTGGTCTGGAAGTGAAGTCCTCGAAAGATAGATATCTACCCCTTCTTTGGGAGGGTCTGTTTCCAGATCGCTCCACGACTGTTCATTGAACCTTCCAGCTCCTTCAGCCTCTTCCTGTTTCATAGAACACCTCCTCTGGTTCTTCCTCCTATGGCTCTGGTGTTGCGGGATCTTCTAAGGCAGACTGGTAGTCTTTGCATCAAAGATCCTCAAAGGTTTCGTTGGGATTCGAAATTCCCTCAAGGAGTCGTTAAACTCCCTCTTTCTTTGTAGGAGTACTGCCATCTCAGCCTCCAGCCTTCTATTTTTTTTTTTTGACCTCCTGCACTTCTGTTTGGTACTGAGCATCTGCAAAGGTCTTTTCGAGGGCATCAACAGATCTGTCAAGGGTTTTGTGTCCCCTTTTGACCCATCTAGAGGATTTCAGCAGGTTTTGGGTCCTCTTTTGACCCATCAATAGGGTTTTAACAGTGTCCTGGCTGTCTTGATATCCCCCGTTTGGAATCTGTGGGCCTCTTTGATCTTCGGCTGACCTTCAGTAGCCGTTTTGGTATCAAGGCTGCCTTTTTTTGGCCTTTTTGTCCAAGGGTTTAGAGTTTTTGGTACCTTTCGGCGGCTTGGTTACCTTCAGGGTTTTCTTTTCAGCATGCATCACCATCTTCTTCGCCGCCTGTTTCCTCTCTGCATCAGTGGTACAAATTTTGACATCTGACTATCTGCCATGTGCTGTTTCGCTTCCTCAATGCTTACATCATAGTCACTGGACAGGCTAATGTCTTTTAGAGATATCTGTGGTCTTTGGGTGGCCATGATGTAATGTTGTAGCCTGTGTAATCGGCGTGACCTCAGGGTCTTTGGCATGAATGCGGTGCAGGCCTCGTAGTCCTCGTCTGAGCGGTCCTTCGGGAGACAGAGGTTACAGACTCGTGTGGGTCTATCTGTGTAAGCTGGAGCACAATTTAAAGGGGGTATTTTCCATGTCCCCTACCTGCCCTCATTCTCTGAGCACATGGCTGGTTCCAGAGAGGTCCCTCGTTGGGGGAGAACAGAAAAACAATGAGAGAAGGGTCCCTTTCTCTCTGGTCATCCTTTCTTCACGGTCTTCGGGGATTCAGTGAATTTTCTTTTTTGGGGGGGGGGGGGGAGCGATACTTTGCAAAACAACTTTTGAAGCTTCTCCGTGGCTTCCAGAAAAATAATTTGAAGATGCTCAGTACACACAGGAACATCCTGGGCTCCGTTTTACATCATTCATGGGATGGGAACACCACCAAAGGGTGACCGATGTTGCCATGATGCCCACAAAAAAAACAAAAAAAGTAAAGGTGAATTCCAGACCCGACCACTAGATGGCGAACAATGCAAAGCATGGGAATCCAGAAAAGGATTCATGCTGAAAACCCTGCAAGCTTCGATTTGTGGCGTGTTGTGCTGTAGATTTATGCACTCTGAATTCTCCTACCATCTAGTGTTCGTCTCAGTGATGTGCAACTTATTTTTCTTTGAAGTCACCTTTCAATTCATGAGTGACTTCCCCTATAGCTGGTAATGAGTAAGGGCATCCGCTCTGTTATACTGTTTTCCACATAGGGGGAGAGGATAAAGATGGAGCACGGAAAAGCATAAGAGAAAAACCATGCAAAAGAAAAAGAAAAGACAGGCATCTTAAAAAAAATCAGAGGCTTTTCGGTAGGAGGATGGGCACAAATGCGAATCTACAGCATTACATGCCACAAACAAAAGTGAATAGGTTAAGTAACATTTTCCATTCATGGCATGTGTAGATGGAGATACACTTGCTCTGCATAGACTGTAAAGCAGTTCTCCTCTAAGTGGTGGCTAACCAGAGGATGTTGTATAGGACAGATAAAGTGTACAGCTTGGCCAACTTTCACTTGTTGGTGTGGTAAAACATCCACTTAGTGAATGTGTGTGCAGTGGACAATGTAGCTGCTTTACATATGTCAGATACGGAATTTTACCAAGGAAAGCCATGGAGACTCCCTTTATGGGGCAGAGTGGGGCCTGGGTGGGACAGGTAATTGTTTCTTGGTTTTGGCATAGCAAGTTAGAATGCAATTCACCAGTCACTGGGTTATGTCCACTTTGGAGAGGGCATGGAGTTTGTGTACTTTAGTTAAAGAGACAAAGAAATGTTATGCCTTGTGAAGGGGCTTTGTCCTATCAATGTAGTACATAAGGGCTCTTTTGACATCTAGGGTCTGAAGCCCCTCTCTGCTGAGTTTGTGTGGGGGAAGAACTTCGAGAGTTTGTTTCATTAAGGTGGAACAAATATACCACCTTAGGAAGAAACTTTGGTTTAGTCCAGAGAATGACAATAATAGTGCACCTGGAAAAAATATGTTCCTGGCGGGTAACAGCTTGAAGCTCGCTCAATCTCCTGAGATGTTCCAACAACTAGGAAGGCCAACTTCCAAGAGAATTTGGAGAGGGCACCAATGAAGGGGCTTGAAATGAGGGCCCATGAGTCGAATTGTTGAGGTTCTAGAATGGGGCAGGGGGATAGCATGGTTGAGATGACCTTTTTAATATCCTCCTTAAAGGCTTTGAAGACAGACTATGAACAAGTAAGAACGTTCCCTACTTTGAAGGTAAGCTGCAACTTCAGCGAAGTAGAGACTGATAGAAACGTATGCCTTGGACCACAGGTTTCAATGGATCAATGTGTTTGGGAAGGCAGTGATAGACAAATGTTTTTCATGTGACCGCATTACAGGCTCGCATGGTGGGTCTGTGGGCCCCTTGAGGATGGACATACATCCTGGAGACAGACTGAGGTAGTCGAACTCTAGGAGTTCATGAGCCAAACTGCAAATTTAAGCTGCATGGGGTTCGGTGCCTGATGGTGCCTTGGTTCTAGGTAAGCAAGTCTGGCTGGTTGGGCAGCTTCTCGTTGGGAACTAGGGACAGGTCGAGAAGGGAGGTGAACCAGAGATGTCGGGCCCAAGTGGCAACCACAAGAATAAGATTGAGGAATGTATGTCAAAGATTCTGAACAATAAATGGAAGGAGTGGGAGAGAAAGAAAAGGAACAACTTAAGTAAATACCCCTTCACCAGTTCATCCACAGTGCATTGCACATGGACCATGGGAAATAGGAGGCAAAACTTGGGTATTTGGCAATTTGTACAGAGACGAAGAGGTCTATGCGGGGATCCCCAACAACAGAAGTACATAAGTAGGGTTTGTGGACTTTGCTGCTGCATCCTGCTGAGCAGGTCTGAACAGTCAATCAATGTCTACTCCCGTTATGTACTCTACCAGTAAATGGATCTTGTGGTGGAGAGCCCACTGCCAAATGTCCTGTGCTAATGTGGACAGCTGTTGCGAGCATGTGTCACCTTGTTTTTGGAGATGATTGAGGGCAATCATTTTGACTGTCCCGATGATGACAACCTTGTGTTGTAGATGGTAGAAGAAAGCTTTGACAGCCAACTGGATGGCCAGTAGCTCTAGGTAGATGATGTGGAAACTCGGAGGGAGGAGACCGTCATGACAGAATGTTGCTGTTCCAACATGGCATTAAGCAATGGGTGCGGGCAAAAATCAACACTAGCTCTTCCCAGTGATCCTTCACTTGTGAGCATTGAGCAGCAAGGCACTCTTGCAAGGGTAACTATGGCAATACTGGAGACCATCATGCTTGGTAGGCGCATAACCATCCTAAACAAAGTATTCATCGGGCTGAAAAAGAGGCAGTAACAGCTGGAAAGCTTGAACCTGTGCTTGGCTGGTGTATGCCTTCCCAGTAACTGAGCTGAGAAGTGCTCCCAATAATGGCTGTATCCGAAGGTGGGACTTGACTATGTGGATAGTGAACCCCAGACTATGCAACGTATGGTCCAAGTATGTGCACTCTTTATTTGCACTCTTGATCAGCCAGTCATCCAAGAAGGGCAATACGTGGATGTCACCCCACCGGAGATGAGGGGCTACCATGGTAAGACATTTTGTTAACACCGTCAAGCCACATTGACTTCAGAGGGCAGAATTTTGGGATCAAAATAAATGCTGGCCATTTACCACAAACGGGGTGCAGGGCGGACCGGGACGTGGAAATAGGCATCCTCCAACAGCCTTTCTAAGAACGGTAGAAAATGCAGCAGGGCTTCAGGACGTTAATGGGTAACCCACTGAACAATCTGCAGGACCCACTTGTACTAAGTCATCGCCTGCCATCCTGGCAGAAAAGGTTGAATTTTCCCTCCTACAGGGTTGATGTGGGCCTCCAAAGGCACACTAAAGAGGCTTAGGGAATGTGGCAGCTGGAGGGGTGGAAGGCTGGGCTATGCACGGTCTCTGTTGCCCTTTCCTGTGGAAACCACAGCCACGAAAGGACTAGGTGATTGGTGCACAGTTTTAGTCTGTTTGCAATACTGGAAGCTCCTACCCAGCCAAAGAGTGCAAAATTGCTGATGCAGCTGACAGGTGGGAGCAGCATGCTATGGTCCTTCCATCTTTGGCAGAGTCTGTTTTATCCTTGAAAAGTCCACAACCATGAAACGGCATGGCCTTGAGGCAAGCCTGAACGTCTCTAGAATGCCGGTGTATTGCATCCATGCATGCCTGCAAAGGAATCAGTGGTATTGAACCCACAGCAAATTGATGAATGTTGCCGTATCACAACCATCCTGAATGGCCTGACAAAGGATGGCACAGGTTTGTTAAAGGACCACATGCAATACCTGGACTACCAAGCCCCACTTAGCGTGAGGAGTAGTTGCCTAGGAGGCAGCTGGCACTCACAGAATGAAAAGCAAAGCCTGTTTAGGAGAACTTTTTTCACCAATGAATTCAGTGGGAGAAGTAGGAAACTGGTTCGGAATAACCTTACTGGCCGAAGTTTGCACCACAAAAGATCTCGGGTGCAGAGTCAAAAAAAAATCTGGGTTGCCCAGAGCAGAAGCGTGACCCCTGGCAATTAAGAGGTGGGTATGAGAAGGGTTTTGCCCAGGTCCTTAAAAGCGTGTTGGTTATAGCATCATTGAACAGAAGAAGCACAGAAGTCATTTGGTCAGGCTGAAGTACCTCTTAATTAGAAAGCTGAAGGGTCAGAGCCTCTTTGGCCCTCTGCAAAACCATGATGGAGAAGCTGTGTTCAGTGGCATGGCCTGGGAGTTTGGTTAGGGGAAGAGTTATGAGAGTCCGTATCGAATAATTCATGGAGGACATGAGCCCTTACAAAAGGAAGATGTAGTGTGTCAGATTCAGACGGTGGCTAAATGGTTGCAGCTCAGATAAAGGAGTGAGAGGCTTCAGTCGTGGTGCCACCATCTCAGCATCAGACATCTCTATAGGTAGGCCATTATATTAATATGTGAGATGGTGCTGGGGATCGAACCGGTACAGAAATCACTCCACAGTCCTGAGTTAACCCAGAGTGCCCAGCTGGTGCCGAGGGTGGACCTGCAAGCGGAAGCCTAGCTGGAAGGGCTCTTGGCTCCTTGGGCTCATGTGCGCAAGAGAGACCCAGGAACTTATCAAAAAGCTGCAGTACACCAACGATTTTTTCTTACAGAGATTTGCCTCAAACTGATGATGGGTCGCTCCAGATCTGCATTTGTTGTTGTGGAAGGAAAGGAATTTGTCAGTGCGCATGGGTGGTGCTTACACAGATCATATGTTATACCCGACGTGGAATGACATCAACACAGGGCCACCTACTAGCGCACAGGGGTACTACTGAAGATTTTCAGCGACAGCCGGACACCTAGGGGAATACTCAAAAGGTGAGGAATCTGCGATTAGAAGCCTATCAGAAACTAGTACCCATACTAACCAAGTAAAGGTCCCACTGTGGCATCACAAATGGTTTGGGAGAAAATATGTCAAGCCTTTATTAACACCTCATGACAAGTGATCTGAACAAGGAAGGTTCCTCCAGACAATGCAGAAAGGCCGAAGGGGCCAACAACCTTATACATTGTCCAATGCAAGGCCTTGCTGGCCTAATGGCAAAACAAGTGAAAAGACAGCAAACCGCTTCACATATAAGGGCCAGTGTCCCAGGCACATCATGTAAAAAACCTGTCCTAGGACCCAGAGTGGATGAGTTTGTGGAGGAGTGCCTGATGGTGAGGAAGATATCTACCACCTGAGGTGGCAGATCAAAAGCAGTTAATTGATGGGATCAATCACTGCTATTTAAGGATCACACAGCAGCTTAGCTATCCTTTAAGCATTCTAAAGAAGAGTCTATCTTCTCTTAAAAGAGGCTGGACCAACTGAAAAACTTGCATGTAGCCAATGGACCTCATCCACAAATATCTACAAAGGAAAACATTGGTACATACCGCCCTCCCATTTGCAATCTGTGGTATCTCAATTTGGGACAGATCAAATGCTTGGCTACATCCCAGCCATCATATATCATCTGAGCCAGGGCCCCTCAAAGATCCTTCTGGACTGCCAACCAAATCTTGCTAACAGTATAGAGGGCATATGTGTATCGGCCAAACACATACTGTCCTTATGAGCTGGCAAAGGGAAACAGTTTTGCCACAGGCATCAATCCTTTTGGATTCTCAATGCAGAAGAGTGGTCCGAACTGATTTAGAACTTACCTTTCTGGTAGAGGCTTGTAGAATAAGACGTTCTGGAATGGGGCACTTGGTGAGAAAATCCAGACCATCAGGTGCCAGTTTTTGAATTCTGACCACCTACCTGCCTGTAGATGGCCACAAACATGGTTTAACCATGCATCCATCAGAATATATGTGAGAGCATCATTAAATAGGATCAAGGGTACAGATGCTGCCAACAAAGGCTGAAGCATTTCAATCAAAACATTTGTTTCAATCACAATGAAGTACTGCTGTAATTTGGCTGCCATACCATTCACTAATGGAAATGACACTTTCTTCCATCGGTGACCCATGTGAAGAGTCAAACTCTTTCCCAGAAAATGTATCAAACCCACTGATATTTTGTAAACAAAGGTATAAGGTGTAATGAGGTTGAAGCAATCCATCCTCATCAATATCCTGGGGTCCACCCTGCCTGGCACAAGGAGAACATCTGAGCCAAAACAAAATAGAATGAGTCCTCTGCTGAAAGATACAACATGTTAGAAGCACAGGTTCACAATTATGGTGCATGACAACACATAGTGCTTTTGTAATCTCATTGCATGAATTTTGTCAGGTGCAAGCAAATCTTGGTTCAGGATCTCGCATGGCGTTAGTACAAGCATCAGGGTGGCTTGAACTGGCATGTGTCTTAGGGTCAAGGTGGAAGTCTGTAACGGAGTTGGTACGGGCTCAGTACTGGGTCCTGAGTGGACAGATGGGCCAAGCAGTAGAGGATTTGTGTTCAGTGACACACAAATTCACTTCCTGGTCTTGGATAGCCTTGAGGGTTGTTGGGGAGCATTTATCACACAGCATGCAGTTTTGTCCAGAGCCACCAAAGGCCCCTTGTGCGGGTCTTTCACTCATCAGCTTACTTTAGTCACAGCACAGCCTGAATCCAAGTGTTTTAGGTGTGTACATCAATCTCTAATACACTTGTGTGTTTTTCAGCGACTCCAGAAAATTTTCCAGCCAGGATCAGAGCTTTGGATCCGTATCAGAAGGCGCAGAGTGAAAGGCACTGCAGTCAGCATGTAAGAGTGGCGCTCATATGCGGCTCTGCTTTGCCACTTCCGGGGTGGTATGGATCGGCGCAAAGCAGCACACCACCACCTATTGTCATGGTGGAGCACTGCTACAAACTTTGCTGTATCTAATCTGATGTCTAGTGGATATTCTTGAGTGAGAAATCTGTGGTTAGAACTCTCCATCAGAATTGGAAGTCAAAACTAATGAAAGTAAAAAGAAAAAAAACAGCTGACAATGTTTTCACAAAGATGGCATATATAAAAAAGTAAATGTCAGCAGGCTGCAGGGATATTTAGTGGTTGTCGAACCCAATACGCTATCCACAACTATCAACTAAGCAGCAGCTTATAATGATTTTTTTTTGCGTACCAACCATGGATCAATTCATAAAGTAAAATATAATGAATGGAAAATGGTATGAAGGAAACCAATAATATTTTTAAATGTTCCCAAGAATGAGTTTCAGAACAGATGTTATTTATACATTCCTGAATTTGGGAGTAAAGCATAGTATCATATGATTCAGACATTGTTTTGCAGCATATTCTTCTGTGCACATCAACATACATTTGGAATCCCTAAATGGGACAAAAATTCAACATATGTTAACAAATGTTGTACTATTCTGTGTGCCCACACTTCTGATCAAAAGAGGTACCCAACATATGGGAGTGGGTCTATCACCCGCAACAAATAAGGCACCAAAATGCGAGGACGGATGACAACATTTTTCCTTTGAAATTCAGTTCTTTTCGGGATGTGGGTAGCTTGAATATCAGCGCCAGACTTGGCTGGCACCCAGAGAAATCTACCAACTCCATAGATTTATGAAAACTAAAAAAAGTTCAAGAATCCTTGCAAGCCAAGGCATCTTGGATTCCAATAGGTCTCAGGTTTTCAGAAATGTCTATGGTATGGAGGGTTCCCTGGGTGCCACACGACCCAAAGTACCCAAATACTGCAGTCATCTTCCATAAAAGAGGTAAGGAAAGAGTTACTTGCCAGTAGTAGTTTTGAAGCTTGAAGAGCTTTCTGGGTTCACATGCTGTGCATTATTCCGCCATCTAGTTGTTGGGCCTGAAATGGTCTCTGTCCACCCTGTCCCACACTTACCGCCACCCCACCTCACCTCCACCCCACTGCGGGCATCGTTCGCCACTTGTTGCGCCCTCTGTGTGATGTCAAACAGTGCTCTGGAAGTTCCCGTGCTTGGTAGCCATCTTCTAGTTCTTTTTTCTATTTTTCTGTTCAAATCTGGTGTTTTTACCCTTCACAGTTCATCCTTTTGTCTGACCTCTTTCCCACCTGTTTGTTTTGTTCTCATTTCCGGGGAGGTGGGTAGGTCGCATGCAAATTTAGAAAAATCTTCAAGCTGCAAAACTAGTCCTACTGGTAAGTAACCCTTTCATTTTGCAGCATTAATCCTTTTCTGGATTCACATTCTGTGCGCATTAGATTATGTAGCGGTTTCCCCTTCCCTGGTTTTGTTGGGATTAAATAAGGATGAGTTTGCAAGCAATTTTTTTTAGCACCTTCTGTCCCATCTGAGCTTATTCATCTGTATGTCCACACAATAATGTTTGGTGACTGTGTGTGGAGATGCCATTGTTGCTGCTGTACAGATAGAGTCTATGGGCGTATTTTCCATGAATGCTAGAGTTTCGCTCATCTTTTGTGCTAATGCGCTTTAGGATGAGAGGATAGAGTTTTCCCTGCTGAAGAGTAGCAGTTTGTATTGTTTCCATAATCCATCATGTGATTACTCCTTTTGTAACAGGTGAACCTTTGCAGGATTTAGCGTATGAGATACACAATTGGTTCCCATTGCGAAACTGTTGGTTTCTTGAAGATAATATATCCGTGCTCTCACACCAAGGTTATGCAGGGTACTTTCTAGTTGTGTCTGTGGGTTCTTAAACACTTAACTGAATGATCCGATTTATATGAAACGTGCTTACTACTTTAGGTAGGAATTGAGGATTTGTTCTGAGGACTACCTTATCTTAGTGTATCTGTATGTACGGTTCTTGAATTGTTAATGCCTGAAGTTCACTTACTCTCCATAGCGATGTGACTGCTATTAGCAAGGCTGTTTTCACTGTGATATATCAGTGTTCTGCTTTGTGCATTGGCTCAAATGGTTTTGTTATTCATTGCATTAATACTGTATTTAGCTCAACAAAGGGGCTTGAGTCTTCCTCGGGGCTGAAATCCTCTAGGAACCTTTTGATCACTGGTGATGTGAAAAAACATTTACATGATGCTCCCTGATGTAAGCCACAATTGCTGCTAAGTAAACCTTGAGAGATGAGTAGTTAATCCTGCAGTCCAGCCGCTAGATGACAGATTAGAACTGTTTCTTGTCTTGATATTGCATCTGAAGCATTGTTCTTTGTTCACCATAGGAGATCCCTTCTCCATTTTGCTGAACAGCATTGCCTCGTTGTTGGTTTTCTTGCTTCCCTTAGTATTTCCATGATTCTAGGTGGCAAGTTCAGGTGTCCGAATTCTATGTATTCGGACGCCAAGCTACTACGCTGAGTGTTGCTGGTTCTAGATGGAACACTTGCCCTTTCTGCACCGTGAGGTGGTCTTGCTTCCCTTTGATTTTGATCATCTGTCCCTTGGATATCTCAAGTAGGTTTGAGTACTAGGTTTGAGTACCAGGTTTGTCTGGCCCATTGTGGGGCTATCAGAATCAGGTCCATCCCTTGTTGCCTGGCTTTCTCCAGGACATTGGGGATTAGAGGAATCAGTGAGATAGTGTAGGCAAACCTCCCTGACCAGTTAAGTGACATGGAATTTCCTTCTGATTGGTGGTGTTGAAACCTACAGGTGAAGAGTTGGCATTTCCTGTTTGTTGCTGTTACAAACAGGTCGACTGTTGGTGTGCCCCAGAGCATGAATATTTTTTCTAGGCTTTCTTGTTTTAATTCCCATTCATGTGAACTACGGTCGTGTCTGCCTCTATATTGTACTAAGCTGATCCTCTATGATACTGTCCAATGCCATATCTTCTGTGCTCGTTTGCTGAAGGTGTACAACTTTGTGCCTCCCCGTTTGTTCAGGTAAAACATTGTTGTTGTATTGTTTGTCTGAATCAGTACGGTTTTCCCTGTTACCTGTGTTTGAAAGGCCTTCAGGGCTAGCAGCGCTGTCCTCATCTCTAGGAAGGTGATGTGCTTTATTGCATCTGTGCTGTTCCACTGACCCCACATTTTTAGGTTGCCTTTGAGTGCTCCCCACCCTTTGTGGGATGTGTCTGTTGTGATGGTCACTGATGGCATTGCTGTCTTGAAAGGCTTCTCCAGGGTTATGTTTTTGTATGTCCACCATTGCACTTCTTTCTGTATCTTTGCTGTTACAACCACTAGACACTCCCAACTCCTGGTGGCCTGTGACCAATTGATACCTAGCAACTCCTGGAATGGACGCATGCATAGTCTTGAATGGGATTATAGGAGGAATGCATGATCCCATCATTCCCATCAGTTTTATGACTGTCCTCACTGTCAGAGATTGCCCCCTCTGTTAGAGGTGAGTTTGTTTTATGATTGCCTGTACTCTCTGCTGAGTTGGATATACTTGTGCTACCTCTGAATAGAGTCTTGCCCCTAGGAAAATCTTTTCCTGTTGTGGCTGCAGGGATGATTTCCTATGTTTATGGGGAACCCCAGTTTTTGTAGGGTTGACACCACTTTTATAATGCCCTTCTAACAACTTTCCTTTGTTTTTGCCATCACTAACCAGTCATCCAGGTAAGGGTAAATGTGAATCCCTGTTCTTAGTAATGCTGTGACTGATGCCAGACATTTTGTAAAAAAAAACCTGGTGCAGACTTTATGCATAAGGGCAAAACTTTAAATTGACAGTGTACCTTCTTGAGCACAAATCTGAGATACCTTTTAAGCGCCTAATTAATGGGTATGCGTAGATACGTGTCCTTTAAGTCTAGGGTTGCCATGTAGTTCCCCTTTAGCAGAAGCGGATTTACCTCTTGCAGCATTGCCATTTTGAAGTGTTATGTGCGAATGAATTTGTTTACAAATCTGAGGTCCAAGACTGGCCTTAGCATGAGGTCTTGTTTTGGCAGCAGGAAATAAGGTGAATAATTTATCTTCTTCAACTTCTCTGATGGTACCCTTTCTATTGCACACTTCTGCAAGAGTTCTTTTACCTCCTTCCTTAGTTGCACAAGTTCTACACCCCTACATTCGAGAAGCACCGTGACCCAGTCTCATCACCAAACGACTAGACTACGGCAACACCCTCTACGTAGGAATTGATGAACACCTCCTACAGAGACTTCAGACCATACAGAACTCAGTAGCCAGACTTATCCCAATGAACCCACATCACACCCCACCGCAGACAACTCCGCTGGCTTCCCGTACATAAGAAATGACAATTCAAGCTGCTGACCCATGCATTCAAGGCTCTACATAACCAAGGACCCGTGTACATTAACCACCGCCTCCACTTTCACCAATCGTGAAGACCACGCTCTGCCTCCCTTGTCACTTGTCTACACTCCTCGCATCTACTGAAGCAGAAGTGGAGGATGCTCCTACTCTCACATCACAGCCCCTCCCACAGACCTCCGGACCATCACCTCACTTCCAGAATTCCGAATGGCCCTCAAGACCTGGCTGTTGGAATAAGCCTTCAGGACCTGCAAGCGCCTGGATAACCTATTGAGTTATTAGCCGCGCTTTACAAATCGTGATTGATTGAAGTTCTGCTTCCTGATACGTTATTTTCTTTAGTGGATTTTGGGGTGGAGTCTTTGTTAGTTGTATACAGTAGCCGTGGCATACCACATTTAAAACCCAAATGTCTGCAGTGATCTTTGACCATTCTTGTGGTTACTGGACTATTCTGCCTCCCACTGGGGTTGTGTGGGGGTCTGAGACTGTTCTTAAGTTATTTGGTGGTTGTCCCTCCACCTCTGGAGGTTTGTCCTTTATCTATCCCTCTACCTCGAAAGGGCTGTCTTGCGCGGTGTTGCCACTGTTGGTAGCCAGCTTGTTGAGTAGCCTGCTGTGTACCTCTCTGGGTTTGCTGCTTTTGTTGCTGTCCTGTTGAGAAGGATCCCCTTCTTGTGGGCTTTTAGGGTGTAATTCCTCCCCTTCTAAAAGTGCCTCTGTACTGTAGAGTACCCATTGCCTTTGAAGTTTCATGGTCCTTTTTAATTTGCTATACGGACCAGTCTTCCTCTTGGCCAAATATTCAACACCAGTGAATGGAGTATTTATGACAGAGCCCTGTACTTCGTGTTTGAAGCCTGAAATCCTGAGACAAGCATGTCTCCCAGGGGCTGTGCCTGTAAACATTTGTATACTGGCTGTATCGGCTGCATCCAGTGCAGATTTTAGACAGGTGTTGGCGATGTTCTTCCCCTCTTGGATAATTGCCTTTGCTCTCTTTTTACCGTCCTCTTGGAGCTTCTTCGTTAGCTCCTCGATCTCGTCCCATTGTTGGTGGCCATATCCGTTAAGGAGAGCAATGAATTTCACTATTCGCCATTGGTCGCAGCCTCCCTTTCAATCTTCCTTCCTGCTATATCCAGTCTCTTGTTTTCCTTCTCAGGGGGTGGGCCTGTGGAGGTGTATGCATTACTCCTCCTTCTGGCAGTTGTGACAACGATGGAGTCTACCACCTTGTTCCCTTGGATATATTTGGGTCCTTCGAAGATGGTTTGAATTTCTTTGCTACACTTGGGGTAAGGTCCTTTGCTAAAGCTGGCTCCTTAAAGGCTTCCTTGCCCTGGTCCAGAATGATAGGTAGCATGGGGATGTATAGGTTTCCATAGCATGATGGCATAAGAGTTTCTAGGAGAAAGCATGAGTCTCCCATCTCTTCCTCTAAAGGCACTCCATAGGTTTCAGCTAACCTTTTTATCATCTATTGTAGAGTGTAATGTCCTCAGATGGAGAAGGTCTCGAAGGATAGTGGTCTACCTCCTCTTCTGGGCTCTTTTTGTCAGTCATTCCATTTGTCCTCGAAGCCCCCTGTTCCCTCCTCCTCTTCAGTGTCATGGAACGCTTCCTCTGACTCCTACTCTTGGGGATTTGGTGTCACCAAGACTTTTAAGGCAGCTTCTTCCTCTTCGATGTCTGGGGTCTTTAAAGGCTCACTTAGAATCCTGAATTATTTTAGTGAATCAAACTCCTTAAGAAGTCCTGTCATTTCTGCCTCTATCTTCGTCTCTTCTCTTGATCCGTGGTGGTTTTCATCGATTGTAACAGTCTGCCTTCCTTGGCATTCCTGGGTTGGGATCCGTGGGCCTCTTTCATTCGCAGCTGACCCTTGATCACTGTTTTCTTAGAAGTTGGGGCTGCCTTCTGTGACTTTCTCTGAACTCTTAGTCTCAGAGGTTTTTAGTGGTATTTTGACCTTTTCAACACCCTTAGCCGCACGCTTCTTCTTGGCACCCCCCTCCGTGGGCTGGTTCTGCGCCGCCAACAGAATCCTTGTCCTTGCTGAAAAGGCCCAGATCCTTCAGCGACTCGTGGTTTCTAGCTGCTCTACATTGCTGCGTGGTGTTCCTCTCTGGGTTTTCGGGATACCTGGAGAGTCTACAGCACGAATGTGACGCAGGCCTTGAAGTCCTCATGGTCTTTCGGAAGACAAAGGTTACGAACTTCATGCGGATTGCGCTACATGAATTTGTGGTGACAATTAGGGCAAAATTTAAAGGGGGTCTTTTTCATGACCCCTACCTTACTTCATTCTCTGGTCATGTTCGAATTCAGACAGGATCTCCTGTCGGTATTGAGAGCAAAGGTTCACCTTCTCTCTACCGTTCTTTCGTCTCTCGTTCAGCGATTTGTCGACCTGTCCCAAAAGTCCAGGGGACAGACCTACCACCAAATGGTGGTTGACTATGCACCTTTGGGGGGTAGAGGTGCTGGGGGAGAGGCAACTTGGGACCCAACCACTAGATGGTGGAATAATGCACAGCATGGGAATACAGAAAAGGATTCATGCTGCAAAACTGAGTGTTTCTACTTAAAATATGCTGGGACCCACACATGGCACACCACCCTGGATTTCTATGAGTCTCCAAGTTTCAGAAATGGCAAGGGTTTGCAGAGTTACCTGGTTGTAGGACAACCCAGAGCCCAATTACTGCAGCCAACCCACTTAGGACATCAATAGTTGTCCCACCAAGGGAAATCAGTAATGGTTGTTTACTCCTCTCTGCTGGTCCCCACGTCATGCAACCCCTAAAGGAATCCTCTCACTTGCCATGGGAAGGGCTGCACTCTTAGGGCCACACTGAACAACATCTTAGATAGTATTCCACAATGTTAACTAAAGAGGCTCCACTGACACTAAATGCTTAGTTAAGCAAACTATCTGCCCAGAAAATTACCACCTGGTGAGTTTTTCCTCGACTTGAACCGCATCTTTAAAAAAAAAAAAAAAAAAAAAAAAAGGAGAGAAAGGAGAGAAAAAAATACATCACACAACCTGCACCAACCACTCATAGCTAGACTACAAAAAAATAACTCTCCCTACAAAGGAAGAGAGATACAACAATCAACTCTTTGCTACAAGAAGTACTGATGAAAATAAGTTAACATACATTGCATCATTCACAGGTTACCTAATCCATTGTGAGTCCTACCACATGTAAAGGGTGGTAGGCACTGATCGCGTGTATTTCACCCACTAAGTCCTAACTATGCTATGAAGACCTGTTCTAGAGTACTGCCACCTGCCCCAACAACTCTACATCTTACATTAATTTTTGATCAGTTTTTTATTTTGTCTCTGTTGCCCCATATCAACCTCTACTGTGTAAAGTGCTCTGCTACAAAATGGATCTGGTTCATGCTATATAAAACTACAATTAAATAATGCGGCCATGTAAAGGTTGTTACAACTGAATGCACCATTTCGTTTTTTTATTTTATAGTAGAGTGAGTACACGTTGCCTATTTTTATTACGCTGACAAAATGCTTGCAATTCATTGTTCTGCATGTTACATGCAGGTATGAAACATGCTTCTGGTTGTAAGGGCAAGAAAAAATGTAACAGAATAATAGAAGTATTGATTTAACTAACAGGTTAACTAGTGACCTAACCAAAAGTTAATTAAATATAGCCATATGTAATGATAGAGAAGTTTCATTCAATTTATGATTTTAGGAATATTGGCTGTAAGTGATGCTGCTCACTGTGCAGATGGAATCTCATCTTCAATGCTTTAGCATAAACATTTTAGTTTAGGATTTCCTGCCACCAGTGGAAACTTGCAAAAAACACAAACAGCTAAGCTGTTCACACATTTCAAACAAGACAATAGATGTTTTTTACCTGGAATTTCGTTTGCAACCACTGTGGGAGGACTAGACTGGTTACTGTTCATTTGCTGATGACTGATCATGTGACAGCATTGTGGCACTGCATTGTTTACCATATACAGTGTGTCAGGGACATTGGACATTCTAACCATTCGCAACCGAACCAGATCTGTTTGTTCCACCATCATTTCATCTAGAACAGACTGAAGAAAAAAAAACACTACATGAAGAAAACTAGTAGTATTACAGCCAAGCTTACATGGGAATTCTTTAAATATAGTGCCGGTGCTAAAGACACTTAAAGAAATGTCTTGAATACATGGGCTTAAAGGTAAACTCCATTTCTTAAATACATCTAGGTAAGTACATTACAAAATATACAGAAATTAAATAGAAGATGCACTGTTTACTCGACTTCGTCATAGGGCATCACATAAAATATATCAAAGGGCACCATATAAAGTAGATCAATGTGCAGCTGAGACACAAACATCATTGAGCCTTACAATAAGCGCATAAGCTGTGCTAGCCTTTTCGGCATTCATTAAATAATTTGATAAACCAGAAGAGTCATCCTGAGGTGATCTTTTGGCTACCGGCAGCGTATCACAAAACTACCTGCCCAGTGAATCTTAAGTAGGTAGTCTTTAATCTGGGACCTTTGTGGCTGGCTTTAAAAGCAGGAGAGGAGACTCGCTACGGACAGCAGACGTCCATGTCTCAGATAATGCAGCTTAGGTCCATTAAAAGGGACCGATTTTGCTTTTAAATTAAAGAAAGAAAAAGGTTTCCTGTTTGTGAACAAATAGGGGACAGCAGGCAATGGTTCCTCTGACCAGTGCCTGCTCCTTCAAGGCTGCAGTCACAACGTCTGAAGTGCAATTTGTCCCATGGGGTGAGCTTACCCTTTGCTAACTGGATATGCAACTGGAGTCCCAAGTCATTGAATCATTGCTCTTTTAATCACAAACAGGAGGGGGTGCCTCCTTCACAGCCATGTGCGATTCAAACAGGATGTCAAAAGCTCTTTCACAAGTTGGAAAAACTTTTCAGACTCTTAAAGGAGCTTTCGCAAATTAGAAAAAGGTATTTTTGCGGGCTGTATCCCATTAGTTTTGCAACTCGCAAGCTTTACAGTCACAGAATACCTTTTAACATCACACCCCAAGTGGATTTTCCTCCACCTACTATGCAGTTGCAAAAAATCTTCTTTCGCACACACACAGTTCTAGGTCAAGATCTAGATAGTTTTTTTCAGGTTTTGTGAAAAAAGTTTGTACTTACTGGAATTATAACAAAGTGGAACAATGAGAGGTATAGGCTTTCAGATCTTAAGGTAATTTGTGTGTTTCTTTTAAAAGGCCATGGCCCTTAACAGGCAGGGAAAATCAAAGTACAGAAGACAAATGGATGGGCAACAAATTATGTGTAAGTAAAAATATCTAGGAAACGTAACCAGCTTAAAGGGTTTGCATGCAATGTGATGGTTACCTGACAAAAGTGCAAGAAGACTGGAACTTAAGTAAGCATAATTAAACTTTTGAGAATAGGGGGTGGAACCAAATGTAGCTCTAGAGAATTCCCCTTCACCAAGACACTCTACTAGTCACCTCCCACACTTGTGCCATCCTGGTCCTACAAATACATTTTGTAAGCTCTTTTTAGCCATATTTACAATCTGATGCAGAGGTGCCAAACTTCTTTTGTTATGTTTCATGTGATAATGCTAGATGGGCATTCATATTAGGAACAATATATGATTAGAGGCAATCAATGATTAGCTGGACAACATTTCCTTAAACTAGAATCTCACTATGGGAGGTGCAATACTAAGAGAAGTCATAAATCTGGTTGATGTGACAGTTTCACAGTTTATTTAAAACAGCTGGATCGAACCAAACCAAGTTCTGAAACTGTTTTGAGAAAATGCATGTTTACAACAAAGTGAGTGGTCCATTAACAGGTCTATGCTATGATAATTTTTAGGAACCATATTTTTGACCTCATGAATGGTGGATTTTACTCTGGTCACCATGAGAGAAAATACTTTGTGTTTTGCAAAAGTTAAAGATGCACAAATTCCTCAAGAAACAAATGGCATATACAGAAGCACGTTTGAACATTTGGTATGTTATACTCATCACTGGGTGCAGTGGGTATCGCATGCAATATTTTCTCTGAATTGCCCAAATGAGGTTCAAGACAAAACTCAAGAGAACGTATTCACCAATTAAAAAATATAATATGAACTTTGAAGCAATCTCAAACCGTATTAATCAACAAACGTATTTACATGAATTAAATAGCCAAAGGAACACAGCTAGAACAGCAAATGACGAACCATGAGGCTGGCCATAAGGAAAAGCTCATAAGGTTGAAAAACTGATGTTCATTTTTTCACAATGACTACTAAACAACTAAAAGATTATTTGATAGATTCCACAGTAGAACACATTGAAAGAACAAGGACATGAAAATCAATGCATGTGGTTACCTTAGCCCAAAGCCACTACTTCTCAAACCCTTAAAAACCAATAACAAAACTCAGACAGTTCGCTTTTATATTGGGATCATGCACTCTTGGCAGTGTTAAAGCTTAGCAGAGGCCGCACAGCCCTGTAGCAACTTCTGTGTACGTTGCTTTAAACGCTTTCATTTCCCAATGTGTCATCATCGGTATTAGAAGACCTGAAGACACCCGTAAGTAGGGTTCCTTCTGTGCATTATTGCTCAGCTCATAGCTGACTGGTTGCGTAACACAAGGTACTACAAGATGGATCACGGAACCAGGGCACTTCTGAGTAAATCATGTATCAATAGCTATAGGTGGTCAAGATTTCCTTGCACTTACATCCACCTCCTTTTCGTTTCTAATATTTGGTGAGCGTGCAAAGCAAGAGCAGAGAACAGCAATTGACAGAAACACTATGAATAGGCAAAATGTACATTTTCCTATGAAGGATGGTTGGATCTGAGCAACGTCTCAGAACCCTATTTTGAAGGAAATATTTATGGATTTGTAGATTTCTGCAATGGGTCCGTTCTTTTGGGAGAAAAAAAAGTTCCTTACAGAGCAAGGAAATCTAGATAGTGTGTCAATCTGAGATGCAGGAGGCAAACGAATAAGCATAGTATGTCTTAAAAGCTTACTCACTCAAGCATTTTCAACTTGCACCAATTTACATTTCCAGAGTAAAAATGCAATGTAATTTAGCAAGATAGAATATACATCGTCACTAATGCTGGTTCCTGTACAACCAACACTGGATTCATATTCTCTAGTGACCACATGCAGAACGTTTCATTTGATGGTGAAAGAAGACACTGCTGTCAAACGTTACACTCCCGTTTAAAGATGAACATAAAATCAAGAGGCAGAAAATGACAAAACAGAGGGAAGACTGGTAGTCATGTTCACTAATGGAAGACTGTTGTGTACGATTCTGCTGGCCATTCTGGGTAGGAAACCATGCCTGCATATAACCTCTGTGGTGCCTAACAGAACAAATAGGTTGGAGAAGCACAAATGGTGTGGGCTGTCCTGGGTAATGCAGATAAAACAGCCTAATCTTGAACTATCTGTGTGTGACTGAGACTTTCATTTGTGGATGAATGAAGTTAAAGGTATATGGCAAAGTATCCTAGGTGCTTATCAAGCGATAAGATGCATGTAGCTATGGTTTAAAAATGAAGTCTTGTCATGTTGTGTTTTAACCGTAGCAATACTGCTAATATAAAGGATCGCAGCATATTGCCTCCCTATGTTTTCAGAAAATATACACATAAGGGTGTTGTCTGTTTGTACCATGACCATCACTCACAAGATGGACAGAAAGACAGACCGGACTGCCAGAGGGACACACACAATGCCATGTTACTATGGTATATGGTTTGTGATCAAGATCCTCTGCTCTCTGTTTATACTGGCACCCACTGCTTAATTTAAGCTGGTGGTTGTAGATGGGGCCACCTGACATATACCTTTCCTCATAAGACTTTGCCCCAGAAGAAGAGAGGGAAAAACAAGTTGCAAAGAAGGAGGAAAGAACAGATGGAAAAAGGTGACTAAAGGAGAAAACTGGAACCTGCAAGTGTGAGGTAAAGGGGTAAGGAGTGCCTTGTTGTCAACTAAAGAGACATCTGGTGGAATCGAGACAATGCAGCCTTAATA
Source organism: Pleurodeles waltl (assembly GCF_031143425.1). Taxonomy (NCBI): domain Eukaryota; kingdom Metazoa; phylum Chordata; class Amphibia; order Caudata; family Salamandridae; genus Pleurodeles; species Pleurodeles waltl. Next base: position 888,772,360 of record NC_090448.1, on the reverse strand, counting down.
TGCGGCACACTAACATTCAACAGAGATTGCAGCAGGTTTTTGAGAAAACCTCTGGCCCAGGCACTGATCCTTTTACAAATTGAGTACTGCTGGCACCCAGTTCCAACATCAATGCATTATTCATGCTGGTCTGCATATGGAGCTGCTTCTAAAACGGCAGTCTTTACAATATGGCTTTTCTTTAGTAACATTAAAGGAAAGACCAAAATAGCTGGGTAGGTTATTAGAATCTGGTATTCACAGTTCCCACACAATTGGCATCACTGGGCCAGCCATTTCTAAAGAGACGCAGTGCGCAGCAGGGCATAAGTGCAGAAACACCTCAAAGCAAGCTGAGATCAGATCATTTTAGAGGTAGAATGAATATACAAATTGTGCCAGATTTCAGTTGTCTATATGTTTTGGTAATCCTATGGGATCACTGGACATGCATTTTTTATTTTTTATTTTTTATTAGTAATGACCAATTTCCCTGTGAAAAGCTGTTCGTCTTCTGGGACTGCCCAACACTGATATAACTACCTACAAATTATGCTTGTGGATGGCTTTTTGCAATCAGGTTTCACATTAATAGTAGGAGTGAAGGTCGGAATTTCTGCCCCAAGTTAGGTCGTTCTCCAGAGTGGGACACTGCACACCAAGAAGCCTGCCTCCATTTTTCTTACTCTTGGACACTTTTGGAAAGAACAGCTTTAGAGGAACAGGTATACCGACCCACTGTTCAAACACTGTGTACGGTGTAAAGGATCTTTCTTTTCAATTGTTACTTATTCTGAAACCAGGCAAGTGATTTTAATGCTGGCAATACGTAATTTTTAATTTTATGGTCCATCTCCTCTGCTTTGTTTCACGGGGTTGATTTCTGGACATAGTTTTAGGGAACACCAGGGTACATTGAATTACAGAACATCATTTTCCGGCCAGTCATCTTACAATTTCAATTTAGTGGTGAGTTAATAACCAGAAATATCTCCTTCACCGTGTTCAGCTCACTTATTGGACCACTTCTTTGGTATAAGTGATAAAGGTCAGGTCTTTATCAAATGTAATTCTTAGTTCCTGGTCCTTGGAACTGGAGGTCACAATCAATTCATTTATATAGTATCAAAAGTGCAGCTGAACGCGCCGTTACCTCTGTCTTTGAATGACATGGCCGTGTATGCCTGTGAATGAAAGGTAGGAGCAGGCTTCAAACCAAAGGGTGAGGGGGTTGTGGTGGGTGGGGGGGCGATATAGGGGGGAGGGGGACTCTACACTGATCGTATTCACCTTTAACCTCAAAAACCTCCCGTGCTACTTCAGAATGGGACTGTGTATTTATTTGTAAACATTCATTTCACTACCTAAACTGAGACAATATTTACAACAAAATCGGCATCTTTAACAGCTTCTTCACCCTCTGATTTGAGTATTCATGCACACGAATTAACTTATCTTCCAGTGGGAGGAACTTGCTTGAATTTGCAAGTAGCTCATGGGGCAGCTGACCAATAAGTAGAAGGTCAATTATTGCGGATTAACTTTTGGAGAAGCTTTCTGAAATTATTGGCTCTGGAATATGAGATATCTCAATTAAGTGTGGGCGGCAGTGGCTAAACTGAATCCAGGCAATACTCAAGGACCTCCCAGCTGAGTTTAAAAAAAAAAAAAGATTTATCGGCTCTCTTTGAAAAACTATGTGATGGCTCTACAGTAGGTGTAGGAAGTTGGCTCTGTATGTGCTATTTCAAAGTAAGGAATAGCATGCACAGAGTCCAAGGGTTCCCCTTAGAGGTAAAATAGTGGTAAAAAGAGATAATACTAATGCTCTATTTTGTGGTAGTGTGGTCGAGCAGTAGGCTTATCCAAGGAGTAGTGTTAAGCATTTGTTGTACATACACATAGACAATAAATGAGGTACACACACTCAGACAAATCCAGCCAATAGGTTTTGTTATAGAAAAATATCTTTTCTTAGTTTATTTTAAGAACCACAGGTTCAAATTTAACATGTAATATCTTGTTTGAAAGGTATTGCAGGTAAGTACGTTAGGAACTTTGAATCATCTCAATTGCATGTATACTTTTCAAGTTATTGACAAATAGCTACTTTAAAAGTGGACACTTAGTGCAATTTTCACAGTTCCTGGGGGAGGTAAGTTTTTGTTAGTTTTACCAGGTAAGTAAGACACTTACAGGGTTCAGTTCTTGGTCCAAGGTAGCCCACCGTTGGGGGTTCAGAGCAACCCCAAAGTCACCACACCAGCAGCTCAGGGCCGGTCAGGTGCAGAGTTCAAAGTGGTGCCCAAAACGCATAGGCTAGAATGGAGAGAAGGGGGTGCCCCGGTTCCGGTCTGCTTGCAGGTAAGTACCCGCGTCTTCGGAGGGCAGACCAGGGGGGTTTTGTAGGGCACCGGGGGGGACACAAGCCCACACAGAAATTTCACCCTCAGCAGCGCGGGGGCGGCCGGGTGCAGTGTAGAAACAAGCGTCAGGTTTGCAATGTTAGTCTATGAGAGATCAAGGGATCTCTTCAGCGCTGCAGGCAGGCAAGGGGGGGCTTCCTCGGGGAAACCTCCACTTGGGCAAGGGAGAGGGACTCCTGGGGGTCACTTCTCCAGTGAAAGTCCGGTCCTTCAGGTCCTGGGGGCTGCGGGTGCAGGGTCTTTTCCAGGCGTCGGGACTTAGGTTTCAGAGAGTCGCGGTCAGGGGAAGCCTCGGGATTCCCTCTGCAGGCGGCGCTGAGGGGGCTCAGGGGGGACAGGTTTTGGTACTCACAGTCGTAGAGTAGTCCGGGGGTCCTCCCTGAGGTGTTGGTTCTCCACCAGCCGAGTCGGGGTCGCCGGGTGCAGTGTTGCAAGTCTCACGCTTCTTGCGGGGAGATTGCAGGGTTCTTTAAAGCTGCTTCTTGAAACAAAGTTGCAGTCTTTTTGGAGCAGGTCCGCTGTCCTCGGGAGTTTCTTGTCTTTTTCGAAGCAGGGCAGTCCTCAGAGGATTCAGAGGTCGCTGGTCCCTTGGAAGGCGTCGCTGGAGCAGAGTTCTTTGGAAGGCAGGAGACAGGCCGGTGAGTTTCTGGAGCCAAGGCAGTTGTCGTCTTCTGGTCTTCCTCTGCAGGGGTTTTCAGCTAGGCAGTCCTTCTTCTTGTAGTTTGCAGGAATCTAATTTTCTAGGGTTCAGGGTAGCCCTTAAATACTAAATTTAAGGGTGTGTTTAGGTCTGGGGGGTTAGTAGCCAATGGCTACTAGCCCTGAGGGTGGGTACACCCTCTTTGTGCCTCCTCCCAAGGGGAGGGGGTCACAATCCTAACCCTATTGGGGGAATCCTCCATCTGCAAGATGGAGGATTTCTAAAAGTTAGAGTCACTTCAGCTCAGGACACCTTAGGGGCTGTCCTGACTGGCCAGTGACTCCTCCTTGTTGCTTTCTTTGTTCCCTCCAGCCTTGCCGCCAAAAGTGGGGGCCGTGGCCGGAGGGGGCGGGCAACTCCACTAAGCTGGAGTGCCCTGCTGGGCTGTGACAAAGGGGTGAGCCTTTGAGGCTCACCGCCAGGTGTCACAGCTCCTGCCTGGGGGAGGTGTTAGCATCTCCACCCAGTGCAGGCTTTGTTACTGGCCTCAGAGTGACAAAGGCACTCTCCCCATGGGGCCAGCAACATGTCTCTAGTGTGGCAGGCTGCTGGAACTAGTCAGCCTACACAGACAGTCGGTTAAGTTTCAGGGGGCACCTCTAAGGTGCCCTCTGGGGTGTATTTTGCAATAAAATGTACACTGGCATCAGTGTGCATTTATTGTGCTGAGAAGCTTGATACCAAACTTCCCAGTTTTCAGTGTAGCCATTATGGTGCTGTGGGGTTCGTGTTTGACAGACTCCCAGACCATATACTCTTATGGCTACCCTGCACTTACAATGTCTAAGGTTTTGTTTAGACACTGTAGGGGTACCATGCTCATGCACTGGTACCCTCACCTATGGTATAGTGCACCCTGCCTTAGGGCTGTAAGGCCTGCTAGAGGGGTGTCTTACCTATACTGCATAGGCAGTGAGAGGCTGGCATGGCACCCTGAGGGGAGTGCCATGTCGACTTACTCGTTTTGTCCTCACTAGCACACACAAGCTGGCAAGCAGTGTGTCTGTGCTGAGTGAGAGGTCTCCAGGGTGGCATAAGACATGCTGCAGCCCTTAGAGACCTTCCTTGGCATCAGGGCCCTTGGTACTAGAAGTACCAGTTACAAGGGACTTATCTGGATGCCAGGGTCTGCCAATTGTGGATACAAAAGTACAGGTTAGGGAAAGAACACTGGTGCTGGGGCCTGGTTAGCAGGCCTCAGCACACTTTCAATTGTAAACATAGCATCAGCAAAGGCAAAAAGTCAGGGGGCAACCATGCCAAGGAGGCATTTCCTTACAGTAGGGCATCCTTCCGCCTGATTTGCGTATAGCTACGACAGTGGTACATACATAAAGCTGGAAAACCAACCACTGAGTGTGGATCTTTCAATCTGATCTCGCTACTTAACATTGAAACTAAGGTTTTGGCCACTGTTCTTGCCACTATATTTATGGCGTAATTTCCTTCTTAATCCATAAAGACCAGTTTGGTTTTATCCCGAAGAGGTCTACTAGGGATCATCTTTGCAGACTCCATAACTGGCTGACAGAGGACGGATCCAGTCAAGACCCTCATGTATTTGTCTCCCTGGGTGAAGAACAGGCCTTTGACGCTGTTCAATGGTCTTTTATGATGCAAGCCATGAGAAAGATTGGCTTTGGGCACAAGATTCTGGCCTGGATAGAACTATTCTACCAAGAACCCACTGTGGCGGTACGAGTTAATGGTGTGGTATTGGCAGAACTTCCCATTAGGAGGGGAACCCAACAAGGTTACCTGCTCTCACCTTTCCTGTTTGCCCTCACATTAGAACCCCTAGCATGTATGGTCAGTGATCACCTGTGCATTATAGGTTTTAGGGTGGCAGGCTCACCGATTGCTGAAGAAAAAATTATTCTATATAAGGACGATATCCTTCTGTACCTTACCCAACCATTATGTTTGATTCCCGCAATGCTACAGATATTTGTAAACTATGGTGCACACTCTTGGGTACACTGTTACCAGGGATAAATTAGTCCTGTACTGAGCGACTAATCACGCTGACTTAGTGGGATTTGCTAGGAGACAGAGTGACTGGAGAGGGCTTTTGGCATTGGGGTATCTATGCAACATTAGACCCTGAGAGAAGCATTGAACTTAATGTAGGGAAAATATTGACAGATTTTCACATAGAGACTGCTCGTTGGAGAGCCCAGCATCTCACAATATTGGGTAGGGCAGCTATGTTTAAGATGGTCACCTTACTGAAATTCTCATACACTCTATAGAGTTATTACTATAAAGTCCTGTCTGAGGTCTTCGTTAAAATTGATACCGTACTCTGGAAACTTATGTAACGATGCGCATCCTTGAATAGCCCTTCAGACACTGCAACAAATTCCTATAATGCAGGCATAGGGCTCCCAGATATTAGGGCCTATTATTGGGTTTCTGAACGGAATGCAATAAATGACTGGGCACACAGGGGGATTACCCCACCTACGCATTGAGAGAACACAATTTTCATTTCGAAAATATCGCTTATTATCTCTAGGGGGGTATGAATGAGGCATCGCCTCCTGGCAACCCAAGTGACAATTCAGGTGTGGCTTAAGACAAATAGATATATGTGCTGGGCAAAGAGAATCACCCAGGAAATCCTGCACTGGATAGGGAGCAGTTTCAAAGAACTTGGAAAGTTGAAGGGTTTAGCAAGTGGGACTGCACTGGTATCTCTAAGGTGGATGACTTAATGTAAGGGGTTGCCCTCATGTTTCCCCCCTCCAAAGTGAATATCGTTTTCATGATACAAAACACTAAGTACCTCCAACTTAAGCACGTCTGAGTGCGGAGTCTGTCATCACAGACCTCCCAGAGTATGTATCCCTGGAACATAGACTCTTAATGGGAGAGATAAATGAAAAATAATTTGCCCGACACCCTAAAGAAACTTAGACTCACATGGGAAGCTGAAATAGGCAAAAAGAAAGATCTGGACTGGGAGGCTGCCCTAATATTTCCCATGGAAGTAGTGATTAAGTCCAGATGTAGGCTTATTCAACTCAAAGTCCTCCACCGGCTGTTTTGGGACAAGGCAGCAGCATCTGATTCACTGCGATGCAAGAGACAATGGGAAGGTTTTTTTCATACATTGTGGAGCTGTCTGGTCATAAGCACCTTCTGGCAGAAATTAACAGAATTGGGTAACAGTGAAGACAGCACTCCCAGAGGACCCCAAAAATATCTTCTTAGCTATCCCCACAGATGTGGCTCTCCCCCAAGCAAAAGTATTGTTCTGTACTTGGTGATTGCTAAAAGGGATCTGGCCAAGAAGTACTGGGGAGTCCCTGAGACTCCGACTACAGGGGAATGGAAGAAGGGGATAGACGTATACATGGCTGCGTAATAGGTTACATGTAACAGCAGAGGTTGCCTACGTAAATTTAATAAAATATGGGGTGGCTGGATTAAATACTACGAGCTTGGTATCCAGGATGATGTGATTGTGTTGTTACCCGCTCAGAGTTAATACCCATAATCATTTGACAGTGCTTGACAAATTGATATTCCTCTAACTGTTGATGGGGCTGTGAAGGGAAGGTTGGTGGAGGCTTGACAGTGTGAACATTTGATTTTAGTAATTGCTTGTTGTTTCATAGAAATTTTCTGGCTGCCCTTAGCTGCTAAAGGCTGGTTAACCACTTCTGTGCCCCCTTTTCACCTGTCGATGCTGCTGAAATAAAGCCTTTAAAAGGCTACTGGAAAAAGCTCCTGTCCAGTACTTTATTCTCTTCCAATCAAACATATGTAATGGAGGGTACATCAATCTTTACTTTGCCGACCCCTTAAACTGAAACAGACCCAAAATGAAGGCCAAAATAAACGCATATAAAATACCTTTTGCGGAGCCAAAAAGTGAATCTTGTGGAACAATACAGCAATTTCTGTGAGAGGAACACTAGATGGTATTGGATCACTTGAGAAATGTTACATATCGATTGGTGACACAGCATTACTGCAACAGCTAGAGACGGACAGAGACTCCAGCCGAGAGATCGCATTGTGCACAGCCAGACTTGCACAGATGGCACTGCAACGACAGGTGTATAAGTCCACAGAAAAATCATATGCTGGCTTGACCACAGAAGTGCTAATTCAAGGACTATCAGGCATTAGAGAGGTCTCTGGATCACTAAGCACAGATGCACCAGAAATCGCAATTGCGCTGACCGGATACTACCATAATCTTTGCAAAGTTCACACTACTGAGAATTAACATTCCCACTAATACAAGAGCTCCCCATTCCAGTGCTGTGGGTTGAGAATAGAACTGAGCTCAAATTTCCACTTACTGAAAGTATATGTGCTTGTGGACAAACGTGTACCTCCTTCCACATCCTCTGGGTGTGCCCAATACTGCATGGGTTTTGGTCTACGATGGTGGATTGCCCGAGTGAGGTGGGGGTGAGGGTTCACGAGTCTCTGCAAAGCAATGTATTCTGAATATCTGGGGGAGTAAGATATAAGCGGGCGCAATAGACAAGGATAACATTGGGCCTGGTGGTGACAAAACAAAATATAGTAAAGTCATTGGGAGCCAGGCAGGCCCCAGACTTTGGGTCAAAGAAGCGAGACATGAATTGGTGCATGATGGCAGAGTGGGTGATGTACAAGGGTAGAAGCTGCCCCAGAAATGGGGGTAACTATGGAGTGTGGGATCTCTGAACTTCCTGGTGATAATGAGGTGCATTCAAGGGACAACACAAGAGATCGATAAGTAAAGGAGCAATGGTGGGAGGGACGGGAAGCGGGCTAGAAGATAGTGTAAGATATACAAAAGGTGCAAATTTGAGGATAGTTGTTCTCTTTGAAATGTCAATAACCGGATATGTTGAAAACAAAATAACACATAATGAGGACAAGAAATTAAGGATGATCTCGCACAGGCAAGGAGCTGAGAAACCTGACCCAAATGGTTTCCTCTGAAATTTTCCAAACACTTTTCTTCACTCATATCACATGTCCAAAACCATGACCAAATTGGCTAAGCAGGAGTGTTAAGACCTCCAATTAGCCAACATCTCCACCGTGCCTCATAAGCCTCAATCAATGCCACGGCTACTGCCCAATCGCACTTATTAAATGGGAAGCCAATGTACTACAGAATCAACTGGTTAAAGTTGGCAATGTTAATCCATTACAACCAAAATGGATTTATACCAGGCAGGGGTACCAAACACTGTGTTAGAAGTGTGCTGACTGCACTGGCATGTATTAAAAAATCACCTGGTCCATGTGCACCGGTGCGGTTTAATTTTGAAAGGACAATTGTGTGGACTGGGATTTTCTATGCCAAGTGCTCCATAAACTGAACTTTAGACCACACCTTATCTTGTATTTAAATCTATTTAAAAATTACCCATAGCCAGATTACGGGTCAATGAAGCCTTCACCCATCCCGCCACCCTTCAGTGTTTCATTAGGTACCAAGCGGGGATGTCCCCTTTTCCCTTTGTTAATCAATCTTACATCAAAGCCACCAGCAGCATGGATTAGAAGCCATGAACTAGTGCAGGGAATCCAAATGGAGAAAAACAGTGATGGTGTATCTTTGTATGCTGATGACCTACTCTTTTTTGTGTTACCCAAAATAGAGAGGGTAACGACTAATGAGACGTAGAAATATATGGTAAGGCATCTGTGCTCAAAGGAAATTAGGGCAAGTCATTGCTAGCCCATGTTTGTGGACACCCTGTCTAATAAAACTGGTAAATCAGTTTAACTATGTACCCTCCATAAATAAATATCAAGTCCATACCAGATACGCTAGGAGAATTTTGCAACTGGCATAATTATCCAGTGCTAATTTCCGGCAGGAAAGAACAATGATTTTGGATAGAAAAGGCCTCACTCACATAGTTGTGGAATGCATCATAATGGGCTAGCCCGCCCCACCATGTGGGATCCCACATATATCCAACACCATTTACCCTGATCTCCATCTATTTTAGGTTCAGACCGCCATGGTAGTAAAATCTCACCATAGTGGGATGGACTAGCCAAAGATGGAATATGCCAGCTGAGTGAGGTTTTTCCATCCAACACTTAAATTTACATTCAACAAGAGCGCCCACTCACTATACAAAAGTGATCTAGGTACGGCAGACATGTGCCTTCACTATTGGGCCACCCAAGTGATCTTGATAAAGGACCGTTTGTGTGGTGACAGGAAATGCTGCCTTTTGCGCTGAGCGAAACGTATTGGAGAAAACGGGTATAATGAACATTCTCCACAGGGACCAACTCTGAAGAATCACTCCTTATGAACCAGGACTGTGGCAGATTGCTGGAGTAGAGTTTTTCGTTGAATGTAGAGGGAGGGTAGGCTTACATAAGAAACAAACAGTATGGCTAGAATTAAAAAATGTCAGATCATACTGGGATATCTTAGCTGGGTGATGTATAGGTTAGAATTTATATGAAGCCCATCACCACATTACAGGGCGGAATTGGAGCTCCAAAAATGTTTTTTTTCATACCCTCAATTAAAGTATGCATTTAAGGCTTACTGACCCCACTGATTGACACTCCCGGAGTACAGTCCCCTAGGGGGATAACGTGCCATGGACAAGACTATTTCATTCTCTTATTTGCAATTACCCAAATAACTGATCAGTCCTAACATCATGATCGGATGATGATCTTGGCCCCTTGGACGAAACAGATTTGAGGGGTGAATTACTTGCACCCAGTGAATGCACCATATACACTAAGTCAAGTCTGATGCAATTTCAATATTTACCAGATGGTTTATTTCATTCCTAAGCAGTTGTGGAAAATGGAAGGGACTCTCTTCCAAAATTGCAAAATAATCCAGGTGGGAATAGTGCGTTAATTCATATAGCCAATGATTAAAGCATACTGCCACAAACTTATTCATACACTATCCCTGGTACTGGAGAGGCCTCCTTACTTTTCACCCAAGATGATACAATAGGGGGTTTTGAGGAGACCTGGGCCTTCAGGGGAGAGTGGATTCTGATGAGCTAGGGCACACTTTCTGCTAAGAGGGATATAGCCATACGCTACACATTGGAGACCACCCCACAGATCAGGCCTCGCTGGGGGGGGGGGGGGGGGGTACAGACATGCTGGTAAACAAAAGAAGCAAAATATAGATACCGCCCATGCCCAAATAAACACCAGAAAATATGGGGATCTTGGTGGTTTTACTTTTAACTGTTCACAACATAAGGGCCCGTTGAGGTAATTGTGAAAAGCAACCAAGAGAATCTAACAAACACAGAAATAAAGCCAAAGTGAAGCTTGAATGACAGAATTAATACTTTGGAGACGGGCTCACAGTTTACATGGTAATTAAAAAGAAAAAACATACATGCACCAAGACTCTCTGGGTCAGTAAAGCAGTCTCTGTCCAGGTAAAGTCATCTAGATGTGTACCTCAGTAAAGTTTGGAGGAGGTATAGCGAGACTATACATACAGTGACATAGGGAGAGAATGACAGCAAAGATATTTTTTGAAGGGACCAGCCCAACCAGTCATGCTCCCTCTAGTAAAATATGAGCAATGATGGTGGGTACATTTATTGGCTAAGTGTCCTCACATTAGTTAATACAAAGTTAAACATAATTGCCCAGCTTGTGCAATAAAAAGATTTGTATTTGTTCCTTGAAATAATAAAAAAACACAGTAATTTCTCAGCAAACGAGAACAAAACCGGTTACGAGGTATCTAAAAAAACAGACTGAATAACCCTTTCCACATGCTCAATTCACCACACTTATCAGTGCATCTACAGGGTCCCACCACCCACTGGTAATGTTTTCCACTTGAGCAAAACAAAAGGATGATGGAAGGAGTGCTAAAACTTTTCAACCACTCACCCCCAGTCATGGATCTGGGTTTAATCCATCATTCTTTTGCTCACCATGCCACCTCAGTTGGCACTCAGCCATATGCAAATCAGCCTTGACCCTGTCCCCCATGGGAACAGTCCAGCTGAACTGCCAGGCCAGGTCCACCCTGGAACCGGTTTCAGGGTATCACCCTTCATCAGCCAGGCTAGCTCGAATCCAGTCTCCCCACCCACCACTCTCTGCAGTGCTCTAGTAGAGTCCTAAGCCACTGGCTAGTGCCCTTCATCCCTCTACCATCGCCAGTAGGGCATCCAGCCTCCCCATCTGTACCTCTATCTAGTCAGGCTCCCTTTTAATAGAGCTTTAGCTCTGTAGATAGGATTGCACTTTATACATTCACATACAACCTCATATTTCACTTTAAAAAAGTTTTAATTATTGGACACAATATGTTTCTACTCACCTTAGCCTCCTCCACATAAGGTGAAAACAGTCTAGGTCGGACATATATCCCAGCATTTTTTTGCCGTAACCAGGCATTTGATTTCCCACCTTCTGCTGTTGGTAACATGTCTGACGGAGGTGTGCTAATCAGACCTCTCTTCATCTGTATTCAGAAAGGGAAAAATATAAGAAATACACAAGAATAAAATTAGGGCCTCTACATCTGTAAACAGATAGCATACTGCGTGTACTTAAAACTCAACAAAAAATGTTGCTCACTTGTTATCCTAGTTCTCCATCATGGATATTCTCACTAAGTACAAAAAAGGATCACCGGCCGTATGCATGATAATCTGTAACAATTTTTATATGAAAATAATGTAACTAAGGAAGCAAGCCCACATTAGGAATTATTTTCTTTTCTTGAAAGACAAATTGCTAATTTGTGAAAAAATGGGCATTGAAGTGAAAAAGCCATTTGTAAATGGAATTTAAGCTGGCACAACAAAGCAGAAAGTGGTGCACCAAGCCTTAGGCTGTAGCTAGACACAACCTAACACTAGCTTTTTAAACTTTAGAACCACCAAGCTTAGCAGCGTGTAAACAGTTTGTTTTTGGAAGTCCACGAGTGAGGATCCACTGACACCTTCTGATCCATGTGTGTTAATAGCGCACGGAGAGCAAGCCTGGATGTTTTTCACTTCTGAATACCAAAGATGGAGCAGAGTGAACACCAGTAGCTTTAATGACACTTTCATAGGATTCTAATATAAGCAAAAGAATTACAATCATGACCCAACCTCAGAGGCAGTAGAAAGAAGAGGTGAGATAATCAGGGGAATACACTGCCCAATCAAGACTGACTGAAGATTGATTATCTGCTCTGGAACTAGCTTTTATGTTGTAATGCTGGTAAGCATATTGTCTGAACTGGTCTGAGAAAAGCCCATTTTTCAAAACAGGAATGGAATGATGCATCAAACTACCCTGCAAGGCTCTATTGCCACTGTGAAAGCTGAATGAAAGAATGGCTACAAATACAGCAACTTTCATGTCCAACCTTGCAGGCCCAACAGGGACATACCATCCTTGGCAAAATATATAGAAGTCAGAATTCTTAAGGAACTAAGGGCCAGGTGTACGAAGCTTAGTGTTTTCAGTTACCAAATTGCACATTTTTGCAATTTGCTACTTGGTAATCTAAAACACTAACGTATGGAAGTGTGTTTTACACTTTGTGATTCCCAGCAGGTCGCAAACAGACCTACCTCATGAATATTAATGAGGTAGGTCTCTGTCTGCGCCCCATTAGGAACTGCTGGGATTAGGAGACCACCATGCCTGTGCAATAAGCAACCTTTTTTTTTTTTTTTGCAGACCGTTTTCCTTAAAGGAAAACTAGATGCGTTCACAAAACAAAAAAAGGTTCTCAGTTTCATCTTTTAGGAGTGGAGAGTAAGCCATGTAAGTTAGGAATGAACTACTCGAGGACTTGGTGAACGGAATCTATTTTCTCAAATGGCTGGTGAGCACAAATGAAAGTTGAAATGAAGTATACATTTTAGGTGGTACCAATTGCACATTTCAAAGCAGAAAAGAAAAGACAATGAAAAAGTAAAAGCTGTTTAATCTCAGTTTGATTATGCCCCATTTATATCCAAGGATGAGAAAACGAGGGGAAGGGGTGGTTCATGTCCCAGTGTGAGAGTCGAGCCCTGACTTAGTTCTGGTCTCTCGTCAACGTCGTCTGCTTTCTTAGCCATCCATAATCTAGTCCTTCTCTCCCCAGCAGTTGTTGCTTCACTCTCTATACCAGTGGTCTGCAAACTTTTTAATGCCATCCCTCCCCCTGTTGAAAAATAAAAATCATTGCCCCCCTCAGAAATGTTCACAATTGTTTTATAAAGATGGCAATGATTAAATATGCCCAGACCTATTTAAACACTGCAGTTAAGTACTGTTACCTTTTTAAAAATGCAACAACAAGCTTCTGCTTAAAACAAAGCCATGTTATCTGTATAATGCTTCTTTTGGCCAGTGTCTGGGACCCCTCTCGCATCACTTGAGGCCCCCCTGAGGGGCCCTACCCGCCCCCAGTTTGAAGACCTCTGCTCTATACCCTTACTGCCTCAACATTCTTACCTCAGAAGTCTTTGTGCTCCCTCTTCCTCCCAAACCTCTTGCCTAAAAGACTCCTGCTCTCATCCCGTTTCCTCTCTTTGGCCCCTCTCTCTTCCGCACCTCCTGCTCTCACACTGTCCTTCCCCCTGCCTGCTCTGTTCTCAGTATTGCCTTTTCTAATCACCTCCCTCTGCTTGGCCACTCTCTCCCCAGCATTGCCATCCTTCTATCCTGTCCAACCTCCTGGTCGCTCCTTTCTCTAAAGTTTTGCTCAGCTTTGTAAAGGAGGGTGTTCCGCTTTCCCTGATGAGGCTGACCACAGCAACAGCCCAAATCTTGGTGCAGTGTATCCACAAGATGAAAGTTATATGGCTATTGGGAGAAACTGGGTGGTTAATTGAGGGGGAGGGTGTGAGCCTTCTGAAGAAACAGTCACAATCCCTGTCAGGGTGAACCATAATTTACTAAATTAATCTCCGCTTAACCCTCGGGTAAGCCTGGCATAAAAGCAGTCAGGCTTAACTTGGAGGCACAGTCTAAAGTACTTATGCAGCACACAAACAGTAATAAAGTGAAAACACAACACAAGAAAATCCCACACTGATTTAGCAAAATAGAGTTCAATTTAACAACATATTTGGCACAGAAAATAAAAAATATAATTAGTAGAACACCTGAGTTGTGCAATTTTAAGGATTCAAGTTAGGTAATGCACCTAAAAGCACAAAGTGCTACTTATTACCATCTGGTCATGTCAGACCTGGGATAAATCACAAGTTCAGGCTGACATCTATGAAATTTGGTAGATGACATATACTAGCATGGTCCTTCCATCAAATTAACACAGAGCACTGGAATATTTCATGTGCTCCCTTTCAGTGCATTAGTTATTTTAGCAAATTTATGTCAAATTGGGCTTTAAATGCAAATTGTGATTTGTTTCTGGGGAGGGAACCTCACAACCTTACTTGAGGAAGGCTCACTTGCTGAAATTCAGATCAGGTATTACATGTGGCTCTCAGCAGTGCCAGATCTGGATGTGGGCTGAGGGTGCAGACTCCTAACCAAAAAAAATTGGGGAACCTACACTTAATGTTACAAATTAGGCCCTGTGTTTATCAAGGTCCAGTGCTTTGGAATTTGGAGTTCAAGGGAAATAGACTGCTGCAATATAGAATTTGCATGGCAAAACATCCATAGTGTCAGTCTTCTACATACCAACTCTGGATTTTGCTCCTTTTTGTGAGTGTGTGAAGAAAGGAGTTGCATGAACTTCCCTCAGTTTCAGTATCGTGAAACACATTCAACAAAATCAAACCTCATTACCCCTTCTGGAATCATGCCTAAAGCGATGCAGTTCGGAATCGGGGCCAATCAATCATCTATAAAATATTTCGAATTCTCTACACACCCACTAACCCAGCCTCTTCATTTTCAAGAGGCTGGGTCAGTGTTCACATCCATGAGATTATGCTTCAATGGCTGCCTATTTACAGAATAGTCAACACATCTCTTTATTCAAAACACCAGTCATTAAAGCTTTCAAGGATGGGCTCAAATGAATTATACCATGAATGGGTTACACCTGCATCCTTATGGAATCTTAACGTCGTTCTCACATGACTAATGGGCCCCTCCATTTGAAACCCTACACACATGCCTCTGCAGTTCCTTTCTTGAAAAATGGCACTTCTAGTCGCTGTCACTTGACTCAAACGTTTTACTGAGCTCCAAGCTTTGTGCAGTTGGAAGAAAGCTTCTTCCAAGGTTAGAGAAAGGGTCGGATTGGGAAGGTAGGCAGTTGGGAACTGGCCGATGGGCCAGTGCTCCAGGGTCATACATGGGCCAGTTTTATTAGTGCCTCAGTTAACCGGCCCATAGAGCCTTACAGTCTGGCAGGCACCCGCCAGGCCACTGTAATGTGTATTTATCTTTGTCATGCCTCTACCCACCGGAGCCAGGCTGGAGGCCCCCGAGTCATTCTCACCCCAGGGCCCCCATGTGTCCGACCCAGAATAACAGCAGTTTTCCCCTGACACCTCCCCGATGGGCCACCACATTCTGGCCAAGGGGAGGAGGGGAGTATGCAGAGGCCTATGCCTTTGGGGGTTGTCAGATGTTGTCACCTCGCCCCTAGTTTCTTTTAGACTGGTGGGGGGTGTGGGGCTGCACAGGTCTCACTGTAAGGCATCATTCCCAGAGAGAAGAAAAAAATAGAAGGTCTGTAAAGTACTTTCAAGTCACAGCATCCCACAGATTCCTGTGTGCAAATCAATGACTTTCTCAAGGCCTAAATAAAACTGAATTTGATAGCGTGCAGTGTAATTAACTAGTGCTCATGTAAAAGGCTCCAATACTTCTGGGCATAGGTCACGCCATATAAAACTACACAGAATAAAAATAAACAGCCGGATTATCCGAAGGCCCGAGCCGTGATAAATAAAAAGGACTCTTTACTTGAAGACATCCATATTCCTTTTTAAAAGGGCTTGTCTGCCTTTTGTCTAGGACTAGGTGTAACTCATCTTTAAGAAAATATTTTAATGTGCTATTGCATTACGATTGCTTTTAAAAATGTAAATACCAGAGTTAAAAATACCAGTTTTGGGGGGGATTTTCTTCATTTCCGTACCACCTAGGACATAAAAATACTGGTCATGCTGTTAAAAAGAAAAAACAGCCAGCTGGAATCTCTAGTCAGAAATGTAGTTGTGGCCGTTTAATTTCACCTTGCCAGCCTGGATGAACTGCAGTGCATCTAGTTGTCACCAAGTTTATTAGCTCTATAAGCGTTCAAATGCCTAATTTAACAACATTTGTCTAAAAGTAAGTCTAATGACACTAAGCAAATGGTGATCAATGAAAGGGGCAATCCGGGAACATGGGACACTTTTTTTTGGGGAGTGCCCGGGCCGAATTGTGGATCCCAATCCGACCCTGCACAGAGATAGGGTGGTTCTTCTTACCAACCTCTGCATTTCAAGACAAAGTAATGTTTTCTTGGACTGGAACAATAGACATCTCACAATCCGCCTTCCTGTGTTCTGGGGACAGACAGGTTACAGATTGGTGCAAGTCTGTTTGGGGATACTTCACATCACAGCGTGGGCAGAACCTGAAGGGCGTCTGTTTCATCACCATCAGGGCATTCTCCAGAGAAACTTGGAAAGACTGCCAAAGATGGCCCGAAGGGCGAGGCCCTAACAGGCTGCGCCAAAGAGCGTCAACCAGATAAGTGGTGTAGTATCTCTGCAACACCCGAAATAAGAAAGCGCGATCGAAAACAATACCGGCAAGGATAAATCTCAAGTCGAGAGGCTACTGTAACAGTCTGGAACCGGAGCATTGGCACACAAGTCCAATCTCGACAGCGGAGAAAAAACAATCTAACAATGAAGTGCCATGCGCAGTATCACCTAGAAAGAAGTCACTCTACCGTGTGACTCGAAAGACTTCTTTGAAGACTCCTTAAAAGAAGAAACAACTTTCACACATCCAGACCCACCACTATTTGGCATGCAAAGCATGTGTATCTACAGCCACAAATTCCTCAAACAAATCAATTTCATGTAGTGGCAATGCTACTCTTTCATGCTTAATACCCAAATGTCTCCAAAAAAATCAATCATCATAGATGAAGTAAACACTACTACATTGTATGCAGTAATCACTTCCTCCAGGAACACCTCTTAAGAATTTCACAACACTTTCTGTGTTTATTTGTTCCATACCTTTTACAACAAGCCACTTACTGTGATAATCGACAATGACAACTAAAAAACCATCTCGCCTACCAAGTCTTTCAATTGGACCTACAAAATCCACTGCCAATCATTCCCAGGGTTTCTCTAGCAATTCTCTAGAACTCAAAGGTAGTTCTATCCTAACTTTGCTCTTATCACTATGTGCGCACACGCTACAGTCTCTCACTTCGACCTCTCTGTCCATTCCTGGCCACCAGAAGAACTGCCTCAGCCTTCATTTAGTCAAGCTTCTGCCTAAATTTCCTCCATGTCCCATATTAATCAACTTTGCTCTCAGTTTACTCTGAGGAATGACTATCAAGTCTCAAAATCATAAATCCATGAATACACAACTCATCCTTCCTTATGCTACAAGCCTCATCCTTTCACTTTCTTCATGGTCCTGACTCGAACCACCACTTATAAGACACTTCAATTCCTGACGTAACTCATCCTGCGCTCCAGCAACTTTCCACACTTTCTCCATCAACGCAAATTCACTTACATCAAAAACGTTGACATTCTTCATTTCTGTTTCGTCCTCAATATATAAACTGTTATCCAATTGCAGTTCCAACAACCAATCAGCCACAACATTTCTTCTGCCTTTACACACATTCCATTACAAAGTTGAAATCCATTACTGTTACTAACCATAGTTTTATTCTTGGAGTTATGCTCCCTTCTAATCCCTTCCCACACAAATATATGCAACAAGGGGGAGCGTGGCTTTGGGCATCAAGATGGCGGTCGCACTCACAAGTGCTCCAGACCCCTCCGTCATCCACCACCATCCACGCTTCCCACGGCCCCTCAAGATTGGGACAGGCGGTCCTGGCAAGACACAGGATGGGCGCTGAGCTGAGAGAGGGCATTTCTTTGGCTGCCGTCAAGCTGTGAGGAGGAGAGGCGACGAGACCTGGATGGCAGGCATAGAAAAAATGGCGGCTGCCCGCAGGGCTTGAGGGGACACCGGGCGAGACGGCCTGGGCCCCAGAGAACTGGTGAGGCAGTGGTGCCCAGAGGCATGCAATCGGGTTGACCCGGGGGCCGGAGAAGGCCCTCCCTGCCAGCCGAGTGATAGGGCCCGTCCCCGGCCTCGTCTGGGCCTGGGACTCGGCGGAGCGATTCCGGGGCACCTGCGGTGAGGCGCAGCCCCACTGTGGGACCGGGAGTGATCCTGAGCCCTGGGCCGGATCAGGGACAACAGACCTTGTTTGGAAGGTGCTGGCCCCCAGTGGCTGCAGTGGGCCCACACCAACAGCAGAGAAGAGGGGCAGGGGCTGAGAACGACATGTTGGCGTGCGTGCCCCTGCTGCGGCTGGTAGAATGGGCCGTGGTGGTGCCCTGGAGTCCTCGCTGGCCCGGTGACGGGGCAGAGACAATGAGACCCTGAGTTGCGCTGGACCCGGGCTGTGCCTGGGGCCTGTGCGGCCTGTTGGAGGAGCCGGGGCAAGACAGTATCCCTGCCTGGAGTTGATGTGGCATCGCAGCGCTTGCTGTTGGGTGCCGCTCCCCTGTAGAGCCCGGGGGCGGTCTGGGGCCCAGCATAAACAGGACCCACATGGCGGGGACTAGGCCGCGTGGGGCCAGACCCAATGGCTGCAAAGAGAGGCAGGGGCCAGGGTGGGCCGTGATGGAGTAGGCCCGCCCCTGCCTGAAATTGTATGGACCAGGCTGCATCGGTGAACGGAGGTGCCGGCTGGCTGAGTGCGCGTGGGGCCACTGTTGTTTCCCTCAGGACCAGAAGATGGGGTGGAGGCGGCCGAGGCCCTGAGAGGTGCTGGCCTCAAGCCATGACCGCACAAGGTACGGAGGAGGCGCATGCCGGTGGGAGGCACTGGACCCGGGCAGCGCGAGACCGAGAACCTGGTCTACACCTCGTTTGGGAGAGGAGGGGAGGATCGAGGGCTGGGGCCACAGGCTGGGCCAGCTGCAGACAGGTGGCGTGCTGAGGTCCCGGGGTGATGAGGGGCCTAGAAGAGACCACTGGAACTGCCCTGTGCCACTAGAGACGGGACGAGCTGCGCAGCCCGCACCAGGGGTGACTGACATCCATGGGCATCTGTCGGCGGTGCAGACCGCGGCTGACCAACTGCTGCCTTCTCGGGGAGTGCTAGCGGTATTGTCCCAGAGCCCCCCCCCCCACCACACCCTGCAACCACCACCAAGAGACCGATCCTTGCAGGAACTATAGAGAACCACAGCACCAGTTACTGTACCCGTTATTGGCCTCCCAGCGCCATGGGGAGAGATAAGCAGGTGAAGCAATCATCCTCCCAGCCCTACATTGATAGGTTTGCGGCCCCGGCCTGGTGCCCTGTGAGAGATGCGTCTGGAGGCGCTGCCCAGGCAGAGAGCAGCAACTGCGATATTGACAAGATCCTCCAGGCCAAACAGTCATTCTAGGCAGTGGCCGAGAATAAAATAGAGGTGGTAAGGGTTGATATGTCCCTGCTGCAACAAGACCTTAAGAATGCATTGGCTGACCTACTGTAGGAAGTTGGCTCTGTATGCACTATTTCAAAGTAAGGAATAGTATGCACAGAGTCCAAGGGTTCCCCTTAGAGGTAAGATAGTGGCAAAAAGAGATAATACTAATGCTCCATACTTGGTGGTAGTGTGGTCGAGCAGTAGGCTTATCAAAGGAGTAGTGTTAAGCATTTGTTGTACATACACACAGGCAATAAATGAGGAACACACACTCAGACAATTCCAGGCCAATAGGTTTTTATATAGAAAAATATATTTTCTTAGTTTATTTTAAGAACCACAGGTTCAAATTCTACATGTAATATCTCATTTGAAAGGTACTGCAGGTAAGTACTTTAGGAACTTTGAATAATCACAATAGCATATATACTTTTTACATAAAACACATATAGCTATTTTAAAAGTGGACACTGCAATTTTCAACAGTTCCTGGGGGAGGTAAGTTATTGTTAGTTCTTGCAGGTAAGTAAACCACCTACGGGGTTCAAATTGGGGTCCAAGGTAGCCCACCGTTGGGGGTTCAGAGCAACCCCAAAGTCACCACACCAGCAGCTCAGGGCCGGTAAGGTGCAGAGTTCAAAGTGGTGCCCAAAACACATAGGCTTCAATGGAGAAGGGGGTGCCCCGGTTCCAGTCTGCCAGCAGGTAAGTACCCGCGTCTTCGGAGGGCAGACCAGGGGGGTTTTGTAGGGCACCGGGGGGGACACCAGTCCACACAAAAAGTACACCCTCAGCAGCGCAGGGGCGGCCGGGTGCAGTGTGTAAACAAGCGTCGGGTTTGTAATAGGAATCAATGGGAGACCAAGGGGTCTCTTCAGCGTTTCAGGCAGGCAAGGGGGGGGCTCCTCGGGGTAGCCACCACCTGGGCAAGGGAGAGGGCATCCTGGGGGTCACTCCTGCACTGGAGTTCCGATCCTTCAGGTCCTGGGGGCTGCGGGTGCAGGGTCTTTTGCAGGCGTCGGGATTTCAGAGTCAGGCAGTCGCGGTCAGGGGGAGCCTCGGGATTCCCTCTGCAGGCGTCGCTGTGGGGGCTCAGAGGGGACAACTTTGGTTACTCACAGTCTTGGAGTCGCCGGAGGGTCCTCCCTGTAGCGTTGTTTCTCCACCAGTCGAGTCGTGGTCGCCGGGTGCAGTGTTGCAAGTCTCACGCTTCTTGCGGGGATTGCAGGGGTCTTTAAATCTGCTCCTCTAGAAACAAAGTTGCAGTCTTTGTTGAACAGGGCCGCTGTCCTCGGGAGTTTCTTGGTCTTTTGGAAGCAGGGCAGTCCTCTGAGGATTCAGAGGTCGCTGGTCCTGGGGAAAGCGTCGCTGGAGCAGTTTTCTTCTGAAGGAGGGAGACAGGCCGGTAGGGCTAGGGCCAAAGCAGTTGGTGTCTCCGTCTTCTCTGCTGGGGTTTTTCAGCTCAGCAGTCCTCTTCTTCGTAAGTTGCAGGAATCTGAGTTCCTAGGTTCTGGGGAGCCCTTAAATACTAAATTTAAGGGCGTGTTTAGGTCTGGGGGGTTAGTAGCCAATGGCTACTGTCCTTGAGGGTGGGTACACCCTCTTTGTGCCTCCTCCCTGAGGGGAGGGGGGCACATCCCTAATCCTATTGGGGGAATCCTCTTTCTACAAGATGGAGGATTTCTAAAAGTCAGAGTCACCTCAGCTCAGGACACCTTAGGGGCTGTCCTGACTGGCCAGTGACTCCTCCTTGTTTTTCTCATTATCTCTCCTGGACTTGCCGCCAAAAGTGGGGGCTGGGTCCAGGGGGCGGGCATCTCCACTAGCTGGAGTGCCCTGGGGCATTGTAACACGAAGCTTGAGCCTTTGAAGCTCACTGCTAGGTGTTACAGCTCCTGCAGGGGGGAGGTGTGATGCACCTCCACCCAGAGTAGGCTTTGTTTCTGTCCTCAGAGAGCACAAAGGCTCTCACCGCATGGGGTCAGAAACTCGTCTCTCAGCAGCAGGCTGGCAGAGACCAGTCAGTCCTGCACTGAACAATTGGGTAAAATACAGGGGGCATCTCTAAGATGCCCTCTGTGTGCATTTTTTTAATAAATCCAACACTGGCATCAGTGTGGCTTTATTATTCTGAGAAGTTTGATACTAAACTTCCCAGTATTCAGTGTAGCCATTATGGAGCTGTGGAGTTCGTTTTTGACAGACTCCCAGACCATATACTCTTATGGCTACCCTGCACTTACTATGTCTAAGGTTTTGCTTAGACACTGTAGGGGCATAGTGCTCATGCACATATGCCCTCACCTGTGGTATAGTGCACCCTGCCTTAGGGCTGTAAGGCCTGCTAGATGGGTGACTTACCTATGCCACAGGCAGTGTGAGGTTGGCATGGCGCCCTGAGGGGAGTGCCATGTCGACTTAGTCATTTTCTCCCCACCAGCAAACACAAGCTGGCAAGCAGTGTGTCAGTGCTGATTGAGGGGTCCCTAGGGTGGCATAAGTCATGCTGCAGCCCTTAGAGACCTTCCCTGGCATCAGGGCCCTTGGTACCAGAGGTACCAGTTACAAGGGACTTACCTGGGTGCCAGGGTTGTGCCAATTGTGGAAACAATGGTACATTTTAGGTGAAAGAACACTGGTGCTGGGGCCTGGTTAGCAGGGTCCCAGCACACTTCTCAGTCAAGTCAGCAAAAGTATCAGGCAACAAGTGGGGGGTAACTGCAACAGGGAGCCATTTCTTTACATAAGCCCCCCCCCCCCCCCCCAGCCCACAGGCCAGGAGACTCAGCCAAAGCTGGGAGAGTCTTCCTAGTCTGTCAGGCGAGGAAGAGTAGGGGAAATAGGCTGGTTTGTTGCAGAGCCTACTCTGCCTTACATCCTCCTGTTCAGGTCATTCCCTCTGGGGAACTGACCCACTTCTACAGTGATAGGACCTAATCTGAACTGCCGCTTGTCTGTGCTTTTAATGTCTTCACCCATTCTCTCTATTTTGGGGTTAGAGGTATCCACCTCTGCTAATCTTATTTTAGCCAGGGTCACCCCTAGCTTACCCAAAGAGGTTACCCAGAGCTGGAGTAACCCCACCATGACCAACAGGGTCAGGGGGCCTAACTTGCTATTTGGCATGGGGTCTGACCACCATGCCAAGGATAGTGCAGCCATAAAGGCTAACACCCAGCAGAGGCCACTGACAGCTGTCAGTGCCCAGAACCACACCTTTAGCTCTTCACCTACAAGTGAAGGGGCTAAGTTACAGGCTTCTTTGGGTTCAGGGTGCCTGTCTGATGTATTAGAGTGGGGGGTTACCACACCTTGTAGTAAACACCCTTCTTCCACTCTTTCTTCTGTTAGCTGAGGAGCCACCCACTTAACAGTTGCCTGACTAGCCAGGACTTCTTGTGGGTCAAGTTGGACTGTACCAGTGCCACTTTTGGAGTTCTCCCCTACTGGAGCAGAATCTCCTTGGCTTGCTGGAACCTTGGCTAAAGGTTGTCCACCTTTCCTACTCTGTTTTCTTTTTCTTCTGGGGCCTACTTGCAGTTACTGCAGGGGTAGCACCTTCAGAATCCTTTGGAGAGGACTGGCACTGGACCAGTTCCTCTCTTGGGCTCTGACTAACCTCTGGGTAGTCATTTCCAAGGAGACAATCAAGGGGGAGGTCTGTACTGACTACCACCCTTCTCCAGCTAAAAGTCCCACCCACTTCTATGGGCACAAAAGCCACAGGCCTATCAGTGACCCTGTCTGGGCTAACTCTTACTCTGGCCATCTCACCTGGGATGTACTGGTTTGAGAACACCAGCCTGTCATGCACAATAGTGTGACTGGCACAAGTGTCTCTCAGGGCAGTGGCTGGGATTCCATTCACCAGTAGGTGGTGGAAGTGTCTACTTCCCTCTGTAATCTCCAACTCACCTGTTGGGCCCTTTTTCCAGTTGAAGGCTATGAAGACCTCCTCATCTGAGGAGTCATCCCCAATGGCTACACTGGTTACCCCTGGGATTTTGCTAGGGGGTTTGTTTTTGGGACAAGAAGTGTCCTTGGTGTGGTGCCCTGTCTGTCTACAGTTATGGCACCATGCCTTAGTGGCATCCCAGTTCTTACCCTGGTACCCACCTTTGTTTTGGGTTGTGTCTCGGGGCTCACCCACCTGGTCTGGTTTTTGGGGGCCTATAGAGGACTCTTTTTCTTTGTTTCTAGTGTCACCCACTTTCTCCTGAGGAGGTTTTGTAACCCCTTTCTTTTGGTCACCCCCAGTGGAAGTTTTGGTTACCCTAGTCTTGACCCAATGGTCCGCCTTCTTTCCCAATTCTTGGGGAGAAATTGGTCCTAGGTCTACCAGATACTGATGCAACTTTTCATTGAAGCAGTTACTAAAAATGTGTTCTTTCATAAACAAATTATAAAGACCAACATAGTCATGCACTTCATTTCCAGTTACCCAACCATCCAGTGTTTTCACTGAGTAGTCTACAAAATCAACCCAGGTCTGGCTCGAGGATTTTTGAGCCCCCCTGAATCTAATTCTATACTCCTCAGTGGAGAATCCAAAGCCCTCAATCAGGGTAGCCTTCATGAGGTCATAGGATTCTGCATCTTTTCCAGATAGTGTGAGGAGTCTATCCCTACACTTTCCAGTGAACATTTCCCAAAGGAGAGCACCCCAGTGAGATCTGTTTACTTTTCTGGTTGCACAAGCCCTCTCAAAAGCTGTGAACCATTTGGTGATGTTATCACCATCTTCATATTTAGTCACAATCCCTTTAGGGATTTTCAACATGTCAGGAGAATCTCTGACCCTATTTATGTTGCTGCCACCATTGATGGGACCTAGGCCCATCTCTTGTCTTTCCCTTTCTATGGCTAGGATCTGTCTTTCCAAAGCCAATCTTTTGGTCATCCTGGCTATCAGGAGGTCCTCTTCACTGAGGCTATCCTCAGTGATTCCAGAGGTGCTGGCCCCTCCTGTGAGGGAAGCAGCATCTCTGACTATTCTGTTTGGAGTCAGCGATTGAGGGTCCCTGATCTCCCTAATTAGGACTGGAAGGGGGGAATTCTCCAAGTCACTAACATCCTCCTCTGGGTTGTCATCCTCAGAGGGGTTGGCTTTTTCAAACTCTGCCAAAAGCTCCTGGAGCTGTTGTTTGGAGGGTCTTGAGCCAATTGCTATTTTCTTTAGGTTGCAGAGTGACCTTAGCTCCCTCATTTTAAGATGGAGGTAAGGTGTGTGGTCGAGTTCCTCCACATTCACATCTGCACTAGACATATTTCTAAAAGTTGGAATACTTTTTAAGAATCTAAACTAGTTCTAGAATCTAATTCAAACTTTCACAAAACTTTTAAACTCTAAAAGAAATGCTAACCGGGACTAACACAAGGCCCTAGCAGGACTTTTAAGAATTTATACAAATAGCTCAAATTGCAAAAATCAATTTCTAATTACAATTTTTGGAATTTGTTGTGTGATCAGGTATTGGCTGAGTAGTCCAGCAAATGCAAAGTCTTGTACCCCACCGCTGATCCACCAATGTAGGAAGTTGGCTCTGTATGCACTATTTCAAAGTAAGGAATAGTATGCACAGAGTCCAAGGGTTCCCCTTAGAGGTAAGATAGTGGCAAAAAGAGATAATACTAATGCTCTATTTTGTGGTAGTGTGGTCGAGCAGTAGGCTTATCAAAGGAGTAGTGTTAAGCATTTGTTGTACATACACAGGCAATAAATGAGGAAAACACACTCAGACAATTCCAGGCCAATAGGTTTTTATATAGAAAAATATATTTTCTTAATTTATTTTAAGAACCACAGGTTCAAATTCTACATGTAATATCTAATTTGAAAGGTATTGCAGGTAAGTACTTTAGGAACTTTGAATAATCACAATAGCATATATACTTTTTACATAAAACACATAGCTATTTTAAAAGTGGACACAGTACAATTTTCAACAGTTCCTGGGGGAGGTAAGTTATGGTTAGTTCTTGCAGGTAAGTAAACCACCTACGGGGTTCAAATTGGGGTCCAAGGTAGCCCACCGTTGGGGGTTCAGAGCAACCCCAAAGTCACCACACCAGCAGCTCAGGGCCGGTCAGGTGCAGAGTTCAAAGTGGTGCCCAAAACACATAGGCTTCAATGGAGAAGGGGGTGACCCGGTTCCAGTCTGCCAGCAGGTAAGTATCCGCGTCTTCGGAGGGCACACCAGGGGGGTTTTGTAGGGCACTGGGGGGAGGGAGGGGGGGGGTGGACGGGACACCAGTCCACACAAAAAGTACACCCTCAGCAGCGCGGGGGCGGCCGGGTGCAGTGTGTAAACAAGCGTCGGGTTTGTAATAGGAATCAATGGGAGACCAAGGGGTCTCTTCAGCGTTGCAGGCAGGCAAGGGGGGGGCTCCTCGGGGTAGCCACCACCTGGGCAAGGGAGAGGGCCTCCTGGGGGTCACTCCTGCACTGGAGTTCCGATCCTTCAGGTCCTGGGGGCTGCGGGTGCAGGGTCTTTTCCAGGCGTCGGGATTTCAGAGTCAGGCAGTCGCGGTCAGGGGGAGCCTCGGGATTCCCTCTGCAGGCGTCGCTGTGGGGGCTGAGGGGGGACAACTTTGGTTACTCACAGTCTTGGAGTCGCCAGAGGGTCCTCCCTGTAGCGTTGTTTCTCCACCAGTCGAGTCGTGGTCGTCGGGTGCAGTGTTGCAAGTCTCACGCTTCTTGCGGGGATTGCAGGGGTCTTTAAATCTGCTCCTCTGGAAACAAAGTTGCAGTCTTTGTTGAACAGGGCCGCTGTCCTCGGGAGTTTCTTGGTCTTTTGGAAGCAGGGCAGTCCTCTGAGGATTCAGAGGTCGCTGGTCCTGGGGAAAGTGTCGCTTGAACAGTTTTCTTCTGAAGGAGGGAGACAGGCCGGTAGGGCTAGGGCCAAAGCAGTTGGTGTCTCCGTCTTCTCTGCAGGGGGTTTTCAGCTCAGCAGTCTCTTCTTCGTAAGTTGCAGGAATCTGAGTTCCTAGGTTCTGGGGAGCCCTTAAATACTAAATTTAAGGGCGTGTTTAGGTCTGGGGGGTTAGTAGCCAATGGCTACTGTCCTTGAGGGTGGGTACACCCTCTTTGTGCCTCCTCCCTGAGGGGAGGGAGGCTCATCCCTATTCCTATTGGGGGAATCCTCTTTCTACAAGATGGAGGATTTCTAAAAGTCAGAGTCACCTCAGCTCAGGACACCTTAGGGGCTGTCCTGACTGGCCAGTGACTCCTCCTTGTTTTTCTCATTATCTCTCCTGGACTTGCCGCCAAAAGTGGGGGCTGGGTCCAGGGGGCGGGCATCTCCACTAGCTGGAGTGCCCTGGGGCATTGTAACACGAAGCTTGAGCCTTTGAAGCTCACTGCTAGGTGTTACAGTTCCTGCAGGGGGGAGGTGTGAAGCACCTCCACCCAGAGCAGGCTTTGTTTCTGTCCTCAGAGAGCACAAAGGCTCTCACCGCATGGGGTCAGAAACTCGTCTCTCAGCAGCAGGCTGGCAGAGACCAGTCAGTCCTGCACTGAACAATTGGGTAAAATACAGGGGGCATCTCTAAGATGCCCTCTGTGTGCATTTTTTAATAAATCCAACACTGGCATCAGTGTGGGTTTATTATTCTGAGAAGTTTGATACCAAACTTCCCAGTATTCAGTGTAGCCATTATGGAGCTGTGGAGTTCGTTTTTGACAGAATCCCAGACCATATACTCTTATGGCTACCCTGCACTTACAATGTCTAAGGTTTTGCTTAGACACTGTAGGGGCATAGTGCTCATGCACATATGCCCTCACCTGTGGTATAGTGCACCCTGCCTTAGGGCTGTAAGGCCTGCTAGATGGGTGACTTACCTATGCCACAGGCAGTGTGAGGTTGGCATGGCGCCCTGAGGGGAGTGCCATGTCGACTTAGTCATTTTCTCCCCACCAGCACACACAAGCTGGCAAGCAGTGTGTCAGTGCTGAGTGAGGGGTCCCTAGGGTGGCATAAGTCATGCTGCAGCCCTTAGAGACCTTCCCTGGCATCAGGGCCCTTGGTACCAGGGGTACCAGTTACAAGGGACTTACCTGGGTGCCAGGGTTGTGTCAATTGTGGAAACAATGGTACATTTTAGGTGAAAGAACACTGGTGCTGGGGCCTGGTTAGCAGGGTCCCAGCACACTTCTCAGTCAAGTCAGCATCAGTATCAGGCACAAAGTGGGGGGTAACTGCAACAGGGAGCCATTTCTTTACACCTACGGAAGCAGACACATGTGTTTCTACAGTTGAAGATGAGGTCTGCAACCTTACGACAAAGGTGTCTTGCCTCCTCATGTGCACCCATGAATTGCAAAAGAGTGCTGACAATGCTGAAAACTGCTCAAGACGGAATAACCTGTGTTTTGTGGGGTTCCCGGAGTCTTCAGAAGGCCCTTGTCTTGCTGTCTTTCTTGAAGGTTGGCTTAAATCATGGATGCCCCAGGTTAAACTGTCCCCCTGGGTTGCCATCAAACGGGGCACACAGGGCCCTCTCCACCACACCCCTGCCTGGGGTGCCGCAGCGTGCGATCTTTGCCCGCTTCCTCAACTACAGAGACAGGGATGCCATCCTTCGTGAGGCTAGAGCTCAACCAGAAATCCAATGGCAAAACACAAAGATATTGATATTTCAGGACTACTCCCGGGATCTCCCTATGAACAGGTCAAGCAGAAACGAAGGACTCTGCAACTGAAATATATGCTCTTGTTCCGGCTCGACTCAAAGTGCTCTATGCCGGAAGAACTTATTTCTTTGACACCCTGGAGGTGGTGTGGGAACGGGCCATGGAGGAGCATCTGCTTTGGGAAGATGAGGGGTAGGGGTTCCTCCCCCCTCGGAGCACGCTGATGCTAATGCACCCAGGAGAGCGACTGTGGAGCTGTGCCGTTCTGGAGACCCACGGGCTGGCTCCTGTCGCCCCTGGGGCAGCGGGACACCTTCCAGGAGTCGGCGGCATCGGTGGAGCGCCTCCAGAGGAATAGGAGAGGTTCAGCCAAACCCCACTTATCTGACATGAGACCAACGGGAATTGCGTGTGCCCACCAGCAGCGTATAAGTGGACCCATCTGCGGGAGGGGTCCACCACTCCATGCCAGCGGAGACTCGTCTCTTTTTCTCCTTCTTTCTTCTGGTTGCTCTGGGGGTTTTGGGGCGACAAATGCTTCTTCAAGTTGGGAGGGTTAGTATAGGGAGGGGGAGTTGGGAGGGTTATAGTGTTGCATAATTGCATTGCTACATTTGTTTGTTGATTGTTTTCTACCCCTTGATGTCGCAGGAGGAAGGGTGCCTTTTGACACCTCAAGCAACTAGGTACATGCACGATCCCGGTCTATTAAGATCCCTCGGGCAGAAAATCCTCTGTGACGCGAATGGGTGTGGTCCCCTCTTTCCTTAATGCCACATGGCTCCCACTAATATAATCTCACGGTACGTCAATGGTCTCCTAGATAAAATTAAAGGAACAGCTGTTCTGCACCAGGTGCAACACCTCTGTCCCTCAGTCCCACCCCTCCAGGAGACACACTTTATGGGAGCCACCTGCGTGTTTCTGGTCTTAACTATCCCCTGGTGTTGCAACAGGAGTAGTTGGACCCACAGGAAAGGTTTGTGGCACTGGTAGGCAAGGTAGATGGCCACTCAGTGTATATTCAACCCCCTGCCTCTGCCCCCCCCCCCCACCAGACCTAGATACACTTTTCCACACCATTAACATATTACTGACTCAAATGCTAGTGGGTCCCATGTTCCTCGGCTGGGATATGAATGCGGTCCTGGACCCTTCCCTAGACACTACAGGCCCCATATCAGATGAGCGGAGGAGACCCTCCCTGTCCCTTGTCAGGTGGATGACGAGTAACGGTCTTTGGGACACGTGGCGGACTTGGCACCCTCATCACCGGCAGTACACTCATACCTCAGCAGAGCACCACACCCAGGTCCGTAGCGACCATGGTCATCCAGGTCCAGATACTGGCTCGGGGCCTCTCCGATCATGCTCCCATCTCCCTGACCATTGGCAGCTTCGACCTTGGCCTAAGGCCCCTATGGTGGCTTGAAGCCTGGTTCCTGGAGGATGAGACATATTGCACGGGTCTCCACAGTGAGATCAATCATTACTTCCAAGACAATAAGGGCTTGGTCCAATCACACATTACACTTTGGTCCGCGGGCAAGGCTGCAATTCGTGGCCATGCTAAAAGGCCTACTGTGATGCCGGGAGAGAGACGGGCCCAGGTCGTGTCCCTGGAGACCCGGGCACTTCAGCTAGAGCGTGAGCTGCTTAGGACTGGGGGGAGGAGTCCAAGCAGGCTCTGGAGATGATATGCCAAGAACTCATAACTCACTCCTTGGAAGAGGCAAAACATATCTGGCGGGCCTCTCCGGCCTGGATTTATGGCTGGGGGGATAAAAATAGTAAACTTCTCTACTGGATGGTGACTAGTCCACAGATGGCGCACGTGATCCCGGAAATATTAGATGACCGGGGTTCCCTCTGTACAGCCCCCGCTGGACATAGCGAACAGGTTTGCCCAGTACTATGCTGCCCTCTACACAGTAAAGCCTTGATCCCCAGTGGAGTAGCAAATGCTGCTATTAAATGAGGCAGACATGCCGAGCCTTCCGGCTTTGGTCAGCCGGGGCCTGGATGATCCCATAACCTTAGAGGAAATTAGGGAGGCTATCACAAGTCTGAGACCCAGGAAGACCCCGAGACCGGACGGGTACCTGGCAGAATATTATAAAAATTTCCGAAACCTATTGCTGCCGAATCTGCATGGCCTGTATACAGAGGTGTTGGAGAGAGGAGCCTTCCCTTCCGACTTGGACCAGGCCACGATAGAGGTGCTGCCCAGGAGTTGAGCGGACCCCGATGCCTTCAGTTGTTGTGCATCCTTTGTGGAGGCCTCGGGCATTAAGGTGAACTTCGGGAAGTCCCTCCTTCTCTGGGTCCAGTGATCAAACTGACTGGCAGCAGACCAGCCCCATCCGTCGCTTAAGCTTCACGTATTTAGGCTTAAAAGTGGCACTCAAACCGAACTTAACATTGGCCCTTAACCTCACCCCTCCTACCCGGAAAGTGAAGGTGGAGTTGGTGCGCTGGCAGACGCTGCAGTTCAATTTGATGGGTCGCATTGCCCTCTACAAAATGCTCATTCTACGCCAAAACCTCTATATTCTCCAAAACATCCCCCTATGGCTCCCTCGCCAGTGATTCTGCAAGACATATACCATGGCTCGCTCCTTTGTGTGGCAAGAGGGCCGGCGGCGTTTATCATGGGAAACATGCCAATGTGGTCTATGGAGGAGGCCTATCCATGCTCAGCCTCCACTGGTACTATGTAGCTGCTCGCCTGAGGTGGGGTGGATGGGATGGGATGACCCAACATATCGTCTTGAGTTATCCACAATGGAGTTTCCGAGCCTTATGAATATGTTATATGGAAGCCCCATCCCTACAACTATCCCCAAAATTACTAACCAGGTCTTCCATGGATGGAGGGTCACCCAGAAACTGATGGGGTGGTGGGGCCGAATCACACAACTTACTCCCCTATGGCACGGACAGTGGTTACGAGATGTTACCAATTTAGAAGGGTTATCGAAATGGGATAGTATAGGTATAACAACGGTAGGAGATATCTGGCAAAACACGCATATGATGTCCTTCCAGCAACTTCAAGAAACATATGCTCTGGCTCAGACTGTTTAATAAATTCCTGCATCTTCAGCACGCGTTGAGAACCCACATCAGCGATGACACCCTTCTACCCGAATTTACCCCACTTGAGGCCAAGGTAATGATGGGGACCGTAGGAGCTGGTGGAATCTCTCAAATCTACGGCACACTTGTGTTAACACTACACCGTCCCTCCAACCCCTGCGGGCTCGCTGGGAATCCTGGATCGGTTCCCTGGATGATGATGACTTTGCGGGATGCACAGATGACGCAACGAGTCCTTACAATCTCGACTAGGCTGCGCTTGGTTGAGACGTACTACCTACACTGTGCCTACCTGACACCCCATATACGTTCTTCCGAGCCGGGATCAAACCGGACCCTTGCTGTAACCGGTGCGCAACCTCACCAGCAGACTTATTTCACATGGTGTGGTCCTGTCCTTTGATCCAACAGTATTGGGTACAAATCCTAAACAAACTCTCCACACTGAGACCTTTCAATGGTCTCCTCCCCCATGGTGGCCATGCTGGGCGTGATGGAGGGGGTCGGAAACTCCAGAGCGATCCAAACACTGGTGGACACGGCACTACTGATAGCAAAGAGAGACACTGCAAGACAGTGGTCCTCTGGGACTCTGCCATCAGCACAAATGTGGAAGAGGGGAGTGGACTGGTGTGCCCAAATGGAGAGACCCCTATATCAGGCAAGGGGCTGTGAGGGAAAGTACCATAAGATATGGGCTAGATGGCTGGGACTTGTGTGACTGCAATCAGTACTTACTTGGAGATCTGTTTACTTGTAACTCCATAACAGAATGTGTAAGAGAGAATTTGGGGTATGTCTTCCTGTATGTGGAATTGTTGTCCAAATACCCAATAAAAGTTGGTTATAAAAAATAAAAAAAACATATGCAACAAAGGTTTGTGATCAGTTTGGACAATAAAAGTGAAACCTCGCAAGTAATACCTGAAATGGATTATCTCCCAACAATAGGTCAACGCTTCCTTCTCTGTTATAGAATAGGATTGTTCTGCACCTCTCAAACTTTGAGATGCAAAACCTACAATTTTTCTTGCCCATCGACCCTTTGAGATAAAACAGCTTTCAAACCAATGCAGCTAGCATCAGCTGTAGCCGTAGTCTTATTAATCACATTGAAATGACACAGCTATGGAGTTTTACTAATAGAGTTAGATTTCACAAAATGCATTTTCACATTACTGCCCCAAACAAATATGCACATATTCTTCTACGAAACGCTCATGGTTTCAACTTTTTCAGTGAAAATGCATATACATTTAGACTAGTACTCTGCTAGTCCAAGAAAATATTTTAACTGTTCATTATTCTGAAGTCTATCTGCATCAGCGACCACTTTGATAATATTCTTGTTGGGCTTGATACCCACTGCTGAAATTTCATGCATGGCCTAGATAATCCACCTTATTCTTTTTCAGCTGACACTTTTCTTTTTTATTTAGTCCATCCACTTTGCTCAATTCTTGACAAAACTTCCATCAACACTTCGTCATGCTCCTTTTCAGATTCACCCACCACCAAAACATCGTCTTGAAAAACACAGGACTTTCTTCATACCTTTAAAAACTCTGCATTATTCTCTGAAAAATAGCCGAGGTGGATAGAAGACCAAATGGCATTCTCAGATATCGAAAGCCACCCATAGGTGTAACAAATTAGGTCAAAGGCCTGGAGTTTTTATGGAGATTTTCCTGGGACATGCTGCCGACATATCAAGTTCACTGAAACACTTTCCGCCACCTATTATACTTTGCATCTCAGAAATATTAGGTGATGGTTGTCTTTCCACCCATATGTGCTTATTCATCTCCCACAAATTAATGCATAAGTGAATCTTTTCACCATCCTTTGGAGAAACCACCACTGGAGACAGCCACTCAGAAGACACAACTGGTTCTATGATTCCCTCTGCAAGTAATGTATCTAACTCCTTTTGTAATGGTTCTCCCATTAAACGTGGCACAGTTCTTAACTTATGTACTACCGGCACAGCGTTTTCTTTCAAATCACCACTCCACCCATAGTCACTTCACAATGTGACTTCTCCAACTTGCCTGTACTTTTCATTTTCACCCAATCCTAT
Organism: Pleurodeles waltl; assembly: GCF_031143425.1. NCBI lineage: Eukaryota > Metazoa > Chordata > Amphibia > Caudata > Salamandridae > Pleurodeles > Pleurodeles waltl. Next base: position 888,738,858 of record NC_090448.1, on the reverse strand, counting down.
TTAAAAAAAAAAAAAAATCACACAAGTAGATTTTAATTAGTCTTCTTTATTTCTTCTGAAGCAGCTACCTCTGGCTAGCCCATAGTGTTCCTAACTGTCAGCCACCAGAATTCTCCCCACTTTACCATTCTGTATTACATCATGAAGAACAGACATTATTATTACAATGTACAATTGAAGACGCAAAAGGACCAGAAGGCAAATGATCAGGCTATGCATGTTGGAGTACAACACTCTCTTGGCCCAATCCACAGCTATCAGGATAAAATTGGCTTAGGCACTCCTAGCTCCCTTCAGAACTAGGGGTATGAGTGACAGAGGTGTGAAAGCAAACAGGAGTCCCAATGCAGGTTGAGTTTCCAAGGGAATGTGCACATTTCCTAAACCAAGTAGAGTTAACTATAATTGTGTAACCTCACCAGTCAAGGGCTGGATGGGATATTCAAACAATGGGAGCAAGAGCCCTAACCCACCCAATGGATGGCATGCTTCATCACTAGCTCCTCGTTGGGCCAGCAGTACAATGCCCAACAGACCCCTGAAAAGCAGCTCTTTGCTTGAGATTCTTTCTTAAATTCTGATGCATGGGTCCATGGCTCCAGCTGGATCCCCAGTGATGTACGTAGATTGGTCACCACTGGTGCTATTAAAATTGACTAGAAAACCCCGACTAATGCTTATCTACTGAAAAGGGTCCATAGTAAAGGTTAATAATGAAAAGAGAGGGGATATAAAGGGACTAATGTACCCATGTACTCCACCGAAAGGTCAACATGTTTCTTGCCTGGTTTGTCTCAAAAGATCAAAGGCAATTTTTCAGGACCTAAAGTTCAAGGGGCACAACTATGCTATGTCAGAATAGCACACTATGCTATGTCAGTGTAGCGACTCCAATGATTCAAACACCACTGCTATTTTGCATAAAGGTACACTTCTATACCCATCAAATATAGTTGATCCCAATGAATACGACCTAGAAATCAAACAGAGGAATATGATTACTACCTGCACCTCATAATTCAACTTGTGAATAGTATGAGCAGTCACCAGTGTTAAACAATCTCACAGTAGAGTAGATCAAATCATTCAGCATAGGGTCCCATAGGTGAATTCATAAAAACTAGCAAGCATTAGGTACCAAAATTGCTCACCCAATACCCACTTGAATCGAGCCCCCTAGGAACTCAAGAGAACTTCAGCCTTTTTTTGCAGTATTCTACATATGTAAAAGTCAAAGGAACCGCTTGGGTAGAACAACGCTATAATCATGTTGCATTTGTAGAGTCCTAACCCCAGCACCAACCCAGTCAGCATGGCCCCGGAGGTGGAGGCCTTACTTTGGCTGCCTGTATTTAAACTCCTATTACCGCAGGAATCAGCCAGTCACATGACAGGTGCTGTCACATGATAAGGAACACTGCAAGGGGCACATCTAGCCTTAAATGAAGGTGAAAGCGGGTGTCATAATGTAAGATGCGCAAACTTGTGTATCTAGGCTGATCGTCTCTAATGATCCAATTTATTTGAGAGAAACAGAATATCCCCAGTTGTGCAAATAATGAGGTCTTGGAGGAGAGGGATAAAAGACCCCAAAACTCAACCCGATATAACAGCCGTCAGAGAGATCCTTTTGGAGAGCGAGCAACCACAGAGCCTCAACACTTACTGGCACAGAAGCTGCTATCCTACACCGCCCTGCTTGTTAGTGTAACATGGTAGTTCTATTGTCTGTCATTAAAAGGACCAGCTTACCCCTGATGGATGGGAGAAACACCTTCAAGGCCTACTGAATGGCAAGAATCTCCAAAAGACTGCTATGGTGCTTCTGCTCCTCCAGGGACCAAATGCTCCTGATTACCACCTGCCCCAAGTGACCAGCGACAATGCATCTTTCACTACTGCAAGCTGTGTGTGAGGTTGGTATAAATGCCTGCCACAAGTGAGGCTGGCAATTATCAGCCACCCCTGGAGGTTCCCGGGCTGCCTTCTCTGAAACACAGATGTAGTCCACAAGGCAACCCCAGTGCTAGGCCCATTGCTGGTGGTGGTTCCAAACAAGTGGAGAGCAAGCATGTGCCACAAGGCATGAGAGACCAGGAGGATTCACAAGGCCAAGACACAAGAAGCCTCAGAACAGTCTGTGCAACAACCCAGGAGTGAGACAAACATTGAGATCATAACATGAATGGCCTGGACTCATGGCAAGGATTTAAAGATCTTGAAATACCATGTGACCAATATGGCCCCTATGAAGAGAACACACTATGATGCCTGCTGAGAGGATTCCTGTTTGATGACTAGGCATCCCAGGGTGCCAGACCGTAGGTGGTCCGTGACTAATTTCAACAAGTTCACCTTCAAGAGATAGTCTTGAGGTATAGGAATCATTGTATCACCAACCTTCAATGATGGGGCACAACCACCACCATCACCAGAGGGGGCTGAAGCCAAGCTGAAGGGCAGGGTGGTACAATGAAAGTGTTACCCCACCACAAACCAGAGGATTTGTTAATGGGACTGAAGAACACACATGTAGGTATGTGTTCTGCAAGTACAAGGACAACATCTATTCCCTTAGACCCAGGGTAAAGAGGACATGGGCAGAGTCAACATAACACCCCTGTCACTGTCACTCTCCAAATCAAAAACTCTTACTATGGCTCAATTGGTCACCCATGAATAACTCCTGGGCAAGGATGAAGCATGCTATGCCTAAGTCTGAACAAAAACAGGTGGAAAAGGAGTGGGAATCAGATGTAAAAAGGATAGCATAACCCTGCTGAATAATCTGCAGTACTCACTGGTCTAAGGTACCTGCATGCCATCTGGGCAGGTAAACATTAGTTCTGACTCCTACAGACCGTACCTGACCACAGGGGGGTATCAAATCAGCTTAGTAGCAGGTGCTGCATGGGACAAGGAATCCTTCATGGTTCCCTCGCCTCTTGCCACCACCAATTCCTCTGAAAACAACGCAAAGGCAATACAGGATGTTGCGCCGACAGAGCGCTGCCTTTCACGACAGGCTAAAGTCCGAGAGTATCCTCTGAACTATCAGTACTGTTGGTGGAAGTGATGGGACCTAAGAACTAGGCCTGGAACAACGCTGTCGCTGAAGTGCTGCAACTGAGAAAACGCTTTTTCTTCAAAAGGGTTAACACCGTCAAATGGAATATCCATAAAGGATGCCTGCACACTGCACAAAATCCTGCAGTGCACATCCAGGGCTGATACCTGATCACCACACTGGGACAATGGCACAACCTACATCGTTCATTGTATGCAGACAGGCTCCACACACACTGAGCTACATCTGGTCAGTCTAGAACTTTAATTTCTTGTGAATGGCAAGCAAGATCTCAATAGCTATATCCCAGAGGATTTATGTATAGCACACATAGGTAGCATTTAGGGACCTAAAAGCAAACTGGCAGATAATAGGACTCTCTTCCTAAGATGGTCTCTTCAATTCTCCATCCAGCAGACAGTGTGGAATGTGTAGGGTGGATCTTGCTGGAGGAAGTCTGAACCACAAAGAGATGATACTGGGTCAGACATACAAGGTTCCAAGGGGCAGGTCTAGGACACTTGTCCACAACGTGAATTACCGGAGGAGACAAGCACAGCTTGGGCCAGGTCGCCATCACTCTCTCTGTCAAAGCTTCATTAAATGACAAAGTATTCTGAAGGAGTAGGGCTGGGTTGCAAAATCAAAGTCAACAGGTTTCCTTTGACCTTCACTGTGGGTAGCTGAAGTTACAAAACTTCTGCAGCTCTGTGAAATATCACAAAAGAGGAGCTTTCCTCAGAGAACCCTCAAGTGGTGAGCCATAGCCATCTCAAGTGGCAGTATCCAGGCCAAAGCTTTTTCTAAATAAAATATAGTCCATCAGTATAATTTCGGTTGGGGGGGGGGGGGGGTAGTACTGTGTGGGAATCCTCTCAATTATGGGACTGCAGCTTGTTGTCTCTTAACAGGGTGCCGTCCTGGCATGGGCCAACATTGCCTTGTATCTGCAGCAATTGACACTGGATTAGAGGCCTTAACAGTTAGGGGCCAAGCAGGTACTTAAAGGGGGTCAGATGGCACCAGATCAGGCCGTGTAGACTGAAATCCAAGATGTGGCCCCTGTGGATCCATGAAGCCCAAAAAGTGATCCAGAGGGAGCTGGCATCTTCCAGAAAAGTAGCAGCATGTCCTCCTTGAACTCTGCTTTCTACAACGTCGTCAATGGCCTTGGGAATTCATGGCGTTTCAGGACCAGCTTGGGGTGGCGAGTGGCGGTGGAGATGTGCATTTTCAGGTTTGCCTTGAAGTGCAGACTTCATATCTCCCCATTGTAAGACTGACGGACTGAGTAAAGTCCTGCTTGGACTGCTTGAGTTTATGGTCAGGCTTTGTCTTTCAACTTCACCTTTGAGGTACCGAGGACAAAGACATGGAGCGAGGACAAAGACATGGAGCGAGACCAGGAACTGGAACCAGAGTGGGCACATGACGAACTAGGAATGGAGTCTATGGCTTGGGGTAGGATTTGGCTGTTTCTTTTTCTAGACATCATACATCCAGTGGCTTTTGGGTACATCAGGGAGAAACGGTGGGCACAGGGACAGGCATGGACCACAAAACCCGATTTCAAGTAGCTTCTAACTATAGAAAGGAGACAGAATAAGCTCAACAGCCCACTAAAACCAGGGCGTCTGTCACATTCCTTCAAATAAGCGCTCATTATTACACTTCTGATGTGCTGATGTGTAAACTGTTCCATCAACTTATGCCTTATCTCCTAAATTACTTGTACCATTTCTTCTGCATGACTGTAGCCTAATATCATAAGGATATATGTTTTAGTCCTTTAACACAAGGCACAAGTACATGGATTTGTGAGACCTGTGTGAGTTTACAGAAGTGTGAAAGATAATGAGGGGACAGGGAAAGGAGTACACTAGAGCTTCACCAATTTAGAACCTGAATATCAGCTTTCAGGCCTTGAACAGAAGAGCTTTCTCAGAAGACAAATTGTTCAAACTCAGTAGTTGAAATAGAATTTACACTAGCGACCTGAAGAAATCAAATCCATATTTGGCCGAGAAGGAGACTATGTTCATTAGGATCGATGGTAGCTTCTTATATATATTACATAATTAGGGACAAAACTGAGAGATGCTGGTAATACAAGTGTCAACAATGTAGTAAGTAAAATGTTTTTAGAGATGCAGTAGTAGGCGAATCTCTTCTACCTGGCTGCATGCAGGTGTAAGTGGCGGGCTTGAGCATCTCACAGGATTAGCATACACTCCTCTGGAAGTTAGAGGTAACCAATCTCTAGGTGTTTTGGTGCTAGATTGCTAGGTTAAACTGCCTGGGCTCTCAGTGTCTGAGTTGGCCCAGATGAGGCATGAGAAGGTTAGGCCTCATGTAGGAAGTTGGCTCTGTATGCACTATTTAAAAGTAAGGAATAGTATGCACAGAGTCCAAGGATTCCCCTTAGAGGTAAGATAGTGGCAAAAAGAGATAATACTAATGCTCTATTTTGTGGTAGTGTGGTCGAGCAGTAGGCTTATCAAAGGAGTAGTGTTAAGCATTTGCTGTACATACACAAGCAATAAATGAGGAACACACACTCAGAGACAATTCCAGGCCAATAGGTTTTTGTATAGAAAAATATCTTTTCTTAGTTTATTTTAAGAACCACAGGTTCAAATTCTACATGTAATACTTTGCATGAAAGGTAGTGCAGGCAAGTACTTTAGGAACTTTGAATAATCACAATAGCATATATACTTTTCAAATAAAACACATTTGGCTATTTTAAAACTAGACAGTGCAATTTTCACAGTTCCTAGGGGAGGTAAGTAATTGTTAGTTCTTGCAGGTAAGTAAACCACCTACGGGGTTCAAGTTTGGGTCCAAGGTAGCCCACCGTTACCACACCAGCAGCTCAGGGCCGGTCAGTTCAAAGTGGTGCCCAAAACGCATAGGCTTCAATGGAGAAAGGGGTGCCCCGGTTCCAGTCTGCCAGCAGGTAAGTACCCGCGTCTTCAGATGGCAGACCAGGGGGGGTTTTGTAGGGCACCGGGGGGGAGGGGGGCACAAGTTAGCACAGAAAGTACACCCTCAGCAGCACGGGGGCGGCCGGGTGCAGTGTGCAAACACACGTCGGGTTTTCAATCGGAATCAATGGTGGTCTCTTCAGCGATGCAGGCAGGCAAGCGGGGGGGGGGGGGCGTGCTCCTCGGGGTAGCCACCACCTGGGCAAGGGAGAGGGCCTCCTGGGGGTCACTCCTGCACTGGAGTTCCGATCCTTCAGGTCCTGGGGGCTGCGGGTGCAGGGTCTTTTCCAGGCGTCGGGATCTGAGAGTCAGGCAGTCGCGGTCAGGGGGAGCCTCGGGATTCCCTCTGCAGGCGTCGCTGTGGGGGCTCAGGGGGGACAACTTTGGTTACTCACAGTCTCGGAGTCGCCGGGGGAGTCCTCCCTGAAGTGTTGTTTCTCCACAAGTCGAGCCGGGGGCGTCGGGTGCAGAGTTGCAAGTCTCACGCTTCTGGCGGGAAACGCAGTCGTTTTAAAGTTCCTCCTTTGGAAACAAAGTTGCAGTCTTGGGTGAACAGGGCCGCTGTTCTCGGGAGTTTCTTGGTCCTTCTAGAGCAGGGCAGTCCTCTGAGGATTCAGAGGTCGCTGGTCCTGGGGAAAGCGTCGCTGGAGCAGTTTTCTTCCGAAGGGGGGAGACAGGCCGGTAGAGCTGGGGCCAAAGCAGTTGGTGTCTCTGTCTTCTCTGCAGGGTTTTTCAGCTCAGCAGTCCTCTTCTTCTTAGGTTGCAGGAATCTTAGTTCCTAGGTTCAGGGGAGCCCTTAAATACTAAATTTAAGGGCGTGTTTAGGTCTGGGGGGTTAGTAGCCAATGGCTACTAGCCCTGAGGGTGGGTACACCCTCTTTGTGCCTCCTCCCAAGGGGAGGGGGTCACATTCCTATCCCTATTGGAGGAATCCTCCATCTGCAAGATGGAGGATTTCTAAAAGTTAGAGTCACCTCAGCTCAGGACACCTTAGGGGCTGTCCTGACTGGCCAGTGACTCCTCCTTGTTATTCTCATTATTTCCTCCGGCCTTGCCGCCAAAAGTGGGGCCGTGGCCGGAGGGGGCGGGCAACTCCTCTAGCTGGAATGCCCTGTGGTGCTGGAACAAAGGGGGTGAGCCTTTGAGGCTCACCGCCAGGTGTTACAGCTCCTGCCTGGGGGAGGTGATAGCATCTCCACCCAGTGCAGGCTTTGTTACTAGCCACAGAGTGACAAAGGCACTCTCCCCATGTGGCCAGCAACATGTCTCGAGTGTGGCAGGCTGCTAAAACCAGTCAGCCTACACGGGTAGTTGGTTAAGGTTTCAGGGGGCACCTCTAAGGTGCCCTCTGGGGTGTATTTTACAATAAAATGTACACTGGCATCAGTGTGCATTTATTGTGCTGAGAAGTTTGATACCAAACTTCCCAGTTTTCAGTGTAGCCATTATGGTGCTGTGGAGTGCTGTGGAGTTCGTGTTTGACAGACTCCCAGACCATATACTCTTATGGCTACCCTGCACTTACAATGTCTAAGGTTTGGCTTAGACACTGTAGGGGCACAGTGCTCATGCACTGGTGCCCTCACCTATGGTATAGTGCACCCTGCCTTAGGGCTGTAAGGCCTGCTAGAGGGGTGACTTATCTATACTGCATAGGCAGTGTGAGGTGGGTATGGCACCCTGAGGGGAGTGCCATGTCGACTTACTCGTTTTGTCCTCACCAGCACACACAAGCTGGCAAGCAGTGTGTCTGTGCTGAGTGAGGGGTCCCCAGGGTGGCATAAGATATGCTGCAGCCCTTAGAGACCTTCCCTGGCATCAGGGCCCTTGGTACCAGGGGTACCAGTTACAAGGGTTTACCTGGATGCCAGGGTGTGCCAATTGTGAAAACAAAAGTACAGGTTAGGGAAAGAACACTGGTGCTGGGGCCTGGTTAGCAGGCCTCAGCACACTTTCAATTCAAAACATAGCATCAGCAAAGGCAAAAAGTCAGGGGGTAACCATGCCAAGGAGGCATTTCCTTACACCTCAGCAGTAGCTTCTTGTGTAGGCTGATTGACATCTACAGCAGCACTGAGTACAATGGCTACTTAGCCTAGGTTAGTGCCACCAGGATGAGGGTCATGGATAATTGCTACATTTTACTCACCACGTACCACATGAGTGGGAGAGGTGGAAAAAAGTAAGCAAACGTCCAGGACCAGCTCATCCATGGTGCATCACCTATGGGCTGTGGGTGTGGGTATCTGAAGGCTGGGTTTAGTACTTTTGCTATTTTGGGGGTGGTGAACAGACTGATGGAGAGAGTGCCCCACTGAAAATTACTTTTGGAGTGCTCATGGGTTTAGTTCCCTCTTGTAGACTTGTTGATACATCCTGCTGAACAGGTCCACAGAGCCCTGATCCACCCACAGCAGATACTCCGCATGGGGCTGGAGGGTGTGGCTCATCCAGTGCCAGTCTTTGGGCAAGAGCAAACTGCTAAGGGAAAAGGATTAACCCCTCCCCACCCACACCCTAAATCCCTGCTTCCCCAGCCCACACCCATCTGTTTCTAGATGCAACACATGACGGTCACTGTGTCCGACTTTACGAAGACTGTTTTGCCCTGAATGAGCTTAAAAAAAAACATCTCAGGGCTAAACAGAGGGCCACCTTGGACACTGAAGTTATTGAGGTCTGCTCCCCATCCCATCAATGAGGCGTCCATGGCAATAGCCACCTACGGAAGGTCGAAGAAAAGCTGGCTATGCAACAGGTTGCTGTTCCACCACAGTACGCTACGTTTTGGTCTTTATCAACACTACATCCTCTAACTTACCCTCTGCTTGTTAATACTGGCTCAAGAAGAATTTCTGATGTGAGTGTTCCTTCAATTTGGACTGCAGCACCATTGAAATGCATGAGACCATCATCCCCAGCAGTTTATTTACTGTCCTTACTGGGAGAGGACAGCCCGTCTGAAACAGGCAGCAGCTCTTTTTAACACCACCTTCATCCTCTGTTTGTTCAGGTATGTTCCAGTCACAGCCTTTAGTATGGAATCCAAGAAGGGCTGTGCTTTGGCACAGACTGTAAACCGTATCCTGCATTGTAGGGACACCGCTCTTAGAGTGTGTACCAACGACTACGGTTTGCTGCTATTCTTTTTTAATGAGTCGTCTATGTATGGAAAAACACGAATGCCGTTTCTACACAAATCCCTGGCCTCTAATGCCAGACACTTTGTGAACACTCTTGGAACCATAGTGACTGAAGGGGAGAAATTAGAATTGGCATTGTTTTCCGCTACCACAAAGCATAGGCTTAAATGGTGAGCTGAATGGATGGGGAAGTTACGAAGCCCTCTTGGCAGAGCGATAGGAAGACCTCCTGCAGCGTGATCATGTAGCTGTAGTGGTTCAGCAGCCTGAGGTCTAGGGTTGCCCATAGACATCCATCCTTTGTGGGGTTTGAAAGCAGAGGAAGTACAATCCTTATCCTCGCTGGTATGGGGGCATCAGCTCAATGATAGCTTTGGGGAGGAACACCTGTATTCCTTCTTTCAAAGGCTGAAGATGGTCACAACTGAGGAAGCGGCAGTAAAGTGGGGTGTTTGGGGGCCTGGATAGCAGTATCTCTACTTTACTCCAGAGAGCATGCGATGAGCTACGGTGACTTCCTCCCAATAGGGAAGGAAATACTTTGGTCTTCCACTGACAGGTGATATGTGATCATGAGCCACTGTTTTGAAGTGGAGGTCCCCACCACAAAGCGCTTGCCAGTGGCGATAATTCCCCTACTTTCCTTAGCAGGCAGAGGAGTCTCACTTGTAGCTTGGCAAAGGCACATTTACGCACCAAGTGAACAGCAAGAGAGTCAGGGGTAACGTGGCCTTGGATGTAAAGTGAGTTGGTAGAAAAATGTTTGAACTTCTCACCCTAGCGGTGACTTCTTTGGCCTTCAGCCGGGGCGGTCAGACAGAGCTATCTGACTGACCTCTCAGTTTTTGAGAGAATTTCTTGTGAGGAAAACACCCTCATCTTGCGTGACATGCACGTCCAGATTAGGATGTTACGCGGCCATCTGGATCACCACATAAGCAGCTGTGTTGTCTAGGTTGTCAGAAAAGTCAACCATATAATCTTCCACGGTGGGCTTTGTCACTGTTGCTAAACCATTAGGGCAAGGAGGTATGGATGTTTAAAAAGGATAGCTATCCCTTGGAAGTTAACTTGCGTCATGTGGAATGGTGTTTGTGGAGGCAGCTCTGCGGGGATACTATGTTCATCAACCTTTCACCAGGAAGATCCTCACAAAGTCTTTTACTTGGAGTTGGGGACCTCTGACAAATGCTGCATGACAGAACTCTTGTGGTGTCAGATCTCAGAGTTCAAGGAGCTTTTGGTACAGGCTTAGAAGCTAGTTTTGATGTAACCTTCAGCGTCAACTACTGCTCTCAGGGTGGATTTTGGTACCTGGGCACAGAGCCGATGTTAATATACAAAATGGTTCGACATCCTTGAGTGGGGCTTTTAGGCCATTGATTGAGGCTTGTGGGGGGACAATGGGAACCTGCTGACAAAGCTAGAAATGGAAGCCGGTGCCTTTCTAGACTAGACTCAATGCCAGGCTCCCTCTTTTGAGGAGCTCTTCCTTGGTGTACTTCTGGTATTAGGGTGTCTCCAACAGGCACATGAGTACTGGAGTCAGTCAGAACAGTTACCACTGTTGCAGACAATTTGATTAGGTCCATATGGTTTTGGTGTAAGTTGCTCGTCTTTCTCCTCAAATGCTTGTGAGGAGACAGACTCCAGGCTGGCCCCACCCTGTGCAGGCAGTAGGCCCAAGGGGTCTGTCGATTCTTCGTCAAAGCAGAAGGTCTTCTTGATGTCAGGAGTTTCAGGTGACTCTTGGCTGCACATCTGATGAAACACCCATTAGTTTCTCTCTTCGATACCTTGGGACCTTCCTATAGTGAAACAAAAGGCACTGTTCGTAGGCTGTGATGTCGAGGTGGGGAGACAAGTAGAGGCTGCATACAGCATGATGGTCTGACCACAGGTACATGGCATTGCAACTTGGGCAGAACTTGAAGGGTGTACATACCAAAACATCACTTTACTCCAGTGATTACCTGTAGCACAACCTGATTGTGTTGAATTCATGAATGCACAAGTTCTTAATTTGTGGAGCATCCAGGGGCCATCAGTTGGAATGTGCAGTAGCATGCTTGGGGGAAGTTAGAAAGCCCTCTGAAGGGCACCACAGGGGGCATTGGTTGTTTTTTCCAAGTCAGTGCCTCGAAAGTCAAAGAGCGGGACCAAAATATTTTGTGGAGGATGCATCAGTCTTGGAGCAAGCACACAAACGCTCAAACCTGGTGGTGGAAAAAGGAAAGAAAAAAAAAAATCGAGGGTGGAGTCTGTGTTCTGGTACACTGTGAACTAAGAGGAGCTATAGCACACCTTGTGACTCACTTCTTCAAAGGAAAACAAGTTGCAAACGTCCAGGACTAACAATCAATATATAGCAGGAGCATGCACAACATGTGAATCTACTGCCACACATTCTAAGAACAAAATGTTGCATCTTTTCATTTAAGGACACCTGAAGTGAAGTTGAACACTAAACATATGCTCCCGATTTAAAAACTTTCATTTGCTCTTTATTGGCTTATATTAAAACTGGGGGTAAACCAAAGTAAAATGCAACTAAAAGTGGAAAAACCTTTGGAATGAATAATATCACACATTCAGTATTTCAGTGAAAGTATATTTTTGAGAAAAGTAAACAAAAAAGGTAATATCTCAAAAAGTTATCAATCCGCTATGCCACACCAAATGAGCCATTAGGGGGACACAACTTACAGCATCACTCAGTACTTCACTGTTCACAGGCAAAATATGTTCTATACGAACAAAAGGAAGCACTGGCGAAAGGATCTCCCTCAACTCCTCAATGTCTAGGTCCCGCCTCTTGACACCTCGCTTGTTGACGCTGTGGGCTGTACCACTAAGCAAGTTTGGCTCTGAAAAATATTGAAGTAATTTGTTTATTAGCATAATAATACGGTTTGATTAGAAAGAATAAAGGCAACGAAACAAGTCTCTGAACACTCCCATTTACAATCATTTTAATGAGGAATCTGTCAATCTTTTATAATAAAAGCAGACAAATCCAGTCGGTGAAAATTAGCCTGGGGCAGGAGGTTTCCAACTAACCAAGATAAAACAAGTAGTCCAACTGTATTATATGCTTTACACACACTTCAGATGTTTTTATTCACAAGGCCCTTTTCTCATAAATCGGAGACAGCTAATCTGTAATGGAGTGGCATATTTAAAACCAAGAGTACTAGTAAATTTCAACATGGTACTGCACTATTACATTTGGAATCACAGTTCTCGGTGTATAGGTTTAACAGCAGCTTTGAACAGGTGGCATACTAGCCTATACCAAGTACCATAACTTTTTTAGGACTTTGAGGAGCATGTGGGTGTTTTGTGGGCTCTCATTTCTTTGGTGTTATTGCCAGCATTTGACAAACCCTTTTTTCTGCCCTCACTGGTGGTGTGTGTGCTAGGACGGAATGTATGAGACACTCTGAGTGGGCAGAAGAACATTTACCTTGACCCATTTCTTTACCCTGAAATTTATTTTGGCATGAAGTTGATTGTTGCACTGCCTTGTCCTTAAAATGGTATGTGAGGAGAATGTTCAAAATTGAGCTGCTGGATAGTGATAAAGTCCCTGTTCCCTCACATATATTGCATTCTGTACTGAGCACTTGAGACATTGTAACACCCCTAAATCACAACACCCTGCCCCCACCCACTAACCATTCAATCATTACATAATTTCACCTAAAGTGATTTTCTAGATTACTGTGGTCCTGAAGGATTAAGTTCTTGTTCCAGTAAGTTTACAAAATTCCATTAGCAGGACTGGGTTACCTACATTCTGTAATGCCCTGATTCCTCAAGTGGGAACTTCCTCCCCTAGGTCATTTTTGCCTTTTTTAAACTCCCAAAATCTCTTGTCTTAGTTCACTCCTGCAAGAGAATAAGCCTTCCTTTTAATTTTGAAAGAGGTATTCCAGGATCTGCTTCGTAATTGAAGTGTCAACACCCTTGGATTTGGCATTGAAACCGGTCAGTGGACCTTAATGGAGCATAGAGTATCTGCTCCTCTACTGTTTCCAGCTTCTGTTGTTGTGCCCATATTAACAGCTCTCAGCATATGGCCTTCTCCATAGCAAGAGTCACGTCATCAACAGGGGCTCCTTTGTTTATACTGAGCTTAGAAGCCCTACTCTCTAGCTAATTGCACAAGGGGTTACCTAGAGTGTCACCGCACAATCACTGTGTTAATTGGTTTACAAACCGGACGCGCTGTATCCAATTTATGTGAGCGTCTTTGATTTTCCCTGGACTTGTTTGCTGGTAGCATTATCAGTCTCCAATGTCTGAGACTTACACCAGATACAAAGAAAAATGCTTCAGCAATACAACAATTTTCTCCAGTGTTGGTAGGCTAAAGCTTTGTTTTTCTCTTGCTTTCATATTCACTGTGACCACAGACAACACGTCGATTATCATTTGCACATTCAAATGGCAATCCTTCAATGTGCCTCCCTTTACCGGCCAAGTGTGTAAATATGGATGTAAATGAATGGCTTATAAATCTGTGTAAGCAAGGTTTCATATTCTTCACTGATTAATCTGACTCAATATTTTGCCAGATCACACTATCTGTATAAGGCCTGTTTAGCTGTTCCTCCTCCATATGTGCAATCCTAGTAAAGACATACTGTGATTACATTGCATTGCCTAACAAATATTACGTGGAGAGGATCAAAGGTGGTGTTGGAGGCCTTTTTTATTTTTATTTACAGTTTTTTTTTATTAAGGTTTCCTTCTATCTACAAGCTTCAGCTGTTTAAATGCTGACACAGCTTCTTCAACCATCTGTTTTTCAAAACTAAATATGTAATTTCTTTTTCAACAGCTATTTTTCTTTTTCCCCCCTAAATGTGTCCGTTCACCTCTAAGTCTTGTCTGCACGAGTCAATGACTCCTCTGTTCCCTTTCAACCTCAAGCAGACAAAGCAGTGGAGTTAAAACCCTTAGGCATTTAACACAATTTTTAACAAACAATTTCTTTTTTTTTTCTAAGTAGGATTCCATAATGGAACGGTCTGCAAGATATATTACCACCAATTATTTAAAATCTACATCAATTCGGCTTTGCTTCTACCCAGAAGGGTCTCTCACTCTCACTCTTATGGAATACTTTCAATTGGAATGCACTAGGAACTCTTAAACCTCAAAAACACTAAATCATTACAAATGTGCTCATTTCAGATGCACTGTATAGAGAGCACAATCAATTCTGGTTTTATTTCCAGCTATAGCCTGTGCTTGAGAAAGGATTTAAGAAAGAAATATCAAGAATATAATCCCTTAGAAATAAAGGGTTTTAGCAAAACCTAGAACTCACCAAACGCAACAACTCTGGGGGACAAATGTGGACATACTGTACATTTCAGTTGTTTGACTGCATTCAAAGACTGGTTACACAAAAACAGAGTTACATCTTAGAAGTTTGTCTATCTAACAAGGACATGATGGTTCTCACTATGGTACACAAGAAGATTAACATTATTATTTAAAATTGCAACGTTAATAATTAGACAATGAACAATCTCATAAAGGTAGATTTTTTCTTGAAGCCACCATCTGTTGATCTCACCTCGATCAGCTATTCGTTTCATCAGCTGATGTTCTCCCCATTTAATGAGATACTTAAGAATATCTTGCTCACTTGCCTATAAGAGAAAGAAAGGATTTTAAAGTGCACAAAATGAAAGTTACATTTGAGTAGAAACGGTTAACATAGGGATTAAATGAAAATAAAATTACATCTGCAAAATTTTTTTTCGAAACTCATCAATACTTGAGGAAGAACACCACGTTAAGCAAATCTATTCCACCTTAAATAGACTACTTATAAATTATATCTTCATTAAACACACACAGTTATTACCCTCCACCCATGTCTGAGGCTCCAGTAGGTTTTCCACAGAAACATCCGGAGAAAAAGTAACTATTTTGGCTTGATCTTGTTTTAACCCCTTCGCTTTGTGCATTTTACTGGGACATACCACACTTTGACAATTTTTTTGTGCTTTCAGCCTCTTTCCAGTTAGTGACAGAAATGGGTGTGAAACTAATGCTGGATCCCGGACAGCTAAACATTTCTGAAAAGTAGACAAAATTCTGAATTTAGGAAGGGGTCATTTGTGTAGCTCCTACAAGGTTTTCCTACAGAAAATAACAGCTGAAACAAATATTGAAATAGAGGTGAAAAATAAAATCAGCCTTTTCTCTCCACGTTTTGCTCTAACTTTTTCCTGAAATGTCAGATTTTCAAAAACAATATACCGTTACGTCTGCTGAACTCTTCTGGTTGCGGGGATATACAGGGCTTGTAGGTTCATCAAGAACCCTAGGTACCCAGACAATAAAGGAGCAGCACCTTGCAGTGGGTTTTCATTGTACACAGAGTATTCAGCAATTCATTTGGTGAAATATAAAGAGTGAAAAATAGGTATCAAGGAAACGTTTGTATTTCCAAAATGGGCACAAGATAAGGTGTTGAGAAGCAGTGGTTATTTGCACATCTCTGAAATCTGGCAGACCCCATACTGGCATGTGAATTACGGGGCATTTCTCAAATAGTCGTCTTTTTTACACACTGTCTTACATTTGGAAAGAGAAAATGTTGAGAAAAACAAGGAGCAGTAACACTTGTTCTTCTAGTCTGTGTTCCCCCAAGTCGCTTGATAAAAATGGTACCTCACTCTGTGGGTAGGCCTAATGCCCGCGCCAGGAAACGCAACATGCACACATCACATTTTCCTAAAGAAATCGGACGTGTTTTTTGGAAAGTGCCTAGCTGTGGATTTTGGCCTCTAGCTCTGCCGGAGGCAAAGGAAACTTACCAAACCTGGGCATTTTTTAAAAACTAAACACCTAGGGAAATCCAGGATGTAGTGACTTGTGGGGCTCTCACCAGGTTGTTACCCAGAATGCTTTGAAAACCTCAAAATTTGGCAAAAACACTTTCCTTACATTTCGGTGATAGAAAGTTCTAGACTCTGAGAGGGGCCACAAATTTCCTTCCACCCAGCATTCTCCCAAGTCTCCTGATAAAAAATGGTGTCTCACTTGTGTAGGAAGGCCTAGTGCCGCAACAGGAAATGCCCCCAAAACACTATGTGGACACACCAAAATAAAAAAATACAAAACTACCTGTTTTTGTGGGGGGTTAGGGGTGTGGGGGCATCAGTGTTTTTTGGTCCTGGGCTCGACAGCCATCTAGGGAATGCTACCAAACCCACACATTTCTCAAAGCTAGACACCAGAGGGAGTCCAGGGAGATGTAACTTGCATGGATCCCCCAGTGTTTTGTTACCCAGAATCCTCAGCAAACAAATGTAGCTATAAAAAATAAAATAAAAAAATAAATAAAATAAAAAAAACATTATCCCCACATTTCTGTGTGGGATCACTGCACTGGCACAAATGTTCTCTCACCCAGGCCGGCAAGTGGGGCAGACTTTTTATCAGTATGGATGTGACAATGCTGGGTGGTAGGAGTTTTGTGGATTCTTGCAGATTCCGGAAGGTTCCATCACAAAAATGTGGGGAAAATGTGTGATTTCAAGCAAAGTTAGAGATTTGCAGGGCATTGTGGGTAAGAAAATGGTGCGGGTGCAAGTGAAGCATTCCACCCTAGACTCACCCAAATGTTTAGTTTTCAGATGTCTCTAGGTCTCAGAGTTTTCTACATGGCATCGTCCCAAAATCCAAAAAGTGCAGCCCTCACCATTCCAAGTGGGCTGATTTTGTGAGTCAGACAAGCTCTCATGGCTCAAATGCAAAACCAATACCCCAAATAATCAAATGTCCTCTCGCTTGCGGTGGGATAAGATGTTTTAGTGTGTGTGTGTGTGTGGGGGGGGGGGGGGGGGGGGGGGAGAGAGCTGAAAGACTTATCCCTGTAGTTGGGGTGGGGGCATAACCATTCCCATACTGGTTGGTAGCCACCACTCCACACTTGTTTTAATTCCCTGGCATCTAGTAGGCTTTCTGCACACCCCCTACCCCCGCCCCCCCCCCAACCTCCCTTGAAGTGGATCTAGGGTCTTTTTCTGAAAAAAAATAATTCCCTGGTGTCTGGAGGCAGATGAGCCATACACAAATAGGCCTATCTGCCCCCAAGGTGGACAGAAATGGCCTAAAATACATTTGCCCCAGGGGGAGCAACCCTTACCTAAGCGGTCGCTACCCTTGCATGAAATTGGTGCAAATTATTTTTTGAGAAACCCTGGTGGCTAGTGGTTTCTTGCCCCCTTGGTGGCAGATTGGCCTAATAAAAATAGGCCAATCGTAAGGGGCCGCTCCCCATCTGTTAAAATAAAAAATAAAGATCCCTGGTGCCTAGTGATTTCTGCCCCCAAGGGGGGGAGTGGGGGGGTCAGAATTTTCCACCCAGTGCAGCAACCCTTGACTAACGGGTTGCTCACCTTTTTTGAAATTGTCGCAAAACAAACAAAAAAAAAATCCCTGGTGTCTAGTGGCTCCCCCCCAATTAATATAGGCTGATCTGCCCCGATTGTGGGGGAAGGGGCAGAAAAGGCCTAACAATAAATTGCCCCCTTGCCTAAGGGATCGCGCCCCTTATGACAATTTAAATACAAAACTTAAAAACCTGGTGTCTAGTGGTACTCCTGCAGCATGATAGCTATGCGATTGTGCTGCAGGAATGCTCAGAGAGACATGAAAAGTAAAGGAAAAGCCTTTCCTTGCCTCCCTGACCTCCCCTGCCCCCGTACCGAGGAGAAACTAATCTTGTTTCTCCTCGGCGATGGGAGGCAACCTCTAATGAGGTTAGTGTGACTTAATTGGGGGACCGGGGGGGGGGGGGGGGGGGGGGGGGGTTGAGGAAGAAATTCCCCTTCCATCCCTGTCCTGGGGTGGGGATGGGGGAGGTGGGGGAGCTAGTGCAAAGACCCCACACGGTGGAGGGTTCCTTGGTCCAAGAATGGTTTTAGTGTAGTAACCTATATTGTTTGTGTTTATTAAGTATTGCTCTGAAGAGGCCCATAGGTAAAGGGGCCGAAACGCGTCGGCTGCACATATAGTGAGAGGTTGCGAGGAAGATCTATTTGCCCATAAAGGATTTTGGATCACATCTCTTTCTAAATAAAAAGGTATGAAGCAAAGAGGATATTGAGATATGGGAGCTAATGCAACCATCTCACAGATGTGGATTTGTGGTATAATCAATGGTGATGACCACATGGTTTTGTAAACAAGGAGAGCAATAGAGGATCACTTATTTAGATATTGTTATGTTTGTGTGTTTAGATTGTGATTTTTATATATATATATATATATATATATATATATATATATATATATATATATATATATATATATATATATAGGATTTTTGTCCTTTTGTTGGTGAGAAAAAAGTATGAAGTAATAGCTGTGTAATTAAATTGCATTGCCAATGAATGATTTATAGTTTCATTGAGTGTGAACGAGGAATATATTTTTCCCTACTATTTGACCAACTGTGTTTGTTCAATTAAAAGAAAGCAACAACACTCCTAAATAGAATAGCAATGAAGTATTCCAGAATTGGAGTGGAATTAACAACTTTTCAGAGGCACTGAAAGGGACTAAAAAGCATGTGAGATTGTGGAGGTGCTTGGAAATGTGGTTGTTTCAGAACCTCACCCCCACCCCTTGACATTGTTCTACTGGGGGCTTTATGGAACAGAAGGGTTATGTTACTTCCCTGCATCTGTTCATGGCAAGTAATGCTGTAGATTCACAAGCTCTGCATACTCCTGCCACTTAGTGTTGGGTCCTGAGTGGTGCAAGATGTATTTCTTCGAGTCACAAGATCAAGTGATTCCTCCTCCTGCATCTACTCCTTTTTTAGATTGTTTTCCCGCAGGAAGGTGATAAAGGAGTGGTATGAATGAGCAACAAAAGATGTCCATGAAAAGTGTAAATACGTAAGTACAAATATATAAAAGTATAATGTAACTGTAATGGCCACGTGCATCTTGGGAGGAGGGGGTTGCATGTTGACCCATAGCACTACATGCCACAAACATGTTTACAGGGTAACAATCCGTTTGATGGCATGTGTGGCTGTAGAAACACATGCCCTGTACATACTGTAAAGCAGTCCCACTATAAAAAGTGGTGGCTAGCCTGTGAGATTTGAAGTTGACTGGAAAAGTGTATGTAGCACCGCCTGACCTACAATGGCTTGTTTGCGCACTAAAACATCCACACAGTAGTGCTTTCTGATAGGTGTGTAGTGTAGACTCTGTAGCTGCCTTACAAATGTCAGGTCTGGGGATGTTTCCAAGATGGTCACAGTAGCTCCCTTTTTTCCAGTAAAGTGTGCTATGGGAGAAGTAGATAAAGATCTTTTGACCTTCGCATAGCAAGTTTGTATGCATCTGACTACCAGTTTGGCTATGCCTGATTTGGATACTGGGTTGCCTTTGTGAGGTAGGGAAAAACTACAAAGAGCTGTTTGGTCTTCCTAAACTCTTTAGTCATGTCTATACAGAACATGAGTGCTCCTTTGACATCTAGTGTTTGACGGGCTCTTTCTGCAGCTGTCAGGTTGTGGTGAGAAAACTGGTAACTCAATAGACTGATGTAGGTTAAATTGAGAAATCACCATAGGAAGATATGTAAAATTAGTCCAAGAACTACTTTATCCCTATGAATTTGGAAGAAAGTTTTTTCTAAGGTTAGTGCCTGGAGCTCACTGACACGTCTGAGTGAAGTGATGGCGACAAGTTGAGTGACTTTCCATAAAAGAAA
This sequence comes from Pleurodeles waltl, assembly GCF_031143425.1. Classification (NCBI taxonomy): domain Eukaryota; kingdom Metazoa; phylum Chordata; class Amphibia; order Caudata; family Salamandridae; genus Pleurodeles; species Pleurodeles waltl. Next base: position 888,718,897 of record NC_090448.1, on the reverse strand, counting down.
CTGAAGTGGACATGAGTGAAGTGGCGCAAATGGTGGACCCGTAAGTCTTGTGAATACAATGTTCAAGTTCCAGGATGGGCTGGGGTTACCCTAGGTGGAATGACACTTTTGAGTCCTTCAATGAAAGCCTTTATGATGGGAATTCTGAATAAAGAAATCTGTTGTCTGTTTTGTCGACATGCAGCTATAGCTGCAAGATGTAGGTGAATGGGTGTGTAGTTTAGAATTGCTTTCTTCAGGTGCAACAGATAGCAAGCCATTTTTTTGTACCATAGTTTTTATAAGACAAATCTGTTTAGGTTGGCAGCAGCGAACAAAATGTTTCCCCTTTGCAGCATAACAGGCTCCAGTAGTGTGTCTGTGCTCCTCCTTGAGAATGTTCATACATTCGACAGGTAAGCCGGAGTAGCCAAACCCTATGACCTCAGGAGCCATATTGCAAGATTGTACTTGGGTTCTGGCTACCTGATTTGTCCATGATTCTAGGTGGGGATGTCCAGCCTGCTGGGGAACGTCTCATCGAGTTAGTTGGTACCTGTGCCCTAATGTAAAGCAAGTCAGAGGGGTCAGCCTTGTATTTCCTGTCCACCCGTGGCATAGTCACCCTGGAGCGTACAGGCTCCTTAAAGATATCTTTTGCACGCCTAAGCGTACCAGGAAGCATGAGGAGCTAATTTTGTATCCCTATGTGTGGTGGACAGGGTGTCGAACAAGAAATCCTGCTCACTAGGGTCTTTATGCAGCTCTCCAGGGTAAAAGGCAGATGCCCTAGCAATTACCATTCGGTAAGAGGTAGTATCTTCTGTTGGTGTGGGGGATGCAGAGTAAAGGGCAGGATCATTTGTGTGAGTGGGATCAGGGTCATAGGCATCCCAAGGGTCGGTGTTTTCAGTAGGACCGTCTAAACCCCCAAGTTTAAGACTGTGGTGACCCCTAAGGAGTGTCATCCCCTTGAATGGGCGATGGTGGAGATTAAGAAGGGGAAAGAGGTGGAGAAGGTTGTGAAGGAGTAGGAGGTGGGGAAGAAGGACTGCGAGGTGGGCTAGAAGCCTTGTCCTTTGTCCTCTTTTTGAAACGGACAGGAAGGTCTAGGGCCTCTTGAAAGGAAAGTTTCCTTTTGGGGAGGCACAGAAGAGGAAGGTGTGGCAATGATCCTATCTGTGCCTTCTTGGATTTCGAGCTTACGCTATCTAGCGGCCATTTTCTCCAGGATTGGCTGGACCAGAGAGGGACTGGAGCAGGACTTGTCTGAGACTCAGGTTTTAAAGATTTTCAGCTCTGAAGGTTTCGGTGCCAAAGGCTTGTGCTTCTTAAGTTTTGTCTGTGCCGAAGTCCAGGATGATGGCTGTCGACTTCTGTGGTTCGGATCGACACCAAAACGACCACGCAGTCTAAAGCTTTTGGGGACAAAGCCGATGGTGTGGCTTTTGCCTTAGCTGACATTTTTGGCGCTAAGCCAGCCGAAAAAGTCTTTCAGTACTGACCATAGCAGGATGGCAGTCGCGGACCAGTGACCTCTGTGATGGGCTGTAAGGCATTTTTGGAAGATTTGTGCAGGTCAGCAGGGGCCCAAGGACTCACATGTTGGGGAGGAAAGATCTTGGCTTTGGTGTTTAACTCAACATCAGACTCGGAGATGCCATGGGAGGAAAAAGTTGCCTCATCCTGCGCTGGTTCCTCCTGAGCAAATTCCCCTCTGAAGAGCCTGGGGTGTCGTCTGGAGACTTCTGTGCCATTCCCAGTTGAGGACTCGGATACCAAATAGTCTTTTTTGACCAGAAAGACTTGCAGGCATCACAGTCGGCCTTGCAGTGGTCTGTAGACGAGGCACACGAGGCGTTGGTCAATGTGCAGGAACTTGGCATAGCAACGAGGACAGAAGTAGAATGGACTCCATTCCATCACAGAAACATTCCTGTCTGTGCCAGAACCACATGAAAAGTAGGCCCAAGGTGGGTGCTGGCGCACCGCAGGACAGTCTGTCGATGCCCGAAACAACACAAGCGATGAGAGCACTAAGGTGGGGGGATGAGCAATCAAAAACAATACAGTCAGAATTGGAAAGGAAAAATTGGGGGAAAATGAACCGGAGTTGAAAGAGAGCAAAGGCACACACATCCAAACCCAATGGCGAAGAGAAAACAATGTAACAACGGAGTCCATGACAAAGAGCATTATCACCGAGAGGAGGAGTCAACTATCTTGTGACTCGAAAGACTTATTTGAAGCAAAACAACGTGCACTACGTCGGACCCAACACTAGATGGCAGGAGTAAGCAGAGCATTTGTATCTACAGCCACACATGCCATCAAATATATAATTTTGAGTGAGTGATGTATATAGGGTTCCGGGAATTATGCAGCAGTGGAGTGTCACAAATGTGGTACTGCAGTTGATACCAAAGAAAAGCACATTAGACACTTTCTGTGGCATCATACAGCTAGTTTGACATCTTAAACAACTATGAGCAATGCCAATATGCCTCACCTGTTACAATGGGCACCAATGTTTTGAGACTAACAATGTTTGCCCCCCAACACAGCTGCCATGCATGTCTGCCATCTATGAATGCTTTCTTACAGCACAAGAAAAATTATTCCAAATCAAAAGAGGCAAGGGCACTAACACCCTGTCATCCTTGTAGGTTCTCAAAAGAGGGCTGCCTGTTGAAAATGATGGATGGATGACAGAGCAAGCAGAGGGAGGGAGAGGGGGAAAAGGAGCTTGCAGAGGCTGATTTTTAAAGAAAGAAAGCAATGGTGGCAAACAAGGGCAGGAGAAGGTTCCACGAGGAGCGATAGAGGGGAGACCAAGTAATGCTTCTTGAAGTTCAATGCAAGATTTTAACATCAGAAGTGCCAAATAACACTCATTCTATCAAAACAAGTAAAGACTGAAATGCTCTTTGGGCACAATAAACAGAAGAATACAAAAGAAAGCCAAAGAATCAGGAGAAAGGACCTGAAGTAGACAGGAAAGCCACTGAATCCCAAAACCCCATTTCCCCATGCAATTTTCCACAACAATTGAAAAGCTATGCTTGAAAAATGGCTGGGATCCCTGGGGCCACATTTAAAACATTTTTTTATTTTTATTTTCTGTGATCCTGCGTTTGTCCTGCGGGAGCCAGTGCAATCACCTGGACTCTCACAAGGGTCCCACAAAACCACAAGTGTCATGCTGCTTCTCCTCTGGTGATCGGAAAATATACCAACCAAAAAAGGTGGGGGAGCGGGACCAGAGTGCCTCTGCTAGATTTCCACAAACAGGCAAAGGCTGTGCACGATGACATCAATGACAACACTGTGCATGGCTAGGGTATGAGTTACAGTCACTTGAAACAACTTAAATTTCAGGCTTTGTTTTCCAGTTTAAAACGTTTATGGTAAAGTAACGTTTTCACTTAACTATAACATCACTTTAACCTTGTGGTTTTTCAGTGAAAATAGATATATTTTACCCAGTAGTGGTCCGCACTGGGAATTTATAGTTAGAAAACCAGAAAATTATTTTCCAGTGGAAATGCTGTCCATATAAATGGTGTAATTTGATAAAACCTCATGAAACTTCCCCCCAAAAAATTAAAAAGTCATCCACCCAAGCTTAGGGGTGATCTGTCAAATGGAGGAACAGAAAAAAGCAAAGTCCCAAAATGCATTTTCCCCGTGCATTTTTCCGTAGGATCATTAAACAAAAATACAGAAAAACAGCTGAATTTAATGATAACAAATTCAGCAGAAAGGTAGATAGATTTTTATTTGGTGTTCTTTTTAGTGAATTGATGTAAATAGGTTGAGTAGTTTTGCCATGCACTGCTTATGACCTCGTATATTCAATCGCTCATGAAATGATCTACGACATCACTGATGACGTGAAATAACTGATGACAGCACTGCGCATGGCCGGGTCACAAGTTAGTTACTTCAGTTAACTATAACTGGTGAATTTCAGTGCTTATTGAGTTACAAATGTTAACTTTTTAACTAACATCTTCACCCAACTATGTCACTTTAACCTTTGTTTTTTTCTTTTTTCCAGTGAATTTCACTGACAAAACCAAAAGGTTACAGGGATGTTATAGTTAGTTTGACATTATTTTACCCATACAAAACCATAGAAATTCAGCAGTTATAGTTATATTCCTGCCTAAAGTTACTTAACGGCACGAGAAAGTTTCTTCAGATAAGTGTAATTCTAAGTATAACTATGACTGCTGAATTTCTATGGCTTTGTGGGGTAAAACAAGAACCTAACTATAACGTCCCTGTAACGTTTGGTTCTGTCAGTAAATTTCTATTGTTTTCTTAACGTAAAGTAATTTCAAAATATCACATGTTAATATAACCCCTCTGCAGGCATCCAATAACCTTCGGCCGTGCGCAGCAGGTTTTGGTGTGTTAGTGGGTGTATTTTTATTTTTTTTCCACATTCACAAGTTTATATGGGGGCCGCGCTTAGGCCCGCAGAGGATCCACGATTCAGCCAAACAATAAAAATATAACGAAATAAATAATTGAGCAATTTGTGCCCAGAAGGGGGCCCCTTAGGGACCCCTGCATTTCTCCTTTGGGCTCAGGATACATCCATCCTGACACGTCTGTTTTGCAATGTTTTTTGGTCCCACTCTCCTGATGCAAGAAAGAAAATGTGGCTGCAACTTTCGTGTGAGATTGCGGCTGGCCAATCAGAGCCTTATTTTTCGCTGGGATCCCTGGATCCTTCATGAGTGAATCCGCAAAGGACCTGTGTTCCTGGATATCTATTTTTCTTTTTCCTTTAATAACTCCAAAACTACGGAACAGGTTTGCATCAAATCACAATAAATCTTTTACGGATCAAGATCTAGCTCTATGCCAAATTTGGTGTAATTCCGTTCAGCGGTTCAGGCTGATGTCTTAAAGCTCTATGGGAAATAACATTGTAAATGCGCATTTATTTTATCATACCATTTTTCTTTTCAGTGAAATGGTCTATGCTATCTGGAAACAGGAGACTTTTTTGTGAAATTTTCATTAAGATTGGTCAAAAGGCGCCAAAGTTATAAGCAAACCAAAAGAATGATTTTCCCATATAAACCAGGTCCTAACTATAAATACCAATCTATACACACACACCCCACACACCCACAAAATAAAGATTACAGGAACATTTTATTAGTTAGGTTCAGGTTTTACCCACACAAAACCACAGATCATCTGCAATTATAGTTACATTTATAGTTATACTTATTTTAAGAAACTATAACTCGGTCTAAAGTTACTTACAGCACTGGTTATCATTTCTTCAGATAAGTATAACAATAAATATAACTAGAACTGCTGTGGTTTTGTGCGGGTAAAACATGAACCTAACTATAACGTCCCTGTATTTTTTTTTAACTGAATTTCTATGTTTTTTTTAATGGAAAATAATATATAAATACTATATGTTATTGCAACCAGCGCTGCGCATGGTCTCTGGCAGTGTGTGGCAGGGTTTGGCCGCAGGGTCTGGGTGTGGCCAGAACCAGCAGCCAACCACCCCACAGGCCCCCAAACCCCAGGTTGCTCTCTGCCAAAGGCTGTGCATGGCAAGGTTATGGTTTATGACCACTTTTAAGACCACACCCCATTTTCTTGACCCCACTTGACAGGTCGTCCCAATGTACAACAAGATTCTTAGGAAAACACTTTTTGGATACATTTGTGAAGATTGGACTAACAGTGCCAAAGATACACGCAAGTCCAAAAATTATTTTTCAATGGAAACATGGTCCTAATTATAAATACCTACTGGCAAATATATATGTGTCTAGTGTACAACTGTTCGTGGCATGTAGTGCTGCAGATGCACATGCTGTGCATAGTCTGCCATCTAGTGTTGGGCTCGGAGTGTTACAAGTTGCTTTTCTTTGAAGTCTTTTTTCGAGTCACGGGATCGAGTGACTACTCCTTTCGGTGATAGTGGGCATGGGCTGTCGACTCTTTTGTTAGATTGTTTTCCCGCAGAGGGGTATAGGAAGGAGTGATAAGAGTGAAAGAATGTAAATGCACAACTATATGTAATAAGTAAATAAGATGTCCATGCAAATATAAATATATACATAGATATGTACAAGTACTGCAATGACGACAGGCTTCTGGGTAGGAGGGAGGGCAATGTGAATCTGCAGCACTACATGCCACAAACAGATGTACACTGGGTAAGTGACATTTTCCATTCGGTGGCATGTGTAGCTGCAGATACACATGCTGTGCATAGACTAAAATGCAGTCCTTCTCCCAATGAAGCGGTGGCTAGCCTGTAGGGGTTGAAGTGGTTTGAAATAGTGTTTTTAGCAGTGCTTGTCCAACATTGGCCTGTTTTGATAATATATCCACACAGTAATGCTTTGTGAATGTATGTGGTGAGGACCATGTGGCAGCTTTGCATATGTCTGCCATTGGTATGTTCCCTAAAAATGCCATAGAAGCACCTCCTTCCTGGTGGAATGCGCTTTAGGAGTTATCAAAAGTTGCCTTTTTGCATTAATGTAACATGTTTGAATACATCTCACAATTCATCTAGCTAATCCTTGTTTTGAGACAGGATTACCTTAAGTGGTACTTGGAAAGCAACAAAAAGCTGCTTAGTTTTCCTTTTTTTGTTGTTGTTATGATAACATAGTACATTAGAGCTCTTTTAAGGTCAAGAGTGTGTAGAGCTCTTTCAGTAGTCGAGTCTGGCTGTGGAAAGAAGACTGGCAATTCCATTGATTGGTTAATGTGAAAAGTTGAAACTATTTTTGGCAAAATTTTGGATTTGTCTTAAGTACAACTTTATGTTTGTGTACTTGGAAAAATTGTTCCTCTAGAGTAAATGCTTGTATTTCACTCACTCTTCTTTAAGGAAGAAATTGCTACTAACAAAGCAACTTTCCATGTGAGAAGTTGAATATCACATGAATGCATGGGCTGAAATGCTGGTCTCCGTATTCTTGTGAGTACAATATTGAGATTCCATGCAGGAACTGGGAGTTCTGGGAGGAATATTATGATTAAGTTCTTCCATAAAGGATTTTATGACTGGAACTCTGAAGAGAGAAGTATGTTGTATGGTTTGTAAGTATGCTGATTTGACCCTTGTTCTGTGTTACCAGATCAGGTCTGTTTGGAAGTTTGTGATGGGGTACTACTGATAGATCCAGAACTGTTGTGTACCAGTGCTGGCATGCCCATGTGGGAGCTATGAGTATCACAGTGAGAGAGGTGTGATGTATAGGGAGAGGGGGAAAAGCGCAAGCAAATATCCCTGACCAGTTGATCCATAGAGCATTACCTTTGGACAGAGGGTGTGGATGTGAAGTTTTGGCATTTTGCATTTTCGTTTGTTGAGAAAATGTCTATGTTCTGGTGTTCCCCACATTTAAAAGAACAGTTGAACTTGTGGGTGATTTTCCCACTTGTGTATTTGTTGCTGCATCATGCTTAGTAGGTCTGCTAACTGGTTGTGTGTCCCTGGGATGTATTCTGCTAGCAAGTCAATTTTATTGTGAATTGCCCATTTCCATAATGTTTGGGCTAGAAGGGAGAATTGGGATGAACGCGTGTCCCCCTTGTTTTTTCAGATAATACATTGCTGTCATATTGTCTGTTTTTATAAAGACTGTTTTGTGCCTGATCGGAGGTTGAAAAGCTTTTAGGGCCAAGAACACAGCTAACAATTCTCAATGATTTATGTGATAAGTTAACTGTGTTGAGCTCCATTCCCCTTGTATGGTAGGTTATTCAGATATGCTCCCCAACCTGTCATTGACGCATCTGTTATTATGGTCTGAGGCACTGGGTCCTGAAATGAACACCCTTTTATTAAGTTGTTGTGATACTACCACTTCAGAGATTTTTATGTTTGGCGGTCTAACACTAGATCCTGTAACTAACCTTGTGCTTGAGACCATTTGTAAGGAAATGCCTCCTTGGCATGGTTACCCCCTGACTTTTTGCCTTTGCTGATGCTATGTTTTGATTTGAAAGTGTGCTGAGGCCTGCTAACCAGGCCCCAGCACCAGTGTTCTTTCCCTAACCTGTACTTTTGTTTTACACAATTGGCACACCCTGGCATCCAGGTAAGTCCCTTGTAACTGGTACCCCTGGTACCAAGGGCCCTGATGCCAGGGAAGGTCTCTAAGGGCTGCAGCATAGCTTATGCCACCCTGGGGACCCCTCACTCAGCACAGACACACTGCTTGCCAGCTTGTGTGTGCTGGTGAGAACAAAACGAGTAAGTCGACATGGCACTCCCCTCAGGGTGCCATGCCAACCTCACACTGCCTATGCAGTATAGGTAAGTCACCCCTCTAGCAGGCCTTACAGCCCTAAGGCAGGGTGCACTATACCATAGGTGAGGGCACCAGTGCATGAGCACTGTGCCCCTACAGTGTCTAAGCCAAACCTTAGACATTGTAAGTGCAGGGTAGCCATAAGAGTATATGGTCTGGGAGTCTGTCAAACACGAACTCCACAGCACCATAATGGCTACACTGAAAAATGGGAAGTTTGGTATCAAACTTCTCAGCACAATAAATGCACACTGATGCCAGTGTACATTTTATTGTAAAATACACCCCAGAGGGCACCTACCCGTGTAGGCTGACTGGTTCTAGCAGCCTGCCACACTCGAGACATGTTGCTGGCCACATGGGGAGAGTGCCTTTGTCACTCTGTGGCCTGTAACAAAGCCTGCACTGGATGGAGATGCTATCACCTCCCCCAGGCAGGAGCTATAACACCTGGCAGTGAGCCTCAAAGGCTTACCCCCTTTGTTCCAGCACCGCAGGGCACTCCAGCTAGTGGAGTTGCCCGCCCCCTCCGGCCACGGCCCCACTTTTGGAGGCAAGGCCGGAGGAGATAATGAGAATAACAAGGAGGAGTCACTGGCCAGTCAGGACAGCCCCTAAGGTGTCCTGAGCTGAAGTGACTAACTTTTAGAAATCCTCCATCTTGCAGATGGAGGATTCCCCCAATAGGGATAGGAATGTGACCCCCTCCCCTTGGGAGGAGGCACAAAGAGGGTGTACCCACCCTCAGGGCTAGTAGCCATTGTCTACTAACCCCCCAGACCTAAACACGCCCTTAAATTTAGTATTTAAGGGCTCCCCTGAACCTAAGAATTTAGATTCCTGCAACTACAAGAAGAAGATGACTGCTGAGCTGAAAGACGCCTGCAGAAGAAGAAAAGAAGGCACCAACTGCTTTGGCCCCAGTCCTACCGGCCTGTCCCCTGCCTTCTAAAGAACCCTGCTCCAGCGACGCTTTCCCCAGGACCAGAGACCTCTGAATCCTCAGAGGACTGCCCTGCTTCAATAGAAACAAGAAACTCCCGAGGACAGCGGCCCTGTTCCAAAAAGACTGCAACTTTGTTTCAGAGGAGCAGATTTAAAGACCCCTGCAATCCCCGCAAGAAGCGTGAGACTTGCAACACTGCACCCGGCAACCCCGACTCGACTGGTGGAGAACTAACACCTCAGGGAGGACCCTCCGGCGACTCCGAGACTGTAAGTAACCAAAGTTGTCCGCCCTGAGCCCCCACAGCGACGCCTTCAGAGGGAATCCCCAGGCTCCCCCTGACCGCGACTGCCTGACTCTAAAATCCCGACGGCTGGAAAAGACCCTGCACTCGCAGCCCCCAGCACCTGAAGGATCGGAACTCCAGTGCAGGAGTGACCCCCAGGAGGCCCTCTCCCTTGCCCAGGTGGTGGCTACCCCAAGGAGCCCCCCCCTTGCCTGCATCGCTGAAGAGACCCCTTGGTCTCCCATTGATTTACATTGGAAACCCGACGCGTGTTTGCACACTGCACCAGTGCCGCTGAGGGTGTACTTTTTGTGTGAGCTTGTGTCCCCCCCCCCCCCGGTGCCCTACAAAACCCCCCTGGTCTGCCCTCCGAAGACGCGGGTACTTACCTGCTGGCAGACTGGAACCGGGGCACCCCCTTCTCTCCATTGAAGCCTATGCGTTTTGGGCACCACTTTGAAATCTGCACCTGACCGGCCCTGAGCTGCTGGTGTGGTGACTTTGGGGTTGCTCTGAACCCCCAACGGTGGGCTACCTTGGACCCCAATTTGAACCCCGTAGGTGGTTAACTTACCTGCAAGAACTAACATTACTTTACCTCCCCTAGGAACTGTGAAAATTGCACTGTGTCCACTTTTAAAACAGCTAAATGTGTTTTATGTAAAAAGTATACAGGGAGTGAAGAATTATTAGGCAAGTTGTATTTTTGAGGATTAATTTTATTATTGAACAACAACCATGTTCTCAATGAACCCAAAAAACTCATTAATATCAAAGCTGAATATTTTTGGAAGTAGTTTTTAGTTTGTTTTTAGTTTTAGCTATGTTAGGGGGATATCGGTGTGTGCAGGTGACTATTACTGTGCATAATTATTAGGCAACTTAACAAAAAAAAAAATATACCCATTTCAATTATTTATTATTACCAGTGAAACCAATATAACATCTCAACATTCACAAATATACATTTCTGACATTCAAAAACAAAACAAAAACAAATCAGTGACCAATATAGCCACCTTTCTTTGCAAGGACACTCAAAAGCCTGCCATCCATGGATTCTGTCAGTGTTTTGATCTGTTCACCATCAACATTGCGTGCAGCAGCAACCACAGCCTCCCAGACACTGTTCAGAGAGGTGTACTGTTTTCCCTCCTTGTAAATCTCACATTTGATGATGGACCACAGGTTCTCAATGGGGTTCAGATCAGGTGAACAAGGAGGCCATGTCATTAGATTTCCTTCTTTTATACCCTTTCTTGCCAGCCACGCTGTGGAGTACTTGGACGCGTGTGATGGAGCATTGTCCTGCATGAAAACCATGTTTTTCTTGAAGGATGCAGACTTCTTCCTGTACCACTGCTTGAAGAAGGTGTCTTCCAGGAACTGGCAGTAGGACTGGGAGTTGAGCTTGACTCCATCCTCAACCCGAAAAGGCCCCACAAGCTCATCTTTGATGATACCAGCCCAAACCAGTACTCCACCTCCACCTTGCTGGCATCTGAGTCGGACTGGAGCTCTCTGCCCTTTACCAATCCAGCCACGGGCCCATCCATCTGGCCCATCAAGACTCACTCTCATTTCATCAGTCCATAAAACCTTAGAAAAATCAGTCTTGAGATATTTCTTGGCCCAGTCTTGACGTTTCAGCTTGTGTGTCTTGTTCAGTGGTGGTCGTCTTTCAGCCTTTCTTACCTTGGCCATGTCTCTGAGTATTGCACACCTTGTGCTTTTGGGCACTCCAGTGATGTTGCAGCTCTGAAATATGGCCAAACTGGTGGCAAGTGGCATCGTGGCAGCTGCACGCTTGACTTTTCTCAGTTCATGGGCAGTTATTTTGCGCCTTGGTTTTTCCACACGCTTCTTGCGACCCTGTTGACTATTTTGAATGAAACGCTTGATTGTTCGATGATCACGCTTCAGAAGCTTTGCAATTTTAAGAGTGCTGCATCCCTCTGCAAGATAGCTCACTATTTTTGACTTTTCTGAGCCTGTCAAGTCCTTCTTTTGACCCATTTTGCCAAAGGAAAGGAAGTTGCCTAATAATTATGCACACCTGATATAGGGTGTTGATGTCATTAGACCACACCCCTTCTCATTACAGAGATGCACATCACCTAATATGCTTAATTGGTAGTAGGCTTTCGAGCCTATACAGCTTGGAGTAAGACAACATGCATAAAGAGGATGATGTGGTCAAAATACTCATTTGCCTAATAATTCTGCACTCCCTGTATATGCTATTGTGATTATTCAAAGTTCCTAAAGTACTTACCTGCAATACCTTTCAAATGAGATATTACATGTAGAATTTGAACCTGTGGTTCTTAAAATAAACTAAGAAAATATATTTTTCTATAACAAAAACCTATTGGCCTGGAATTGTTTCTGAGTGTGTGTTCCTCATTTATTGCCTGTGTGTATGTACAACAAATGCTTAACACTACTCCTTTGATAAGCCTACTGCTCGACCACACTACCACAAAATAGAGCATTAGTATTATCTATTTTTTCCACTTTCTTACCTCTAAGGGGAACCCTTGGACTCTGTGCATACTATTCCTTACTTTGAAATAGTGCATACAGAGCCAACTTCCTACACCATTGTTGTGAGAGACACTGTTGCAGCGGTCTCATGTTCAATCTTGCATGCAGTACTATTGCTATGCATGATGCCATCATTCCCAACAGTTTCATGATAAATCTTACTGTGTAATTCTGATTGGGCTGTATTTATGATATGAGGAATTGAAAAGCCTGTATCCTTTGTGGATTTGGGTAGGCTAATGCTTTTTTAGTATTGCACCTAGATAAGGTTGAACCTGTGCTGGTTGAAGATGAGATTCTTGGTAATTGATTGTGAACCCTAATGTGTGTAGGGTATCTATTGTGAATTGAGTGTGTCATGGGCACTGTAGAATATTGCTTTATTTTATTAGCCAATCGTCTATATAAGCGAAGACATGTATGTGTTGTCTTCTGAGGTGAGCTGCTACTACAGCTAGACAGTTTGTGAAAACCCTTGGAGCTGTTATGCCGAAGGGAAGTACTTTGAATTGGTAGGGTTTGCCTGCTATTACTAATCTTAAGTATTTGCGGTGAGTTGGATGTATGGGAATAAGGAAGTAAGCGTCCTTGAGATCTAAAGCAGTCATGTAATCGTGTTTCTGTAGTAGGGGAATTACATCCTGTACAGTGACCGTGTGAAAATGTTCTGACAGGATGTATAGATTTAGCGGTCTGAGATCTAGGATGGGTCTGAGAGTACCATCCTTTTTTGGCATATGGAAATATAGTGAATATACATCTGTTCCTAGTTGTGATATTGGAACCATTTCTATTGCTCCTTTTAGTAATAGAGATTGTACCTCTTGTTTTAGCATAACAATGTGTTCTGGAGAGAGCCTGTGAGAGTGAGGGGGAATATTTGGAGTAGAATTGAGTTCCAGGCAATAACCATTGCAGATAATTGAAAGTACCCACTGATCTGTGGTGATGTTTTTCCAGTCAGAGGGAAATTATATCAGTCTTCCTCCCACAGGACATGTATGGGATTGTGGGATGTTGAGGGAGTAATTGTTTGTGGGAGTGGTGACACTCTTTGAGGTATTAAACTTTCCTCTGGCTCTAAAGTTTTGGATTCTGTAAGAGCCTCTAAATGACCCTCTTGGATAATATTGCTGCGTTTGTTTGGGATGCAAGGAGGGAGCCTCTGTAGTTTAGGGTTTGAAGCCTCCCTTAAACTGTTGTTAGCGTAAGGAACCCCAAAAAGGTGTGGCATATGGGGCTCCCAAAGCTTTTGCACTGTCAGAATCCTTTCGGAGTTTTTCGATAGTAGTCTCTACTTCAGGTCCGAATAGATGCTGTTTATCAAAAGGCATGTTAAGCACTGCCTGCTGTATTTCGGGTTTAAACCCGGGGGATCTTAGCCATGCATGTCTTCGAATTGTTATGCTAGCGTTGATACTTCTAGCTGCAGTGTCAGCTGCGTCAAGGGAAGATCTAATCTGGTTATTAGTGATTGCCTGTCCCTCTTCAACAATTTGTTGCGCTCTCTTCTGGTGCTCTTTGGGTAGATATTGGGAGAACTCTTGCATTTCATCCCAGTGTGCCCTGTCATACCTTGCTAACAGGGCTTGGGAATTGGCAATAAAGCATTTGTTAGCTGCTTGTGTGGCTACCCTTTTATCCACAGCATCAAACTTCCTGCTTTCCTTGTCAGGGGGAGGAGTTCCCCTAAAGACTGGCTATTAGCCCTTTTCCTAGCAGCACTAACCACAATGGAGACAGGTGGTACTTGTTGGGAAATGTAGGCTTGGTCTGTTGGTGCAGACATTTTTTTTTTTTTAATCAATTCTTGGGGTTAAAACCCTAGCCTTGACTAGTTCCTTAAATATATCGTCTGCATGTCTAAGCATACCAGGCAGCATTGGTAAGCACTGATAGCGTGAGGGGGTATAGGATAATGTATTAAGAAGAAAATCCTCTCTAATGGTCCTGCATGCATCTGAACCCCATGGTATGCAGCTGCCGTAGATATGACCTGAGTGTAAACTGTACTATCATCTGGTGGCAAAGGTTAAGTAGGATAGAGTTCTGGGTCATTTGACAGTATGGGATCCGAGTCATACAAGTCCCAAGGGTCCACTGTATCTCCCTGTGAGTAGGTGTGGGAGTGTGATGGTGAGGGTAGTAGGTGGTGGAGAAAAAGAAAGCTGTGGCGAATGTGGTGGAGCAAGGTGGAGAGGTGATGGCTTCTTTCTTTTAAATATTTTTGTTAGTGGTGGAGCAGTGGAAAGAGTCTCTTGAAACGCCAGTCCTGTCTCTTCTGTATAGAAGGATGTTTTTGGCCCTGAAATGGTACTTAGTTTTTTCGGTCCCGAAGATAGCATACCATGTGCTGATCAGTGTAAGGGAATTTCACGTGGCATCGAGGACAAAATCGGAATGGAGTCCGATCCATCAGGTTATGGCGTGATAGGCCTGAACAGGCCCAAGAAGGTTGCAAGCACCCGAAAGGGCGTTTTCTTGATCCCGACGGTGCTACCTAATCGATTGCAGAAGTAAACGCAGTCGAAACAATACAGGCAGTAGAATAAAGCTAATATAAAGTTTCCGAATTGAAAGTCTCGGCGCGAGAGGATACACGTCCGAACCAGACGGCGGAAAGGAAACAATCTAACATGAATGTGCCAATGCGAGATTCCAACTAAGAAACAATGTTCTAACAGTAACGCTGAGAGGCCCAGATTACAAGTCCAGCAGAAGAGAATTAACAGCAGGCTGGTGTTCCCACACCCAGTTTCCCCAGTGCAAGAACTCAGCAATAATTCCACCCAGTAAAGCTGCATAAGGCTTTGGCTGTAACAGCCAAGCCTGGAAACCAGACTTTTCTAGAAAGAAAGGAGCATTCATTGCTCCCCCTGCCAGAAATAAGCAGTTAGTAAGGTTTTTAAACCCCATGAAATTTCACACGGTGAACCTGGGTACATTCAGTCTTTCCCATTTTGCAGTGTTTAAGTTGTAATTGCACTGTAATAGCACCAAGTTAGCGCATAGTAATATAAATTTCGATTGTGCAGTTTCCACCACACCAATACCGAGCAACATGTATTTAGGGACGATGTGGGGAAGTGGAGCCACTGTCCTCAGTTTAGGAACTATCAACACGCAGAAAACTGTATTTAACAGTACTCATTATATTTGCATACCCCTTCTTAACCTCGTTGAGGCACTGAAGAACCTTGGCAGATAGGTGTCAAACCACACAGTGGAGGAGTGCTGAATTGGACAAGTGTTGATTTTCAATGTGGTGGTGCTCTTATCGTATCTGAGGCTGCATTACAATAATCAGTTCTTGTGGGTAATTATGTGAATCTCTAAGCATACTTTTGGGCAAAGCCTGAGCAACTCACACCCAGTGCTGGATACCGCAGTTAAGAAAAATGCTACTTACAGTGACCAGAGAGGTGGGCAAGCGACAGACTATATATAACCATCAGTGATATAGATTATAAATGCTTTGAAAAGTATCCAATCGGAGCTTCAGACAGCACTTCATTTTATACACAAGTCACATCGACCATAGGCTTCTGACATGGCACAGAGAATGTACAATGGATATTGACACTTCAAGTCAATATCTGAGACTGCTTGTAATATTAGACATCATCAGGTACTGCTGACTAGTACAAACCATTTCTAGTTAGTATCTGGCACGGTCAGTTAACTCTCAGACACTCCTAGTATGTCAGTGACTGACAATTCAGATCAGAAATTGTAAACCTAGTCATGGCAAGAATGGTTCGCTTGCTTGCGAAACAGGAAGCTAAACGCTTTTTGAACTAGGGAAGGAGACAAGTCAAGTGGAACTATTATTTGAGTCACGACTTAGAGCTCCCACTCAAACCAAACCAAAGAAAGTAATACATAAACAGTGGGCAATTCAGATTTCAGGACCTTTCAATCTCCAAAAACAATGTTTTCTTTAAAATGTAGTAAATTAATTAACAATTCATTGGTCCAAACAAGAACCAGATCCACACAACCAAAAAAAAAAAAACCAGTCAATTTGCAATATCTGGTCACTATCATTGTGGTCAATGCAATATTTGCCCATTTACAAAGCAAGCAAAATAACTTGACGGGTAAAGAAACCCTGTGTTTATTGAAACACCATACATACTGACTCTGCAAAAGTCCTTAACATCATTGTCTGTCCATAGAAGTACCTTCAGATGTAAAGCAAGCATTTGCAATGCAATAGGTATTGTATTTGCTTACGTTAGAGCTATTGGCATTGTAAATTCATAACTAAACCTTTCTTTCCACTAATTGGTCAACCGTGCCTCATAATTTTGTCTTTTCCTGCCATATAATTCCAGTGGCTCTGCATGGAACTAAAGCACTTTCATTTACCTTCTTTCTCTATCTGTAGCACAAAGTGAAAATGTTGCCGTTTAGCATCCTAATTTAAATCTGACATGGTAATTCCAATAAAATATCACTTTCACTACCTACCATCATCCACAGCTTGCAATTGTCTTCTCCATGCGACGAGTGCACACCCACAATCTGTGATCCATAATATTCCTTTTGGTGAGATGGTGTGTGTGAGATGCAATTGCAGCACCAACGATAAATTCCTCACACAGATTCAATATGTCAAACAGAGATTTACTAAGAGAGGATACAATAATAAGATCCTTTCCAAAGCGGAAAAACGAATCATGAGCATATCTAGTAAAGATACTTTGGGGGGACAAAAGGAATTGCACGGAACTGTTGTCATTTGTGACCCGATATTCAGTTCACAACCAAAATATTTTTAAGATTTCAAAACGCCCGCCAATGGCATTTGTTGACTGATATTCCGGGACTTAAGGCTGTCATTACTATGTACTTCATGCTGTAACAAGATTACTGTGAAAAAATTGTTTTGGAATTGGAAAGAAATAAACAGAAAATCTGTTTCATCGCTACCATAAGAGAATTGGACTCTCTTTATACTCTATCTAAACAATTGCTAATCAAGTGGTGCACCACCTTTATAGTTTAAGTCTTTGAAAGTACTTTCCTCTTAGACATTCCGTCTAATATTCACTCAAAAATATATATATTTTTTTTTTTAAAGGGAAAAAAATAATGAGTTGTATCAATTTATTTGTCCACACTACCCGGCTTTTCTGAGAATAAAATGATTCAGTTTTAAGCACCTTTTCTACAGGGTGATCACCTATTTTAGTGAGAATCTTTGGCAAAGCATGAAAAATAACAGTAAAGAACAGGTACAGATATACAATTCTCTGTTTTTTTCATATAAGGGTCCCAAATGACTTTTAGCGCTTAAGGAACTAAATGGGACTCCAACTTCCATCATTCCCAAGAAAGTGTGTGTAGGACTGATGCATTTGACGTCGGCACGCCGTGCTGCATCATGAAGCCCACAACGAGAAACCAGCACTTCCGACCACCTCGAACAGCAGCTACCTGAGCACTCATTGTTAGGCAGCTGGCAGACAGGGCACATTTAGGTTTGCTCTCATGCATATCCACCTTGAAGGAGGAAGCGGAGGCTGGGTCCCAACTACTCAGTAGATTAACAGAGAAAGAAGGGAATCAGGGAGACTACCTTCCTCCTTATTCACATGGCTAAGACGACTGCCCTAACCACTATTGACTGCGCTAGAAGTCAGACTTATGACGAGAGCACAGTCATCTCATTGAAT
Organism: Pleurodeles waltl; assembly: GCF_031143425.1. Lineage (NCBI taxonomy): Eukaryota > Metazoa > Chordata > Amphibia > Caudata > Salamandridae > Pleurodeles > Pleurodeles waltl. The sequence goes on along the minus strand of NC_090448.1, from coordinate 888,701,140 downwards.
CAGCGGCTACCTAAAGTGCATAACTTCTTAAGTAGTTTCGTTAATACAACAAAAGCCCACGCTTGAGCAAATGGTTTTAATACTTGAACCAGTAAGATGCAAAACGGTTCTCTCTCATTCCTTTTTCAAAAGTGCGACTACAGAGGAGTGTCCCCCCCGATATACCCATAGATATCCAGAACCACCTCAAAGTCAGAATAAGTACTTTAGTGGATACACTGAGTTAAAGTTACTGGACAATAATGCATGCTGAATAGGCTTTTGAAGGAAGGCGGAAACATGTTGCCACTGCCATAAAGGTGGATGAGTCATTACCACTCAGACACCTTGGACGTTTTATTTTTAACCATATCTAGGGTACTCGATAATTAAATGGAAATTTATTGAGAATATCCCAAAATATTTTTATTTATCTGGATCCCTGCTATAATCTAGTTGTCATTCATCTAAGAACTCCCAGAAATTGTAGAGTCTGCCACTGTAGTAGTTACCTACTGTGGTGTGGATATTCACCTTTGATGAAACTTACCACAATAAGTTGTGGGGGAGGCGTTTACTGCAAAATCACCACCACATTGTAAGCCCCACCTGGCCGTTTTTATGTGTTTCGAGTTTAACCTAGGGAGGATTCGACCATGTCTTTTTCCTCTCTCACCTTATGTACCACATGTATAGAGTAACTTACCACCACACCTCTGTTCGCTGTACTTGTACTCATGGCCCTGAACTACTACAAAGGCCTGGCAATGAGCATTTCTAAGCCCTCCTCGCATTATTCATCACATTCCAAAAACAAAACAAAAAACGTATCTTCTACCACTCTCAAAAGGATAGCCTTCAAAATAATTTTGGTACATATGAAATGGATCAGCTTTGACCTGCAAGCCTGGGCACCTGAGCCCATTCTGAAAAAAAGTATCTTCACTAAGCAAATAGACAAACTGTAAGATGGTAAGTAAAATCGAGAAGAAAAATTACGGGACTCAGCAAGAAATAGCAGACACCCCTCTAATCAAAAGAGCAGCAACAAGGGATGATAGGGCATCTGTAAAGATCAGTAGAGTAATTATACAAGGTTCAGAGGTTCCTAGGATAGGTTTTGTATTTCTTTGTTAATTATACTAGCAGCTCTGTTTTTACAGTATCTCTAGGCATGGTTGTATTAAGCTCAATAATAACTGTGCATTGTTGGCAGCCTGTCTCAGTGTCCAACAGTAAATGCCTGACACTGCAGTATGTCTCTAAGAAAGCCTCATGCACATTACAAACACAACGTGCAGAGTTTGCAGTCTCGCTGTATACTTCAAGAACATTGTACATATGGGGTGGCGTGTCTGGCCTGCCGGCAAGATGGCCGGCACCTCGTGAGGCTCTGCCGGGCTTAGGGCTTAATCCTGCATTTCTCCTGTTGAAGCGGCTGATACAGCGCTCCCCCGGCTGGACAAGTCGTCGCAGGTGGCGGCGCTCCCGCACTTTCCTGGTCCCGGGCTGGAGGGGGCTCTGCGGCTGCCGGCGGCAGAGGAGCAGGCTTGGGCCTGTGCTTGGCCTGCGGCGCGTTCCTGTTTTGCTGCCGGCTAGGCGCCGGAGGAGTTGCCGCTGGATGTTTGCTGGGGCCGGCCGTTTGCGAGGTGTCTTCTGAGGGGTGGGCTTGGCGGTTGCATCGAACCGCAGCCCCACACCCCTGCAGCCCATGCGGCGCTGCCCTGCTTTTGCCGCTGCGGGCTCGGCGGCTCCTGACGGGGCAGGGCTCCTGGACGGCCGTTGAGACTTGCCCGGCCTTGGAGTCTTCGGCAGGGGCGGCGCCCCCGGACTTGGTGCTTGGGTGGAGCCCCTTCCACCGTGGGGGTGGGGGGACCTGGATGTGGCCCTGTACTTGGACTGGGTTGCTCAGCCTCGCCGGCGGGGGTGCTTGAGGGAGGGCCCTCTGGGCGGCCCCATCGCCAGTCAAATCGGACCGGGGGGTCATCTTGTGGTCATTTTGGATTTTTTGGAGCTGGCGGCGACGTCCTGAGCTTGAGGAGACCTGTTCTGGAGCTTGTATTGTGCCCACTGTCTGTCTGGTGGTGGGCTGCCGAACTTGAAAGTGGGCTGGGACTGGTGACTACGGATGAGAGGCCCGCTGCCTGTGAGATACTGTGTCATTCTTGGAGACTTCTACTTGCGGTGATACCCCTGGGGCAAACTTGGTGTGCTGGTTTCCCCTTTTCAGGACTTTGTGGTGAGTTTTCCTTTGTGGACTTTCGGTGGCTGTTAGTATGGGAAAGGCGGAGCAGAGGCAGGTGAAGTTCTCCTTTGACGGAGGAAGAGAGGCGCTTCCGCCTCTCAATCCGGGGAGCTGCCGATGGAGGAAGGACCTTCGGACACATTGGTCAAAGCCATGTTTTTGGATCTTAAGAACAGCTTAGCTGGCATAGACGCTAAACTAGATCACTTAACCGAGCAGATGGACCGCAACAAGGCCAGGTTGGATGACCATGATGTTCCTTTTGACCAGTTAGAGAGGCGCACCTCGGAGCTGGAGGATCAACGGTTGCTGATGGAACGAGTGCTGGAGGTAATACGCAATAAAAATGAAGATTTGCAAGTAGGGTCGCGCTGTAACAACATCAGAATGTTTGGTCTCCCGGAATCCACGGGCAGGATGGGGGACTTTGTGGAGAAAATGCTTGCAGACCTATTTCCTGGAGAGCTTTCCTGGATGCTTGTGATGGAGAGAGCCGACAGGTCGCTCGGGCCTCAGCCGCCGCCCTGGACTCCGCCGCAACCTATTATCCGCCTGCTGAACTACCGTGATAGAGATGCTGTGCTGAAGTTGGCCAGAGAAAGACGTCCTGTGATCTACAAGAACTTGGAGCTGAATGTTTTTTTCAGATTACACTCCAAGTGTGCAGGCGGCGCCGCAGGGATTTCCTGACAATTAAACGCTCGCTAAGTCTGACTGACGCTCGATTGTTTTGGTGGTGCTAGGGAGGGTGACTTTGATTAGCCGTCTTATCTGGAATGTGCATGGCTTGAATGACAGGGGCAAGGTGCTGCTCAGGTCTGTATGTGCTGGCGCTGAACATAACCATATGCATGCTGCAGGAGACTCATTTGGGGACGTCTACGCTGAACTGCTTGAAAGCTGGATGGATTGGTGAATGTTATGGTGCAGTGTTCTCGCAGTATGAGAGGGGCGTGTCGATCCTGCTAGATAGTGGGCTGCAATGGCGCACTCACTGAGTAATAGTGGATCCGAATGTGCGCTATGTTTTGCTGAGTGAAACGCTACTAGATAGGCCTTGCAGGCTTGTCTCGGTTTACGGCCCTAATGTTGACGACCCTGAATTTTTTCGCGAAGTCTGGCGTCTGGTCGACTCAATAGGGAGTGGCACTGTGATTTGGGGAGGAGACTTTAATGTGGTCCTAGACCCGGAGAGGGATTGGGAAAGTTTGTCCAGGGCGCGACCCTCCGCTGCTGCTACTGCTTTGTCGACTGTCATGAGTGACGGCGCCTTGATTGATATAAGGAGGGCGAAACATGGGATAAGAGGGAGGGCAAATGTGTCAACTATGTGCACAATAGTTGGACCTGCATAGATCGCTGGCTGGGCACGCAGGATGTGGAACTTTGGACACGGTCGGTGGAGCACTTGGCCCGAACTCTGTCGGACGACTCCCCGGTTAAGTTAGAGCTGGCGATGCCTGGGGCACCGAGTGCAGCTTTTAACGGGCGTCTGCCTCAGGGGGCTCTCCGTGATGCAGCGTTCCGGGAGGAGGTTCATGAGGCGTTCATTCCATTTTTTGACGGGAACAGTGGGTCGGTAGACTCTGGCGGGATGCTCAGGGAGGCCATTAAGGTGGTAATTCGCTGAAGTGTGCCTTTCGAAGTGGCACGGGGTGCTCCGAGCGCTGCGGCGGGAGCTGGCCGATTTGAAGGCGCAAATTGCTGAGCTGGAGGCGAAATTAGTGGCAGATTGGTCTGGCGATACGTTGGCGGCTTTGCGGAGCGCGGTATCTCTGTACGAGGCGGCCTCCCTGCGGGAAGTTTTCTTTTTGGGGAAGTACGCCAAGGCGAGGTGCTATGGCGCTGGAGATAGGGCCGGGCGCACGCTGGCAAATATGTTTCGTAAGCCCTGGGCTAGCAGCTATGTTACTGAAATAGATGTGTTGGAGGGTGAGCGCGTGGCGTGAACGGGGGGGGTGGGAGTCATGAAAGTTTTTACTAGATACTTTAGGGATTTGTATTCTGCACCCACCGAGTTGAATGGTGAAGCTTCACAGGAATATTTCTCAGAGATTAGTTTGCTCTGGTTTGACGATGTACATAGCGCTTATTTTGATGCACTCTTCTCTGTGGAGGAGGTGAAAGCCGCAATTAGCGTCTTGCCCGGTGACAAGTCCCCAGGACTAGATTGCCTGATCCATGCTTTCTATAAAGAATTCTCTGACATTCTAGCCACCCAACTGTTGGAGGTTTACGCTGAGGCGATGGAGAATGGAGCTCTTCCTGCCTCCCTCTGGGAGGAGCTGTTTCGATTCTTAAGCCCGGAAAGAACCCCCATAGCTGCGACTCGTACCGGCCACTCTCTATGATCAACGTAGATAATAAAATTTTGGCTAAGATTATAGCGCAGCTATTGGAGCCGTTGATGCCACGGTTGGTGCTCCCTGACCAGTCTTGATTTGTGCCGGGGCGGTCGACGACGCATAATCTGAGAACATTCTTTGCAGTTGTGTGTGGCTTTGCGACGGAGGAGGCGGCTGCGGCAGTGTTTTTGGATGCCACAAAGGCGTTTGACTCGCTGGCGTGGCAATATTTATCTGCATAGCTTGGCAGGGTAGGCATGAGGGCGCGATTTGTGAAACTGATTCGATTGTTTTACACCAATCCTGTCGCTCGACTGCAGCTGAATGGTAGTATTTCTGACCCCTTCCCGGTAGCCCGGGGATCCGCCAGCGTTGCCGCCTGTCCCAGTTACTTTTTGCAATAGCAATTGAGCCGCTAGCAGCTTTTCTGCACCAACACCATAACAGCAGGGGGATGCCGTTCCGGAAGCGACCTATATTAATTTAGATGTATGCTGACGACATTGCGCTGTATATTCGTGAGCCGAGCAAGAACCTAGATGTGCTGCCTAATAAAGTTGTTCGATTTGGCGGCTTCCCTGGCATAATGATCAATCGGTCTAAATCGGTTGTGTTGCCACTTACTACTGGAACGGCGAGCTTCTTGTCCCCGTATCCTAGTGAGTGGGCGAGCGGACCGGTTAGATACTTGGGAATTTTGCTGAGCTGTGATGTTGAAACTCTTTGGCTGGCTAATTATGGCAGGCTAGTAGCTTGGCTGGAGGACAGGATCGCGGTGTGGCGCTTGCCGCCGCTGTCGCTTATAGGGCGCATTGCCAAGATGGCTGTGCTGCCAACATTTCTGTATTTATTTGTGAACCTACCTCTGGCGCTTACTGCTGGTTTTTTGCGGCGTCTCCGTTCGGCCCTAGTTCGGCTGGTCTGGGCGGGTGGGCAGCCTAGGATTGCTTGGGAGAAGCTGACGCTGCCTTTCGAGTTGGGTGGCCTTGATGCCCCCGATTTAGAGCTTTACTACTATTGTGTGCAGGCCCACTTTGCGTACTATTGGATTCGCCCCATGCACTATCTACCGCATCTTGCGCCTGAGAGCGATGCAGTGTGGTCGGATAGGCTGCTGCGGGTCCCGTGGGGTAGATACAGCGGCGTGCACCTCCGGGGTTTGGGTGGCTTTATTGCGCCGGTCAAATGCATATGTGAAACCTTTGCTCCTGCGATGCCGGTGCTTGATGCCGCTGATGAGGATGTCCTGGGATGTGCAGTCGGGCCTGGCTCCTTTGGGAGATTGGTTTTGGGGCACGGGGGGGCAGCTGATCTCCCCAGAGGAGGTGCTTGGAGATGGAGCAGATAATGCTTTGCACCGGCTATATGTTCTGCGTGTTTATGCGATGCTCAGTACGCGATTTGCGGGTCTCCTGACAATATGCCAGGCGCTGGAGATGTTGTGGTGTGCGCAGTCGCCGCGCAAACTCATTACTAAGCTGTATGGGTGTCTGCAGGAGCAGCAGAGGGACATTGCCACATCTGCTAAAGCCAGGTGGGAAATGGATGTCAGGGAGGACATTTCTGAGGCAATGTGGAAGAAATGCTGTGCACACGAGAGCACTGTCGCCGAACTATCGACTGCGGCTTATTCATTTTAAATTCCTACATCGTTTATATTACACCCCTCGAAGTCTATATGCTATGGGGCTGTGCGCAGATGGTAATTGTTAAAGGTGCCACGCCCCTGATTTTCTGCATTTGGCGTGGAATTGTGGGGAAGTGCCTGCTTTTTGGCTGGAAGTGATGCAAGCGATTGCGGAGATGACTGGCTTGTATCTGCCCCTCTCCCCTGTGCTGGCGCTGCTTGGACTGGTGAAACAGTGCCTCCTGTGAGTTGCAGTCAAGTTATTCTATCAACTTTGCTCACCTGGGGGGTTGACAGTGGTGTGCGAACTTCATTTGGGAGTTGAGAAACTGGGGTATTTGGACAAGCGTGCACTATGATGGTGTTTATGGTTATGGACACAGTGTCTCTCGGAATTTGCAGTCATCAGTCCCTTTACCACACATACCATCCACTTGTTGTCCCCCGGCTTGGCGGAGACTGGTGGGGCTGTTGCTACTGTTGGCTAAGCGTGGAGTGGCGATGTGTTGGGGGAGGGGCCGGGCCCCTCGCGGGGCTGACTGGCTGCGAGATGCGGCATTCTGTCAGGAGCAGTTAACGACTTTTTGGGAACTGGTCCCTAAGGGCTCCCGCCCGAGGGACATAATAGGCACCCCTGCGCTCCTTTTTGGAGACTCATAAATGAAATGTTGTGTGCCTTTTTTGGTTGGCCATGAACATGGAGAATCAGCTCTGGCTGTTGCTTGTCAGCGCCATGTCTGATGCTGGGGTGGATGACTGTGCTGCCTGTGTCCCTCTCTGCCGCCCCTCATCTCTCTCTTGTTGGTTTTTCGCCCTGGGAGCGTGGTAGCATTTAGGCTCTATCCTTGCAGTGTGTTTCTAATGCTATTCCCAATGGTTAGTACATGTTGTGTTGAATGGAATTTGATATACTGAGTAAATTGGGAATATTTCCCTTGCTATATCTTATCATTGACTGGTTAAAAAAAAAAAAACAGTTGACGCTTGGACACTGCCGAATTATCTGGGTCTGTATTTGTTCTGCTCCTGGGCTTGTTGTTGTATGTTTATCAAACTGAATAAATAAATAAAAATAAATAAAAAAACATTGTACATATAGTGCATTATCTACAGTTCGTCTCTGGTTTATTGTATTACACACTGTAGTGTTAAAGCAGTGAGTCCTAGCAATAGATTAGTCCATTTAGATGAATCCTGCTGGAACCTAAGCTGTCACTGCACAGCTGTGTGAGCGCGATCCGCTAAAGAAGCCCGAATACTACAAGTCAAGAGGGAGCTGTTGTGGCAGAAGACTTGAGGGGTGAAGATTCATGATACAATGTGGCAGGTGCATATCTTGTGCGTGCTTTGCCAGTGTGCTTTTTTTGTCACTGAAGAGGAGTTCTTGAACTATACTGCACACACACTGCAGGCAGACCAGACGTACTTGGAAATGGCAGACTTCCAATGCTCAGTGCTGCCCAGGTTTGGTTCCAGGAAGTGTAGAGTAGACCTTTCAGAGCTACATGCGCCCACAAGCATTGGAGATCCAAAACTGTTGTTTTCAAGATGGTAGAGGATCTACTGATACGAGTTCAAGTGGAAAGCATCGGCCTTCTTGAAACAATGGCAGTCAACACTGAGCACTCATTCTGGGGAACTTAATCAAGTCATAGATATTTATGTATTTAGTGTTCTGTGCACTGCTCTTTCTGTATGTGCCCAGAATTTAAGAATATTGTGGTAGATTATAGCGCAGACAGTGCATATCTGCCTATGCCAGACTTCCGGTCAGAAAAAGGAGGGCACCTGACTACCAATCCAATGCAGGCATTGTTGTGGGCTGCATTTTAGGGCGATGCCTACCAGGCCATCCAGCTGTCTGGCTGTGAAAAGATTCTTGTGAGCATTCTGAAAGCTTAAACTGGGAATGTATTCCACCCATTGCTCACCAATGGCTTTGTGGTTTGTAACTCAAATTTTCTGGATTTGATTGAGGCTGTCCAGCATGTCTTCATCCTTCCCGACGAGGAAAGCTTGTTCACTATTGCTCCTTTGATTCTTGCACAAGTTCTCACTTTCTCTAAACAGGCCTTTAAATTTTGTTCTTAACTTGTCATATTTGCTGTGTGTTCAAACAGAGGTCAAATGTCAGGCTCTGCCTTTAGAGAGAGATTGGTGTTAACTTTTCTTTCTCTGACTTCAAAGTGAGAGGATTTATGTGACAATCTTGAAGGTACTGGCAAGAAACTTCTTTTTAGCACAAAACAAATGTCGGTAAATGAACTGTGCAAATATTTCAAAACACATCAGAAATAGAAAAGCACAGATGAAGCAATTTTCTTGTAATTCTTAAGTGTGGTGGACAAATATTTTAATATGATCAAAATAAATTAGTACAGTAGGTGATGCCATTTTCACAAATTGTGAGCTGCAGTGTTATCAGTAAAACTATATGTACAAAGGTAATGCTAATTTCAACTGAAAGGCGCGGTCTGAAATGTCAGTGGGCTACCACACCGTGCCACTCCACTCTGACACTTTACTCCAAGTCACTCTATGCCGCTTCATTTTAGGCTGCTCCACAAGCCGCCAAGCCACTTCACTTGAGGCCTCTCCAGGACACAACGCTTCAATCCACTTCACTTTAGGCCGCTCCACGATACAATGCCCTATGCCACTCCAGGCCACGTCACTTTAGGTTACTACATGCCCAGACGCTTCATGCCACTCTAGGCCACTTCACTCTATGCCACTTCATTCAGGGCTGCTACACGACGCTCTACGCCACTGTAGGCTGCTTTATTTTTAGGCCACTACACGACACTCCATGACACTCTAGACTGTTTCACTTCAGGCCACTCCACGACAAGACGCTCCATCTACACCACTCTAGACTGCCTCACACCACTCTAAGCTACTTCACTTAAGGTTTTTCACTACAACACGCCACACCATTAGGCCGCTTCTCGATACGATGCTCCAAGCCACTCTAGGTCACTTCACTTTATGCCACATCTCAACACAATGCTCCAAGCCATTCTAGGCTGCGCCATGCCACTAGGCTTCTCTAGGACACAATAACCCTACTCCACTGTAGGGCGTTCCAAGCCACTCTAAGCCACTCCACGACACTCTTCGATACTCTCCTATACGCCACTTTTAAGCATTCTGAACAGCAGCCACACTGGTGTGCAACATGGCTAAAATTCATTAACAAACCCAAAAGCTCTTGCATAGGTTAGACCCACTGGCTTTGCAAATGGTTGCTAAAAACTGCTCTGTTATGCTGAGACCACCCCAAGTGACCTAATGTTTTTATGTGTGCACTACCAATGCTCAGAGTTGATGAACCAACAGTGTATGTGTGTGTGCACCTGCGTGAGAGACACTGAAATTATATATTATGCGTTAATCTGAAAAATGCTGTGGGTGGAGCCAAAATGACAACCAATAGAGTTAATGTCTAAAGTGGGCTCACCCAAACAAACAAACAGCTTAAGAGCTTAAAATCGATGTACAGCCCCTACATCTCTAGGAGTATTTTTGCTATTAGTATACCATTGCATTGTCTGTAGGTGGAAGTGTAGTGGTGACAGAAAATCATACCAGAAAGCTAAAGCTGTTTGGAGCAAGACCAAAAAGGGATCTCAATGCCTTCACATCGTAATGTAAGCCTGCAAACACATCTTTGGTGTTAGGACTTACATTTGTTACACATTGTAAGAAAACGTACCCAAACAAATTAGTGTGCCTTAAGAGTTACAGGAGAAACAAGCTCTAGTTTGACAGCATGCTAATGCCTTTGACAATCACAGAACATTGGGCGGAGAAGTACAGGAAGGCTTTGAATATTTAGTGCCCAATAATAAAGGTATGTCTTTCTAGCTTCTGCAATCACATTAAAATAGGAACTGAATAACATCATCTCATAAATGCGCATAATCATCCATTAGCAATATATACCAAGTTTGAGAAAATGCAGTTGTAGACATATGATTTTCTAACCAGTTTGAACCTTTTCATTACTTTAAGACGAAACTGAATGGACTAGGTCTGTTGAATCCAAAAATTATACTGTTAAAACTGTGTTCAGACCTTAATTCTTGGCCGCTGTCCTTTTAAGGCATATTTCGCAAGGTTTTCAATTAATTAGATTAGGCATTCTTATATTTAAGAATTTCGCATTAATTCCACGGAACTGCTCCTCAGGAATATTTTTGAATAAATTTAGAAACTGGGTAAAAACACCTTGTTGCCAAGACAGTTGTTTGCATTTTACGTAGTTCTATCCTATTAACGCAGTGAGCAACACTTTACCATGCGGTTAAAGCCTATTTTGCATGCTGACAACAATATCCTATTCTACCTACACTTCTGAATTCACCTAGCATAAATGAATAAAAGGACAATGGTATGAGCCCTAATATTTAAGAAAATACTGCAAAAAACGAACCATCATGCCAATCACACAGAGTTTAATTTGATATAAATACCTGGAGATAATCAGACTGAATAATGGTAAGCAAGTGATCCTTGGTTAGTTCATAAAAAACGTCCGACATCATGACCTGGGTAAACTCCTCACAGAGGAAATGTAAAGCTTGTCGATGCACCCACTTGGAACCATATGGCTGAGAACTCCACTTGAGGATTGCAAGGACAGTTTCTAAAGAGACGCTCTCTGCTATTATATCCTCACAGCCTACAAGTAAATCAAAATCATTATTCAGTTATTTGATGTATTCAACGAAACTTAAATTAGATAAAATTGTTACAAATACAGAACAATTAAGTGGTAAAATAAAGAGTCCATAAATTGTGGTATATATAGATTTACAAAATGCATGTCTTGCGCTGAATCAAAAAGAACTGACGTTGTTAACTGTTGCTCTAATTTACTATCGCACATAAGGATTTATTTTTTGAAAGATTTAAAACAAATACAGTCTAGAGTTCTTTCTGAACTAGTGCACTTCAGATGTGCTGCTAGCTCCCCCTTTTAGTCTTGTAATAGTCCACCTTAGTACGCTGTCAACATAAAACAAGTCTAACTATAACGTATTTACAAGCATTTTTAGTTTATTCTACTGCTGTCCTGTGTACCAGCAATTGAAGGATGCTATTTAGTACCCAATGGCAGGACTCAATTAAATGAAATGGTGCACAAGGTCTTCATTTATAAAAGATCAAAACGTGTACAACAAACACATCTAAAATTACAAGTACTATGTACAGTTTACTGACCTACTCACCTGGCATTGGAGAGGGACAAGGACCAGGTCAGGTCATGTATGGCTCTTTCCATAGTAGGCCAAATGAAGGCAACGCAGCATAGTTGATCATTGCTCCCTTTGTAACATTCCAAGGAGTAAGTAGAGGAAGGGAAAATGGCTCAATAGTTATTGTGACTGCACACTATTTATACCAAGTCCTTGAGAGAAGGAATAGAACTTGTATTTTTCTGCTAGGGACATACAGGGAATGAAACGTGCTGGATTTTAGTGCAAGTGCTGCTGGTCAATGTGTGCCACACAGTGAATTGGTTGAGACAGCTGAAAATGAGCTCGGCTAAACACGATGGACCAGTAACTGTCAGGGAAGTCACTGGATTATTGTATCTTTTTATGTTGCATCTGTACAACATATAATACGTTTCTTGCTTGGTGGCTGGCTGAACATAAAGATGTGTCAAAAGCTTACGTTTTCTGGTTTTCTATTTGCTGGCTTTATTTGCGTTTGGCTCCCCAGCTTGTCCCTCCCGTTGCCTAACCCATTTACACTGTATTCTTCCACGAGTTCCCTTTCTGAAAACAGGCCTTTGTATCTTGTTTTTATATTGACACATTTGCTGTGCATTCAAACTTAGACGTCAAATGACAGGTACTGTCTTCGGAGGGCACTTGTTTACTTTTCTTTCTCAGACTTCAAAGTGAAAGGACTTGTGTTAAAATGTTGCTGGATACAGGGGGTAGGAAAGACGTTTTTACTAGCACACAAACATGCAAATAAACTGAGTATTTCAGAATATATGAGAATTAGGAACACAAAGCACATTTTTTGTGATGTCTGAAGTGTGTTGGAAACAAATACTTTAATATGATGAAAACAAATCATACTAAGTGATGCCATTTCCACACTGCGCACTGAATAGTTTTATTAGTAAAACTGCATGCCAGTGCAAATGTAACGGTCATTTCAATTGAAAATGTGTTGTCTGTAATGGCAGTGCACTACAATACCATGCATAGTCCGCACTATGGCACAGCACTGAACTATACTCTGCACCACTCCACTTTACACACCACTGCACCATGCCTACGCCTCTCTACTTACTCCTGTACCACTCTACTCTATGCAAATGCACTCTTCACCATTGGACTCTACTCCACTCTAAGCCACTATACTCTGTCACTGCACTTGGACACTCTATTCCTCTGCACCACCATGCTATGCACCAACACATGCCAATGCACTCTACACCCGTCCAATCTACTCTGCCACTCCACTGAACGCCACTCCACACTATGCCACTACAATATACAACACTAGTCTCCATTTCACTCTATGACACGCCATGTGACTCTCCTGAACGCCACTAACTTTTAGCCATGCTGAACAGCAGCCACGCTGGTATACATGACGAAAACACACTGACAAAGCCAACAGCTCTTGCATAGGTGAGACCCATTAGCTTTGCCAATTCTTGTTTCATTTTAGTTACTTTGGTACCCACATGGCCTACAGCGTTTCACTCCTTAGTACTACTAGGTCACATTTTCTTTGACATAAATGTGAATTTGAGGGATTTTGTTAAAAAAGTTAATCTATAAGTGACAGTAGTTGATCATAATATATTTGGAGGCCATACTATGCTAATAAGATGAAAAAGACCAACTTATTGTACAAATACTTCACATCAAAATAAAGTTAAACGTCATCCTTGAGTTAATTCAATTCAGTGACCACTTCACAAAGCACAGAAAACTATAACCTATGTTCAGACAATGTGTAATGCCTGTAGGTCCCCCCCCCCTCTAAAATGTAAAAAGATGAATATCTATATCATGATTATGCTATATATAATGATTATGCTCTATTGTGCCTTGTATATATGTTTTTCTCCTTTACTGTTTTTGTCTTTTCACACTTGCAACAGCTATTGACTTGTCTACTTGTAATTTATATCAACTATTTGAACAGTATTCTTAGGTAACGTTTTGTATTGGATACTTTTCCCTATATTGAACATTATCTATTTAGGTGGAAACGTTTTTATATTCAATGAACGTTAACAGACATGTTTACTGTAAATTTATAATAATGTGAGTAACTGATTTTGTCTATGTCTTGCAGTTGTAGAGTTACTTTTTGGAAACTTGTATTAGGCCTTGAGGAAGCAATAAACATTACAAAACACATGCTGGCCATTTCAAAGTGACATGTCTATACCACTTCAACGCTAAATATTTCAGGGATCCCATTTGAGCCTGCGCCCCTTGTTTTTGCTGGTAACTAAGGTTTTGTAAAGTGCACTTATGCCCAGCTACTTTTTACCCCCATACAAAAACGTGGTGATCAATGGGTTGTGATCACTAAGGGTATTCCATTCTGCTGAAAAGCTTTCCAAGGTGGAAAAACCCCTTACACACAAGGATATTATCAATAATAGATGCCAAACCTGTGTCCTTGAAGGTTGGCACACCATCAGCCCCCTGAAGGGAACTTTTATAGAACAAGTTAACCAGGTTAAAATGTGCAGCCAGATCATTTAGAAAATCCAAAAACAGAAATCCCTGCATGGATGAGGATTAAAGTCCCCTAACATTAACACAATGTGTTGTAAGGGAGAAGAACAAAATAAAACATTTAGGAACTTTCCAAGTTCAACGAAAACATCTACAGTCTCTTTCCCATGAATAGCATTATATGTATTAATACATAGAATACTACAATTGTGATCAAAGGACAGCAAAACTTCTAGGGGAAAAAAAAGTTAATTGGAAGGAATCACTTCGGGGTTGGAATCCAGGTTTAATTTAACAAGCGTAACGAGCCCTGCTCTTAATCGACCACTTGGAGATGGAATACCCTTCACACTACAAAATACATATACATGTAAGTGTGATTCCCCTTTTGAGTCCCAGGTTTTCGGTAAATTGATATTATCATGACATTTAAGAAAACAAATCCATTCAGGGCCCCACAACTTCCCTCTACCCTGCTATTTGGCAACTCAACACTTAACACCCTCATAATAGTATTTACTCTAAGAGAAGCGATATTGTCAGTTCGACTGCCCAGTCAATCTTGCTTTTTTGCCCACTCAAGGGCTCTAAAGTATAGCGGAACAGGCTGTCTCTGTGGCTGAGATATGATTGAAAAAAGCGCCTGCCTTTGAACCTAATGAGTTTAATTCCTAGATTGGGGATAGAGACATTTAGAAATTGCCTAATATCAAAGACTGCTTTCTGCATGTTTTGATGATTAGTCATTTTTCCAGAGTAAAGCGTTTGATTTGTTGTTTTTCTTTAATGTGATCAACGTTAGTCATTCAGGAACTGTGTGAATTTTGTTTATAACATTTTGTTTCTGATACCAGGTATACCCCGCTTGGCACGGAATTATTTACTGTAAGGAAATGCCTCTTGGCATGGTTACCCCCTGACTTTTTGCCTTTGCTGATGCTATGTTTTGAATTGAAAGTGTGCTGAGGCCTGCTAACCAGGCCCCAGCACCAGTGTTCTTTCCCTAACCTGTACTTTAGTTTTCACAATTGGCACACCCTGGCATCCAGGTAAGTCCCTTGTAACTGGTACCCCTGGTACCAAGGGCCCTGATGCCAGGAAAGGTCTCTATGGGCTGCAGCATATCTTATGCCACCCTGGGGACCCCTCACTCAGCACAGACACACTGCTTGCCAGCTTGTGTGTGCTGGTGAGGACAAAACGAGTAAGTCGACATGGCACTCCCCTCAGGGTGCCATGCCAACCTCACACTGCCTATGCAGTATAGATAAGTCACCCCTCTAGCAGGCCTTACAGCCCTAAGGCAGGGTGCACTATACCATAGGTGAGGGCACCAGTGCATGAGCACTGTACCCCTACAGTGTCTAAGCAAAACCTTAGACATTGTAAGTGCAGGGTAGCCATAAGAGTATATGGTCTGGGAGTCTGTCAAACACGAACTCCACAGCACCATAATGGCCACACTGAAAACTGGGAAGTTTGGTATCAACCTTCTCAGCACAATAAATGCACACTGATGCCAGTGTACATTTTATTGTAAAATACACCCCAGAGGGCACCTTAGAGGTGCCCCCTGAAACCTTAACCGTGTAGGCTGACTGGTTTTAGCAGCCTGCCACACTCGAGACATGTTGCTGGCCACATGGGGAGAGTGCCTTTGTCACTCTGTGGCTAGTAACAAAGCCTGCACTGGATGGAGATGCTATCACCTCCCCCAGGCAGGAGCTGTAACACCTGGCGGTGAGCCTCAAAGGCTCACCCACTTTGTTCCAGCACCACAGGGCACTCCGGCTAGTGGAGTTGCCCGCCCCCTCCGGCCACGGCCCCACTTTCGGCGGTAAGGCCGGAGGAAATAATGAGAATAACAAGGAGGAGTCACTGGCCAGTCAGGACAGCCCCTAAGGTGTCCTGAGCTGAGGTGACTAACTTTTAGAAATCCTCCATCTTGCAGATGGAGGATTCCCCCCAAAAGGGATAGGAATGTGACCCCCTCCCCTTGGGAGGAGGAACAAAGAGGGTGTACCCACCCTCAGGGCTAGTAGCCATTGGCTACTAAACCCCCAGACCTACACACCCTTAAACTTAGTATTTAAGGGCTCCCCTGAACCTAGGAACTCCGATTCCTGCAACCTAAGAAGAAGAGGACTGCTAAGCTGAAAAACCCTGCAGAGAAGGAGACACCAACTGCTTTGACCTCAGCTCTACCGGCCTGTCTCCCCACTTCTAAAGACACTGCTCCAGCGGCGCTTTTCCCCAGGGACCAGCGACCTCTGAATCCTCAGAGGACTACCCTGCTCTAGAAGGACCAAGAAACTCCCGAGGACAGCGGCTCTGTTCATCCAAGACTGCAACTTTGTTTCAAAGGAGCAACTTTAAAACAACTGCGTTTCCCGCCGGAAGCGTGAGACTTGCTACTCTGCACCCGACGCCCCCGGCTCGACTTGTGGAGAAACAACACTTCAGGGAGGACTCCCCGGCGACTATGAGACCGTGAGTAGCCAGAGTTGCCCCCCCTGAGCCCCCACAGCGACGCCTGCAGAGGGAATCCTGAGGCTCCCCCTGACCGCGACTGCCTGACTCTCAGATCCCGACGCCTGGAAAAAGACCCTGCACCCGCAGCCCCCAGGACCTGAAGGATCGGAACTCCAGTGCAGGAGTGACCCCCAGGAGGCCCTCTCCCTTGCCCAGGTGGTGGCTACCCCGAGGAGCCCCCCCCCTTGCCTGCATCGCTGAAGAGACCCCTTGGTCTCCCATTGATTCCAACTGAAAACCCGACGTGTGTTTGCACACTGCACCCGGACGCCCCCGTGCTGCTGAGGGTGTACTTTCTGTGCTAACTTGTGTCCCCCCCCCCGGTGCCCTACAAAAACCCCTGGTCTGCCCTCCGAAGACGCGGGTACTTACCTGCTGGCAGACTGGAACCGGGGCACCCCCTTCTCCATTGAAGCCTATGCATTTTGGGCACCACTTTGAACTCTGCACCTGACCGGCCCTGAGCTGCTGGTGTGGTAACTTTGGGGTTGCTCTGAACCCCCAACGGAGGGCTACCTTGACCCAAACTTGAACCCCGTAGGTGGTTTACTTACCTGCAAGAACTAACAATTACTTACCTCCCCTAGGAACTGTGAAAATTGCACTGTCTAGTTTTAAAATAGCTATATGTGTTTTATTTGAAAAGTATATATGGTATTGTGATTATTCAAAGTTCCTAAAGTACTTACCTGCAATACCTTTCATGCAAAGTATTACATGTAAAATTTGAACCTATGGTTCTTAAAATAAACTAAGAAAAGATATTTTTCTATACAAAAACCTATTGGCCTGGAATTGTCTCTGAGTGTGTGTTCCTCATGTATTGCCTGTGTGTATGTACAACAAATGCTTAACACTACTTCTTTGATAAGCCTACTGCTCGACCACACTACCACAAAATAGAGCATTAGTATTATCTCTTTTTGCCACTATCTTACCTCTAAGGGGAACCCTTGGACTCTGTGCATACTATTCCTTACTTTGAAATAGTGCTTACAGAGCCAACTTCCTACAAGTACACACAGAAGCAGGTTTGTTATGTTTAACAATACATTTAGACTGAGCACATACCACCCCCTTGTGCGTTCAATTAGTATCCTAGGTTGTTTTTCCAAAGTTGAATCCTGCTTGAAGGGAGTGGTACTATCCAAATTATTTTTAAAGTGTTTCATGTATAGGTTATTTCACTTGGCTTCTTACACAACACAAATATTACAAAGAAAACTCACATTTCTTGTAATGGAAAGCTGAGGACCTTGACAGACATTTTAGTCATAAGGAAGCCTCCTGTGACTGAATGGATCCTGAAAAGATCCAGGTGCCACCAAATAATGAAGCTGCTCCGGCGACGACAGAAACATCTTCTATCTGCACTGTTTCAGGTTACTGCTCACTTTGGGGATGCAGAATAGGTTGAAAGACCTACAGAAATGTCTCAAACTACTGAAAGTGAATTTCTCTTGGACTGAGGTTTTGGTACGATGGGCCCATAATTTGATCATTTCCCTCTACCCCAAACAGATAATTTTCAGGAAAAAAAACTTTACAAAGGACATCAGTGACTAGCATCTTGTAGTTGCTGAACACTCATACTGCTGAAGAGGTCCTCCGACCATGCTTGAGTTGTGAACTGCTGGAAACTACACTGTTGTGATTCCTCACCAGCCGTCAACGCCACAAGGTCTGAGCCTCAGTAGAAATAATTATAGATGTCATACCTTTATTCAGTTACATAATGCATAGAAGAGGAGTTATTTGTGTGAAGGAAAATATTTGGGATTTGACCTCTGTAAGAAAGGATGTGAGGGCTAAACAAAATGCTCTCAATTCCATTTTATCAGTATGGTATGCTGCTCCCTGGATAACGATTTTCCTGTTGCCCTGAGAGGGCCATTGTGCACCCAATTCCTCCACTGGTCAGGCATTTATCATGGTCAAAGCTTTCAGTGGCCGCTGCAAGAAACTCTTTTTAACATCAGATTTCACCACCAGGAGAAGGTTTGGATAGTGCAGGGGTGCCAAGGGTAGGTCTGGGAGGACTTGATCAAGACAGGTTTGTACTCATTTGAGGTAAATATGTTTATATAAAAATACTGAGATCTATTATAGACCTTACCCTTCCTGACCTATCCTGGACAACACAAGGATGGTGGGCACTGTCCAAGGACACCCTACAGGTCTTACTCACTGTTCTTCATGTGCTACTGGTCCTATATAACTTGCATAAAACTCTTGTTGAATGGTACAAAACATGACACCAACAACACAGAATTGGAACACAAAGAAGAAAGTAGGTTGACAGTTGGATAAGGAGTTCATTCAAGACCAAGATCTATGTTTTAATGTTGACAAAAGTCTGCCCCTTGAAAGAAACCCTTCTGCTTGCCCTTGTGTCCAGCAAATCTCCTTAGGTACTACATTGAAGTGGAAATACAGATCTCTCTAGGATTTTGCAGAACCTTCAAATGTGGTATGGCTTTGAGAAGCCAGTCACCATGGATGATGTACATGGAAAAAAAGCCTCTTGCAATAGTCATGAACTGCAACAAAGCTCCATAGCTAACTTACTTTTGAAGAGGAAAATCCAGTACTGAGTTTCACCGACATATCACTAAGGTCAGAAGAGCATAACAAAATCCATTAGATGTTGTCCATGAAAAAAAGGTGAGGGACAACACTAGTCTCCAAATAGCGGTCTCACCATATCACCACTGTTAAGGCTTATCCCCAACAAATGGATGAAGGCTTCTCTATTATCATTCAACCAATCACCACCATGTATGTTCAGAGAAGGAGGGGGTCAACAATTAAAACACGCCCATATGCGTTTAATTCTCCAATAAAGACAGGAGAAATTTGCATATATCCATTAAAAATGCCCAAAGAAAACCATTTCAACACATGACATCTGCAGGATAAGTAACTTATAAGCTAGCATGCCTGGAAATATCAAGGTGTGATTTTGCGCCACAAGGCTCTTGACGTAGCATGGTGTACTCCTAAAATAGCAGGATCACTAGGAGATTAACTACAACCGGATGCAACTAATGGGTTAATCTATATTCCATGTCTGGCTCAGAAAGGGCTTCTTTAAGGGGAGCAATGCTTAGACTCTGGCTCTGCAGATTCCAGATTAATAGACAATCGCCACTTCCACAGAGCTGAGAGTGTTGAGATTTTGCAGCTCTCTATTTCACAACAGTGAAGGAACACTACCTCTACCCCAGAAACGTTTATGTATAGAAGTACCTTCTATATTCAAATCATAAATGCCTTCAGTTAATTGACATGGCCTTGGGGACCACGTGACCGCAAGGTTCCTCCAAATCCAAGTAGCCATACTAGTGTTTTTGGCTTCTGGGGCCTATTCAAAAAGGAAAATGCAATCTTGAACCAGAAGTGATACTGAATGAATCTCCACCAATATTTCAGGGCACAGAAGCAAGCACTTATGATGAATATGGTGCGAGGTGGACCAAGTATGACCAATAGTTTTTTAATTTTGGGGGCAAAAAGGCCAGTCATTAAGTCTGCAGAGTAAAGTTCATCACTACAGCAGCAGGTACATCCAATGAAGGAGTGTCTATAAGCCAAAGATGTGAGCAGCGCCTTCACTTTACAAACTTTAAAGATAGCTATCCTTGACCAGTATGACTTTGGATAAAGTACAAAACGGAGTTCGCCCAAGTCCAAAAAGGATATGTGCTTCAAAGAACATGAGGATGCTGGTCTTTTTTTTTTTTTTGTCCTCATATTCATCACCCCTGCTTTGGTTAAGTAGGAAAGGCATTGGCACGACAAACGACAACATGCCACCAAGTACATAGTCCAAACCTCAGTAGATCATCCCCTCTAATCTACTGATTATACTTTCTCGTACGGGTGTCATTGATCAAAAGTTATCACTTTCAATCATAGCCAAAGCAGCACCTCCAGAGAGCGAGGGGGAGATCTTAATCATTGGACTTTAAAAATTCAAAAGTATAAAGAGCTTATATGACAAAGAAATAATATGTTATTGATACACATTTTCCCAATATAACCAAAAATTATCTTTTCTAGACAGGGGGCCCCGTTGTTCCAGTGTACAGATTCGATTTACAGCTATCTGCCAATCCAACACACGAGGAGGAAGAGGATCAATCCATTTATGACAAATTTCTCGCCTAGCTAGAAGAATTAATATGAACAGCAAATGCTCCTGCTGAACTGACAATTTCTAATAGTTTGTATCTTGTTCCCACACCCCAAACACCACTAATGCTGAATTTACAACTAAGTTTACATTAAAGATTACTTTAAAAATACTCTCTATGTCCCCCCCAATAATCCAACAACTTTGCGCAGTGCCAAAACATATGGATATCATCCGCCTTATCCCCGCACCTTGGACAATTTTTATGAGTTTTCCCAATAGCTGTTAATTTGGCCGGAGTCCAATAAACCCTATAGAGTGTGAACAAATGATTTTTCTTCAGCCCCGCAGGACTGGTAGTAAGCCACAATATTGAACAAGACTTTTGCCACAGTGTTATAACATCTAAAGTTGGAAAAGTCGCTCCCCACTTCGACAAGGGGAGGGAAGCGCTATCATCTGATGTTTCTAACAAAGCGTGGTACCACAATGCAACCTCTTTGTTGATGGTTCTCTGATTTAGCTTCCCTTCCCATATACTCCTCCCTATTTCTCCAATTCGACGGGACTTTACCCAACTAGATATTTGAAGATACTTAAATCTAGAAACTGTCCCACCAGTACCTTCCTGGAATGCGCCCCAGCTTAACACTTCATCTCCTTCCATCAACTGGCCCCATCTTTCCACCCCACTTGTTCTCAAAGGAGTTGATAGTTTGTCTATCTGGCATTCCGGAGTGCCAGGCGAATCCCAAATGGGAGCTGAACTACAAAAATAAGGGATCTCCAACGCCCTCCGAAAATGCATCCAAACGTTACATGCATGTCTGGGGAGTTTCAAGCGAACCTTCTTGAAGTAACTGGGGTGTCCAAATTTATATAAAAAATTATCTGCTCCTTCTTCAAGGTGAGCCGTTAATGCTCCCCAGACTGAGTCGTGCTCAGACTTTTTATTCAATAAAACTCTAATATTTTTTACGTGAAAAGCCAAATAGTACTTAAAAAGGTCTGGAGACGCAATACTTCCCCATTCCCTTTTTCTACTCAACTTCTTCCAAGAAATCCTAACTCCCTTGGAAGCCCATACAAATGAGGATAACTCCTTGTAGTTTTTTAAACCAGCTCTTCTCAAACTCTAATGGGATAGTGTTAAACAAAAAAGTAAATTTTGGAAGGATACACATCTTCAAGATATTAGATCTCCCAATTATCGTAGGAGGAAGAGCAGCCCACGCTTTTAACAGTTTTTTGGTTTCCCTATATACTATATCAAAGTTCAATTTAGCTACCTCGTTAAGATCAGCTGTTAATCGAATACCCAAATATCTAATCTCTTGTTTAACTAAAGGGGAAGCATACAACAAATTCCAACACATTATTTCTGTCTTTTCTGCGTTTATGCTGTACCCAGAAAGTCTACCAAATTGTTCCATCAAAGCAATGACCCTAGGTAGAGTAGAGCTAACATCACTCGTATATATCATCAAATCATCTGCATATAAGGCTAGTTTTTTTCCCATCCCCCAGTTCGAAATGGGGTAATCTCTTTAGAAGACCGAAGTAGAGTTGCCAAGGGTTCAATGTATAAATTAAAAAGCAAAGGAGATAGGGGGCATCCCTGTCTCGTACCTCGCCTGATCCTAAATTCTTGTGTTAAATGGCCATTGACCAAAATTCTCGCTAGGGTACATCTATACAGTTCCCCTATCGCCCTAATAAAAGGGATTCCCAAGCCCGCTTTTTCCAGAACTGCCTTTAGAAACAACCAATTAACACGGTCAAAGGCCTTGGCCGCATCAAAAGACAAGATCGCCAGTGGCACCTTCTCGTGGGCTGCCAAATCAACTGCAGCAAATAACTCGTGAGTTATCTCGTGAAGTTGCCTCCCCTTCATAAAACCCTTTTGGTCCGGATGGATTAGATTGCCAATGACTCTCCCCAACCTCTTGGCTAAAAGTCCTGAATAAAGTTTATAGTCTGCGTTCAGCAAAGAGATGGGCCTATAGGAGGAACAAGACGTGGAATCCTTACCCGGCTTTAACAATAAGCAAATTGTCGCCTCTCTCCAGGAATTGGGAATTTGGGCCCCTTCTATCAACATAGAGTTGAATAGCTCTAATAAAAATGGGGTAAGTTCCTCCCCCAAAGCCCTATATAATTCATTAGGGAGACTATCTGGCCCCGCTGCCTTACCCTTTTTTAGTGCCTTTAAACCTTCCCCCAACTCAGCCTCATTTAGCTTATCATTCAATAGGAGCATCTTCGACTCCTCTAAAACTGGGAGATCTACATTATCTAAAAATTCTCTTACCGGCTCTTCCAAGTTAACCGAACTTTCTGAATATATCTCCTGAAAGAAAGATACGAATGCCCCCTCAATCTCCTCTTGCTCCGTACAGACCTGATTAGTAGGCTCTGATTTGACTGATAAAATGTGCCTTTTGGAAAGGTCCGACTTAACCTTCCACGCTAACAGTTTTCTGCAACCTTCTCCATAATCAAAATGAGCATACTGACTACTTTCCCATTTTAACCTACAGCGGTTTTCCAAAAAAGCGTCTAGACTGGACCGGACCTTTTCCTTTTGACAAGACAGCTCCATTACTAAGTCCGTTTTCCCTTCTAACTGCGCATTATACCTTGCAACCTGAAAGGTTTTCAATGACGACTCCATGTTTCCCAACTTTTCCCTCTCTTCACGGTGCTTATAAGCTGCAAGGTTAACTAGCCTCCCTCTTATAAAAGCCTTAAACGCATCCCAAACACACCACAAACTTGCTGTTCCTTGATTCACCTGAAAGAATTCTCTAGTATCTTTTTTTTTTTTTAACACTTCTACTGATGCGTCATCTAAAAATAGAGCACGATTGATTGTGCTCCTAATTGTCCTGTTACTAACCCTAATATCTAAATGTAGTATTATTGCAGAATGGTCTGACATGTGTGCTGTATTGTGGGCTACCCTTCTTACCTCCGGGCATAAACTTTTATGAATTAAAAAAAAAAATCTTTTCTAGATCTATGCCCATATTTTTTATTGTGAAATGTACATCTATCTCCTTCTCCCCTTCTCCAGTGCCAGGCATCTACCAAGCCTAAATCCTGCATCGCTTGCTTCACCAATGCCCTTGTTTTAGGTGAATTAACCGTACCCCGGGGGGGTTGACTTGTCCTGTGCAGGGTCTAGCAATGTATTAAAATCCCCACCCAACACCACTGGATACCTAGCTGAGAGTAAAATATTAAATAAGTCTTGAAATGGCGATGGGTCGTCCATATTCGGCCCGTAGTAACCAGACACTGTAATCCAGTGACCGCCTACACACAGCTCTACCACTACCCACCTCCCTCTAGGGTCAGCATGTACTATTCCTACCCTGAACCTCATGGATTTCTTAATCAAAACTGCCACACCTTTTATTGTACTAGTTTGAGAAGAGCATACGCTAAACGCAACCCAATTCAGCTGTTTAAGCCAGGTCTCCCATTCAGTTTGGTGAAGATGGGTTTCCTGCAATATAATAATCTCCTCCTCAACCAAACGCAAATACTCAAAGATCTTCCTCCTCCTACCAGACACCCTTAACCCATTCACGTTCCATGAGAGAAATCTCAACTTTTCAATACCCTGCATGATCGTTCATAACGAGAAGGAAAAAAAAAAAAAAAAAAAAAGGAACACCAACCCCCCGACCTATATTAGCAACATATGAGGACTTTATTTTATCCCTTTCAACCCACCAAACCCAGAACAAACCCCGACTCCCCGTGCCACCCACCTCTACACCCCACCACCAACATGCCCCCAAAACCCCATTCCCCCCCCAGAGGAACCCTCCCTGTTTCTACTGGGATAACCATCCTGTTATCCTATCTTCGAACCCCACGCCGGACGGGGGCTTTCCACTAGGTCTTATTGAGACGCCTTAATCTGATCTATAAATATACTGACCTCCCCAGGGTCTCTCATATTGTACATTTTATTCTTCCACATTATACGGAGAGCTGCCGGGAACCTTAGTTGGACTGTCGCCCCTAGTTCACGGAGCTCCCGCATAAAATTTCCCAGCTCCCACTGCCTATCTAACGTTGCCTTAGACACATCAGATCTTATCCTAAGAGACCATTCCCCCTTAGGAAAAGCCCCAACCTTGAGGGCTTCGGACAAGATTCTTTCCTTAATAGAGTATGTGTTGAAATTTATCAAAATCCTCCTCTGGTTTTTCCTTCCTGGATTTTTCTTGAAAGGATCACGGTGGACTCTCTGAATGTCATCCTCCAGATTGATCCCTACCATACTGGGGAGGACCTCCCTCATCAGGGAGATCACATAGTTCTTAATATTTTCCCCTTCCAAGCCCTCTGGAACTCCCAAGAGCCTTATATTGTTTCTCCTCATGTTATTTTCCAACATTTCCAGTCTATCTTGCAACATCTTTTCTCCCCGTTTCAATTGTGAAATGTCCTTAGATTGAGCTAACACTCGTTCCTCGTGGGCCTCCACCACAGCCTCTAGTTTCCCCAGCCGGTCTGATAACAGGTTGATTTTACTTTCCAAAACCTCACAGGCTTCCCGAATCCTAGTTTGATTAGTTTCTGAAATTTCAAATTTCCCTCTAATTTCTTTAGTAAGAGAAATTAACAGAGCCTGTACATCCAAGTCATGTGGTATTGATCCACTGGAGAAATTACCATCAACTTCCGGCAAGGGTAGTGTCTTAAAAGGGCCCTCTCTCAGTATAGCTGGTTCCATATCTAACAGTTCTTGTGCTGGGCCGACAGCTGAACCGCCTTCAACTAGCTTAGAAACCCCTAACTTGCCTAAAGCCGGTTTAACGTTTGCCATATCCTGTGGTGGAGGAATTGTGGTCTGAAAGTACCTTGTGATCAACGAATCACTCCTCCCCTGGATCTCAATTTGACTCTCCTCCTGGTGGGGTAAGGGATGATCCACTAGTAGTGTTGTGTGGGATGGCCCTTCACCATAGATTTTAGGATCTAGGTCCGCTATGCCTGTTATTGTAGTTCTAGACACATGAGTCCGAAGATTAGCACTTGCACCACGGGTACCGGGCTTACTTTTCCTGGCCACAATCACATCGTTGACTTCTGCCCGGGCACCCCTGGGGCGACGCTTGATTAATGACATGCACTGCGGGGTTCCAACACCCTCGCACTCCTTTCTTACCCCCTTCCCACTTAAGTTGGTTCTGGTGTGGAACCCCGGGGTCTCCGGGAGGCTCCCACGGAGAGAGCAGCGGGAGGTATAAGATCTTCCACGTCGCACACCCTTTGCCCCTTCTGTCCAAATACTGGAGTTTAGAGCCTGTTTCCAAGACACCCCGCCACCCCTCCCCGTAGTTAATGACCCCCCCTTCTTGTTCGCCGTTTTTCCTCCCTAGTTTTCCCGACTAAAGTCGGAAAAAGGAAAACACTGTAGAGAGGAAGAATTAAATTAACAGAGCGCAATAACAGAAGTATCTTTCTTGCCCCCTCTCTTTCTCACGCCTAGAAATCCAGGGAAACACAGCACAAG
Source organism: Pleurodeles waltl (assembly GCF_031143425.1). Classification (NCBI taxonomy): domain Eukaryota; kingdom Metazoa; phylum Chordata; class Amphibia; order Caudata; family Salamandridae; genus Pleurodeles; species Pleurodeles waltl. Next base: position 888,675,014 of record NC_090448.1, on the reverse strand, counting down.
ATGTGAGGGACCAAGTACCCCCACCCGACGGGGAACCTATCTAAGCGATGTCCCACCTCTTTTCTCAAGACCCTTAAACCTGAGGAACTCTCTATTGAAACAACAATTTACACTCTCAGCCCTTCCAAGAAACAGCGAAGCACCATGAATACAAGAGCGTTGAATTTTGGTGTCCATCTGTGTCTCACCACCCTTCTGTATAAAGCAGCCAATTTTGCACAGGTTTTGTGATTATAAAATAACAAGCGCTGAAACGTAACAATCCCTGGCGAATATGCAGCTGAAAAACGCGATATTTAGGCACGAAGTTCCTCTAGTACAAACTTCTAGTAGAAAACTCATGCAACTGCTTATTTTTGCAACTCTTTCACATGTATATGCGTTTTCTTTAAGCCCCCCAATACGCCTGGGAAGGCGGCATCGATATTGTTAACAGTCTCTGTCTGCTAAAGACAGGCTATAATCAAGTTATAATCAAAGGACTAAATCGCCCAGGCTCCCCCCCCCCAAGCCGCCAAAAATACACTGTCACCGTCTTTTGCTGCTCCTTGCTCCGCTGGCACAGCTCCAGGGGCTACCCCCAAGAAACGCTGAAACGGGAGGTCCGAGGCTCGAGCTCCCAGGTTCCCCAATCCGATGCGCGAAGGCGCGAGGGGAGAACCCTCACCCTTGCCTCCCTATCATTCAAGCCGTCGCCCGGGGGGGCCGGGGGCACAAACACACGCGGATCCGACGGGGAAAAGCTACCGCAGCTTTCCCGAGTCTCAAACGCCCAGGCTCCCAATCCGATGCGCGAAGGCGAGATGAGGAAATCCTCACCCTCGCCTCCCTATCCTTCAAGCCGTCGCCCAGGGGGGCCGGGGGGACAAACAAACGTGAGTCCGACAGGGAAAAACTTCTGCCGCTTCCCGAGCAGAGACCGAGGGGCGGTCTGCTCACAATCCAGTCGCGCGATTTCGGCGTCACTTCCGTCCGACGGGAGTTCACGGCAGCTCGTTAGCTGACCGTCATGTTCCTCTCACAAAGAGGATGCTGGTCTCTTTTTTGTGAGCATTATAACAAGCAGACTGAAATGAGAAAAATTTCACCTCTAGTCACTTTCTTTCAAACAACGAATGGGGAAGGTAACACAAACAGAGCCCCTGTGGGTACAATACTAACAACACTCCTGCTTTTGGAGAAGGCTTAGGAAACATTTAAAAGAAAAAGAAATCACAACAAAAAAGGACCCACCAAAATTCCAATATGCTCCAAGCTCTGTGGTGAGCAGGGACACAAATCACCGTCACTGGTGCAGTGGTCCTTTTACAGAGAAGATGTGTCACATGCAGCACAATGCCAATACCGTGCCACAGACAAAGCTACTCCTGCTATATCAAAGTCAAACTGGGAGCACTAAGGCTTTTTCAAATCCAGCCTGACTGCTAAAGGTATGTCTAAAGCTGAGGAATCTGGATGACGCTGTTTCCACTGGAATATGTTTGGGAAGAATTTTAACTATAGATTTGTATGGAGTAATCTGCCAAAATGGTAAGAAGACTGAGTGCTTTTACGTTTTTGTAGATGTCAAATACTTAATTTCGGAGGGCAAAACAGCACATTTAAAAAAAAATATTACTTGAAAAAAGGGCCAAAAAGAACATGCTGTTCTCTTCCCAGCTCCATGGAAAATCAACACAGGAATAAGGGCATCTTTGGCTGTGATTTGGTCTGTGTATGTATTGATTGTACAAACACTGCCTTGGTGGATGAGCTTAGAGGGTGTGGTCACTGTACTCATCTGACACTTAACATTCTTTCACTGAAACTTGTAGATTAAATCAGTGGTTACTAACCAGTGGCCCGAGGACCCCTGGGGGTCTGCAAAGCCTCCTCAGAGGGTCAGTGACTGCTTAGAAAATTAAAAGGAAATTAAAAGATTAATAAAAGTGTATATAAATAAAGTGGCTGAATATACAACTGGAAATTGTACAAAGTACTGTAATTTTCACAGAATTGGGAACTGGAGGCACAAAATGAAATTAGTATGCTCAGACTGAGTCATGGGAGCAGTTTTGGCACATCAGACAAGCTATAGTATGGATGATGTGTGGCTTTAATTGAATTTAGAAAAGCGTCTACATTCCTATTAAAATATTTTTTATATCAGTTTGCAAATTAAATTATTACTTGTGTATGTGTTTGATGAATGCTTGTTTCTGTATTTTTGTGTGTATTGTTTTGAGTTTCAAATCATCAACAATGTTAAGGCCGGGGTACCAGACATCCAGTAATGACTCAGTGGGGAGGGGAAGGGGTCCCCAGATTCCAATAATAACTGAGTAAGGGTCCCCGGGTTCCAGTGAGGATAAAGTGGGGACAGCGGATTAAACCGTTGGCTGCTACAAAATGAACAGCAGACCTCCCACTATTCTTCCCTAATCTCTTTGGGAAGTCTAAACTCACACCTGAGGTGTCTATGTTTCTCTCAAGTATCTTTCAAAACTGTACATTGTGAATGTTATTTTACATCTCCACATCACACAGTGTCTTTAAAGTATCTAATAGAAATCTGTGACCTTCAATGTCTATTTCACCGCTCTGAACAGTTTCTGGCTGGCTCTTTGAGTGGCTCATTTCACTCACTTTCTCAGAACCGAAGAGAATGTATCAAAGTCATACAGGGCCACAGTCTCACCCTGCTCGCTCTATGCACTAATAAAATCATATGGGTTGGATGTGATGGGAAGGGCAGGAATTGTCAGGGAGAAGTTTCCAAATGTTCCCTATGCGTGTAGCCCATCCCCAACGTGATGAGAATTTAAATGTCACTAACAAACTTAGTACCACAAAATGAATTCATTCTCATTCTGTAAGACTGAAAAACATAGATAAAATCTACATTGTGTCATGGAGCCTGAGGTTTTTCAGACTTCTTGTATACAACTTGCATGTCACTGGTCCCAGTCTCAATTATCAACAGGATACAGACACTGGACTTGGCATCAAAGATGCAAGAGCAACACATAAGTCGCTTGAGAAGTAACTGGGGAAACAAATGCAAATGGTTTCTAACTTCAATCTAGAAATGCTTTATTTTTTAAACTATGTGGTATTTGGGACGGGTTTCAGTACCAGCTTGAATTTTATGCAGTTAAAAAGGTTGCTGCTTGAAAACCTAAACTTGGTTGGTAACGAGAATCTTCACCTAGTGATCCCTAGAAATTGTTGAAACAAGTATTTTAAACCAATGCCACCACATAAACCGATAGTGGTACGGTCTTTGGATTCTTGGAAAATGAGTGTACTGTAGTGAACTAGAATTACGAGGTACATTTATTTTTCTTCTCTTTAGTTACATACTTCCTGTGGATCCATTGGGAAAAAACTGCAGACCACAGCATCAATTATGCAAATTAGTTCCTGATAAATAGTTATCCATCGATTGATTCTGCACTGGGAAAACAGGGCTGGCATCACTGGCTTGCTAAAATGTGCCTCATCTGTGAGTAGGGTCAATTGAGTAGTGACAATCTCCAATGGGTGTAAAAGAGGTTCTGAATGACATGTGAGCTTAATTAATTCCTTGTGTGAATGTTTAAGTATATTTTTTACTTACTTTATCAATTGCTTTCTCTGGCTTGTTCTACAGTTCAGTGTGGCCTTCGTGAGGTTATACACTAACGTTTTTAACTTAACACAAATTAGCCAAAAGGAATGTGCACTTCTCATCTGGAGGGCTGGGGGTTGAGCAAGCCCTTTTCCTTCACTCTAGCCACTAGCCACACTTGTTATTTAAATAGCAGACATTTCAAATATTAAATGTATAATTTACTCTTTGGTGTGAAGTATGTTAATGCTTCTTTTAGAGGGAGACATCAGAAAAATCTTTAACATAAACTCTTAGTCACGCTCCACCCTTCCGATCTGTGTTCGTCAGTTGCTTTTAACAGAGGTGGTATCAAAGAGGAGGACACTGTGAACAAGGATGCAGCTCTTCCCCCCAGAAGTAGAGCTAAAAAAAAAACATATGTTAATGGGTCCTTTAAACCCACTTAGTGTGTGGAATAGGTAATATCAACATCCGCTTCAAGCAATGACAAAGTTGCATGTTCAATTTCCCAGCAAGCCTTCATCCTGGATTCTCTTAGCAACAAACATTGCAGAGAAGAAGAATCTACGAGGATTGCCAAAAATATACCAGAGGGCTTAACAACTCTAGCGAAAACACTCTCTAGTGTAACCCAAACAGGCACAAACAACAATCACTACGAGCTCCTCAGAGCAGTTTCCAAACTTGACAACTACTGATTTTGATTAACAGCAAGGAAAACATGTGCCAGACAGGACAAGATACCTGAAGTTGTGGCATCATATCCTATATCAGCTCCATGTAACACTATTACCATTATCCACTGTAAATCTTGATAATGACATTACTACCCTGGATTTTATTTCAGAATTTGTCAAACAAGGATAGCATGACATTCTCAACCGTCAAAATGTCTTGAAATTATTACAATATGTTCCAGACCTGAGGGACATACTTTCTGCACATTTGAAAAGTGCAAGCTTCTTTCAAAGATTCAGTACTCTAAATGAGTTTACTCAAACTATTTGGTCACACAAATTAGTTGTACAAAATATACTGGGAGAAGAGGCCAAGCTGGCATTATGGGGTATCATATAATAAATATCTTCCACATTAAAATATCCATCTAAATTACAGGAGCAATTCGTACAACAGGGGCTTATCAACAAAATAAGCTATTTTGTGGTCCTTCATGTACCATGCAGGATCTAAATTTAAGAATCAACATCACCAAATATCCAAAGACTGAACATCTGAGCGCTGAGTGAGGAGAGGAGGGGCAGGAGCCCTTTAAACATTTTTCCGCGCTCCCGCCGTTGCGGGAAGCGCTGTGTGTCCGGAGGAGGGGCAGGAGCCCTTTAAAAACTTGATCGCGCTCCCGCCGTCGCGGGAAGCGCTGAGTGAGGAGAGGAGGGGCAGGAGCCCTTTAAACATTTTTCCGCACTCCCGCCGTCGCGGGAAGCGCTGTGTGTCCGGAGGAGGGGCAGGAGCCCTTTAAAAACTTGATCGCGCTCCCGCCATCGCGGGAAGCGCTGAGTGAGGAGAGGAGGGGCAGGAGCCCTTTAAACATTTTTCCGCGCTCCCGCCGTCGCCGGAAGCACTGTGTGTCCGGAGGAGGGGCAGGAGCCCTTTAAAAACTTGATTGCGCTCCCGCCGTCGCGGGAAGCGCTGTGTGTCCGGAGGAGGGGCAGGAGCCCTTTAAAAACTTGATCGCGCTCCCGCCCGGGCGAAGCCCGGGCCAAGGGCGGGCCCGTCCTTGCCCGTCATTGCCAGGAAGAGGCAGGGCAGGGCCACCCCCCTAACATTCACCCAAAAGAAGTCTGGATCAGCTAGCCCAATTTTACAGGGCCGTCTAAAGGTACAGTGCTGGTGATTACTCTCTAAAAAAGAGAGGGTCCTCGGGAGTGCGTCTTTGGCGCTGCAGTGGGGGAGCACTAATTACTATCTGAAGGTCTCACCCCCCTCACGCAAGGATTGACCTAGGCGGTTCACGCACAAGGTACAAGCCAGGCCTAAAACTCTATAACTGCAGTAGTTTCTGGTGCGATTAAAGGCTGTGACTGGACATCTGAACCAACTAGGGTCTGACTATAATCTGGTTCTATTTTCCTTCCCCCAGACAGGGGATCTGAGAGTGATATAACTGTTAAAGTAATTTACAGTGCCCCATCTTGGACATAGGGACTAGCCTCCCAAAATCGGAAAACGCAAGGGAGATAATGGGGGAAGGGAAACCAACCAGGAGGCCCCCCCACCCAGGCTAATAACAAGCTACCTAACGTCTGTAATGGGTGCCATTGAGTCAGAGATAGGGAGGGTAGAAGCTACCCTAGAGTCGTCTCTTGAGAAAGCAGGAAAGGCTGGGGAGGGGGACGAATCCCGTCGGCAACACTGCGGCCGAGTTAGATTAAGGAAAGAAACCCCTGTGTAATAACTGAAATTGATTTAATCGATCTAATTACTCCTACAACCCCAGAGAGTCCACCCTAAAAAAAAAGCAGGCAAATAATCCCCCCCCCCCAAACGGCACTAACCCCCATACACCAAGGGGGACTTCATGTAGATAGGGAAGGCTTTGGAGAGTCCTCTTCAGGAACTAAGAAGATCAAGAGCAAATGTCCCTCTATCACCCAAAAAATAAAACAAACTATAGGGAAACAACCAAAAGACAGTAAAAATCTGGATTCAACTAAAACTTATTTTTGGCAAATTGAAGACCAACTCAGAGACATTAAAAAGCTATGCTCATTAGTTCTGGAGAAAGTGGCCGTCCTCGAACAGAAGGTTGAATCTATATCAAATATAAAACCCGAACCACCGAAGGCAGAATCGCAGATCATTCATTCCATTTCTGAATATTTATCAGCTCCATCTACTCACCAACCTCAGAACTTTAGAATATCCCCTACCCAGAACCCGATCCAAAAACCCTTGAATACAGAGGCCCCACATCATTCTACAAACCCACAATATCAGTGGGACATAAACGGGAAGGCCGCCGGGGCCAGGAAACTATGTACTCAGGCAGCCCGCCCAATGATACCTTTGGCATGTACCCCCTATGTTTTAATCTTGGAAAATGCCCCCATACTGGAAAGCACCCATCCCGAATCCCATATGTCTCTATTGAATAAAGTGACGCATTGGGTAGGAAAACACACTGGAGGGCGGGTTGACTTCCATAGGGACATTTTAACTGTAAGAAGGGTACCTTGGGTTGGCTCATCTACTAAAACATCACCTGGGGACCGTATTATAATACATTTTAGGACCCCCCCAGACTGTTAATGTTCTGTATCACCACCTCTCATCTAGGAGATCACCCGTAGGGCCTATAAGAGCCCAACTCCTGACTAAGTTAATCCATCCGTTACCAAACCCATGTCATTCTGACTCCACCTACTCCGGATTTCAGAATCCCAGTAACCTTGGTCTCTCTAACCCCTCTGATACTGCCCTGACACTATCTAATAAATATGAGACCCTGACCTCACTAGAGCAGTTAGATTGACAATCACTAACTGACCCATCCCTGCAAGATCCACCGGAGACAAACGTACTCACAGTTCCCCCTAGAATTTAAAGGAGTCCCTAACATACGTGATATACAGGTTACGACACCCCTAGGGATTATTACATGGAATGTCGCAGGTCTAAAATCAAAAATTGGAAACCCTGACTGGATAAATTTAGTGATGGGAAATCTTATTATTTGCTGCCAGGAGACCTGGCTCACAGAATCACCACATATTAATGGCTATACCACATACTACGTCCCTGCAACCAAGGCCCAGGCAGGCAGAGCTAAGGGCGGTCTGGCTACCTTTTTATCTGTGGAGGCTGGAGGGACGGAAGCACGTGTTGCAGGTAAATCGCCTATTTTTCTGGCCCTATCTCTGAAACTAGAAGAATCATACGATATATTACTGATCAACTATTATAACAACACTTTTGACAACTCAGACACTAACGTGGTCAGTAGCTTGGAGACTCTAATACATAAGGTAACAGTGTCTAGTAAAAAGGACATAAGAATAGTCTGGGTTGGTGATTTTAATGCCCATCTCTGTGAGCCAGAACTCCTTGACTGTTGTGGACTGCTGGACTGCTGGACGAGAACGATATTCCCATTCAACACTTCAAACACTCCCCGTACGGGAACGCCCTCAACTCTATGATAACAGTAACTCCCTTTCCTTTCCCACACCTGCTACCCGAGGTATACCAACATTTGTAAGGGGGGACACTCACACCACTATTGATTATATTATCTATTCTAGAGAACTGTCCCCTATTACAGGTCAATTCAGGGTTACCCCGACCTGTTTTAGTGATCATAACCCCTTATCCATTATGATTAACTTAGATCTGACAAATGATCCAAGCAGAGGGAAGCGCCACCCTCCCATGAAGCTCTCATCCCAAAAAGGGCTCACAATAAGATAAACACCCAAAACATTTTTAGTGATGTTTTCTTGAACAAATGGCCAGATGTTATGACATCCCTGGACGACAAAAAGGCCCCACACGAAATTATTCGGGCATTCTCCTCCCTGACAAATTACATGGCAGAGAAACTACAGCCTCAACGAGCCAATAAAGCCCATGGCCCAAGATGGTTTAACCACGCATGTACCTCATCTTTAAGCAAGCTAAAAAAAACAATCAATGCATCTCCCAAAGATCTACAAGCAATTAAGATTGCCCGGAAAAACTACAAAGAAGTTCTTGCCAAAAGGAAAGTTGATCTAAGTGAATCTGCGTGGGAGGAACTGATGACTGCAAGCAAACTCAAAGATACAACTGCATTCTGGCGTGTGGTAAACTCCTCATTATTCAGCGATAACTATGAGACGCCCCTGGACACTGTCATTGCAGCCAAGACCTGGGTGAACTATTTTAAAAAAACCTTCGCCACAGAGACAAACACCCAATCAGAAATGCCAAACTGTTTAAAACCTGCAGGAAACGATAAGCTAACTTTGGCTTTTACTAACACTATAAGTGTAGTCGATGTTAAACAGGCAATCCAAGATAGTCCATCTGAGAAAGCCCCGGGTCCAGACAGAATTCCCGCTGACTTATATAAAGCACTTCCAGACTTCTGGGGCCCACTGCTAACCAACGTCTTAAGGTCGGCTGTGGTAGGTCCTTTAGTAGACTCTTGGAAAGAAGCAATCATCGTCCCGATTTTCAAGAAGGGAGATAGGACAGACCCTCTGTGCTATCGCCCAATCTCTTTGCTGGATAGCTCAGTTAAAATTTTGGGCCGGGTAATTCTAAATAAGCTAGAAGAATGGGCGGCCGATACTCACTCCCTCTCAGAGGTACAATTTGGCTTTCGCCCAGCGGTGGGCACAGTTGAACAAACCCTTAATTTGACACTCATAGTCCAGAAATATACTAAAGCCAAAAGGGGCTGTATATACTTAGCATTTATGGACCTCTCCTGCACCTTTGATACAGTCAGCAGGGAGAAATTGTGGAAGGAAATGCTGGATATGGGCGTGGATGAACACATAGTTATATTACTCAGTAAACTTCACGCCTGCACAGAGGCTCGGGTCCGTTACTCTCGGGAGGGAGGTCTGACAGAGAAATTCCCCTCAGAAAAAGGGGTCAGACAGGGCTGTGTTCTTGCCCCTTTCCTCTTTCTCTTATATATAAATGGGCTGGAGAAATTTCTCTGCGATCTAGGAAAAGACTCCGCAGTTATTAATAACTCCCCAATCCCTGTACTTTTATATGCAGATGATGCAGTTTTAATTTCAAGGACAGCAAATGGCCTCCAGATTTTATTGAATGCTTTTAATACCTCTATGAGGAACCTTGGGCTCAAAGTTAATAGAACCAAGTCATTTGTCATGAAGTGTGGTCCTAAGTTAGCAAAAACGAACAAATGTACTTTAAATGGGCATGAGATACTCAAGGTCCCACATTTCCCCTATTGATGTAGATTTTAACTGGAAGTTTTTAGTTAATACACGCTCAATACAATTCCAAAAAAACATTGAAGCTGTTTTTAGATTTGCAAGAAGACTACGACATAAACCTGTTAAGGAAATGATGACTGTCTACACTTCTAAACGCCTCTCCGTCGCAACATTTGGAGCTGGGGTCTGGGGGCATGCAGACTGCACAGGGCTCCAGATTATAGAAAACAAATTTTTAAGAAGGCTACTATCAGTCCCCCAATTTACACCAATAGAGTTCTGTCACAAAGAAGTAGGTCTAAGATACATATCCAGCTATATAAAACTTCAACCTCTCATATTGTGGATAAAAATCTGGACTAAGCCTGAAACGCTTCTATGTAGAAAGGTGATACAGGACTCCCTTCATCTGTCACGATTTCTAGATATACCCTGGCTTAGATATGTTTACCTTTCCCTCCTATCATTAGGACTAGGAGATTTTTTCCTTAAACCACATACCTTAACAAGACAGGACATTAAGAAGGTCAAAGACACATTCTGGCAGAAAAATCAGGATATGGACCCGGTCTCTTGCTTAATGAGCCAACGGACAAGATTAGAGACACAACAACTTCAACCGAAGCTGTACTTGACCATCATTAATCATGAGCGACAAAGGTTTTTACTCACAAGACTACGCCTAAATACCCTACATTATCTGGTAGCATTCCCAGTTGCTGGAACCTGGTTTAAGATCCTTCCTCCCTGTTGCTGCGATGGAAAGACAACCCAAAGTACATTACATTTTATGCTTTTTTGCACTTTATACACTACTCCAAGAAAAAGGTTTTTACGTCCGCTATTTCAGTCTAACAGTATTAGAACTAGCCAACTTGCTTACTCCCACTTACATGATTTGGGAACTATGGACATAATCCAAGCTGTGCTAAATTTTATACATGCTGCTTTTGGTGCTCGGAAAATGTATTAACAGTGTTTTTAGAAATTTTATGACTAGAAATTCTGTATGTTATTTATTTATTTTATGTCTTTTATGGTCTTTTTGCACTGAATAAAGTAAATTAAAGAAAGACTGAACGTACAGTTACTACTGCCAGTTTATCAAAACATCATACTTCTAGAATTATCACTGCACCAATTAATTCCTAGCCAAGGGAGCATTAGAGCCTTAAACCTAAATAAAATAATACTCTCCTGCTCACTGCAGGACTGAAAAGCATTTAAGTGATGGCGGAGAGGATCTAATAAAATTCTTAAATCAATACCAACTGATCTGCTTTCAGGAAACCTGGCTTACGAAACCTTTTCACTCTCACATTATTTCATAGGAAATTCGTCCTACTGTTCTAAGGGTCGGCCGTCACCTGGGTCACATAAAACCATAATAGTATTGATTTGAAAACCTCCGTAATTAGGACAAAATCTAAATGCATGCTAATAACAGTACTATGGCGCAACAAACGATACAAATTGACAGCAAATGTTTATTTTTCTGTGACTTAAGGAAAAATAAAAATGAGATTGAAGCAGCATTAGGCAAACTTTGATTAGAATCCCACAATGATAGTCATAATAGGAGATTTTAATAATTTATTATTCACTCGTCTGACTTTTCTTACGGATGACGACTGCCCGGATTCAGCATAGAATATCTTGCACGCTGTGATGGCCATTTGGTGGAACCATTTCAAGCCTAAAAGTTACTACATGTGACTTTTTTTTCTTTGCCTTGGGTTTCCAGGCTTTAAACGGAAGGTTTCTAGCAAACCAACCAGCAAATCCCACATTATTGATTTTACCCTTCTATACTGCAGTTCTTTTTCCCTGTGTCAGGATTATCACATACTACCAAGACAAGAAAGTGGTCACAATCCGCAACAGATAAACTTGGCTATTAACTATCATACTTGGGGGTCAGATGATTAACGTGTTGCTGGTACCAACACTTTAATCCAGGATCAATTAAGTGGAATGCCAGTTTTCATCATAAATCACCATTATTTAGTAAACAAAGCTTTATAAATTTCAACTTCCCACATAAATCTATTAATTGGTGCAGTGATTGGATGAATTGGTCACAAGATATTTTAAGTTTTATTTCAGTCCACATAGTAGAGAGATTGTTTATTTGCCGTAACAATATAGACGGCTCAATAAATTTCGCAAAAAGAAAACATCGGAAATAAATGAGTTATACTGTGTTAAAAATGGGAAAACAGGGATACCGAAATAAGATTCAAGAAATTCGCTGAAGGAATTAGTTGTCTGCATGGATGTGACTGCATTACTCTATTAAAATTCATAATATGAGATTTTTCTGAGCCTTGGTTGGGGCACTGGCTCTCTAATCAGCTAATGATTTCTAAATACCTTATGAAGCACAGAAACTACATGTGGGCAACCTTTATGCATGCAGTGGCTCCACAATATCTGAAACTCCATGTCTTCACAATACTGAGTTTCTGATTACTAAAAATGAAATAGCGGTGTTAATAAAAAAAAATAATAATCATGGCCCTGCAGAGTGGTGGGCCCTAATGTTATACCAATTAACCTGATAAAAGCAGATCCTCTATTATGGAGTGAATTAATTCATGATTTATTTACATGGGTTTTGGAATCGGGTACTTGACCATCTTCAAGGAAAGAAGCTATTACACATTCCCGGCATAAAAATGGTTCACAGCAGGATCCAAATACCTACTGTCTCATTGCCCTGCTAGATGTCTAAGAAAAACTTCACAAAACTCATAGGCGATAATACGGTTACAGTGGCTGCTAATATGAACCTAATCGCTACGGAGCAATTTGGTTTTAGAAATGGACGTTCTGAAGTGGATAACCTCAGTGCATTGAAACATTTGACTAATTAAAAAAACTCTGAAAATAAATCATAGTTTATATGCATACTATGTTGACTATTCGTCAACTGGAAAAAACTATAGGAGAAATTATCCAAGCTCTTCTAAATCTTTTAGAATCTCTGCATGTTGGTACCTTGCTTCAGTTAAAGTTGAACAAAAATGACCTGGCTGCAAATATTCCAACAGTATATGGACTCAAACTGGGATATAGTGTAGCGCCTCTTCTTTTTCAATTGTACATTGCGGATTTGTCAACATGTTATTTTTTTTTTTTTTTAACTATATTGGAGGTTCAGTCTCCAAAGCTCAGTAGTAAACCAACAAGTTACTTGGCATATGCAGATGATCTTATTCATTTCTCATTGACCCAGCCAGGCCTTCAATTACAGTTATTGAACTTACAAAGATTCAATGTGGAAAATTACCTTAAATTTAATTCCATCAAAACAAAAGTTACGGTGTTTGGTAAATCCCAGAATCATGTTAAACTAAATAATGATGAAGAAGTCTCAATGTACAATTATGTATAATAAGATTAAATGGTGAAATCATCTCACAAATTTGGAAACTAAGGCTCATAATCAGTTAAAAGATTTATTAAAGTTCATGGAAGACATGTGATTTGTCAATTGTTAAGGCAATCTAATCTAAATTTGGACCTGCCGTATTATATGAAGCAAAAGTGCCTTCTGGAAAATCATTCACTTGGAGCAATCGCAAACAAATGTTTGTTTTTAAATTTTGTTCTTTCAACTAACTTAGGCTCTGCAAATCCGCAGCAAAATTAAAAATTGTTTAGAGGCGTGTTTGGGGGAGAATGACGAGGCAACGTATCTTTATGTTTTGCACTTAGTGAGGACCATTTCCCCTCTCCACACACAAACACCCACCAGGCTATTTTTGGCACCTGGGACCCCATCCCTCAGGGCCTGAATAATTTTTGAGGAGGCTGTGCGCCACCTTCCTACCCCCTCTGGTCTTTAAAAGGCCCTGTGGACTATATCCCCAAAGGCTGCACAGCCACTGTCTCGGAGCCATCAACTGCCCAGACAACCTCAGTCAGGGAAACCTGTTTGTTCCCACCTGGCAGCAGCCTTGCTCCTAGTGAACAGAAGCTTTAAAAATGCTCCAGTTGCTGGGAGCAGACTCGAGACACATTTCCCTTGAGCAGACATGCGGCCACCTCCCACTTTTTTTTTCTTTTTTTTTTTTAAAGGCCCTGGGGGATGAGGTCCCTAGACCTTAATAAAGCTCAAGGAGTGGAGGCTACATGGCTCCTCCCCTCTTCAAAATAGAGAGTCTTATAGGAGTGGGGTCCCGAGGACCTGATGAGCCTCATGGGGGTGGTAGGGGTGCGTTTGTATATGTTGCCCCCTTCCCCTTTATTGAAAAGAAAAAAAAAAACAGCCTTAGGGGATGGGTGACTAGGGCTTAACAAGGGTCAAGAGGGGCCACATGGCCCCTTCCCTTTTTATGGTCAAGCCTTCAATAGCGCACAAATATGCAATCTCACTAGCAAGACTCTTACTGTATACAATACAGGGCTTGCAACCCTCCCATTGCTTATCATTTGTTGGTGTTTGTGTCACACTGCTTTTTTGCATCCTAGATGGCCGGCAGATGCCATGAGTCACTTACTTCCCTTTCTCTGGGGCATGGACCAAGCACAGAGAGATTACATTAAATTGGTGTCTGTTCGCAGACTGAGCCTTGACTGAAATGCTATTTTCCCACATGTTGCTGCTTTCAAATCCCACCCATCACTTCTTCATGTTGCTGTCCCCAGTGCTCCCACTCCTTTGTTCTTGCTTTCCCATAAAACCACCCCCCATCTTCGCTTGCCCGTCCTGCTTTTCCACCTGAAAAAGAAACGCGCTATGACATGGATCCAACACTGGCAACGTCATACTAATTTTTTGTTTTACAATATGGCTAAAGGGCATGGACAAATAAAATACCTCTCACATAGCAGATTTGAAGGGGAAGGGGGATAGGCTGCTGTTCCTAGTCCATGCTCCTTGAAGGAGAGGCTCAATGTCGATAAGTAGCTCGACATTGGGCCAAAGAGTATCACTTTCCAGGGCTGTACATAGTTCACAGATCGGAGTTTCCTTTTCAGTCGATAAACACGTTTTGAAGAAATTCCTTTTTTCTTCAGTCATACAGCTTTTGCAAAGGTGCAAGTTGAATCAAGGATAAATGAATAAGATCACGGTTTGAATACATTATGGTTTGGTGGCGGCAGATCACTGCTTTTGATTTCTGCTTATTTGCATTTGTGTAGCAGTCCATCACTACATGCAGAGGTCTCTATATCCACCTCGTGTGCACTTATAGGCACTCCAAGGCACTACTACAAACACTGGTGCAAAAAAAAAAAAAAAAAAAAAAAAATGAAAGAAATAAAAGAAAGCATAAGAGTGCCTTTTCGTTTGCACATTTCTTTCTGCTTTTGTCATATCCATTGGCAAACAATAATTGTTCAAACCTGAAGTTTTGCACCAAAAAAAAAATAGCATTTAATTAATTCTTTACACAGTAAGAAATACTCAACAATGGCTTAAACGATTTCAAAAATGAAAGTAGATAAGCTTAAAGTCCCTTCACTTTATTTAGCTATAATTAACCTAAAAAAAGCTCATCAGCATGCTCTTTTTTTAATGGTTATTCGTCCAGCAGCATTTAATTGTTGCACGCTTCTACTGCACCCGCAAAATCATTCTTTTCAGCGGGTTAATTAAGTTTAGCAATGTTTTCGGATTTGAGCAATTCCATTGCTGCTGTAGTGGCAGATTATTTTAGCAGTAGGGGCTGAAGCTGAAGCTATATATGCTTCCTCAATCTAAGACACTGACACAGGCCATAGAATTGTTAGTAAAGGATTTCCAAGGTGTTGTTACTAACAAAAAAGGTTTCTTTAATGTAGCACTACCCATAATCAATGCTCAAAATAGGAGGGCCAAAGGGTTTAATGCCAGAATGGCCTGTAAGAACGAGTTACTTACCTTCGGTAACGCCTTTTCTGGTGGATACATTAGCTACCTGTGGATTCCTACCTAATTGAATTCTCCCCTTGCGCCAGCTTTCGACGGAAATCTTCTTCCTAGCTTTCGCACGTCAACGAGGACGTCACAATTGCCAACGCGACGCCGTCTGACGTCATACAGGCAATAAGAGGTCCTCGCCGACGTACCAACATTTTTTACGTGCCTCTGAGACGAATAGGCCATTGAAACAAATAATCATATAACAATATTTAATTACACCAAAAAATATCAGTCCAAAAACGCCAATACTATGTATAACAAACCCACAAACTCCTTTCTTTTTTTAAAAATTAACTTATATACATAAATATATACATTATATTTGAAAACCATCAACCACCAAGAGGAGCACACCCAAGGATAGTTTGGTAAGATAGCTAATGTATCCACCAGAAAAGGCGTTACCGAAGGTAAGTAACTCGTTCTTCTGATGGATACAAATACCTGTGGATTCCTCATTAATTGAATAGAGTCCCAAAGCAGTAACGCACTTGGTAGAGGGTGCCTGAATGGTCAAACCAAGAAATCCTGCAGCACCGACCGTGCAAAATGGCCATCCCTCCTAACCTCCGAATCCAAGCAGTAATGCTTTGCAAAAGTGTGGAGGGATGACCAAGTTGCGGCCTTGCAGATGTCAACCACAGGAACACCCATAGCCAAGGCCGAAGAGGTCGACTTAGCTCTGGTGGAATGAGCTCTTATTCCATCAGAGGGTTCTTCCTTTGCCAGAGAATAACACAACTTAATGCAAAGAATGACCCACCTGGAGAGTGTTCTCTTGTGGACTGCCCTTCCTCTCCTCTTTCCCACGTACCCGATGAAGAGTTGATCCTCCAATCTAAACTCCTTCGTTCGGTCTATGAAGAAGCTCAGCGCTCTTCTCGGGTCCAAACGATGTAGTCTTTCTTCCTCTTTAGAAGGATGAGGTGGAGGCTAAAAAGAGGAGGGAGTAATAGTCTGACTCATATGGAAGGGTGAAACAACTTTCGGCAAGAAAGCAGCCTTCGTCCTCAACACCACCTTGTCTACATAGAAGGATGTATACGGGGGGTTTAACAGAAAGGGCCTGCAGCTCACTCACTCTTCTAGCAGAAGTGATCGCAACAAAGAAAACAGTCTTTAACACCAATAACCTTATGGGGCAAGAATGCATGGGCTCAAAAGGTGAACACATAAGAAACGTTAAGACTAGATTCAAATCCCACTGAGGCATTATGAAAGGAGAGGGAGGAAACTTATTAATGAGGCCTTTTAAAAATCTTAACACCAAAGGAGATTTAAACAAAGATGATTGGTCTGGAAGACACAGAAAGGCTGACAGGGCCGACAAATAGCCCTTGACTGTAGCCACTGCACAACCCCTCTGTGCCAGGGACAAAGCAAAAGACAAGACATCTGATAAGTGGGCACGTAAGGGATCAATTTGTCTTTCTCCACACCAACACACAAATTTAGCCCACCTGCTAGCGTAGATAGATTTAGTGGAGTGTCGCCTGGCCGATAAAATAACATCCACTACCTCAGGTGGGAGAGAAAAGGAACTCAGGTTGCCCCGTTCAATCTCCAGGCATGAAGGTGCAGGCTCTGGAGGTGGGGGTGTAAAACCTGCTGCTGCGATTGTGAGAAGAGGTCTGCCCTGAGAGGGAGACGGAGCGGGGCACAGAGAGAGTTGGAGAAGATCTTAATACCATACCCTCCTTGGCCAATCCGGAGCTATTAAGATGACTTGGGCCCGGTCTTGGGGAATTTTCCTGAGAACCCGAGGAATCAAAGGTATGGGGGGAAACGCGTAAAGCAACTGGTCGCACCAGGACATCTGAAACCCGTCCCCCAACGTTCCTTGCACCGGATACTGGAGGCTGCAGAACAACGGGCAGTGCGAGTTCTCCAGAGTGGCAAAAAGATCTACCCGAGGGATTCCCCACATCTGGAAGATCTGTCGGACTAGATCTGGGTGAAGACGCCACTCGTGATCGGTCGAGAAGTGCCAATTGAGACTGTCCGCATGCACGTTCAAGACTCCGGCCAGATGGTTTGCTACCAAGCAAATCTGATGGTCCCTTGCCCAGGACCATAGCCGCAGAGCTTCTCTGCAGAGAAGGTACAACCCTACTCCTCCCTGCTTGTTTATATACCACATCGTGGTAGTGTTGTAGGTCAGGACCTGAACTGACTGACAGCGAAGGGAAGGGAGGAAGGCCTTGACAGCCAGACGTATCGCCTGCAATTCCAACAGATTTATGTGAAACATCTGTTCCACTGGAGACCAATGACCTTTGACCCTAGAGTGGAAGCATCCGTTATCACTGTGGTCACTGGAGGAGGCAGCAAGAACGGCCTTCCTTGGGAAAGATTGCCATCCGCAACCCACCATTTCATATCCACTGCAGCGTCCCTGGAGATCTTTACCGATCCCTTGAGATCTCCTTTGTGTTGAGACCACTGCTTTCGGAGGCACCACTGAAGAGCCCTCATGTGCCAGCAAGCGTGAGTGACCAACAGAATGCAAGAAGCAAACAGACCGAGCAGACGTAGGACCTTGAGGACTGGAATGACCGCTCCACTTTGAAACATTGGAACCAACGCCTGAAGGTCCTGAATCCGCTGAGGCGGAGGAAAGGCGCGATTCAATGTTGTATCCAGTACTGCCCCTATGAACAGGAGGCGCTGAGAGGGCTCCAGTTGAGATTTGGGCACGTTCACAGAAAAACCCAGGTCGAACAACAACTGGGTTGTCGACTGCAGGTGACACAGCACGAGCTCCGGAGTCTTGGCTTTGATCAACCAATCGTCCCGGTAAGGAAATACCGCTATCCCCTTCCTTCTGAGCTCAGCCGCAACCACTGCCATCACCTTTGTGAAGACTCGAGGTGCTGAAGTAAGACCAAATGGGAGGACCGCAAACTGATAGTGCTGCGATCCCACCACAAACCGGATATACTTCCTGTGCGACTTGAGTATTGGGATGTGAAAGTAAGCATCCTGCAAGTCGACAGACACCATCCAATCTCCTTCGTTCAACGCCAAAAGCACCTGAGCCAAGGTCAGCATCTTGAACTTTTCCTGTTTGAGGAACCAATTCAAGATCCTCAGGTCCACGATTGGCCTCAACCGACCATCCTTCTTGGTGATCAGGAAGTATCTTGATTAACAACCCTGACCCCTCTCCTGCTCTGGAACCAACTCCACTGCACCCTTTGAAAGGAGGATCAGAACCTCGTGTTCTAGTAACAGGAGATGCTCTTCTGAACAGTAGGATGGGCGGGGCGGGATGGGGGGTGGAAACTCCCGAAAGGGAAGGGCATAGCCTTTCCCCACAATGCTGGTGACCCAGGAGTCTGATGTAATATCCTCCCATTTGCGGAGAAAGTTCAATAACCTCCCCCCTACAGGAGTGGTATGTGAAGGAATTGGTGGATGACTAAGGCTGCTTCCCATGCTGCACCCCTCCAGAGGAAGAGAAAAAGGCAGAATGCTGCTGGGCGGCTCCCCTGGTTCGGACCCTTGTTAGAATCCATTTTGAATTGCTTCGTTTCTTTTACACGTGTAAGTTTGAGCTTTTGTTGTCTCTGAACGCACTGTCTATCACATATGCTATCTTATGTATATTTGTTTAGGTAAAATAAGCCTGATTCCACGCCATAGGCTTGCAGCTGGTTTCTTTCCCTAACTGGGGCACTGTACTCATTATAATTGTGTGTTCAAATAACTAACTGACCTCGGCTGTGGTATTTTGGGGAGGGAAAGGCTGATATCTATACCTTTGAACCACGTAATCCTTTGAAGGGTCTCAAGAATGTGGGGAGTCAGGCAGCTGCAGAAGGGAGGCAAGGACAAAGCTGGGAATGGAACCAGTGTGTGGAAACTGATTAACTCCTTAAAATATCTGTATGACGTATATCATTATTTACACATTTTATGTATCCTTTGATGTATGAGTATAAATATCACTGTTAAACGCTTTATGCTAGCACACTTTACTTCGGGCCTGGGATGCCAGTGGTAAACCTGTCCTCTTTGCTGCAGCAAAAATAAACAGACCTTTGGTCATTGATTTGTCACTCCGGCTCTCAGTGTCAAAAACTCCTTTGTAAATGCATTTGTAAGTATCTGCAAATATGTGCATTTGACAATTTGGCGCCCGAACAGGGACCTTCCAGTGGATATCTTCAGTGGCTCTGTCAAGAGACGTGCTGCCAGTGGGGGGACGCCGTTCCGGAGGTGTAGATTCCAGGGGCCCCTGCACAAAGACTTAGTTTCAAAGCAGCTGCATCTTATCCACCGGGCAGGCCTCTCCCCGCATGATGTCCCAGCGAAGTCCCTGAAACATCGGTGTTTATCTTGACTGATTAGTCTGACACGGGCGGCCGGAGAGAAATCCAGGAAAAAGCAGATAGTCAGGTAAGACTGTTCCTCGCTGGCTATTTGTCTGCTTTAACTTGCATTTGAGAGAATAATTGTTTTTGGATAACTTATCATTTTTGGGAATGATTAGTTCTTGGTAAATTTGCATTTGTACAAGGTACCATTTGACAATTTGTATTACACGTGTGTTTCTTGTTTGAGTAATTTGCCCAGGCCTGGAGCAATTTGTAAGTTGGTAAATATTTGAAAAAAGGGTTTTTTTTTCTCTTCTTCGGTGCACATTTGAAAAAGGTTTTCTTTGGTGCACATTTGAACAAGGGTTTCTTTGGTGCATGTTACATTTTAAAGTTTGGTGTGTGTTGTCTTTTGAAAATTTAAAAGGTTAGATATGGGAAATAAGAAATGTTGGCAAGGGTTATGTCTTTGTTTTCGCCGAAATCATGTGCCACGTTTAGATAAAAAGCAACCGATCCCAAAAGAGGGAACACCAGGGTGGGACATGTTAAAGGATTATGGTTTAGAGAATAATTTGTATAATAGCATATGGCGCAGATATACTAGACATTGTCCTGACCTCCAGTGGCCAGAGGATGGGTCTTTTGATTTAAAAAAACTAACCTACCTACAGGAATGTTTGTTTCATAAAAAGGCTAGACAACATATGTTTGAGGTATACAGAAAATGGGAAATGGAGGCCAATAAAAGAAAAATTAAATCAGATAAACTGATAGAGAGGGAAAATAGGAGAACCATCATGCAAAAGGCCGCCCTTTATCACCAGTCCCAAATCCAGAAAGGGATTGAATCTGAAGATAGAGTCCATAGGGCTCAGGTAGAGGGAAGTTATGTATCAAAGCCAACAGAAACCAAACATGCATTAGAGGAAGATGAGGTAATGCTACAGCTATTAGATAATAGCCCTACTGCACCTCCACCTTACACACCCCCTGCAGTAGCCCAACCTATCATGGGGGCACAGCAACAGCAGCAAGGGCAAGGACACAATTTGGGAAATCCAGGTGCACCACTACAGCAGCATGTGCCACAACCACCACAGCCTCTAGCCCAAGCTACCCCAATAGCCCAAGTCCTAATCCCTCCACCACCTGCCCCACCACTACCAGCCAGCACTGCAAGGTTACAAATAATGTTCCCTGCCCCTAATACCCCAAATGAACAACGCCGACAGTGCACAGCCATACACTCACTTTCACCCATATGGAGCACACCTATTAAGTCGATTTCGCCCCCTAGTACTCGCTCCACTATTGGGGATAGGGAAAAACGGGTTATCAAGAATCAGTCAGAGAACTGGATGTCACATCCTATTTACACCCACACCGATATTATGGACACAATGCAACAGATGTCACATTTTGAACAGCAATTAGCACTGCTGTATATGATTGAAAAATTGGAGAGGGATTGGAAGTCTTGTATTACAGATTCTACCCCTCTCCCTTATGAACAAGAATTAAACCAATTATGGCGGGACAGTCTGGCTTGTATTCTTGATAGTAACAGCATAAATGAGGGAGTACGCATTTGTGTCATAGCCAGGGAAGATGTTCTAAATAGATATGACAAGGGGTATCCAATGAGGGAAGTGCACCCTGATATGCCCACTGCAGCTGCAGTTGCAGCAGCAGCTGCCGCCGGACAACCAGCTCCCGGGCCGGTGGCCCAATTTGTCCATATACCATGGAAAAGGGAGGAGGTAATGGCTATAAAGAAAGACTTGCCAGACCCTCGAAAGAATCCAGCTGGATTCTATCGGGACCTTAGAATTGCCATTTCCACCACAACCATGACACTCAAAGACATTGACTATTTTTTTGGTGTTTTATTGGGTCCTGAAGTTTGGCATAAAATTAGAAGAGTAGATGATGCACCTACTTTGGGAAATACATGGGGGGGTTTAGAAGCACGAGAAGCACAAAGGGCACCAGGAACCCTGCCGCATCAGGATATTTTAGATTTACCTAACCGGATATTGACTAAGTTAGAAACTGTTATACCTCTTCAGACTGTGGATTGGGGAAAACTTGCCACTTATAAACAGAAAATAGGTGAAGATGTCCCAGATTATTTTACTAGAATTGAACAAGCTTTCATAGATTTTAGCGGTCAAGACCTCGCCACCGTAACAGGTGTCACACTATTTGTAGAACGCTTTGTTAATGGCCTTCTACCTGAAATATTACAAAAACTAAAAGCAACAGAGAGTTCGTGGATGACGAAGGGACAGGCAGAGATTTTGCAGATGGCGCAATACTATGAGAGCAGGTACAAGGAAGAATTAGAAAAGAATGAGAAGTCAGTAAAAGAATTGAAGAAAAAGGTATTATTACAGCAGGCATACCCTCAGCGGGATACAACCCCTCAGCAAAGGGGTGGCCCACCAAGGGGACGGGGAAGGGGTCGAGGCCGAGGTGCATCTGCACCACCCCAAGACCGCCGATTAAATATCAACCAATGTGCCTACTGTAAGCAGGATGGACATTGGCGTGATACTTGCCCATTACTGGAAGGAAGACAAAGTATGTCACTTCATAGAGGGAACGCGGCAGGTAATGCACGAGGACGAGGAAGAGGTAGAACTGATCAGAATTCGCAGAATGAGAATCAGGTCCCGCGTAACACTAATATTTTTGACAATGCATTTGAACGACAATATTATGCTGATGATTTCTTTTCTGAATCCTACAATTATTAGGACAGCCACAGACAGGGCCAGGGGCGAGTAAGTATTCCTGTAGATCAAAATGGTCCCTACATTGATGTAAAAATCGAAGGAGAGGGCCATAAGTTTCTTCTAGATACTGGTGCCACCAGAACATCTATTGCACATTCTGCAGTCCCCGGGGCTCCCCTGTCTGGGCTTCATACCACATCCATTGGGATTTCTGGAATCCCCGTGGTGAGCCCCATCTCAACACCTATGAGAGTAACTGTAGGCCCATTTACAGTACACACGCCACTCTCTTTAACATCAGGTTGCAATGAAAACTTGTTTGCATTAGATTTGTTAAAGAAATTAAATGCAGTTATTCACTGTTCAATGGATGGTGTCTATGTAACTATGGATAGTGTTTCCCCAACTCGATGCATGTTTTCACAGGAATACGACTTACCCCCAGAGCTAAAGGAAATAGACCCTCGCTTATGGGCCAAAGGCAAGAATGATGTAGGCATTATGGATATTGACCCTATTGTAATAAAAATCAAACCAGGTGCCCGGTTACCTCGTGTTCCTCAATACAAATTACCTAAATCAAGTGAAAAAGGGCTCAAGGCAGTCATATCTGATCTTGTGCATGCAGGTGTCATAAAGGAAATAGTGAGCAGCCCATGTAACAGTCCAATCCTTCCTGTTGTAAAGAAACGAAATGATGCTAATAGATTAGATGGTGAGCAATCATTTACTGATAACACAGTATATCGATTAGTTATTGATCTCCGAGAAATTAATAAAATAGTAATTCCCCAGTTTCCCGTGGTCCCAGACATGAATAGTCTTTTCACCATGGTTCCACCCTCTGCGTGTTTTTTCACCGTAATCGATTTGAAGAATGCGTTCTTTAGCATTCCAATTGCCGAAGAATCTCAATATTTGTTTAGCTTCGCGATTTTTGGTAGATCATTCGCGATGACAAGAATTCCACAGGGATTTGTTGAGTCCCCGAGCATATATAGTCAATGTCTTAAACGTCAATTAGACCAATTCAATCCACCTTCAGGCTCTGCATTGTTGCAGTACATTGATGATATTTTAATTGCCTCAGATTCCATGACACAATGTAAGACTGATACTGTTGCATTATTACATCATTTAGCACCTCTGGGCCATAAGGTGTCCCTTCCAAAATTGCAGTATTGTAGAGAGGAGGTCACCTATCTAGGACACCTCCTCTCTAAGGAGGGAAGGAGATTACATCCAGACAGAATTAAATTGGTTCATACAATGACTGCACCACGCACCCCTTCTGAAGTCCGAGCATTTTTGGGATTTACATCCTTTTGCAGACAGTGGATTCCAAATTTTTCACTTATAGCAAAACCATTGACTGCTCTGACACTTTCAGATGTGCCCTCTCCTGTACCTTGGACTGACAAATGTGAGGAGGCTTTTCAAGAATTAAAAAAGGCGATGTGCTCTGCTCCTGTATTGGGTAATCCGGATTACAGCAAACCATTTGTTTTATTTGTGCATGAAAAGCATGGCTGTACATTGTCTGTTTTGACACAGGACCAAGGTGGGAGACAACGCCCTTGTGCATACTTCTCTTCCACCTTGGACACTGTGGCGCAAGCTTTGCCTACTTGTCTTAGAGGAGTGGCTTCTGCAGCAGCTGCGGTGAAACAAAGTGAAGGGTTTGTTGGTGGCAATCCGCTCACTGTGATGGTTCCTCATGCCGTTGATATTTTGTTAAACAAGACACAGACGCAGCACCTCACCAGTGCTCGTCTAACGGGTTACGAATTAACATTGTTCAGTCCAAATATTACTTTGAAGCGGTGCAATGTCTTGAACCCAGCTACGTTACTACCCCTCCCTCAGGACAATGTGGAATTTGATCATAATTGCATTTTTGCCACTGAGGAAGAAACCAAGGGACGGGTAGACTTAACAGACACTCCCCTATCTGACCCACAGGGAGAGCTGTTTGTAGATGGGTCTTGCTTCAAGTTACCAGATGGTACGACCACTGCAGCCTATGCCGTCACCACAGTCAAAACAGTGGTTGAATCTCATAGAATCTCGCAAAATTCGGCACAGGCTGCAGAATTAATTGCCCTCACCAGAGCTTGTGAAATAAGTGAACATCTTAGTGTTAACATCTACACTGATAGCCAATATGCGTTTGGAGTAGCTCATAATTTTGGGCGACTCTGGGCGAATAGAGGCTTTATCACGTCACATGGCACTACCATTCAGCATGGCAACTTGATTGTGACACTTTTGAATGCTCTCAGCCTGCCCCGTCAGGTCGCAATCATTAAGTGTAGTGCCCACAAAAAAATTACTGATGATATAGGACGAGGAAATGCTTTTGCAGATGCTACAGCGAAAGCAACAGCACGAGCACCAGTTGACAATGCATATGTTGAGAGTAGCATCAAGGGAGAACCACAGTACGAAGTATTAGAAAATACCATGCAGTGTGTGAGAGATATTCAAGCAGAAGCAACAGCAGAGGAAAGGGAACAGTGGGAGAAGAACGGTAGACTAGATAGTGAGGGTTGTTACACAGATGACACAGACAGAAGAAGATGGATGTTACCTAATTGTTATGTACACGCTATGGTTACTATGGCCCACAGTCCTGCACACATCAGTGCCCAAGGCATCAAGACAACTTTGGACCATGTTTGGAGTAATCCTCTGATATCCAAAGCTGCTAATAACCTGGTTAAAAGTTGTATGGTGTGTGCAGTGCACAATGCAGGAAAAGGGACCCCTACGCCCCCTGGCCACTTTGCCCCTCCTGATCTCCCCTTTGAAGCTATACAAATGGATTTTATCCACATGGAACCGTGTAACAAACTGAAATACGTGTTAGTGGTAGTATGTATGTTTTCAAAATGGATAGAGGCCTACCCATTAAAAGACAATGGTGCCCTCTCTACCGCCAAAATATTACTAAAAGAATATTTTCCTAGATACGCATTGCCACGATTAGTCTGGAGTGACAATGGCAGTCATTTTTCAAATGAGGTAATGGAGAAGGTCTGTACCGCCCTTAACATCAAACATCGATTTCATGCTGCAAATCACCCACAATCAGCGGGCCTTGTAGAAAGGTATAATTACACCTTGAAGAGCAAAATAGCTAAGATTTGTGCTGAGACCAACTTAAAATGGCCAGATGCTTTGCCCCTAGCATTAATGTCCATCAGGATGACTGCCAGTAGCAAGTCACGATTATCCCCCTATGAAGTTGTCATGGGGAGGCCAGCCAATATCTGGGGGGTACCACGACCAAAGAAGCTTTCTGAAGTGCAATATCCTTTGTTTGTAGATTACTGTAAACAATTGACTAAAGATTTGCGTTTGATCCACCAACAGGTCAAGGCCAGCCTACCGACTCCTCTTGAAGGCCCTGGTCACCCTTTTAAGCCAGGGGATTGGCTTATGACAAAGAATTTTCAAAGAACCAACAGTCTTCAGCCCAGGTGGCGGGGGCCAGCCCAGGTACTGCTTGCAACACAGACAGCGGTGAAAGTGGAAGGAAGGAAAAACTGGATACATGCTAGCCACTGTAAGTGTGCACCAATTCCACTACAAAGTACTCTAACAGCAGAATTACCATTGTCTCCTGATTACAGAAAAGTAGGGAGACAGGAAACACCTCCACAGGTTTCAAGTGATACTTCTGCTCCTGAGGTGACACAGCTGCCCAGTGACGAAGAGTTACTGTTTGAAGATCAACAAACTCATCGATACAACCTGCGTCCTCGCCCATCTAAATGAACAGAATTTTGAAGGTGCGTAAGGTGGTGACCCCTACGAAAAGCTACATTTACATCACCCTGATAGCTCCTAGCTTGGAACTGCAAACTGAGGTCTCTTCTGAATGGCCAAGGAATCCTTTGCTCAGCAGAATACGGCACGCCTGCCTTCGTGAAATACAGTTCCCCGCTTTCACCGCCACCGGCATTTCCGATGCCATTGATGTACCAGCATTAAAACGAGCTATCCTCAATGTTGTTACGCACACCTTGGGCGACGAGGTTGTAAATGACTGTGATGACTAAATTTCCAGCATGAACACGGGTGACTAGCCTGTGCAACGACACCAGAACATTGGTCAGAACAATTGTCTCAACGAGAACACAAGCATAGTGGGATGCAGCTTGTGCAACGCTATTCAAGCAGTGGGTAAATGGAGTTAACAGTTCTGTGACTGGCGAGAAAAAAACCAAGTACCAGCTCTACGGAAGCGGCCAGCCATTAGGGTTGGTGCGGTTTGTAGTCCCAGCAGTAAAAAAAAAAAAAGGTGCCCTTTTTCTGTTTAATACCCAAGCACATCACTGATCTGGTTGAAAATTGCTGGCCTCCGCCCTCATTTTTGTTGAAACACTGAACGAAACTGACAAACTATACTGAAGACGAACTTTGAAGTATCGCGACTTACTCACTGGGAGTTGAGACTCACCAGGAGTTAAAACTTGAAAAGGAGAAGATAAGGGACCTAGGATCAAGCCAACATCTATTGTCCTGTATTTGAAAAAAAAAACTTGTTCATGGACCAACCAGTGCAGCCTAACTGCTAGAGTGGAAAGCACGGCGGTGCTGAACCCTAGTGGGTGTGAACATTGAAGGAAAATTCACTTATCTGTATCTATACGTATATGATTATTAGTATAGTGATATCAATATTTTGCATTTACATATTTGGTAATTGTGTGGGTATATTTTTGAACACGCGTAGGCGGTTGAGACGAGTAAAACGGTATCATAGAAAGGTTGTAGGACCAAGGAGGAGAGCACAATAAAATTATGAAAATATATCCATTTGGCAGGACAAATATCCCTCTAGAGAATAGGGAAAAGTGGCCTTATAACTATTTCTACAAAACAACAATGAAGTATCTAGTGACCCTTATGTTAATATGTATAATGTCCAGTGGTGTTGCATCATTGTTGCAAAATCCTATCTTACATCCATTGATAAAGGTTCATGGAAAATTAGCGGAGACATTAAGTCTCACTGACTGCTGGATTTGCCGGCACTTGTCTAGACACCCCGAGGATCCTATAGGCCTTTATGAAGTACCAGTATCACCAAGCGAATATGAAAGAGGGGAAGTGTGTCTTGTACCAAATACCACTTGGAGATGTGACCAACAAGAATATCAATGGTACCCTAGGTGTGCGGTGCTCCCTAATACTCAGGCAGAATACAAGCTCTCCCCGATGCCTGGAGAGAATGCCACACTTAAAATGTTTCCCATATGTTTTGGTACCTATTTTTATGGGCAAAACCCAGAGGCAAAATACATGGGAAAGATCCCTCCTGAACAGTGTGTTTACACTTTGTTATTTGATATAAAAACAGGGAATTGGGATCTTGAAGGAGAGGAGAAAATAGACAGAAATTGGACAGCGTTAATTAATGGGACTCATCAAAATTACACTGTAAATTATTGGAACCTGACTGTGGGAGAAAATGAGATTCTAGTAGATCCAGAAGGATTGTTATATGATCCCTCCAGAGAACAAGATAGAAATGGGAAAAATTCACCTGTAATATTGTCCCGGGTTTTCCTTGGCCCCCTCTGGACGGCTAGATGTTCATATGTTGCTCCCTGGGCAAATGTATCATTGCTAAATACAATCTGGGAAGATTACAAATATTGCAATAATTCTGAGCATGACACCCCAGAGGGTGTAGGATTGCCCCGAATAAAATACAGCATTATAAATTCACAAATCCAGGGAGGCATGTACTTCGTATGTGGAAGAACTGCATATAAAGTACTACCTCTAAACTGGGAAGGGATATGTTCATTGGCATATTTGGCACCCAACATTACTGTGATATCAAATATATCATCTTCCCAGCCCCTTAACATGGGGAGTTTTGCACATAGGTACAAACGAGGGACACCCATACTGGAGGAGCGAAAGAACTGGGTATTTCAAGTATTACATGTTCTTATTCCCGGATTTGGAATTTTCGATTTACAACTGGCAATGATGAATATGTCAGCTGAATTAGCCATTGCATTTAATGCCACCAGGGAGGCCATAGGAAGTATTCAGATAGAGATAAACTCTGCAGCCCAATTGGCGATACAAAATCGGCTTGCCCTAGACTTGATTACAGTACAACAAGGAGGAGTATGTGTTTTAATCCAACATCAGTACCAGCAAAAGTGCTGTTATTTTGTCAACAAGTCATCAGAGATAGAATTGGATTTTGGGAAAATAAAAGAAGCAGTACAGGTATTTGAAAAGGGGGGCCAATATGAAGGAGGCGATTGGAGTTTATCATGGTTATGGTCTTGGTTTGGGGGGTGGGGCTGGTTGTTTAAAGACATACTTTTTATAATAATAGCTATTGTATCAAGCTGTTTATTAGTACAGTGCTTACCTGCTCTCTGTTCCTGTTTAAAATTGTGTAAACTTCCGCCAGTGAAAATACTAGAAACCAATCGAGCTATGATGCAGAGAGAAGAGATAAATTCCCTAATGGCTATTGACCCCACTGTCCTCACTACAGATACTGGTTGCTCATACCCATCGGTTGTTTATGTCCCCATGAATGCAAATTTCAATGAAGTAGGAGTAAAATTCAACATATATGAAGAAATTTAGAACTATTCAAACGTTGATTATGTTCAGAAGAAAAAAAACTCAAAAAGGGTCGATTGTTAGAATCCATTTTGAATTGCTTCGTTTCTTTTACACGTGTAAGTTTGAGCTTTTGTTGTCTCTGAACGCACTGTCTATCACATATGCTATCTTATGTATATTTGTTTAGGTAAAATAAGCCTGATTCCACGCCATAGGCTTGCAGCTGGTTTCTTTCCCTAACTGGGGCACTGTACTCATTATAATTGTGTGTTCAAATAACTAACTGACCTCGGCTGTGGTATTTTGGGGAGGGAAAGGCTGATATCTATACCTTTGAACCACGTAATCCTTTGAAGGGTCTCAAGAATGTGGGGAGTCAGGCAGCTGCAGAAGGGAGGCAAGGACAAAGCTGGGAATGGAACCAGTGTGTGGAAACTGATTAACTCCTTAAAATATCTGTATGACGTATATCATTATTTACACATTTTATGTATCCTTTGATGTATGAGTATAAATATCACTGTTAAACGCTTTATGCTAGCACACTTTACTTCGGGCCTGGGATGCCAGTGGTAAACCTGTCCTCTTTGCTGCAGCAAAAATAAACAGACCTTTGGTCATTGATTTGTCACTCCGGCTCTCCGTGTCAAAAACTCCTTTGTAAATGCATTTGTAAGTATCTGCAAATATGTGCATTTGACACCCTACCCCTCCCCCTGTACGATCTATAGGAGAGAGCAGTGGCGGGTTGTTGTTGTAATCTGACCCTAAAGGAGGAGGATGAGCCACAACCAAACCCCCTAAGTCTTCTGAAGAGTCTCGAAGAAACAGAAGGAGGCCTGCAAGCCTAAAGACTTCGCTGTGGCCCTACTCTCCTTAAATCTCTCAAGGGCAGAGTCCGCCTTGGATCCAAAAAGTTTATCCCCATCGAAGGGAAGATCCAGCAGGGCTGACTGGACATCCGATGAGAAACCAGAGGATCGAAGCCAGGCCTGCCTCCTCATAGCAACAGCCGTGCCCATAGCTCTGGCCACAGAGTCAGTAGTATCCAGCCCAGACTGGATCACTTGGGTTACAGCAGCTCGAGCATCGGAGACCAGACTCAACACCTCCTGAGGCACCTCAGCATGGGATGTCTTTATCTCATCCATTAGGGCGTAGATATATCTCCCCAAAATGCATGTAGCATTAGTAGATTCTAAAGCCATGCTGCATGATGAGAAAGCCTTCTTAGAAGATTGATCCATTTTCTTTGAGTCTCTGTCTGAAGGCACTCCCGGAAAAGAACCTGGGGCAGTCCGAGATGAACATGAAGCCTGAACCACCAGGCTCTCTGGGGTAGGGTGCCTGGACAAAAAGCCTGGGTCTGCAGGAGCCACTCGATACCTGCGAGCCACCGATCTATTAACTGCCGAAGATGACACCGGCTTCTTCCAGATCTCCAAAATTGGATCTAACAGAGCCTCATTAAAGGGCAGAAGTGGCTCTGCAACCGTCTAAGCAGGATGTAAAACCTCCGTTGAAATATTGGGCTTCGGTTCAGACACCGGCAAGGGAAGGTCCAAAAAATCAGCTGCTTTCTTTATTACAGAGTGGAATGAAGCAGCCTCCTCTGTATATTCTCCAGGAGATGTTAAGTCCCATTCTGGAGAGGTATCCAAGCCACCTGCCGTATCTAAACCCTGGAGATCCCCCAGAGGTTCCTCGATTTCTCCTTCCTCCAATGCCTGCTTCTGACACTACTGCTCTTCAAGAAGGCGAAGAGCAAGCCTTCTTGAATGCAACCTGGCTTCAATTCTCGGCGTCGACATGGAGTCAGCCGACATCGAAGCCTGACGCCGGATCCATCTGCGCCGTGGACTTCTTCGATGCCGTATGAGGCAAAGGATGGACCGGAGAATGCTCTGGCGCCAGACCAGCCGATCTACTCTGCATCACCGGCTGTGAAGACGATGCCATAGGAACCGGCGCCGAGCCAACACCTCCCATCGGAAGGAAAGGCATAAAAGGTGCCGGTCGTAAAGGAGCCGGAGCACCCAAAGTGAAGGCCAATGGACCTGAAGGGCCAGCCGGTCCACCACCTGGAGCCATCTGTTGAAAGATAGCAAACATTGCATTTAAAAATGCGAACCTGTTGGCTCCTGGGGCCGGGAAAGCCAGATACTGTGGAGCCTGGACTCGAGGTGACATCGGCGCGGGCCCCGGCGTCTGAGAAGCCGGAGTGAACTCCTGACGCTGAGGAACCTCAAACACAGATGGTGGATTCAAAGGCGACGTCGGCGAAGCTGGTGAAGCAAGAGGCGTCTGCGGAGAGATGGTAGGGCTAACTTCCCATGTTTTTCGGCGCCGAGCTGAAGGCGACCTCGAACGTGATCTCTCCCTACTCGACCGGCGCAGAGATTCACGACAACGCTGGGAGTCACGATGACGCCGATGGGACTTCGGAGAAGATGACTGGCGTCGATGCAGTTTCTCCTTCTTCTTGGATTTCGCCAAGAAGAGCTTCGCCTCTCGCTCTTAATGCCTTCAGGTTCATCCGTTGACAAGAGTCACATTTGTCAACGTCGTGGTCGGAGCTGAGACACCACAAACAGTCTGTATGTGGGTCCATCACCGACATTTTGCCTCCGCACTCATTGCAGGGCTTAAAACCCCACTTTCTTTAAGACATGCTAACTCTCTCGAAGAAAGAAACAGTAACAGTAACTAACTACGCAGAGTAGAAACAGTAGCTCCCTCGAAGAATAACCGTCGTTAGAATGGCACAGGAAAAAAGGAACTGACGTCGGCGAGGACCTCTTATTGCCCGTATGACGTCAGACAGCGTCGCGTGGGCAATTGTGACGTCCTCGTCGACGTGCGAAAGCTAAGAAGAAGATTTCCGTCGAAAGCTGGCGCAAGGGGAGAATTCAATTAGTGAGGAATCCACAGGTAGTTGTATCCATCAGAAAAAAGAAATTCTAGTGATGGAGATGGGTCATTGATGTAAGGCATCTGAAGCAGGATGCTTCAGGCAGGAAAGCTTGTACAAAACACTATAAATCGATACAGTAATTACACTGCTGGTCCCGTGAAAGACCCAGTACAGCCAAATAATGTAACCACTGGCTCTGTATAATGTCCACACACGTCACCGGCTCTCCTCCTTTACTAGAGCGATGTCCGCTTAGATTGCTGTAGCATCTGGGATGAGGTACACACCACTCTGTAGCACCCACATTAACCTACTGTTTAATGTGGACTTGCCTTTTAAAGGGAAGGTAAACATGGGACTTATCCATCAAGTGCCACTCTGCAGAAAAACTGCTCGCATGCTTTCAGAGACATGATCTCATTTATTTGCATCACTGTCCATGTCTCCCCTTATGCTTGTGTTTCAAGCAATGACTGCTTTTTTTTTTTTCTTTCTAACTTAACAGTCAGGTATTAAGATACATACACAACTGAACGGCCTGCACAGTGCGAGTCTGGCGATTCACTCTTGACATCTTCTATGACATATTTGATAATATCACTGCAACATTTGCAATTTAATTGTTGGTGGAAAAACTGATCATGGCGGGCCGTAAGTTACAGTTACCTCAGAGCATGAGTTAAGGTTACTTGAGATAACTAGAACTGGTGAATTTCCGTGTTATTTAGAGTTTAAAATGTTATGTTGTTACTCAAAATTTTACCCAAGTACAATGTGACTTTATCCTTTGTTTTTTCAATTAATCCAGATATCTATATAAAACAAGCACACACTGCAGGAGGACCAAAGTCGCCTTACCGATCTTAGCTTTGAGCTATTCATCAACAGCTGGGTAAAAGGTCTATGCAGGGTTTCCAAAACAAACGTGTGGCTCTGGCCTTCACCAGCACAAAGAAAGATCCAACCCAAGAGGCTATCTTCAGGGGAATCTGTGTTGCATGCTTTGGATGCAGGAAACAAAATCCTGTTTATCGATCAAACTGTCTGTGGTATCTTGGTATTTCCCGTGTTGGTTCATCCCTGGCCCAGGTGTCCCCTCTGACCCTTATCATAATGGTCTCTCCCACCAAGATTCCAGGAGGAGAGCTTAGACTGTCGTCGAAGATCTGAGGGTGATGAGGACTGTGATGCGAGGTGGCTGGGGTGTTGCATTATTAAACTTATCATTTCACCGTCATCGCTTTCCTGAGTGATCATTGGTCATCTCTACACTGGCGACTAGGGGATGGGACCCTGTGATGCAAAAGAGAACACACCCCAACACGGAAATTTGTGAACGGCACATACAAACTGTGGAGAAAGATTAACTGAGCGCTGTGGTCCTGAGGCAGACTCCGGTGAGGCAGTGTCTTACTTTTCACGAGGGATGGTGAAATGTAAATGTAACCCTGCAGTATAGCTGCAAAGTTATCGGATGTGAAAGCTTGCGTAACGATACAAGTGAACATCTGTTCTTTTAGCCAGCACTCTCGCACTGGAACATTTAGGCAGTCTTGCCACATTTAATTAAGGGACATTACTATTACTGTTCAGCTCAGCGTGTGAGAAAAAGTGTGGCGGCTACGAATGTCAACTGTTTGTTACCTGGAAGTCCCTATATCTAGCAGCTAAATCGTGGTAGTACAGCAAGGCAATAACTCTCCAGCTAAAGATCAAAGGTTTAAAGTGGTTTAAATCTGAACCGGCTGTGAGGCATGCAGATTATATCAATAATTGTGCCTCAGCAGCTATAAATCTGAAGCGCACTCTGGGCGTTTCATTTAGAATGTTCATATCACCTCAGAGAATTCCTCTCAGCTGAGGCAGAGTGCACGCACTTTGCATGCATAACCAAGGAAGAAACGAATAGTGCAAGGAATCTTCAAGCCAACACAACTCAAACAACTGCTGTATTTCAATAAAGTGTAACATTTTATAGAACTGACCCTCCATAAGGGACATCGAGTCGTTTTTCTCAAGATACAGCTACCATTTCCCCATAATAGATCTTATGGGCTATTAGCACCATCTAGTGGGCAAACTTGAAAGGTGTCAGGCAGCAAGAAAATAACATAGGAGGTTTCAACAGACCTCTGTGCCTGAATCAAACACATTACAACAGTGGGTACTAAAGAGTTACAGTGATCAACACACTAGAAATATTCAGAGTACAAAGGAAAGAAACGTTTGCATAGTTAACAACAGTTGTGATACTCAAATTACAACCAATAAGATTGAAGGCACCCTTATGTATTATAATACAATTACATATGCCATGTGTATTGATTACCTCAGAATTGAATATTAGAATATTCAAGTGAAGTGCAAATGTAATTAATATGTATATTTAAAATCAAGTGAAGAGATACAAATTTATAAAATATAAGGTTGTAGATGCATATGTGGCAAATAGCTTAGTACACAGGGATTTGACCAAGCATATAACCCAAATAGCATCTAACCACATAGTCTCCCACCATGCAAAACATCATGCAACCTCCATTCTTCTTAAACACCCCAGGGGAATCATCAATGACATGGAAAAAGTGGAAAAAGGTTTTTAAAAACTACCTTATAGTGTGTGGCCCTAATATAAATGTAAACAGAAAAGTTGCACTACTAGCACACTGCTTGGGAGCGGAAGGACAGGAAGTCTTAGAACACCATCCAGATGTCTCAGATGAGGAAGGAAACAATTTGAATGCATATGAAATATGTATAAGGAAGCTAAATAAACACTACCTACCCAGGATTAGTACAATTCTAGAGAGGTATCATTTTGGCAAACGCTCACAGAGGGAGGGGGAGAGCATAGAGGACTTCGTGTCTGAGCTAAGGAGATTGGCTGCATCCTTTAAGTTTGGTGCAACCTTCAAAGAACTCATTCGTGACCAGTTCTTATTAACATGCAACATTGAGAGGGTCCATGAGGAGTTATGGCTCAAGGATGACCCCGCCCTCAATGAGGTATTAATAGTATCAAAACAGGTAGAACATAC
Organism: Pleurodeles waltl; assembly: GCF_031143425.1. Lineage (NCBI taxonomy): Eukaryota > Metazoa > Chordata > Amphibia > Caudata > Salamandridae > Pleurodeles > Pleurodeles waltl. The sequence goes on along the minus strand of NC_090448.1, from coordinate 888,639,975 downwards.
GATTTCATGTGTAAAATAACTTAAGAGTTGAGAGTAAATGTGCGACATCGGAGAATAAAGCAGTAGTAAATGTGGTGAAAGAAGAAGGAAACTCAAAATACATCCTATAAAGAGTTTAGAGGACAGTGTTTCAGAAGCGGAATGACAGGTCACACGGCCAACTGGAGAGAGTGCCCAGCATGGAGGGCAGTATGTAAAGGGTGTGTCAAGAAAGGTCATTTGTCGCATGTTGTAGATATAAGAAAAATGATAAAAGAAATAACACTGTCAAAGTTTCTGAGGTTTATGATGAAATTGTGTTGCAAGTGAACGATTCAGGCTAAGGTAATCGCATAGATATCATAAAACTAGATAACACTGAGGTTGAAGCAATGTTTGATTCATGCTCACATCTAACAATCATTTCTGACCAGGTATTTTGTAGATATTTTGCAAACAAAGTAAAATTGTATCAAATGGACATACAACCTGGAGTGTATAGGGGTCAACCAATAGCCATGAGAGGATACTTTTGTGGAACTATTCAGTATGGAGAAACAGAAACACAAACTAAAGTCTATGTAGCAGAAAAGGTGACCACATTTTAAGCTGGCCTGTTAAAAAAAATAAAAAAAAAAATAAAAAAAAAAACTTAGGAGTTATCTTAGACCCTAATGCATCACCTCAAATCAAAGTGCAAGAAAATGAATTTGTAAATACATTTCCAGAAGTTTTCACTGAGAAACTGGGATGCCTCAAAACATACATTCACAAAATAAAAATGGAAGCAGAATGCAATCCCAGTTGTTTCTAAAGTCCAACGACTACCAATAAGTATCCTAATGCTGTGAGGGATGAGTTAGAGAAACTTTGTAAGCAAAATGTCATTGAACCTGTTGAAGCAACAGGTCTCTGCTTGCTCTGATTGTAGTGGATCACAAAGCGGATAATAAAGTGAGATTATGTGTGGACTTGTGTGCACTAAACAAGGAAGTGGTAGTAGAAAGATTTCCGCTATCTACTATTGAAGAAATGTTCACAGCCCTAAAAGGAGCAAAGGTCTTTTCAACCCTAGATCTGGCCTCAGCATATTACCAAGTCAGAGTACACCCAGATTCCCAAGACCTAACCTCTTATCACACCTATGGGTGCATATAAATTCAAACGTATGCCTTTTGGATTCATTTCAGCATCCTCGGTCTTCCAAAGAGCTATGACAAAACTCCTAAAAGGTATTCCAGGCGTTTTCTACTACCAAGATGATGTGCTAGTTTGTGGAGCAACCAACATGGAACATCAAGCTAAGGTTGAACAAGTCCTCAAAAGATTTAAGAAATTTGGCCTCACAGTGAGAGCAGACAAATGTCAATTCGCATGTCCAGAGATATCCTACCAAGGACACAAAATTTCAGGCAAAGGGATCGAACTGAAGGGAGATCTTGTAAAATCAATAATAGATTTATCAACTCCATCAAACAACGATGAACTTCGTCCATTTCTTGGGATGGTGGAATTTAACAATAAATTCATTTCTAACTTCTCTGAAAGAACATTCCACATGAGATCACTTTTGAAATCCAAAACAGAATTTATGTGGGACTCCTTGTGTGATAAGGAATTCCAGGATGTGAAACAGTACCTCAGGAATGCACCCAACCTCAGTGCCTTTATACCAGGAAGAAAAGTGATAGTGACCACAGACGCCAGCACAAAAGGTCTGGGAGCGGTCCTATTCCAAGTTGATAGTAAAAGAGAAGATACTATAGCGTTTGCCTCAAGATCATTGAGAGAAGCAGAAGCCAACTACTCGGTGATAGAAAGAGACATTGGCTGTATATTGGGCCCTCCAAAAATTTAAAAACTTTATTTGGGGTAGTAATATCAAGGTCAGAACTAATCACAAACGGCTAAAGGAGATATTTGAGAAGAAAGGTCTGGATGCTATATCAAGTCGCATTAGGAAGTGGATAATCAATCTGCAGGAATACACATTCACAGCTGACTACATCCCAGGTGTAAAAAACAAAGCAGCAGACTGCCTATCCAAATTACTTCACAGCACAAATAGTTTCGGGGATGACAAACAACTTTCAGAGGAGGAAGATGTTGTGCTCTCGAATGTCTGTGTAATATCTGAGGGGGTGATAACAGAAGCAGTATAGAAAACAAACCTCAAAGAAGATGAGGATCGGAGTTTGATCAGGCAGTACTTGAACAGCAAATGGCCGTCTAAAACCCAAATCAAAGACAAGCAGAAGGCATTTTGGTGTGTGAGGAATGAATTAGCATAACATGATGACTGCTTGTTTAGAAGTACAAAACTGATACCCCCAAGTAATCTAAGACTGAAACTTATAAACAAAGCTCACAAGGGTCATTTTGGTGTGTCCAAAACCAAAGAAAACAAATGGACTTTTGGTGGCCTGGTATGGATATCCAAATTAAAAGATACATAAGGGAGTGTGTACCCTGCAATGATAGTGACGAAATTCTAATTACAAGAAAACCACCAATTCAGTTGCTTAAACTCCCAAAACACCCCTGGGATGAACTGGCACTGGACATTGGGCCCCTACAAGGTGAACAGGCCACACCATATATCATAGTTGTAATGGATTTGTACTCTAGGTGGCCTGAAATAAAAACCACAGCCGACATGAGCTCCAGTAGCGTCATAAAATTGTAAAGCGAACTATTTGCAAGAGAAGGATTACCATCATCAATACAAATGGACAATGGTGTTCAATTCTACTCAAATGAAATGCAAACATACATGAAAGAGAATGGCATAACACATTGTCATTCAGCTTTATACCACCCAGAGACCAATGGAGCCGTTGAACAATTTAACAAAACTTTAAAAGAGATCATTCAGCTTGCTAAAGTAAATTCCCTCAACTGGAAGATGGAAATAGCCAAAAGAATTATTGATTAGCGCCTGACTCCACACCAAAGCACTCGAAAAACACCTTTTGAACTACTTAAAGGGAGAAAGCCCCATTCACAGCTACTTCCATCATGGATGAAATGGGGAAAAGGATGGGTCACAATAAACATGAAACAGCCATGGAGACAGCAGGAAATCTGAAAACAGGAGAGGAGAAAGGATAAATATGACAGATAATCACACAAAAGAGAATAAGGTTTCGGTAGGTGACTGGGTAAAGGTCAAGGCTCCCACGAGAAGCGCTAAGGACTCAAAATTCACAAGAGCAATGACAGTGGTCAAATTGTTACGCAATGCTGTGAAAACTGATGACAGAATATGGAACCTAGGGAGAATAGCACTAATCAATCCTTCCTCAATTGGATATACAACCCACAATGCCTGCAGAGGAGGATCAAATAAATACAAGCCAAATGGAATCATGGAATCCTCGTCAAGACCGCATGAAAGTGAAGGCACCTCATGGAGATATCCCTGTAGAATACGAACACGACTGTAAGGAAATGCCTCCTTGGCATGGTTGCCCCCTGACTTTTTGCCTTTGCTGATGCTATGTTTACAATTGAAAGTGTGCTGAGGCCTGCTAACCAGGCCCCAGCACCAGTGTTCTTTCCCTAACCTGTACTTTTGTATCCACAATTGGCAGACCCTGGCATCCAGATAAGTCCCTTGTAACTGGTACTTCTAGTACCAAGGGCCCTGATGCCAAGGAAGGTCTCTAAGGGCTGCAGCATGTCTTATGCCACCCTGGAGACCTCTCACTCAGCACAGACACACTGCTTGCCAGCTTGTGTGTGCTAGTGAGGACAAAACGAGTAAGTCGACATGGCACTCCCCTCAGGGTGCCATGCCAGCCTCTCACTGCCTATGCAGTATAGGTAAGACACCCCTCTAGCAGGCCTTACAGCCCTAAGGCAGGGTGCACTATACCATAGGTGAGGGTACCAGTGCATGAGCATGGTACCCCTACAGTGTCTAAACAAAACCTTAGACATTGTAAGTGCAGGGTAGCCATAAGAGTATATGGTCTGGGAGTCTGTCAAACACGAACTCCACAGCACCATAATGGCTACACTGAAAACTGGGAAGTTTGGTATCAAACTTCTCAGCACAATAAATGCACACTGATGCCAGTGTACATTTTATTGCAAAATACACCCCAGAGGGCACCTTAGAGGTGCCCCCTGAAACTTAACCGACTGTCTGTGTAGGCTGACTAGTTTCAGCAGCCTGCCACACTAGAGACATGTTGCTGGCCCCATGGGGAGAGTGCCTTTGTCACTCTGAGGCCAGTAACAAAGCCTGCACTGGGTGGAGATGCTAACACCTCCCCCAGGCAGGAGCTGTGACACCTGGCGGTGAGCCTCAAAGGCTCACCCCTTTGTCACAGCCCAGCAGGGCACTCCAGCTTAGTGGAGTTGCCCGCCCCCTCCGGCCACGGCCCCACTTTTGGCGGCAAGGCTGGAGGGAACAAAGAAAGCAACAAGGAGGAGTCACTGGCCAGTCAGGACAGCCCCTAAGGTGTCCTGAGCTGAGGTGACTAACTTTTAGAAATCCTCCATCTTGCAGATGGAGGATTCCCCCAATAGGGTTAGGATTGTGACCCCCTCCCCTTGGGAGGAGGCACAAAGAGGGTGTACCCACCCTCAGGGCTAGTAGCCATTGGCTACTAACCCCCCAGACCTAAACACGCCCTTAAATTTAGTATTTAAGGGCTACCCTGAACCCTAGAAAATTAGATTCCTGCGACAACAAGAAGGACTGCCCAGCTGAAAACCCCTGCAGAGGAAGACCAGAAGACAACAACTGCGCCTTGGCTCCAGAAACTCACCGGCCTGTCTCCTGCCTTCCAAAGAACTCTGCTCCAGCGACGCCTTCCAAAGGGACCAGCGACCTCTGAATCCTCTGAGGACTGCCCTGCTTCGACGACGACCAGAAACTCCCGAGGACAGCGGACCTGCTCCAAAAAGACTGCAACTTTGTTTCAAGGAGCAGCTTTAAAGACCCCTGCAACTCCCCGCAAGAAGCGTGAGACTTGCAACACTGCACCCGGCGACCCCGACTCGGCTGGTGGAGAACCAACACCTCAGGGAGGACCCCCGGACTACTCTCCGACTGTGAGTACCAAAACCTGTCCCCCCTGAGCCCCCACAGCGCCGCCTGCAGAGGGAATCCTGAGGCTTCCCCTGACCGCGACTCTCTGAAACCTAAGTCCCGACGCCTGGAAAAGACCCTGCACCCGCAGCCCCCAGGACCTGAAGGACCGGACTTTCACTGGAGAAGTGACCCCCAGGAGTCCCTCTCCCTTGCCCAAGTGGAGGTTTCCCCGAGGAAGCCCCCCCTTGCCTGCCTGCAGCGCTGAAGAGATCCGTTGATCTCTCATAGACCAACATTGCAAACCCGACGCTTGTTTCTACACTGCACCCGGCCGCCCCCGCGCTGCTGAGGGTGAAATTTCTGTGTGGGCTTGTGTCCCCCCCGGTGCCCTACAAAACCCCCCTGGTCTGCCCTCCGAAGACGCGGGTACTTACCTGCAAGCAGACCGGAACCGGGGCACCCCCTTCTCTCCATTATAGCCTATGCGTTTTGGGCACCACTTTGAACTCTGCACCTGACCGGCCCTGAGCTGCTGGTGTGGTGACTTTGGGGTTGCTCTGAACCCCCAACGGTGGGCTACCTTGGACCAAGAACTGAACCCTGTAAGTGTCTTACTTACCTGGTAAAACTAACAAAAACTTACCTCCCCCAGGAACTGTGAAAATTGCACTGTGTCCACTTTTAAAGTAGCTATTTGTGAATAACTTGAAAAGTATACATGCAATTGAAATGATTCAAAGTTCCTAATGTACTTACCTGCAATACCTTTCAAACAAGATATTACATGTTAAATTTGAACCTGTGGTTCTTAAAATAAACTAAGAAAATATATTTTTCTATAACAAAACCTATTGGCTGGATTTGTCTCTGAGTGTGTGTACCTCATTTATTGTCTATGTGTATGTACAACAAATGCTTAACACTACTCCTTGGATAAGCCTACTGCTCGACCACACTACCACAAAATAGAGCATTAGTATTATCGCTTTTTACCACTATTTTACCTCTAAGGGGAACCCTTGGACTCTGTGCATGCTATTCCTTACTTTGAAATAGCACATACAGAGCCAACTTCCTACAACGACCCATTCGACCACTGAAATATTTAATGGACTATACCTGTAACTAAAAAGAACCTCAGATTATTCTCGGATATGTGCAGGGTGGCTATTGTATGCTTTCCTTCATTCTTCATTATATGCTAACAGCCGTGGTTATTTGATGTATTACACATATGGTTAAAAAGCATCACATGTTCCTTATAGATTTAAGTTCTAGTTCTTTCCCCTGCTCACCCCTTTCCCTACTCCGTGATCATCAGTAACTAACTTGTTTCTGTAGAGAAAGGGGGATGTGTGGTATCTTGGTATTTCCTGTGTTGGTTCATCCCTGGCCCACATGTCCCCTCTGACCCTTATCATAATGGTCTCTCCCACCAAGATTCCAGGAGGAGAGCTTAGACTGTCCTGGAAGATCTGACGGTGACGAGGACTGTGATGTGAGGTGGCTGGGGCATTGCATTATTAAACTTATCATTCCACCGCCATCGCTTTCCTGTGTGATCACTGGTCACCTCTACACCGTCCTTGAAATACTACTGGAAATAGGCAAATATTGCCCTGGACCAACTGCTACCTGCCCGAAAACTGGAACGGGTTGATATTACACTTTATCCAAGGTAAAAACTGTTGCCTGGAGTGTTTAAGGAGCCTTACCCTAAACGGCAAAATAAATTAACTTTCTAGGTTTCATAACTCCTTAAGGTGTACTGTAATAGTATGCTGTAGCATTTCTATAGCACTCCGTATATCACTAGCTAAGGCCAGAGTAGACTCCCAACAGGAGAGCCAAACTTCCTTTGCACGGGTGAGGAAAGGTGCCAGTTGTGGCATCAACAAGTTTATCATTTTCAAGTCATGCGTGATGCATGTAGCCACCACTCCAATCTTGTTGAAGAAGCTTGTAACAGAACTTTAAACCAGAAGCAGTAAGCCAGAGGATGTGAAAGGGACAGCATTGCAAGCAGCGCATTCAAACTAGTGTAATTTGAGGTTGATTTTACGAGTACAAGTCTTTTTGATCTGACTAGTGGTGCCTCTTAAGATCGTTATTTAGAGGAGTGAATTATAAGCTGCGTATAGTGGGATGACAGAAGGTGCACATCAGGAAGGTACGGCTGACGTCCACCCAGAAGCAATAGGAGCCCAACATCTGGAGGCCCACTAGGAATCCAGTAAAACAATATTATGTAGTCCACCTTGGAAAATTGGGAGGACCAAACCATGGAGGCACTGCTGGGCCCCCATTAAAGCACTATATGTAGTCCACCAAGGAGTTATAAGAGCCCAGCCATTGGTGCACGATTAACTTTTTGTTAAGACTCATAAAAAGTTGATTTCCCAAGTCAAGCCCCTGGATAACTGCTGTAACATGTTTGGAGTCCACCTAGGGGACAGAGCACCCCAAAGCCCTGAAGACAATAAAAAAATATTTTAAGTGCATACCATAATGTAATTCTGGCATAGCCAAACACTGATTAGCGTTTTTTGAAGAATACCACCTTTGTGGTTCATCTGTGGATACCTGTAGAAGAGATTCTGATTAACAGAAAAGGGAGAGGCAGCAAGAAGAGATGAGGGTGGTGATATAGCTGAAAACAAAGAATTCTGTCCCATCCCCTTTACTGTCCAAATAGGACCAAGCAAGGAAAGACAACCAGGAAAACACCAGCAACACTCACGCCTTTCACCTGGGCATCATATGAGGGATTAAATAGGCCTTGCCTATTTACCCAGTGACGAAGGATAGCAAAGGTTGTTTTGTTTGAGGAAAACCCTACCTGAATGGAGAGAAACACAATAAAGATACAATGCAATACAATGTCATCATTGCCATTTTATAACAAAAATAGCTTTAACGTAGTTTATAATTAAACCTGGGTATCAAACAGGATGACAACAATTTCCAAACGTGCAGCATGACATTTTTTTTTGTCAGACACAAATTATTTACATGACATTAGTAGCATAGGATTACTGCGATCCTACTTGAGGTCTTTGGAAGCAAAGACTGGTTCTGGAGAGATCACACTCAGTGTTTCTGGATTTACTACATTACCGCTCAGCAAGGGCATTTATGCAGATTGTTGATCTCATCCAAGAAATACAATTTTGCTCCACTGGGAAAAGCATGTTTCACCTCATTAAAGGCAATACATTTCAGAAGAAAAAATATTCTGAGATCCATCAGCTTGGGGAGAGACATAAGATACTAGAGAAACAAATGAGGAGAACTGCCACACCGTCTTCAAGTGATAGCTCCAGCTGCAAATTTTAAAATCATGCATCCCTTTGTAATCTCATGGGAGTGTATGTGGGAAATGACTCATTAACCCTATGTAAACAAATAAACCCAGATAAGATTAACTGTACGATCCTGCATGTAAAGAAATACCATTAAAAAGCCAAGCTATCCAATTACTTCCAGGAGGAACCCAAGTTAACCAATTACAATGCGTTATAAAGAAGCTTGTAAAATTGCATAATATCAGGACACAAAAATTTGCAACTACTCACGAACAGTTTAGTCTTAAATGTAGCCCTAAATCTACGTGACTTACTGGATGCTTCCATTAAACAACAATTTGAAACACTGAGTGAACATCATTAAAATACTGAGCTACATTTAACTCATATACCCTCAAATTACAATTAGGGGACCGGACCAACTTACACAGATTCTCTCATTCCATACAAATTAAGCAATTTTCACATCTGCTAGCTGTATTAGTCACAAAGATTTACTGTGTGTAGTTTGCTACCTGTGGCTATTACAGGTTTCTGGAGAACAGGGCAATAGCTTAAAATTATTATTTTCATTGTCCACTGATCCCACATCATTTAAGAATGAAAAATGTAATCCATAACAATTTGCCATTAAGGAAAACTGTGCATTTTTAAAATATGAATTTGAATTCAGGGATGTGGGTCATTCGTACCACCTCAAATTCCAAGTTCCCAATAATACAATGAGAATCTTAATGTGTGAAACTGGGTAGTTGGTTGAATGGAGAGTGACCCTGTTCGCACACCAGCCACAATCCCTGTCAGGGTGAACTACAAAAGTCACTAAATTAACCTGTGCCTAAAATTTGCTAGCACGGCACAAAAGCAATCAGGACTAATTTACATGCAATGTGTAAATAATCTATGCATCACACAAATAGTAATAAAGTGAAAACACAACATGAGAAAAATGCCACAAAATTAAGACAAATAGAGTAAAGTTTAATAAATTATGACTCACCAAAACAACACTAATCCAATCAGTAGAACCAGAGTAATCAATTTTTACAGTTTTGGGTGTCTGGAAGCACAAAGCACCAACTGTGGTTCTCTGGTCTCGACGAACCAGGACAAGTTCAGGCTGACCGCGATGGAGCACATGCTGGATGCAGGGAATAAGCGTTGCAAGATCCCGCGTGGGGGATGTATTGCACACTGCCATGCAAACCACCCATGGGTTTTGAAGGAAATCCCCATCTACAAAGAGCTATAGACAGGGATTTGCAGTAAAATCATGTGACTCTTCAAGACAGGTGTAATGAAGAGAAATGTTTTCATTTCTCCTTGTTTTTTCTACTTTGCATGTTTGGTGCATTGTACAACACATATATACAAAGTGGGAAAAGCATTGAAACAGAAGGGTAGTGATGGAAATTGTGTCTTTGCTTGATAGAGGTATGCCCACTTTCCAAACAGGAACCGCATCCTTGTCTAGGTAAGTCACAGACACACCCTAAGTTAACTTCTGCTCACCTCCGGGAAGTTTGGCACCAAGCAGTCAGGCTTAACATAAGAGGCAATGTGTAGTTCAACACTTCCAACAGTAAAACAGTGAAAACACCACACAAAAAAAAGAAAGACACATGCTTAAAAATAGAGCAAAATTCAATTAACAAAACAAGACCAAAAACAACAAAAATCCAATAAGTAGAACTTGAGATATACATTTTCAGAGAACAAACTGAATTATATTGCTTAAAAGCAAAGTGCAAACCAAGGGTATCTGGTTGAGCTAGACCAGGTCATATCTGACAAGTCAGACTGACTGTAATGGACCGCCCTGGGCCCGCTGCATTCCTTGCGTTAACGTAGAGGAGAGGTGAGGAGCAGAGGCGGCGATAGAATGTCATTGATCCTTTGGACAGAGGCAATGCATCAGATCCGAGCTGCGCAAACTCAGATGCATTGGAAATGGAGGTGATGCATAACTCAGTTGCGAGGCAAGGTCCTCCGTCAAGAAGAGTCCAGAGAGCTGCAGGGCTGTGAAGTGAAGACTTCACCGAGGATTTGTTGCACTGCAGTGTTTCCAAGGAGCTGCATCATCCTGTGTTGTGTTGTATGGGTTTTGCTTGGAAAACAACTGGGCTGGTAGAGCACCTTCAGGCCCACTTCAAAGGGAGAAGGACTGAGACGGCAGCACTTGGGGTGGGTGGTGAGGGCAGGACTCACAGCAAAGAGAGAGTCCAGGTGCCTGGGTAAAGGTTTTTTGAGCCCTTTCTGTCTGAGGCTCTGGTCAGGAGGCCACCCAACTATCCCTTAAAGTCACTGGTGGTCCTGGATTCAAGTTTCTGTTCTAGTTCTTTCCAATGAGGCAGTGGGGCAGCAGAGTAGCAGTCCTTCCTGTAGCAGTGGAGCAAAGCAGTCCTTCCGAGTCTTCTACACGTCCAGATGTGTACGGACGTTTTGATACTGAAAGTCCATTATTTAAAATAGGTGCCAGCTTTAAATTAGGAGATGGTCCGGAAGGTTTCCATCCCTAGGGTTATTTATAATTTCCTGCCTCCCTGACCTGGCCCCAGCTTGTCTGGAGGCATAAAAGACTAGTGTCAAAGCCTTTATGAGTGTATTCAGGAAAAGCCTTTGTGATGTGCCAGTATGGCAGATGACAGCTCCTCCCTCTCATTAAATTAGAGATGGCTCTTCCTGCCAACAACTAGTTACTCTTTCTCAGTGCCTGAAATCAATACACACTACATACACCTCAGTGGCTAACAAGTGTGTGTTTAGGAGACTGCTTAATCTGTTTCTGTGATTTAAATTGGGTTTAGAAACTGTCTGCATCACCTGTTTTTGCCTTTCAGTGTTCTTACAATCTCTCCCTTACCTAGAAAGTAGACAGTGCTAGCTTGGAAGTGTGGATTCAGCCTGCCTGAATCCAAGGAGACTCGGAATAGATAAGCAGCTCCCTACTCCCGCCCCACAGGGGCTTGGGCTTGCTGACTGGCTCTGTAACTCCCAGGCAACCTGAGCCTTCCTCTCACACCTACACTGGAGCTTTAAGTTTGTGGAGGGAACCTCAAGATAGCCACCTCCATTTTGTGAGCCCAGCTTTTTCTCTGCGCACTAATACAGCCCAGTGATCAAGGAATCCTACGAGACCTAGGATTTCGGGGAAATCTTGTTATTTCTTAAAAAGTGTTTTGTCCTGCTACCCGTGCCTGTTTACTGTACGCTATCTGTGTTTCTGGCAGCTTGGCCTTTTTAAACTTCTGTTTTTCTAGCCGTGACAGTTTGAAATTTCCCTCCTAGTTTGTGGCAAAAGACTGCATAAAGAAGCCCCCCACCCCCCTATTTAAAGTAAAAATGCTACATACTCCTCAGTGGCTAACCAGAGTGTGTTTAGGAGACTGCTTAATCTGTTTGTGATTTAAATTGTGTTTAGAAACTGTCTGCATCACCTGTTTTTGTCTTGAAAAATCCTCATATCTGAGTGCGCGGCAAGCAGTATTTCAGTGTTCTTACAATTTCTCCCCTTACCTAGAAAGTAGACTCTGCTAGCTTGGAAGTGTGGATTCCGCCGGTCTGAATCCAAGGAAACTAAGCATAGAGCAGCAGCTCCCTCCCCACAGGGCCTTGGGCTTCGGTTGACTTGGACCTTACATAGGTTTCTATAGGTTGTTGCACATGTTGCTGTGATTGGTTGTTGGGATTAGTATTTCTATTGGCTTATGGATTAAGGTTGGTGATGTGATTGGTACAAGGGTTGAGATTCCTATTGGTTCGTGTTTTTAGAGCAAGGTTGCGATTAGTTACTAGGGTTTGGATGCCTATTGGTTTGTGTTCTTAGAGTTAGGGTTACTACTGGTTCGTCTTTTTAGGGTTAGGTTTGTGATTGGTACTAGGGTTGGGATTCCTACAGGCTCATGTTTTTAGGGCTGAGGTTGGTACTAGAGTTGGCATTCTTATTGGTTCATGCTTTTAGGGGTTAAGGTTGAGATTGGTCGTAGGGTTGGCATTCTTATTGGTTAATGCTTTTAGGGTTGGGGTTCTGATTGGTTGTCAGGACTAGGGCTATGATTGGTGAATAGGGTTGGGTCTCCCATTGGTTGTGGGGTTTAGGTTATGGATCTGATTAGTAAGGGTTAGAACTAGGGTTCTATTGGCCAATAGGCTATTTAAGCCTAGGGCTCAGAGCGCCTCAGCCCGGGAATGTCGGCTAAGGGTGGAGAGGACAAGGGCATTTGCCTGTTTGGGCATGGTCGGGCCTAGGGCCAGAAATGCTGCCTATTCTCCCATTTACCAGAAAGAATCTCACTCAACCATACAATCCTCACACGCCACCACACACATTACCTCTTCCAGTGCTCAAAACTAACACAAACACCACTGACCCACATCCATCCCCTCTTACACACCTCATACACTTTGCTCCAAAACACAACACCCCTATAAAATTCTAATACCACTAACCAGCACTGACTCACATACAAATCCTTCACAGAAAACCACTGCATCAATATCTCCTTTCACTATTCCACATAAACACAGACACACCAGCACATCAAAATAACACAAACTTTCATAATACCTTCAGTCACACCCACCCCCACCATCATGACTACACAAAGAATACAAATCCTGACCAATCTTTACCCCTACATTCTCACTCTTCACAAACATCTACCAGAAGCACCCCAACACATCAACATTCATTCACCCGTCTCTCATCCATTGCATAATATAGAGCCTTACATTATGTTCCACATGCTCCTCCACCACCCCTAACCCATACTCCTTCCACACTAAACAGACGCAAAAAAATAAACATGCCACTCTTCGCAACTTCGTACCCCCCGGTCTATTTAAAAATAAGGCTCCTCTACAAAAAGCACTAAACTCATCACGTAACTCTCAGCCACCAAGTCAACCACCAACACATACTGACCCAACAAAATGCCTCCTAAGCCTGCTGGAAGAGGAACACTATATTGAAAAACAGAACTATTGTGACCCACACACAGTTATCACAACTAACAGCACACCTGCTACAGGATCAAAATATACTGCTCACCCTTCTCCAAAACAAAACACCGCCACAAACACACATTTTCTAAACTGCCTGCTCATAAATGCTCGATCACTCTAAAAAAACAAGCGCCACACCTACGACCTACTCACAGACACAGCCTGACTTACTATTCACAACGGAATCATGGTCGGGAGATGATATGGCCTAAGTATTGCATGAAACCGTTCCTCCGGGCCATCAAACCATCACAAAAAACCGTATAGGCAAGAGAGGAGGTGGACCAGCGATAATATTCAAACAAGTAATAAATCTCAGTGAAACAGACATTTACAAAAAGGTTTGTAAGGCCCTCCTCACCAGATGCAACCAGACTCCAACTTCATCCTGTAACTTTCTCCTCCTTTACATACCTCCGCCTAACAACTCAACATTCCCAGACACTTTTCTAGATTGTCTCAAGCATTATAACATTATACTCAAACCTATGCATTCTAGGGGACTTAAACATTTAGTTTGACAAACCCAAAATGCCCCATCCAAAAGCTATCACCACTGGCCTGGTCGCATTTAACCTACATCAGATTGTACAGAATCCCACACACATCCTAGATGTCATTTTTTCAAAGCCAGAACTAGTTACCGTTCCTCGCATCATGCCAATTACATGTTCTGACCACCATCTGATAACTTTCAGACATAAAACACTATAAATCAACACACCCCATAGCAACTTACATACATGCATCTTTCAACCATGGAGCAAACTAAATTTTTAAGTCTTAGAAACACAACAGCCAACACAGATCTAGACAATTAATTCTGTTCCAAAACGTTATGAATGGCTACAGGAGCTTTCAATATCCTAATACCACTCAGAAAAACTAAAACAGGACAGACGAAAACCAACACCTTGGAGAAACACAGAACTTGAAAAGATAAAGCAACAAATCAGAAGGATGCAATGTTGTGTAGCCATTTTAGCTATACTTTTATACATGTCTTTTTAATAAACTAGGCCTGCCGCTGTGCACTCTAAGCTAGATATATTTTATTTAGTTTATTTAGTTTAGTTATATTATTTTAACATTAGCCACATTTGCAGTCTTGTTTCGTTTTCACTATCTAGGTCAGCACTGCGTTCTTAAACAAGGCATTTCTTTCACTCTGTACCTAAGTCAAGGCTGCAGTAAGATAGGTTGCCGGGAAAAGTGATACGCTTCGTCTCCAATGTTCACAGAAACATACAGACTCTTAAGCTGGGAATCCTTCCTTGGAACATCAGCTGTTTTATTATAAAAAACACTAATTTGACCCATGTATTTTAGCCAGACAGATGACCATGACTGAGTGCTGATTCCTGATCGCTCTACTACAGCTGCTTATGTAGACTACAGGCCTCTTGCTCTGATAGGAGGGGTGATGTCTTCCCAGGGTGAACCTGAAAGACAGAATTAGAGCTTATTATGCTGTGCTCTAGCACAGTTTAGGTGGGAACTATCCCTACAAACCTTAGTGACAATATGGTAGCGTTATTCTTGTGTTTTGCGCTCCTTGCCAACATTTTAATCTTATTGTGCTTCATCATCCTAGTTATTATAATACATGATTTATTATCCAATATGCAGTTATTTCAATAAAACCTTATTGAACTTTACTCTGTCTCTGATCCTTGCATATTTGAGACTAGTGTACCTGAGAAAAACGGATGAGATCAGAGTGACCACGATTCCCCCTGAGGAGTCATGTATGTCATGCGCCCGGTTGGCCCAATCACCCCAGCTCTTGGGTGGAGATGAGGCACTGCTAGTTAGCCTGAACAAAACCGGATTATGCTGGCAGGTGTCACATGGTACAGGATCAGACTCAGTCCCCCACAGTACAGGTGAATCCAGTAGTCTCACTAGGATAATGAGAACCTACGCGACAAGGCACTAGCGTTTGGTCAGGCACTAATTTTCAGGTCCTCCTGAGTATCTGTCTCGCTATATGCAACGACACCTCAGTACTATATACGGAGACGTCTGTGGTACTGAGGAACGGTTTCCTCCTCAGCTAAGTAGGGAGTACCTAACTAACACTGTAGGATGTTCAAGCTTGAACCTTAAAAGGATAATCCCCATTTGGTGTGCTTATCTCTGAACAAAATTTAGCATTTACCATTGCAAGCCCACAGTGGGAAGCAATTGCTGTCAATATGCGACCGCCCCTTACTGCACATTTATAGGCACATGGCCTAATGGCCCAGGAGGGTCCAGTTACACTTGCTGTTGAAGCTCATGCAGCACACAGAACAGAAATTGTATATTCTTGGGTCACATTTCCAGCAGTCGATGGGAACACAAATACATTTCACCACTATATACCTACACAATATACAGCATATGCATATTTAGAGATACCTCTATCTTATCAAGACCATAATAATTGGCTTGATGGGGCCCTACCACATACAATCCTACATGTTAGGTTAGGTCCTTTTAGTAATGATGGTCCTACCTTCTGTCCATGCAGGTGTGGCGGCTACAATATCATTGTTGCAGGCTCGTTATTGGTGGCCAGGTCCATAAAAACAGACCAAGCAGTATGTCCTTTGTTCTGATATCTGCCAACAAATTAAGGGGTCCACTGTTAAAAGCCCACCGCAGACACTCCTCCTAATTTCTAACAAACCATTACAATGTGTGTACCTGGACCATTGTGGTCCTTTGACACCTTACAGTACATACAAATACATTCTAGTCGATGTTGACTCCTGCTCCAGATTTCTATGGGTGTGGCTACAACGCTCAGCTGACGCTCGGACTGTTATTAAAGATTTTCAAGTCTTTATCGGCACATATGCAGTTGCGTCTTTCCACTCGGTCCAGGGACCTGCTTTCGCCTCAAGGGCATTCAGGTACGCCATGGCTTTGTTAGGGGTCCAACTCCATTACTAGTCTATATTTCATCCCGTGGGAAATAGTGTTGTGGAGCGACGAAACTGCGATTTAAAGCAATCCTTAACAGCCAGAGTCCTAGATACGGCTCTTAGTTGGCTTAATCACCTGTATGGAGTCCAGAGAGCACTTAATCTGCCTATAAGGTCCCTTGGGGGGTGAGGGATTGGTCATACTTCATACGAGTGGCTGTTTGGAACTCAAATGTACGTTCCAGATCTTGATGGTTCTGGTGTGGGGGCGGCAGAAACAGCCTTCGACATAAATGAACGTGTCACTGTCTTGCAAGAATTACAACAGTTCCGTGACGACAATGCTTCTGCCAGTGCTGCCTCCTTACGAACTAAGGATGTTCTGAGGTTGGGGATCTAGTGCGTGAAAAAGTTGCTGTGAAAAAGGAGGTCGGTCCTTCTTAATGTACAAATGGGGCTACATGGTACCAGAACTGTTATTCTACCACTGCTGCCTGGTTGTAAAGAAAACTGCTTTGTCTCCATCGACAATGTCAAGTCACACTATGTGGCCGATCCTGCACAGCAGTCCTGGAGAAACAACAAGTAGTACCCAAATTCCTCTCGCTACTGGTCAAGATGTCCCTCTAGAAGTTTTAAACAGCAATGCTGACACCTTACCGAACTTGGGGAGGGTGAAAAGGAAAATGTCACTTACCCAGTGTACATCTGTTCGTGGCATTAGTCGCTGCAGATTCACATGCTGTGCTGTGCACAGTCCGCCGTCTGGTGTTGGGCTCGGAGTGTTACAAGTTGTTTTTCTTCGAAGAAGTCTTTTCGAGTCACGAGACCGAGGGACTCCTCCCACTTCGGTTCCATTGCGCATGGGCATCGACTCCATCTTAGATTGTTTTCCCCGCAGAGGGTGAGGTAGGAGTTGTGTATGCTAGTAATAGTGCCCCATGCAATGGAATGAATACGTATCTACAAAATGAAGGTTGAAGTAATATATTTACAAATGTACAAATGTTGAAGATCTACTTCCAAACTGCTACAGGCTCCCGGGGAGGCGGGTGGGCGCATGTGAATCTGCAGCGACTAATGCCACGAACAGATGTACACTGGTAAGTGACATTTTCCGTTCGGTGGCATGTGTAGCTGCAGATACACATGCTGTGCATAGACTAGTAAGCAGTTATCTCCCCAAAAGCGGTGGTTCAGCCTGTAGGAGTGGAAGTAGTTTGAAATAAAGTTCTTAGTACGGCTTGACCTACTGTGGCTTGTTGTGCAGATAACACATCTACACAGTAGTGTTTAGTAAATGTATGAGGCGTAGACCATGTTGCTGCCTTACATATTTCGTTCATTGGAATATTTCCTAGAAAGGCCATAGTAGCACCTTTCTTTCTGGTTGAGTGTGCCTTTGGTGTACTAGGCAGCTCTCTCTTTGCTTTAAGATAGCAGGTTTGGATGCACCTAAATATCCATCTGGCAATACCTTGTTTTGAAATTGGATTTCTTGTATGAGGTTTTTGAAAGGCAATAAATAGTTGTTTTGTCTTCCTAAATACTTTTGTTCTGTCAATGTAGTACATTAGTGCTCTTTTGATGTCTAATGTATGTAGTGCTCTTTCAGCTATTGAATCTGGCTGTGGGAAGAACACTGGTAATTCTACTGTTTGATTTAAGTGGAACGGTGAGATAACCTTTGGTAAGAATTTTGGATTTGTCCTTAGAACTACTTTATTCTTGTGTATTTGAATAAATGGTTCTTGTATGGTAAACGCCTGTATTTCACTTACTCTTCTTAGAGATGTGATGGCAATGAGAAATGCAACTTTCCACGTTAAGTATTGCATTTCACAAGAATGCATGGGTTCGAAAGGTGGACCCATGAGCCTTGTTAAGACAATGTTGAGGTTCCATGAAGGAACAGGTGGTGTCCTTGGTGGTATAATTCTCTTTAGGCCTTCCATAAACGCTTTAATGACAGGTATTCTAAACAGGGAAGTTGAATGAGTAATCTGCA